>NC_083285.1:20109354-20769770 GCF_963506605.1 Zootoca vivipara | reverse complement strand
ATTTTTGACATATGCATTGCCCCAGCTATAGTATGCTCAACCACAGTCAATAATAGATAAAGATACATTCAGTATTTCAAAATGGAAGGCATAAAATGCCAAATTGGGAGGAGGAGGAGGAGGAGGAGGAGGAGGAGGAGGAGGAGGAGGAGGAGGAGGAGGAGGAGGAAGCCACTGTGGATGATAAGTGAAGATTACTGGAGTTAACTCAGTGAAATCCATATGACAGCTTCTTTAAATAAGGAGATTAACCACTCTTCTCTTCTACACTACCTTAACATTGTATTTGGCTTAAATCAGATTTGTCTAGAATAATGTTAACCATATGATAAACTGTTCTAGGAAGGAAATAAATGTTCTTATTCATGCACACACCCACATATGCAAGACAAACTGGTGTTACCAGGGGGGGAGGGGAAGGCAATTTCAAGAACCAAGGAAGGCACAAGAAAGGTAACAATAGCTGGCATAGGAGGAGTTGAGAGATCCAGACTCCCCATGCCTGTTAATAAGCCTGATTCCATTTTTCTCCTCCTCCTTTTCTCTCTCTCTCTCTCTCTCTTTTTCTCTCTCTCTCAGAATTTCACCAGTGTCTGTTGGCAGCTATTTAAAAATCATCACATACTATGGCCCAGTGCTTTTAAAATAAAAAATAATAAAAACAAGGTCCAGGTATCAGGCAGCAAAAAATATGTCATACTGGTAAGTTCAGTCACAGAACTCCTAGGGCGAGCATACACAAAATTATTTCCTACATATGTGTGAGACAAAATACAGTGGTACCTCTGGTTACGAACTTAATTCGTTCTGGAGGTCCGTTCTTAACCTGAAACCGTTCTTAACTTGAGGTACCACTTTAGCTAATGGGGCCTCCCGTGCTGCCGCCGCACAATTTCTGTTCTCATCCTGAGGTAAAGTTCTTAACCCAAGGTACTACTTCCGGGTTAGCAGAGTCTGTAACCCGGAGTGTTTGTAACCCGAAGTACCACTGTAAATGTGCACATTTCCCACACATTACAGTTGGCAAATGGTGTAATGTGCCTTTTTCCTTAAGGAAAATTATCTGTGAAGCATAGGAAAACGATTTTGTGTGGGCAGAAGACCAAATAAAGCTGGCTCCTTGGTGGCCATTTCCCAAGGAATTTCATGAGATCCATTGTTAAGTTCGATCAGTGTGTCTTATCCCTCCTCCTACTTCCAAAACCTAGTCTAGATAAATAATTTATCTTGTGGATCCATCACTTCCAGATATGTAGCATTTTTCTGATGATTTTTTGTTTGTTTGTTACATTTATTGTGCTATTTTGCTTTTAAAGAGCTTTTAAAACCAAAAGCCACTGTAGAAATATCTAAAATAAATATATCAATTTCTCTCTCTACGCTCAATTTTACCACAAAATGCTTATCTAGATCAGACCTAAAGTAGCTTGGAGATGGTTTCTGGGCTAGCTCACACATAATGCTAACACTGGTTTTTCCAGCCCCAACTAACTGTGGTAAATCCTAACTAGGGTTAGTAGAAACAAAACAACTTCAAATTGTAGTTCATTGTGTTTCAACTAACCATAGTTAGTTGAAGTTAGTTGAAACTTAAGCACATGCTAAGGCTTGTATGCAGTGCTTCCCCCCCCCTAAAAAATGTTCAGGGGTACTCTCATTTTCCTACTCATATTGAAATACTGCCCCTCAATGAGGCCAAACTTAGATTCACAAAATGTTTAGGGCTATGTGTACTCCTGCATTCCCCCCCCCCAGAAAAAAGCACTGCTTGTAAGACATATTAAACTAAGGGTGATCTATAAAACGAAAGTGGAAGCTTCTTATCTCTTTACTGTGGAGGAGAGGTGAGGAAGGGAACAGTCATATGCAAGGTTCATTGCAGCTCATTCTTATAATGTTAAAGAATCATGGCCCTAAACCACAGTTGAGCATTACTACATGAGAAGAACCCTTTCTGAAAGTATTATTAATATTTCAATGTAAGGCATCCCAAGTGCTAAGTGGTGGCCCAGCAGCAGTGACAGTAAGGATAACCATCATTGCACAGTGAAAACACGTGGCCTAAAATTATCACATTATCTAACATCTTCTTACGTAAAGGTTTTGGGGAAATCAAGTGTACATACCAATCCGTATAATGTGCACAGTGATGTAGATGTCTTTCCTGAGCTCACTGCTTCCCAAGTCCTGTAGAGAATCAGAACAGGCTACAATTATTAATTTTTGTTGTGTTATTACTGTATATTTTTTCCTAAGTTTACTTGTGTCTAGGAGATAAAGAAACAAGGAGGTGATAGCTTCAATATATTTGATTGACTCACAGAAATGTTTGCTCAGAAATAAGTCCCATTGTGTCTACTGGAACAAGTGTGTGTTTCGGACTGAAACCTAAAAGCATCAATGGCATATATTGTACTTATATCAAAACATTGCTGTACTGCGGCTAGTACCATGCAGAATTTTGAAACTAGTGTGTGTCCCATCCATCAGATATGCATTATCATAGAATTGTAGAATTGGTAGGGACCGCGAGGGTTATCTTGTCCAACCCACAGCAATGCAGAAATTTCAACAAGATCACACATAGCAGATGGCTACCCCACCTCTGCTTGAAAAAGGAAAGAGAGTGCACCACCTCATGTGGGAACAGCTCTTGCTGTCAGGAAGTTCCTCCTGATGTTTAACCGGATTCTCCTTTCTTGCAACTTGAATCCATTGGTTTGGGTCCTAGTCTTCGGAGCAGGAGAAAATAAGCTTGCTCCATTCTCCATGTCACAGCCCTTTGGGTATTTGAAGATGGCTATCGTATCTCCTCTCTGTCTCCTCTTTTTCAGGCTAAAGATACCCAGCTCCCTCAACCGTTACTCATAAGGTTTGGCTTTCAGACCCTTGATCAACTTGGTGGTCCTCCTCTGCACACATTCCAACTTGTCAATACACTTCCTAAATTGTGGCACTCAGAACTGGACACAGTATTCCAAGATGGCAACCGTATCGTGAAATATCGAAAGGGCTGTAACATGTGAAGTTCTACTTCCTTGAAGACAGGGAATGCCATTGGTGATGGGGTAAGCGGAAGTCAGTAAAGGACTGCCCGACAAATCTGGAATGAGTATATTCATCTTGCAATCAATATAACCCAGTTCCCTAACCCTCTCTGTTAAATTGGACTGGCTCTCAAGTTCTGCAGAAATCAAATGAGGTTTACTTCTTAAAATGTGGTTTCAAGTCTACTTTCTAGAAAGGAAGCCCCATTGAACTTGTGTAGCCCTGGGTTGCAAGAGATTTATTTGATTTGACAAGTAAGATACAGAAAAGAAACACACATTCAAGTTATCAAGGTGGCTGTCATACCTATTTGGCACAGTTGCTGGTACCCAATGGAAGGGTACTGGACAAAATGAATGGTAAGTCTGCACAGCTATGCCCACTCTTTTGTGCTTTGTAGTGTGCTTTTTATTTCTACAACTGGACTACCAGCAAGCAGGCAACCCCGTTAACCAAGTCTTGATTTATTTATTTTTGCAATTACCAAATGCAGACAAAAATAAACACCCACTCACCACAAAAAGAGAACAATGTCTTTCTGGCTTCTCTGGACATTTTGGCAAACCATTCCGATTCAATTTTAAGAAAAATCTCTCACTGCAAAAGAAAAGAAGCAATGTAATATAATGGGCAATATTAAAATCAAGGAGAAAATACATCTAACACATCTGAGTAAACATGTTTTTGACACTGTTTCCACAGCACACGTTTCCAATATTCACAGCTGACACTGCAAAGAAGTTAAACCTTCTTGCTGTGTGGCAGAAGAAAGCTTATTTGAAGTGAAAATCTAGAATTCCATGGGAATGGTGCAATGGTTTCAAGAAATGCTGACTTTAAATCGAAGCCAGATGTGATCTTTAAAGACACTTTAAAGATCTTTAATTAAATTAGCAAATGGGAAACACATCAGAGCTAATGTTTCAGAAGTTATGAGCGCATATAGGATATTAGGTCAATCAGAAGGGGCATAATCACAAAGTTTGTAAGAAAAACATTACGGTTCATCCAAAATAGTGTGCGTGAGAGGAGGGGGGCATTAACGTCATTCTAGGGCCAAAACACCTGTGATGTTCTGTGAAATTACATCTTACAAAATGAAGCTGTGGGTGCTACAAATTAAAGAGCAGGGGACTGTCCCAAAAAAAATGGCGACCTGAGGAACATGTAAGGATGGAGATCCCCCCTTTTCACCATTCCATGTACTGGAACAAAATTTTACTTCAGCATTGGTTAGCATCCTTCTCTGTACCTGATGGCAGCAAGCTAGGTTAGTGGTTGTAGGACAGGTTCCCAATCTCCCACAAAAGGGATCGATCAGGGAGCTCTGGAAGAATGGCCAGGGAGGCTGCAGCTGCTCACCCCCCAATATGCCAACCTGAGGCAATATATGTCAACCTGAGGCAATTGCTTCACTGCCTCATGGCAGGGCCAAGCCCACACAAGAGTGGTGTGAGGAAGGAGAGTTTTAATCACCTCCCCTCATCCTGTTTTCAGCTTTAAAAAAGCCCCCATCTGCTTCACATCCTGCATAGGAAAAGATATGAGGTTCCTTAGGTTTTCCTTGAAGGGCGAAAACAGTTGAGGCGGGGGGCACACACAGACACACACCCACATACAATTTTTAAAGGGGGGGAAATGAGCGATGTCCCTTTCTTCTGCTTTAGCTTGAAGCTTGCCCCAGTTTACTTTGTAAAACAAAATGAACAGAGACAATCCACACACAAGACTGCATCGCATTAGCGTGGCCCAGCAGTTGTTCATCACCTTTGCCATAAACAGCATCAATTTTAAGAAACCGACATCTAATTTTAGCCACTACCACAGAAAACAAATGTCAGTAGGATCAAATAATTAAGACCGAGAAAAAGCAGGCTCCCCACACAAGGCTTTTCTTTTTCACTTGCTGTACCTTCCAATCATCTTACCATCAAATCCCATCATACATAAGAGATCACTCCGTACATTCCTTTTTAACTATAGCTTTCTCAGCTGTTTCCTTGGCTTCTGCCAAGGCTGAGCGACTGCCACACATATGCTGTCTTCCATATGCAACGACGAAAATAGCAACCAGAACATCTATGCAAGCACAATAGAAGTACTAATAGTATATATTGTGTATTGTGTGTGTGTGTGTGTGTGTGTGTGTGTGTGCGCGCTGAAACGGATGCAGCTTAATTCTCCTATTGCCGAGGGGGCAACTGTCAGTGTCTGGCAGGAAATCAGGCCCCAAGCAGTTGGGTTTCCAAGTTTGGGGGGAGGTGACCATCAGTCTGAAGGGGCCAAGAGGTGAAAAACACTGTCCAGGAAAAGCAAGGGTCAACTTCTCTAAGCAGCAGGCAAAGATCAGAAGCAGGACGCCTAGTCCAGGGCATGCAGGCCAAATTCCTTTAGCAAGAATGTGGGAGGAATAGAAGAACAGGATCTTAGATTGGCAGGATTCTCTAATGGGGAAAATGTTGCTCAGTCTGAGGGCCAGGAGTCAGAACTGGTTCCAGGTTCGAGAGGGCAAACAGCACATGATTCCTCAAAACTATGCTACAACACCAGCATTAAAACGGTAGCTAGATTCAGCTCCCTGTTGCTGCTCAGATCACTAGGGAAGAATGAAATGGGGGCACCAAAGACATTGGCCACCTCTGCTGGAGTCCAGGCAGCTGCCCAAGGGTGCCTGGTAATCATCTCTGGTATAGAGAGACTGGACCTTGGGGTGATCTCACTCTGTCAGGTGGCAAGGTTGGCACTGCAGCCAAGGTGGTACCATGGAAGAGCTCAGTCTCCAAAGCATGAATCCACAGTCACATGCTGGTGGCCCAGAAGGAAAGGCACTAAATACTGATTGTTGGGGAACACAGTTTAGTAACACACCCACACCTCGCATAAACGCTAATCAGGAATTACTGCAATGCCACTTCACACAGAAACAACAACCATGTTGGTGTCTGGTGGGCTTCCCACAGGAAAGCATTCCATAGAGGGCCCGTTCTGTCACTACTATCCTCTGCAGAGCCGGCCCTACGTGCAGGCTGGGTGGCACAGGGCACCATGGCGCCGGCCCGCCAGGAGGGCGCCGCGAGCTGCGCCAACCCGCTGGCCGACCGGTCCGCCGCGCAGCTGCGTTTGCCCGCCCGCCTGCCGCGCAGCAGCGCCTGCTGCACCCGCGCTGCGCTGGGAAACGGGGTGGGAGGGCGCCGGAACGGGGCGGGAGGGCGCTTGAGGGATCCGGCGCACCATGGCGCCGAGGGCGCTTAAGACGGCGCTGATCCTCTGGGCCTCCTTTGGAGTTGGTACAAGGAAATAGGCCTAGTGTAAAAACTAGCACTTTGAAACGGGACTTTGAACAAATAAGATTATGTAAATATTGCCTTTGAGGATCCATACATAACAAGCAAATTTTCCATCTAGCTTGTGGCTCTGCAGGGTGAGATGCTGAAAAGATAGTGACCAGTAAACCCTGAGAGACATGCTAGCATTAATCACACTCCTGGATTAAAAACTGATGGCTAGAATAACACCACTTTTTAGGATATTTGCCTGATGTGCTTTCCTTTTTATGTTCATCTGTCCAACTCTGTCACCAAAATCAAGAACAGTTATT
This sequence comes from Zootoca vivipara, assembly GCF_963506605.1. Classification (NCBI taxonomy): domain Eukaryota; kingdom Metazoa; phylum Chordata; class Lepidosauria; order Squamata; family Lacertidae; genus Zootoca; species Zootoca vivipara. Next base: position 20,763,124 of record NC_083285.1, on the reverse strand, counting down.
GTGAATGCCTATGATGCGCTCTACTTCGGAATGTGTTTCTATGAATTTACATGTGTGCGTTGTAAAATTAATTGAACGTTCTCAAATGCAAGCCCTACTCTGATCAGCCACAGTACTCCTAAAAATATCTCAGCTCACACATTTCTAGACTGTCACCAGTAACCCCCCTCAACTGACAAAACCCAGGCCTCTGCAAGTTGAAATTAAAAACATGCACTTAAATATATATTTAGCTGATTGTCTACCACCTACTTAGCAAGCTTGCTTTAAAGTGTGTTTAAAAGAAAAAAAACTTGTTGAAAACTGTAGTAAGTTGCATCTCCCGTCACAAACTTCTAGCTTATTATTGTCACCAAATCCATGTTCATCTCTCTCACCTTCCAGGGAGTATTACTCCTTCTCTCTCTCTTTCTCCAAGTTGTCTTCCAAATCAATGTACAGGTGGAATGAGAAACTCAACTATTTGGGCAAATATCAGGAAAAGAAAGGGCTTAGAATGCTACAGAAGTATGCTTAACCACTAAACTGGAGTTTCACAACTTGTGGGAAAGGGAGAGTAACTAAGAACACCTCCCATATTATTATGTACTCCCAGTTCCACAAATGTAAGAAAGTTTAGAGACAGAGAATGTGATTTATCTGTTATTGAACTGCACCACTTCAGACTGCCTGTGGGAAATCCAACTTTTGAATGCCCTGGCCTGTTGGGGCAAAAGAGGAAACGACTCTGCATGACTTGCAAACAAAAACTAGCACACTAGGAAGGGAGAAGGATATACAAGAACATACAGTATCTCCTTGCCATGCTGATTTTGGCATGTGTGCGGAAACATTTTATACAAGGGAAATTTCTGAACATTTCATTCCTCACTTGCAGGCTGAAGTGGTGCAGTTCAGCAGCAGAAACTGCACACGGGATAGTCGATTATGTACAACAAACAGATAACTTTTGAGGGGTGTAGCTCTGTGGTGGAACACACAGCAGTGGTCCAGTGTTCAATCTTTGGCATCTCTAATTTAGGCTAGGAATGACTCCGCCTGAAATCCTGTCACGTGGAGAAGAAGCCCTAGGATCTTGTGGCAATTTTTGTGAACGTTGGACAAAGAGAGAAAGCAAGCAAGAAAGCAAGCTAGATGGATAGCTCAGTCAGTAGACTTTTAATCTCAGGGTGTGTGTTCAAGCCCAACTTTGGGCAAAATGATTCCTGCATTGCAGGGGGTTGGACTAAATGAACTTTGTGGTCCTTTCCAGTACTACTATTTTATGATTCTATGATTCAAACACTGTTTCCTTTACTAACCAGATGGGTGGGATAGGTATGGCATCCCTTACTGGCTTTTATTTCCTTTAAGTCAACATTCATAGTTCATGGCCAAAACATGTCAAAGTTAAAGTTTTAGCAGCAAGACAGCACAGCACTCTTTCCCTCTTTCTCTCTCTCACTTCACAATCTGTCCTTTTATTCCTCAGCAAAAGCAATAATGATGCATCTACTTGGCACCTCCTGTCTAAACAACATGTTTTGAGATTTTTTTGCCACGCATTTTAAAGAGAAAACCAAAACCAACTGTTAAGCTTGTCCTTCCTAGGCCTAAGGAACCATCAATTTTAGCCAATTTCAGCAAATGTGAGAGCAGTGATGATGGGCTGAAATGGATGACAATACTGGAAAAAGACAAGTCTTTTGGGGCAAGCTGCTTGGAACTGTTGCTGGATCACAGAAACAGTAGTTATGTGAGAAACTGGCATCTTGGGGGGCTGAGAACCTGATGGGGTTAAAGTAAACATCGTATGTGTGAAGATGCTAATGACAATGACAACGGCATCTTAGCAACTGTGGAACCATAACAACATCAGAGAAAATAGAATTTTTATTATTTATTTATGGGTCGCTTTTTACTTTCTTCTCAAGGTGATTTACAAACACACAAAAAAGGCTGGAATTACTTTTCAAATGCTTCTGAAAACAGACACCTAAAGACAGGTTTGAAAACAGTACCAATGCTGGGGCTAATATATTTTCATTCAGCCAGGAAAGTCTGTCAAAACAAAAATATCTTCATTTATTTCAACAAAGTATGGATAGGCAGAGGTGCCATCTTCTTAAGAGGATTGACAAGGCCCATATGTGACGCCATGCAATGTCATGCGTGAGATGTCATGCATGTATTGAGGGGGCTCGGCCTCTAGGAATTGGTACACCTGTGGATAGGGAGTGCCTTCTGTATCTCAACAGAGAATGTAAGAAATGAAAGGGCTGTAAAGGAGGGGAAATGCTGGTGAATAAAGGATGTTCATTCAGAGGCGCCTTTCATTGCTCTCTTCTGCCTTCTTGCACTCTCACCCAGCTGAGGACACAATTTCTGTGGCCTACTGCTCTGGCTCGGCAACCATTTATTGCAAAATTTTAGGGTATGTGTGTCTTGTTTGGTCACCTGGCTTGAAAGGGCAGACTCCACCTACTCGCTCGGGGAAGGGGGAGGTTTGATGCTGGCATCAAGTTTTAGTTGTGGATATGCATTACTTTTGCTTCTATCTGAGTGACATGCATAGCTGGCAAGTTTTCCCTTTTCTCGCGAGGAAGCCTATTCAGCATAAGGGGAAATCCCTTAAAAAACGGGATAACTTGGCAGCTATGGTGACATGGCGTGTTTATTGTTAGACCTTATTACAAATTACTGTACCAGTGGATTGTTTAATTATATGCTATATTAATTAATATGAGATATTTTCATTGCTCTATTGTTCATGACTCATATTCAGGCATCCCCAAACTTTGGCCCTCCAGATGTTTTGGACTACAATTCCCATCATCCCTGACCACTGGTCCTGTTAGCTAAGGATCATGGGAGTTGTAGGCCAAAACATCTAGAGGGCCGCAGTTTGGGGATGCCTGCTCATATTGCTACATTTTGTTATTGCTGTGAGCCGCCTTGAGCATGGTTTACTATGGAAAGGTGGGATACAAATAAATGAGCCAGATGTGTTAGAAAACGTACAAATTAGTATATAGTGCAAAACTTAGAAATTATGTTTGATAATTAGGTGGATTGCAGAGAGGCCAAATCTTTGGTTAGGATAGGAGCAAGCAATACTAAACTCCGACTGATTGTTGCTAATCTTGCACATTATTATCTAAGCACTTCATTGCTACAGTACATCTCCCCCCCCTTACATTGCTTTTCTTTTTTTGAAAGCTACCGTAATAATACTCTGTATGAATATTGTTCTCTGAAAAGCACTGTCTATCAAAAATGATTGATTTGTTTCAGTTACAACCTTGAGTCTTTTATCACTGGTTCTGCCTTGCTCCCTGACCCGCTGGGTTGCTAAAGTACAAATGTGAACCTTGATTACATCACCAAATTAACACCAATTACAAGACACAGAGGATGAAAAGAATGCTGAGGAGAGAGTTATGGCTGGATAACAGAACAGCTTAAGGGGGTTGTGATAAGCCGCAGAAGTAGAATCAGCTCCAGAAATAACATGACTTCCATGCCAACTTGTAGCTGCTGAAGGCAGCTCCATACATTACAACTGCCAAGGGAAACACCAGCATTTCATCAGTGTTTCCTACACAGCAAATGTGTAACTACACAACCTTTAGAAGACATCTGAAGGCAGCCCTGTATCAGCAAGTTTTTATTATGCTTTTGTATTTCTTGGAAGCTGCCCAGCGTGGCTGGGGCAACCCAAGCAGATGGGTGGTATATAAATATTAAAATTATTCTTCTTGTTGTTGATGATGATGATGATGATAACCATATCCAGTAGCAGAGGCAAGCTTTCATGCACCCAGCACCTGTTCATGGTTCTAAGGTAGGAGAAAACAACAGAAGTGCACTTGATCATCTTTGTGGCCACAGCCTGATCAGAGATTCAACCCTCCAGGTGGGCATGGAGAAAGAGTAAGCATGCATGCTTCTGTTAGCCTTCACCAGTTCTGAGCTGTGTCTTTTGGTGCACGTGTGTGTGAGCAACTATGCTCCAGTTTATTCTTGATACCATGTTATGTTTCAAAGATGCAACATGAAGACAAGGCTACCCAACAGGGGTGCCAACTTGAATAAAATATTGTGGGGACCCAGGTAAGCCCTGCCCCACATAATCAATCACATGATGCAGTGCACATGCACCATTTTAATGGGAATGCTTATCAACTTTGTGGGGACTCAGCCCCTCAAATATTTTATTGTGGGAGCCAAAGCCCCCACAGACCCTAGGAGTTGGCTCCTATGCTACCCAAGGATGTTTTGACCTCTGAACAGAGTCCATGTCTAATTTAGTAACATCTTTGCTTTGCTTCCAATACCTCTTTTTCCCCTTCTGCTGCTTCTTTTTTTCATTTAAGGCATTTAATTGACAGCCTCTCTGCCTGAAGGCAGCCGAAGCACGATGCAACATTAAAAACCAACAGTACAATTCGGGGAGGCAATAAAATTACAGAAGCCTAATAAAGCCTAATGTTACAATATAATTTTAAGAATAGCATCAGCAGTACAGAAAATCTATACAGCAACAAAATGCAACAGGAAACGTTTCCACTAGCCGCCACTTCAACAAGTGTGTGTGCATTGTGGAGGGAGGAAATACACAATTCAGTGCAGTAAGATTCTCATATCAACCCTTTCCTGATGAAATTTCTCACTTGCAAATATGGTTGCTGGAAGCAAGCATGGTTTCTTTTCCTCTAAACCACCCACAGCCAGGCTAAGCAAACATAATTGAGAGTAAAAAATACTAAAATACTGCAAAGCATTATTTATAGCTCTCTGTTCACTAGTGCTGCAGTGCTAAAACCTTCATAATCTCACATTGGTGCGTGTATGTGTGTATTGTTGCCTGTATTTTTAAACTCTGTTTCAAAACAAAAGTAAAATCCCACGGAACCAAGAGACCCATGCAATCCCGCATCCATGTGTGGCTATGTTGTCTGAGTAACATAGCTCTGCAGGATAGTATCACGGAGAAGCATCTTTAAGAAGCTCTAATTCTTCATCTAACCAGCCCTATCATGTTCGACCTCATTCACTCTTTATAACAAAACCTGCTGTGAGCAGGTTTATGCAATTTATTTTTCAATTTGTAATTAAGCTCCTACAGTCCCGGCAACAATTCAGTAATTATATTCTGGAAAACCAGAATGAATTAATCCCATTGCCATTTTTATTCTCTCTCTCTCTCTATTACAAATATCCATCCAAACTTCATTTACAAATCCAAGTAGCACATCCAATGTACCTAAGTTTTTAGTACGAAGTGCAGTTTGGGTTGCTCAACCACAGAAAGATTACATTTATGGGTCATGAAGATGGAGCATAGCTTTATAAAAGCTCATAAAATTAACAGTCTGGAGGTAGGACAAAGGAAAAAAATATTTTCCATCTCAAAGCAGTAGATCTCAGGGTCATCAAATGACATTTCAATAGGTTCACAACACACAGAAGAAAACATTTTTTTTCATGCACTGCATGACTAACTTCTGTAATTTATTGCTTTAATTGTGACTTTCTCTGACTTTAAAGAGGAATGTACAGATTGAATGACAATAGAAATATTAATGTGTATTAGACTGAATAGGAACAATTTGTATCAGGGAGCAGCACAGACACACCAGAGCATATTTTATGTGGTGCAATGATGTTTGTTGTTGTTGTTTAGTCGTTTAGTCGTGTCCGACTCTTCGTGACCCCATGGACCATAGCACGCCAGGCACTCCTGTCTTGCACTGCCTCCCGCAGTTTGGTCAAACTCATGTTCGTAGCTTTGAGAACACTGTCCAACCATCTTGTCCTCTGTCGTCCCCTTCTCCTTGTGCCCTCCATCTTTCCCAGCATCAAGGTCTTTTCCAAGGATTCTTCTCTTCTCATGAGGTGGCCAAAGTATTGGAGCCTCAGCTTCACGATCTGTCCTTCCAGGGAGCACTCAGGGCTGATTTCCTTAAGAATGGATAGGTTTGATCTTCTAGCAGTCCATGGGACTCTCAAGAGTCTCCTCCAGCACCATAATTCAAAAGCATCAATTCTTCGGCGATCAGCCTTCTTTATGGTCCAGCTCTCACTTCCATATATCACTACTGGGAAAACCATAGCTTTAACTATACGGACCTTTGTCGGCAAAGTGATGTCTCTGCTTTTTAAGATGCTGTCTAGGTTTGTCATTGCTTTTCTCCCAAGAAGCAGGCGTCTTTTAATTTCGTGACTGCTGTCACCATCTGCAGTGATCAAGGAGCCCAAGAAAGTAAAATCTCTCACTGCCTCCATTTCTTCCCCTTCTATTTGCCAGGAGGTGATGGGACCAGTGGCCATGATCTTGGTTTTTTTGATGTTGAGCTTCAGACCATATTTTGCGCTCTCCTCTTTCACCCTCATTAAAAGGTTCTTTAATTCCTCCTCACTTTCTGCCATCAAGGTTGTGTCATCTGCATATCTGAGGTTGTTGATATTTCTTCCGGCAATCTTAATTCCGGCTTGGGATTCATCTAGTCCAGCCTTTCGCATGATGAATTCTGCATATAAGTTAAATAAGCAGGGAGACAATATACAACCTTGTCGTACTCCTTTCCCAATTTTGAACCAATCAGTTGTTCCATATCCAGTTCTAACTGTAGCTTCTTGTCCCACATAGAGATTTCTCAGGAGACAGATGAGGTGATCAGGCACTCCCATTTCTTTAAGAACTTGCCATAGTTTGCTGTGGTCGACACAGTCAAAGGCTTTTGCATAGTCAATGAAGCAGAAGTAGACGTTTTTCTGGAACTCTCTAGCTTTCTCCATAATCCAGCGCATGTTTGCTATTTGGTCTCTGGTTCCTCTGCCCTTTCGAAATCCAGCTTGCACTCCTGGGAGTTCTCGATCCACATACTGCCTAAGCCTGCCTTGTAGAATTTTAAGCATAACCTTGCTAGCGTGTGAAATGAGCGCAATTGTGCGGTAGTTGGAGCATTCTTTGGCACTGCCCTTCTTTGGAATTGGGATGTAGACTGATCTTCTCCAATCCTCTGGCCATTGCTGAGTTTTCCAAACTTGCTGGCATATTGGGTGTAGCACCTTAACAGCATCATCTTTTAAGATTTTAAATAGTTCAGCTGGAATATCATCACTTCCACTGGCCTTGTTATTAGCAGTGCTTTCTAAGGCCCATTTGACTTCACTCTCCAAGATGTCTGGCTCAAGGTCAGCAACCACACTACCTGGGGTGTACGAGACCTCCATATCTTTCTGGTATAATTCCTCTGTGTATTCTTGCCACCTCTTCTTGATGTCTTCTGCTTCTGTTAGGTCCTTACCACTTTTGTCCTTGATTATGGTAATCTTTGTACGAAATGCTCCTTTCATATCTCCAATTTTCTTGAACAGATCTCTGGTTTTCCCCATTCTATTGTTTTCCTCTATTTCTTTGCATTGCTCATTTAAGAAGACCCTCTTGTCTCTCCTTGCTGTTTTTTGGAAATCTGCATTCAGTTTCCTGTATCTTTCCCTATCTCCCTTGCATTTTGCTTGCCTCCTCTCCTCCGCTATTTGTAAGGCCTCGTTGGATAGCCATTTTGCTTTCTTGCATTTCCTTTTCCTTGGGATGGTTTTCGTTGCTGCCTCCTGTATAATGTTACGAGCCTCCATCCATAGTTCTTCAGGCACTCTGTCCACCAAATCTAAATCCTTAAACCTGTTCCTCACTTCCACTGTGTATTCATAAGGGATTTGATCCAGATTGTATCTTACTGGCCCAGTGGTTTTTCCTACTTTCTTCAGTTTAAGCTGGAATTTTGCTATAAGAAGCTGATGATCTGAGTTACAGTCAGCTCCAGGTCTTGTTTTTGCTGACTGTATAGAGCTTCTCCATCTTTGGCTGCAGAGAATATAATCAATCTGATTTCGATGCTGCCCATTTGGTGATATCCATGTGTAGAGTCTTCTCTTGTGTTGTTGGAAGAGAGTGTTTGTGATGACCAGCTTGTTCTCTTGACAGAACTCTATTAGCCTTTGCCCTGCTTCATTTTGAACTCCAAGGCCAAACTTTCCAGTTGTTCCTTTTATCTCTTGATTCCCTACTTTAGCATTCCAATCCCCTGTAATGAGAAGAACATCCTTCTTTGGTGTCATTTCTAGAAGGTGTTGTAGGTCTTCATAGAATTGGTCAATTTCACTTTCTTCAGCACCGGTAGTTGGTGCATAAACTTGGATTACTGTGATGTTAAAAGGTCTGCCTTGGATTCGTATCGAGATCATTCTGTCATTTTTGAGATTGCATCCCATTACAGCTTTTGCCACTCTTTTGTTGACTATGAGGGCCACTCCATTTCTACTACGGGATTCTTGCCCACAGTAGTAGATATGATAGTCACCCGAACTGAATTCGCCCATTCCCTTCCATTTTAGTTCACTGATGCCCAGGATGTCGATATTTATTCTTGTCATCTCATTTTTGACCACATCCAGCTTACCTCCACTCATGGTTCTTACATTCCAGGTTCCTATGCAATATTTTTCTTTACAGCATCGGACTTTCCTTTCGCTTCCAGGCATATCCGCAACTGAGCGTCCTTTCGGCTTTGGCCCAGCCGCTTCATCAGCTCTGAATCTACTTGTACTTGTCCTCCGCTCTTCCTCAGTAGCATGTTGGACGCCTTCCGACCTGAGGGGCTCATCTTCCAGCGTCATAACTTTTATATGCCTGTTGTCTTTGTCCATGGAGTTTTCTTGGCAGGGATACTGGAGTGGCTTGCCAGTTCCTTCTCCAGGTGGATCACGTTTAGTCAAAACTCTCCACTATGACCTGTCCATCTTGGGTGGCCCTGCATGGCATAGCTCATAGCTTCTCTGAGTTATTCAAGACAAGGCATTGATCCATGAAGGGGGCAATGATGTTTATAGATGCTGAAAAAGCCTTTGACAATGTATCTTGGGATTTCAGCACATGATAAAAATAAGTGATTTTCAGATGCTTGGGTTTTAGTTACCTTCCTAATTACCTGTCAGATCTTTCCATAGACCTCTGATTGGCTACTACAGAACACTGACTGATAGACCAGATGGGCTTTTGTTCTTAGCCAACAAAGAAAATCTTACGGTATTTTGACTGGTTTTGATACGTACTATGCCAATTCATTTGCTTGAAAAGAAGTTAAAGGGGGTGGATTCAGTCCTATAAACAGTAAATAGGTCATGGGCATGGTCCTTCTAGGCTGGCATGCAGCAGACCCAATAAACTGCAGATCCATCACACAACTCAATTCTTAATGCAGTTTTGTACCCCTCTTGGTAATAATCAAGCTGCGAGTCCATGTATTATACCCATGAGTGGAAGACCATGGGTGATTATTTTGAAATAAACATCCAGGACCAGATTAAATTACAGGCGGTCTGGGATGCAAGTAAGGCGGTGATGAGGGGACTGTTTATACAACAAAATTCAATCAAAAGAAAATTGAAAGGGAAAAAGAAATTTTAGATGAAATTATGGGAAAGGAGAAGGAATTACAGTTGTACCTCTTGTTACGAATGCTGCGGGTTGCGTACAACACGGGATACATACGCGCCGAACCCGGAAGTACCAGAACGGGTTACTTCTGGGTTCGGCAGTTCGCGCATGCGCAGACGCAACGAATGACATCATGCGCAGAAGCACAGAATCGTGCCATGCACATACGCAGATGTGGCGCTTCATGTTGCGTACTGCTCATGTTGCGTACGGGGCTCCGGAATGGATCCCGTACGCAACATGAGGTACCACTGTATAAAAAAAGGCAAACAAAGAGTTACCGTAGTAAAACAGGCAATTAGAACATTACAAATCCAATGTTCCATGATAGTTAATGAAGAAATTAGCTGGAAAATAAAAAAGAATGAAGGAGAAATATTTTGAACATGCTAATAAAACAGGAAAACTGCTAGCGTGGCAATTGGAAAAAAAAAGTGAACAAAGGAATTTTATAAACAAAATTAACATAAATGGAAAAACTACAGATAAGGTGAAGGAAATAAGAGAAGCATTTGTGAAATACTTTTCAGAATTGTACAAGAAAGGAAAGGAAAAGAATTTTAAAATAGAAGAATACATAAAAACTAGCAATCTGCCAAAAACAAAAGAGGAACAAGCAGGGATTTTAAACATCCAAATAACAACTCAAGAAGTTTCAGAGGCAAAAAGAAATGTAATTGGCTAAATTGGTTGATGATTGGTTTTGTAAAATTTATTCAATAAAAATATATTTTAAAAAAAGCCAAACGAATGAGCCCTTTTTGTTCAACAAAAGCACCAGAATACAATTTTGTGGTTTGGAGAGAAAAGACAGGAAGTACCAGGAGGTTTTTGACTAAGCAGCTGAGACAAAGAATATCGCATATCCACCTAGCTCCTCTTTCACGCTCTATAAATCATGTCTGCTTACACTACAGATGCTGACAACTACCAAGAGGAGCTGCCAGAAATAGCTTACCTGCAGTTAGTAAAACAAAACAGAAGCTTCCAAACAAGTTTCCCCAATCAGTTTAATTAAGCTGAGCCCTGACATATGCAGCTACGTCTCGGGCAAGAGGGCCTGATGGATGGCACCTAAACATTTTACACAGCAAACATGTGAAGTATGAATAACAAACAGATAGCTATCTTTAAGTTGTGTATATGTCTATGGGAACCCTGACTGAGCAAGATTTCATGTGCACAGACGTTTAAAGATGTATCCGTGCTTGTTCATCATGCCCACCTTTGATCAAAGGTTCCAAAACTTAATTGGCCTACCACCCCTTTCTCAAGAGGAAAAAAAACCCATTACTCAGCACTGCCCTCCATCCCCGGAAATCTAGTATGACCTGAGTGAACTCAGACCGCACTGTCCCAGGGGTGGGGCCAGCACTGCAGCCTGCCTGCCATTGGCCAAATAGGCAGGCAAGCTGCAATCCACTTCCTGGGCCTGGGTGAAACTGAAAAGGGTTCACCTAAACCAGAGGACCCAGGTGGCGCTGAGGGACCCAGGTGGCGCTGTGGTTAAACCACTGAGCCTAGGGCTTGCTGATCAGAAGGTTGGCGGTTTGAATCCCTGTGACGGGGTGAGCTCCCGTTGCTTGGTCCCAGCTCCTGCCAACCTAGCAGTTCGAAAGCACGTCAAAATGCAAGTAGATAAATAGGAACCGCTACAGCGGGAAGGTAAACGGTGTTTCCATGTGCTGCTCTGGTTTGCCAGAAGCGGCTTTGTCATGCTGGCCCCATGACCTGGAAGCTGTACAGCGGCTCCCTCGGCCAATAATGCAAGATGAGCGCGCAACCCCAGAGTCGGTCACGACTGGACCTAATGGTCAGGGGTCCCTTTACCTTTTTAAACCGGAGGAAACCCTTCACCTCCAGCACAACCACTGGATCCAGGGGAGGTTTGTCACCATCCCACAAGAGCAGCCAACCTGGCGGTTAAGTGCCATTACACAACAGATGAAGCAAGCAGTTTATCAAAATTTTCTTCTCTTCCTTCTTTATACTTCCACTGCCCCCTTATTTTTATTCAATGCCCCTCAATTGCACCCAAGGTTACTACCACACCCCTGAATCACCCACCTCCAGGGGATGGTATCACCCACTTTGGGAAACACTGCTTTAAATCCAGGGTTCCCAATACGGTGATTGTAGACACCACAGCGATCACATACACACAATGCTTACAAAGCACACTGCCCCTTGAGTTACTTGGGTGGGGATTGTTAACTGAGGTGTTGGGATTGTGCGGTACTGTCTGGGGCTTTTTTCATCTGTTTTTAATTGTTCGTTTTTGGGGGGTGCATATATTTTCCCTGTGTTTTCTTTCAGAAACGGAGAGCTCCTAAACATCAGCAGTTTTTCTTCTGTGAAACGTGTATTTTATTGTGCTCATGACACTTTTTCAGATTCCCAACGTGCCTCTGGGCCCCCAAAACCTTTATGTATATATAGCAAGATCACACCCTCCCTCTCATTCCGGGACTGCAAATCGCAAGTATGGAGAGTGGCCGCTATAAGAACAGGATGATGGAACAGACTGGTCTGATCCAGCACGACTCTTATATGTGCAGAGGACATGTAGTGGCCTAACTATACATTACACTAATTGTGCGACTCACTGCAATGTCAGGGATTTGAAAAACAAAACAAAACAAAAAATCCTAGGCACGGGCCAATCAGGAAGACTGCAGCATATTACACATTACATTCTCTGTATTTTACTTCATTTCTGTGAATCACTTCAGGGCTTACACTGCTTGTGGGAAGCAATTAATAAATTTAATACAGTGGTACCTCGGTTTATGAACAGAATTGGTTCCGGAAGTCTGTTCATAAACTGAAGTGTTCATAAACTGAAGCGAACTTTCCCATTGAAAGTAATGGAAAGTGGATTAATCCGTTCCAGACGGGTCCGCGGAGTACTTAAACTGAAGCGTTCATAAACTGAAGCATGGGTGTAATTGGTTCCGGAAGTCTGTTCATAAACTGAAGCGTTCATAAACTGAAGCGAACTTTCCCATTGAAAGTAATGGAAAATGAATTAATCCGTTCCAGATGGGTCCGCGGCGTTCATAAACCAAAAATTCATAAACCGAGGTGTTCATAAACCGAGGTTCCACTGTAAACTAAACTTCAGAGCTGAGGCTGAGAAAATGCCACCTTCGAAATTGATCGCCGTTTCTTTACCACCGCGGCAAAGAGTGCCATTTCCCCAGCAACACATTCTGTGAGACTGAGCTTGCTGCTCAAGAAACTACTTGCCTTTCTTCCCCCCCCCCCCTTACCGGTAAATATGTTTTTCTGAGCATATTTACAGCTCTAAACCTATTTACCAATCATGCTGAATGCATGTGTGGGTATCTCACCAAAGGTTTGCCTACAGAAGTTCAGAAAACATTACCTACCAAGTGGAGTAGAAAAGTATGCAAGGAAAGGAGTTGGCATTTTTCAGCCAAGACCCATTTTTACCCCATGTGCCACTTTTGCTGGGGAACTGCTTCCTTGAAGGAATAGTACCCTGCCCGGATCTCCAAGCCATCAGGCAATTGGGCTTGGGCCTACTGAAACAACATTAAGCAGCCTGTGGGAATTCCTTGTTCCTCCTCCATTCAAAGCAGTGCTGAATAAACTGGATGCCTCTTGTGGTGCAGATAGGTAATTTTAGACCCTGGAATTAATGCTCTTATGGAGATCTTATTTCCACCGTGAGACAAACTTTTAGCATTTCTCTTTCTCTCCCTGCCCTCCACCATTTCATGCTTTTACAAATGCTATTACATTCCTGCTATATTAGAGCAAAACAACAACAACAAAAGCATGAAAGAAACACTTTCAACTTTCAACTCACATCAATTATAGCATCATCACGGACACAGAGGGAAAACAGGTTGGTTTCCGCTGTCCTGACTATAAACATGTTTGTCTGGGAATGAGCACCATTTTGTTATTCCAAAAATGTAAGGTACTTTAAAGTAAATAATAATAAAATCAGCATCTGTGGCCAGGCACACACCGGGCCAGTCCTCCTCCAACTATAAAACGTATTTAAAAATAAGAATGGTTGCTGTGGTAACCAGCAGGTCCATGTCAGCCAGATGACCACACCTGCCATTCCCTGAGTGGTCAAGTGGGGGTGGGGGCCAAACTGCGAGGCTCTGGGCTTCGGCCCCAAGTTTCAAGAAAGAAGATTCTGACTAAACTTAAGGAAAAACTTTCTGGCAGTAAGAACTGTTTGACATTGGAGCAAGACCTACTAGGAAGAGCTGTTGGGGTTACTAGGCCTGCACTTGTTTTAACTTCTTTGAAAAAAAGAGTTATCTTCACTGACACTGTAATTTTCATTGCTGACCTACCCTTGACTCTGCTTCCTGACATACCTCAGCCCATGGGGTTCACCTGCTATGAACAGGGGGGTTAGCATCAGAATAGCTTAATCTAAAACAAAACAAAAGAACAAAGCTAGGAGAAGAAAAAGCAAGTTTCAATTTTAAGTGGCAAGAGCTCGAAAAAGGTATTAAGAGACAGATATTAAAACAACAAAGTTGGTTCTTTGAGACAGAAGAAAATGTATTGATGCAGCCATAATAAATCTTGTTCTGTGTCCATATGGATGATATATCTGTGTGCATTTGTGGGCAAGGTGAAATATGAAAGAAACAGTGTTTACGTTGACAGAGAGCAGCAGATTAACCTGACATTGAAGGAGCCGGGAACAGTCAGTCAGCTGTAATAGGACTCTCATATCATATTGACACAGACCTGGAATATACACATAGAGCAGAAAATCTTATCACGGCAGCATCTTTCACAGTCAGTGCCCAGGAATTTCCAAGCTAGTTATTCATGTTACTTGGGAGAAATTACATAAATTATTTTTTAGTACTTGGGAGCAAAATTTTGCTTGAAAAGGCAAGAAACCCCTTGCCCATACTACAGCAAATTTCCAGAAGCAATGGCTAACATCGAGCCTTTTAAGTCAGGCCTTTATAGTTTAATGGGTTGCTAGTTGTTGCATTGAATGCATTAACAATGGGAAGAGGGGTGGGGAAACCCCAACCTATGCAGATTCATTTACTAGCTAAAATCCTAGGTCTCATCACTGAGTTATTGCTTCTAGATTTATATTCTTATGCCAGTTTTCTCTCCTCTGGCTTCCACTTGCTGCAACTGAACTCAGCCAACTGGCAGGCTCATCAGGCACCAACCACCAAGTGCAAGGAGTCTTTTTTGTGTGTCTGCATCTAATCCTGCCTCTTTCTAAGAATTTCTTTATTGGTGTGCTGTTGTTATTTTCTTTTTCTTTTGTAAATCTACCAAAGAATAAAATAAAATAAAATTGGACAAGAATTACAGTATATGTTATTCTTAATGCTTTAACATGAAAGCTCTACTAGTCAATAATATTTGCATCCAAAAAATCTAATTTCCATTTCCATCTCAACCACAGTCAGAAATTGACCCCGAATACATCATTTTCTTATTGTGTGTCTCTGCTCCCCATACAACTCTACTCCGTATACAACTGAAATAGAAGCAAAGGCTGATAGTATACAAAGACTGTACTACTTGCAATGCTAAAAAAATGCATTGTAGATAATAAATCATAATTTTAAATCCAAGTCATGCCACAGTAAATGACTTTTATTCTTTTCCATGGCCATGTAATCTTGACTTTGCCTCTTGTGGGGTTTCTGAAAATGCACAGAGATAAGCAGGATTTGTTGAAGATCTGATAAAAAAAATCAATGCAGGTTTGATTAAAGAATCAGTCTTATCTGAGAAACGCAGTAATTGGGCCCTCAAGCAAGGCTGGGGTCAAACTACCTCAATGTATTGCAGATGGTAAAATAGGTTCTGGTGTCAGATTATGTTTTATATATTGGCAATTTATTAAAGGCAACATCTACATTACCTGAGGAAAATATGTGTATTTCAAAACTACACAGGATTTTATAGTAGATGTCTATTCCAATAAATGTTGGAACTAAATGTCACAAAAATCCATAGACCACATAATTTGCCTACACCATTGCAGGTGCACATTTAAAACAACAGAAGGTTTTTTAATTTCCACCAGAAGCGCAATGGGCTGTATGTATTTATGACTACAGTATGCATATCCTTCAAGACTTTGAAGCCAAAATCCAGGGTGCTATCTTTTCTGGGCATGGCACTGTACAAAATTGTGGCACTGAAAAGGGGTGGGGTGGGGCGTTGCATCATGAAAT
The DNA here is from genome assembly GCF_963506605.1 of Zootoca vivipara. Classification (NCBI taxonomy): domain Eukaryota; kingdom Metazoa; phylum Chordata; class Lepidosauria; order Squamata; family Lacertidae; genus Zootoca; species Zootoca vivipara. The sequence continues at coordinate 20,747,425 of NC_083285.1, read as the reverse complement.
CCTGCGAGATCACAACAACCAAAAATGACCACTGTTCTCTCACAATAAAAAACAATATATCCCAGTTTTTCTGGGACACTTGCGGGGTATGAACTATGTACATTTCAATTAAACCAGCACTCTCTGTAACAGAAAAACAGAAGCATTGCTGCATCCTTCAGACTGCAATGGGATAATCTGAAGAATCCATTATTCTTAAAAGAGTGTAATATCCTTTGGATCTTCATGTGTGATTTGAACTAATGAGCAGAACTATCTCTGTCTTAGGACATGATTCAGTCCTAGTTCATTTGGGTCACATTCATTTCAGCTGCAACATACAACACATGGTTAGCTCTCTTCCCACTATGATCAATAGGACTTTGAAAACAGCCGTGGTCTCGCGGTCCTCACTTGTACACTACAAATGATTGCAGTGTTCAAGATTTAAGGAGCATAAAGACTTGGCAGTAGTTATTAAGATTAGCATAATATTTCTTTCTTGTAAAAAAAAGCCTCATTAATTAGCAACTGTTATGTTCCACATAAACCTACATTGTAATTACCACTGCAGTTACATTAAATGCTAAATGACTTTAGTAAGAATATTAACACCAAAGGAGGTAGACATTTATTTTAATAATTAGCAGGCATCGGTTTGCATAAGTGGCAGTGCCCCCATCAGTACTGAGTGGGACTACTTTGCGGTTGTCGTGCAGAAAGTGTTCAGCCCAAACTGGTCCATGGTCCATTGTCCATCTTCATGAATTGCCTATGCAGCTGCCTTTCTACCCTCATGGCAGGAGTGTTTTGAGGGCAAATGCCTACCTATTACCACAAAATTCATGCTACCATCTACACCGCATGATATTTCTGCAGCATCTATGTGTACTCCCAGGTGGAGAACCTCAGATCCTTCAGATGTTGTTGGGTTCCCCCTCCCATCAGTCCCTGTCCATGTGGCAAATGGTCAGCATTGATGGGAGTTGTAGTCTAGCAACACTGGGAGGGTCACAGGCTCTCTGCTCCTGCTGTAGTGCAAACAATCATCCAACCTAAGACACACAGAATCATAGAATTGTAGGGTTCGAAGGGACCCTGAGGGTTATCAGATCCAACCACCGCAAAGCAGGAATCTCAGCTAGCTCATACATGACAGATGGCCAGCCAACCTATGCTTAAAAACCTCCAAGGAAGGAGAGTCCACCACCTCTCATGGGAGTCTGTTGAACAGCTCTTGCTGTCAGAAAGCTCTTTCTGGTGTTACGTGGAATCTCCTTTCTTGTAACTTGAACCCATTGGTTTGGGTCCTAGCCTCCATAGCAGGAGAAAACAAGCTTGCTCCATCTCTCCAGGCCCATTTTCTATGTTGCTTTAAGAAGAAGCAGGTATAGTGGTGCCTTGGCTGTTGAACTTAATTCGTTCCGGGAGTCCGTTCAACTCCCGGAACCATCCGAAAACCAAGGCACAGCTTCTGATTAGCTGCAGGAGCTTCCTGCACTCAACTGGAAGCTGCATCGGATGTTCAGCTTCCGAAAAAAGTTTGCAAAGTGGAACACTCACTTTCGGGTTTGTGGGGTTCAGGAGCTGATTTGTTCGGGAGCCAAGCCGTTCAACAACCAAGGTACCACTGTATAATAATAATAATAATAATAATAATAATAATAATAATAATAATAATTTATTTATACCCCGCTCATCTGGCTGGGCTTCCCCTGCTACTCTGGGCGGCTTCCAACAAACATTAAAATACATCAAATATCACAGATTAAAAACTTCCCTAAACAAGGCTGCCTTTATGTATTTTCTAAATGTCAGGTAGTTGTTTATCTCTCTGACCTCCGATGGGAGGGTGTTCCACAGGGCGGGTGCCACTTCCGAGAAGGCCCTCTGCCTGGTTCCCTGTAGCTTTGCTTCTCGCAGGGAGGGAACCGCCAGAAGGCCCTCGGCGCTGGACCTCAGTGATACAAAGTGATACATAAAATCCTCTCTTCTAATATTTTGGTACACACATTTCCTAACTTCAGAAACTTTTCTTTACTGAGTATATCACTTTGAGCTATCTTTCCCCGCCCCTGGCACCATCAAACTTGAGAATAGGCACAAATGCCTTCTAATACAGTCAGCATTTATGCCTGAGAATTTAAAATGAAAGAATCTACAATGTGTACTCAAGCTTCCTCAAATAAAGGAAATATTGCCAAAAGTTTGAACTGCCCCCTTTAATCGAGGGTTCTCTGAATATTTTGTAAATACAGTGTGACTTCAGCAAAAAGAAAAAGAAATAAGGGGAGGCTCCCACGTGGCAATACATCCTTGCTGGCTCTTTGCACACATGATTTGCTTTCCGTCCGCTCCCTGGCACATACTGGCCTGGCTGAGGCGTTTCATTTGCTCCATTACACTTGTGCCAGTGGTAGAAGAAAGTATTTCATTCCCTCTTTTGTAGGTCAAAGACTAAACCATAAATTGTGTCTGTGTGATATATGCCTGCATCTTTAAACAGGAGAAGGCAACAGCCCCATTTGCTGTTCTCACATGAATCACAATCTGTCTCTCTCTGCTTTCTTTTTCTGCAGTCAGAGGGACCCAGCTGCTAAGTGTCTCCATGCATACCACAATACAGTCTGATGAAATTACAGGTTTTCACTACAGCCTGGGGCTAGACGGCTTCGTGTCTCTTTTGGAAACCATATATTAAGCCACCTTTTCCTTTCAATATTAGTGAAGTTTGTTTTCCTTTTTATAAAAAAATAAAATTTTGCATGCTTCCTCCCTCAATTCTCAAAACGATAAAGCAGGGGTCAGCAAACTTTTTCAGCAGGGGGCCGGCCCACTGTCCTTCAGACCTTGTGGGGGGCTGGACTATATTTTGAAGGGAAAAAATGAACCAATTCCTATGCCCCACAAATAACCCAGAGATGCATTTTAAATAAAAGCACTCATTATATAGTACTCATGTAAAAACACCACAGGCCCCACAAATAACCCAGAGATGCATTTTAAATAAAAGGACACATTCTACTCATGTAAAAACACACTGGTTCCCAGACCGCCTGCGGGCCGGATTTAGAAGGTGATTGGGCCGGATCCGGGCCCCGGGCCTCAGTTTGCCTATGCAATAAAGCATTTCCAGATTGTTGAAAGAACAAATTATCCAAAGAAAGAAAACGCTTACCAGCAAGGTTAGTTTTTTTAAAATTAAAAACAGAGGGCTAAAATTTCAACAGCCTCCTTATACTTTTTGTGTTAAGAAGTATTAATCACAATAGACCACAGTATCCTCAAATATCCAGGCCAAGGATGGCACAATTTGTCAACCAGCCCAGTGAAGTGGGTAGGCATAGGAGTGAAGTCTGAAGTACTGATTCTTAAAGAGATAATTCTCAGAACCATTCCACAGGAAATTATTATTATTATTATTATTATTATTATTATTATTATTATTGCCAGTGGCACACATCAACTCATCTGGTTCAGCTCATAGCCCTGCTGCAGGTAGCCACTCTGAAAGATCTCCAAAAACCAGACCAAACTAAGATGTTGGGTAAATCAGAATTTGGGGTGCACTTTTAAGAAGTTAAAAAAATGTATCAGGGAAATTGTGTGTGAGAGGAGCACAATTCAAAACAAAAGCACAAATAGTTCCACATGCCCAAGCAAATGTCTTGTATTTCTCAAATGGCATCCTCCCTGCTGCATAGCAAATCCCTTTTGAAGCTTAGGGGAGTTTCAAAAGCAGTTTGCGCTATGGTCTTGGAGCCTGCTGTTCAAAGGAAAATAATCAACAATCCAACTGGGAGCAGCCATGCAGCTTTTTGGAGCCTAGGCTTTGTTCCTACAAATATTCCGTGACTTATATATATATATATATATATATATATATATATATATATATATATATAACGAAGCTGAATTTTTTTTCCAAAAAAATTGTAAAATATATTCCCTTACAATAGTTTGGAGGATGATTAGTGAGCAAGATACAGCGGCAAAGTTTGTTGTTAACAAGAAAGCTGAACAAGCTTACTGCCATTGCTTTGACAAAGAACGGATTAGGGCAGCATGCCTGCGGTTTTGATTCTATTTTATAGACCTCGTGGTTCTAAGCCCTGAGTAGTTTTGAGTGCAACAATGGATAAGAGACGGAGGCTTAGTCTAATATGTTAATAATGGACATTCTGTCTTCAGACAGCCAGTGATTTATTTATTTACAACTCAAAGGCTCTGTCTTACTTCCAAAAATCACACAAGCACATATCCATTATAAACAAATCTGGGGGTGGGTTGGGGGGGAGAATCTCAGCAGGTAGTGGCTGTAATGCAGCGTAAATTCCACTAATGGCTTTTAATGCAGAGGAAGCAGAGCTTGGCAGGAATTATGGATTTCCCAACACGAGCTTTCCCCAACCTGGTGTCCCTCAGTAGCTTTGCACAACAGTCCCAGCCAGCATAGGCTGCCATGCACTATGAAAATAACCTCTGTGTCATATAATGTGGTCTCTTTTCTTCTCTCTTCATCACATTTAATGGTGTTACATATTTTCACCTTTGAAAAGTATAGCTTGGCAGGAAGGAAAGAGCCATTTTCACAGGTTTTTATAGTGTCTGGAAAACAGTCACTTCAGTTAGCTAGCTATTCCAGGTTCTAGTTACAGGTAGGTAGCCATGTTGGTCTGCCGTGGTCGAAACAAAATTAAAAAATTCCTTCCAGTAGCACCTTAGAGACCAGCTAAGTTTGTCATTGGTATGAGCTTTTGTGTATCTGAAGAAGTGTGCATGCACACGAAAGCTCATACCAATGGCAAACTTAGTTGGTCCCTAAGGTGCTACTGGAAGGAATTTTTTAATTTTGCTATTTCCAGGAATTCTGATCTAGCAAATTTTGATGTATTAATGTAAAGGTAAGTTTTAAATAAAACTAAGCAGCACTTGCCGTACATAAGAAAGCAAACACCTTGCAATGAATTTATCAGCCCCCATCAACACAAACCTTTGTATCACTGAGTGATTAGATATGTCTGCCAGTGGCGGAGCTTCATGCTCCGGCACCAGGGGGTGGAGAACAGGTAGGGTGGGGCACGTTCTGGGGGCAGGGCACCAGCGGGGGGGCAGCCGCGATGGCACCCTGCCGGGATCGCGCTGCCGCTCTTCCAATGATGTCTGGTAGCAGGTGGATTCAGATGTGGCTAAATAAAGGCTAATCCTAACAATGTTTTCAGAAGGACATCCAATTGTTTTCAATGAAACAGAGCAGGGCTGTGCTGAAAGCAATTCATGAAAATCAGCAGCACTGAAAAACCGCTTGCCTTGACAACAATTTATCACAAACTTGCTCTAACCCAACACTGAACTCTCTGTGACATCAGGGCCAAATCTGATGGGTATTTAGCATGTGTTATGTCATCCTGTTCACTTTGAGCTGTTCACCTGTCGCAATCACCTTGATGACTAATCTGGAATCATTGCTGTCACTCATTTGCCCGTAGTGACATTTATGCAGCCTAATTGAGCTGCACAACATCACAAAGACACCTTACTTGTCATGCAACTCCCAACTTTGTTGGGATCAATTATATGCAACTGATTAAGGGAGGAGAAGTAGCAGCAGCAAAGGAAAACTAGATGGCAAATCAACAGTAGCCAGAGGCAACAATGGCAAATGGTGATCCAGAAATATCTAAATAAATAAGATGAAATAGAACCACATTAATATTTGGAGCTGAGCACCCATGTGTTGATCACCCCATGTATCCATCACTGGTCGTTTCCAGTAAGGAAAAAAAGTAGCCACCTATATTCACATACCAACTGGATTCAGTGGCTCAGACACCAATTCAGAAAGTTAGACAACAACAATTAAAATACAAATTTGGGATTACATTTATGGGTTCCCTAAGACCCAAGAGTCAACACATGCAAGGCAAAAATTCTTTGTTCTCCAAATGAAGACAAGAATGCATGAAGGAACATTCTTGCTTTCTTCAATGAAACTACCTGATTGGTCGGTTCTCTTTGCTATCAAAGAGTGAGAAGATGACCTCTAGTTCTTCTCCCAAGTTGGAACACATCAAACTCTTCATCTGAACGAAGAGGTGGTGGCTGCTTGCTGGGACGGGCGTGTCTTTCTTGCGATGACGGTGCTCCATCTACATATGGCCATCAACAGTCAGGTTACCATTTTGTATTTTATAAAATTCAGCATACCATAGACTAATGCTGAAAATAAGGCTATGTTCTGTTGCCTGAAACATAATTTTCTCCACCAGATCTTATTTTTAACCTCAGCCATCAGTGATGCGCATCTGATTTTTCATTAGGTAATACTGGAAAGAGATCGAAACGTTTTTGGCTGAGCTTATTCGCCAATCACTGCATCTAGTAAATAGTGAGGTTCAGTTTATTCACTCCCTTTTTACTTTATATCCCATCCTTACTCCAATGAACACATTACAATAAAGTATGCATTATCAGAGTTGGTTGGAAAACTCCCAACCAGGCAAAAACACTCATGGAGGGTGTGAAGCAGGACTGAAAAGTGGTCTGGCCTGGGGAAATGGGCGTAGGGTTGGAACATTCCAGAGGGTCAGTTAAGGAAGCTATTTGGCCCCCATCCCTGGTGTATAGGATTGCAAGCTCAAAGAACTGAAGGAAAGTGGAAATTTACTTACCAGTCTATACAGCTCTGTAATACTGATCTCCTCTGGATCCACCATAGCATATTCTTTTCTTGGTACCAAGTCAAGTCCTAGTTGTCTGCAAGGGAATATGGAAAGTCTGGTTGGTAAAGGACATTGGCTAGATCCTCCTAAAAGCATAGTTAGGATCTCTTATTCTCTTTATCCATTGACAGCTGCAAAAGAGACAGGTGGTACATAAATGAAGTGAAATGGAATGAATGAATGAATGATAAGCACTTTGTTCCACATGATTGCAAAACATGCATCCAGTGCAATATTATCAGAAACAATTATTATTACTCCCATTTATATAGAGCTTTTAATGGTTGGCCAGCACCATTTATTTGCATGCTGATTTCCCACAGGAAACCATGATCAAGGTGGTTCACGACATCAAAATGTTTCACATAATTCTGCAACCGTAACAAGACCTAAGACAATTTAAGTAGTCGTAGAAGTGATGCACTAACAAAACATCTCATAGTAACAAATATTCAACAGAGTTAAACAACTTGCTGAGAACTAATGACCAAGTCTGACAACAAAATACAGCAACGTTAAGTCAGATAATAAATGCATATTCAAAACTAAATATTGCCCCAGCAAAAAAAACCCCAACACTCTAAACAATACCCCATCCTAATGTTCAAAGTATTCGCATGCAGTTGTACACTTAATTGTTTTCTAATCTAGCACACTTATTTTGGGTGTAAAATACTGGTTTGCAAATGTCAAAACAAAAACATTAGATAACAAATAATGACATTAGATGTTAAATAGTTGAAATCCCTGCATTACAGGGGGTTGAACTAGATGACCCTCTGGATCCCTTCCAACTTAGCAAGTCCATCCTTCTATTATAAGAAAGTAGCACAAGATGTAACGGGAGGAGGGTATCAGGTCATGATTGCCAGGGCGGAAATGATAACAATATACATTTTGGAAACATTTTTTAGCTTTTGGTGTGGGATTCCGATTCAAAGCTTTATCAGCTGTTTGCAACCCTGCAGGATATAGGCAGTCCCTGTTTGCCCTGTATCTTTTTTTCTGCCCGTGCTCTTGTTTCCAAAACTTGGATACAATGTGCTTATTGCATGAGGGGAGATCTCTGTCTTCCAGTACACCGGGGATCACTCCCCAGCTACAGCCCTCCATGAACAGGTTCCTAGAGGGGCCCAATTCAGGAGGGTGTCTAAGGGGCTGCACTGAGAAAGGAGGCTGCAAATCCCCTGTATGTGCTATTTTATCCAGGCTCCATTCTGCAACTGGTACAACAAATGCCGAGAAAGAAATAATCAGGTAGCAGATGGCATAAATCTGAATAACTCACCTGCTTAATCTTGTGATGCATCAGAAACACTTAAGTATCTTTGATTTGCAAATTGTACAAGCAGCTCCTTTAATTTAGAAGATTAAAGCTCTCCCAGGAACATGTACAGATGCCTGCCGCCTTGCCTCTAAAACAACTGGCGAGCAAACCGCTTCTAGAAAGAGGCAAAATCTGCGCAAAACTTTCTGCTTTCATATAGGAGCATCCCTATGCATGGTTTATTACCTGGATTTATCTCCATTCTCTGCACCAGTCTCAGCCCCTGTGAAATACGACCACATATTCTCTACTGCCACCCATATTCTATTCCATATTCTATTCACTCTCTGCCTGCTCTCTAGGTTGATATGCATTGCAGTACATGATCGATTCTAATGCAAGCCCCTTATGTGTTATGTGCTCAGACAAAGGCAACAAACCCTAGTAAAGCAATTCTCATAGATGACAACACAGGAGGGAGATAATACAGATGCGCTTACAACAATGGCATAGAAACAACGGGTCCAGCCAGGGGTATGTTTGGTTTTTTTAAATTTTATTTTTTGTTGAATTTTTAGAATGGATGAGCCAGTTGTTTTTACAGTTGTTTTACAGCTTAAGCACCCATTCATTTGCAAAGAAAGCACAAAACAGGTTCCCAATAATTGGCACCTCTAATAGTCATCATTATCATCATATACCTGGATGCCTCCCATTTGACTGGGTTGCCCCAGCCACTCTGGGCAGCTTCCAACAAATTAAAACATCAAACACAGTAAAATATCAAACTTTAGTCTAAGAAACTTTAGTCCTATCAGTTCCCTGCAAGAACATAATCCTGAACTTTAATGCAACTGCCTGGGTACTTTCAGCCTGTGTTGCCATTGTCCCAAATAATTTTGAGATGAGAGAAGCCCACTGTGTTTATTTTTTCCTACAGCATCCTGTCTAGAATAGAGATGAGCTGGTTAGTTTTTTCAAACCCTGCAAGGTGCTGTCAAGATCAGTGGGAGTCTTACCTGGCAACATTCAGATCACATTCAGCGTCAACACATAACTGTATGAATTTTTCATTTCCGAAATAGGTGACGGTATTATGCATTTAGTAAAAGCGAAGTGAAAGGCTTTGATATGGCACGGGTTTAGCAAGCACAGAAACATAAAGGCTTGTTTGCTATAAAAAATTTAACACGGCATGTTGATTTTTCTGTATGTCTGCAAGCAAATATTCAGATGAGAGCAAAAGGCAAAAGGTTTTCTGAATTCCTTCTGCCTTTGTGGAATTTTTATTTTGCCATTTATAAATTGAGATTGTCCGGACAGATACCCTGTTTCTCATATTTTAAGGCACCCCCATAAAATAAGCCATAGCAGGATTTTTAAGCATTCAAGGAATATAAGCCATACCCCGAAAATAAGACATAGTGATAGGAGCAGCAGCAATGCTGGCCGCGGCAGGAGGAGGAGGAAAAAAATAAGACATCCCTTGAAAATAAGCCATAGTGTGTTTTTTTGAGGAAAAAATAAATATAAGACGTGTCTTATAATATGAGAAACACGGTAGGAAGCAATCTGGCTGTGCCCATGGCCAAATGAAACTGAATTCTGGCGCAAGACACTCCGCTGTTTTGCCATCACAGTCAAGGAGGAGCATTAATGAGATCTGTTTAATCTCCTCCCATACAAACCCTCCCAAATCTGCTCCAGAGGCCCATCTAACCCTTCAGAGCTGATTTTGATGGTATTTGGGGGGGGGGCTGGAGTCAGCAGTAGAAGAAGAGAAACAGGAGCTTCTGTTGCACTTTAATAATTAATATTGCAAATGTAAATGCACAATAATGCTTGAGGGCACCACCACTATGGAGGCCCCGTCATACATTAATCCAGGGGAACTGGTGTCTCTTGCCAGCACTTGCTGGCATTGCGTGCTGCTAGGGGATGTGTGTAAATACACATACAGAGATGGTTGTGAAGGTCTTTCAAAACCTCCTGGGTGGGTACCAAATGGTGGGAAAGCCTTATGGAATTCTCCTCCGTTGCATGGAATATTTGCACTCCCCAGTGACGTGAGAGTCAGTACAGAGATTACTATAGCACTGGATGGATTATGACAGCAAGGTGAGCAGGCAGCACTTCATACTTAAGGCTTTTATTTCAGCAGGTATTTTAACTGAACATTGATTTTATTGTTTAACTGTTTATTATTATTATTATTATTATCATCATCATCATCATTGTATTGTATTGTTAGGTTGTGTGTACACCACTTAGAAGGCTGTAAATAAGCAGTGTATAAATTGCTGGAAAAAATAAACAAAACTGTGGACAACAAGCAGAAGCAAAAAAGAAAGAAAAACCCTTGAGTGAAGTTCCAGTCAAGGGTGACTGTTTCCCATCTTCTGTTTTCCACGGCAGAAAAGCCACTGTTGTCAGGGGTGGAGATGAGATGAAAGGCATAAAGCTGCAGGTGGGAGAGGGCAGGATGAGAGATTTTCTCTTGTGTGCAGACACGCCTTTCACTTAAACAAGAGGCTTCCCGGAGACTGACCGTTTCTTTTCCCAAGGTAGCTAAAAGGACATACATTTTTCACGAGCATCAGTCATGGTGATGGACCCCCCCCCCTCCTCTTTAAATCTTCCTGTGTAAAAGCTGCCTGCTCTTCATGTTGCTTTCTTTTAATTGCCTTGTAATAAATAAATGCAATGAATGGAGGAAAACGCAATTGGTTTTATATATCATCTCTTACTCACTCATTGCCCCAGTCCAAGCGAGCAGTGATGTGCCGTTTGACGTCCTTCATCCTATCATGGGTGAGATGGCCGACGAGTACCTGCCGTCGTAGGTCTAGGATTTCATTCATTATATGCCATAGTCGGTGAAAGAGATCCCCTTCATTTCTCTGTCAAATATATATATAACCAAATTCTTAGGCTTTGGTACAGAGAAATAAAACAAAGAACACCTTTGCTTCTCTAGGGTATTCTGTTCTTCGGTTTGCAGAAACGTATATATACAGTCATACCTTGGAAGTCAAACGGAATCCATTCTAGAAGTCTGTTCAACTTCCAAAACGTTCGGAAACCAAAGCACAGCTTCTGATTGGCTGCAGGAAGCTCCTGCAGCCAATCGGAAACCCTGTCGGACGTTTGGCTTCCAAAGAACGTTTGCAAACCGGAACACTCACTTCCGGGTTTGCGGCCTTCGGGGTCCAAGGTCTTGGGAAGACAGGCGAACTAATATCAGTGTACTGGAAGAAGCAAAGATCACCAGTGTTGAAGCAATGATTCTTCAACATCAACTTCGTTGGATTGGTCATGTTATGCGGATGCCTGATGATCGTCTTCCAAAGCAACTACTCTATTCCGAACTTAAAAATGGAAAGCGTAATGCTGGTGGTCAACAAAAGAGGTTTAAAGACTGTCTCAAGGCAAATCTTTAAAATGTAGTATAAACACTGACAACAGCCTTTACCAAAGGTGTCATGGGCTTTGAAGAAGCTCGATCTCAAGATGCAAGGGAGAAACATGCTAAGAGGAAGGCACGCTTAGCAAATCCACACCGTGATCAACTCTCGCCTGGAAATCAATGTCCCCACTGTGAAAGGACGTGTGGATCCAGAATTGGCCTCCACAGTCACTTACTGTGTTTAACATACACTTGTTAAAATCGTGTTTATGGAAGACAATCTTACTCGGCTACGAGTGATCGCCAAAGAAGAAGTATATCTTGATCTGTAACTGCGTAAAAGTATAGTCTTGTAATAGGATTGATCCCTACCCCACAAACTCCTCCGTACTCCCAATTTGCCTCCTTATCTTGACATATAAAAGTTTTGTTATTGGGGGGGGGGGTTGAGGTCAAGCTGTTGGATGGTTGCTGTGGCTCCAAGCCCACATTCCCAGCATGTTCGCACTCCTGTCTCAGCAATGGCTTGGCTTGGTCGTGTCCACATTTATGTCTACCATCATGGAGAGAAAGGCACTTGACCCCAAAGTGCCAGTTGCCCGCTTACTACCCTCCTTCTACCATTTATAGCATGAATAAGGATGATGAAAATTGGATGGTTCCCATTCTCTGCACTACACCCTGTGGTATTTTTCTATGTACAGTGAGGACACACAATGATCCCATACCTTCAGCTGCTTATTGGCTGTTATCAGGAAGCAAGGCAAATGTCTGAAACGGTCTTTAGTCATTCCAACAAACTTTACTGAACAGAAGGATTATAGTCTAAGGACTCTCATATGGATTGGAATGAATATTTTAAAGTCATCCATGGCACTGTGTCATTTTAATGTTGGTAGTACATTGGATTTCACTTTAAATCTGTTAGATTAGCTTTGTGCAAGTACTGTTTAAGGCTGTTATTGTCAAGGTCAGTCTTTCTGCTACTTTTGTGCATCAAAGCAGGTTTCTTTCTTTGTAAAAAAACATCTGCTTTATCTCAATTCAAAGTGCAAACATGCAAGATACTTAAAAAAAAAGATCAGGTTTACTTCTAACATTTTGTTATCTAGTCTTCACCTTCACTTCTAAAATTAATCCTACATTTAGCTACCTACATATTCAGCTGAAAATTTAGCTACCTACATATTCAGCTGAAACAGACATTTCCATGTTCAATTTTGGGTGAGTGTGTGTGTGTCTGCTTTAAACCACGAGGGCAATTTGTACGGAGGCAACTTATACACAGTTAGGCCACCTTATGGAACAAGCATTGGGCTATATGCAAGAAAGCAGCTGTCATGCAAAAGTCTCCTTATGGAAGAAGCATTATGTACATAAAAGGGTGTGATTTGCATGGTACCCACAGCTAAATTCTCACACTAGTATTATGTTTACAATTCCGGTTGCTGAACTATGACTATGAATGGAGAACCCAACAGATTATCTCCACACTTTGCCTGGCAGCAGCAATCATCAGCTTGGGGGAAATCAGAGAACTTCATCCAGGTACCCTCTTTCCCTGTCCCACCCCAACATTGTCAAAGCTGACCTCACTGACGACACACAGGACTTTTAACATTCTTTATGAAATAACTGGTATACCATTTTTAAAAATACTTAGATTTGTTTTTTGGAAAAAATAAAATAAAACTACTTTATTGCTTTAGAAAAATACGCATTATCCCTAAAATTGTTTCCAGAATAGGCACATGGTGCATTTACCACATAAAGTTGTTTCCACATCGTTCCCCAGTCTCTTAAAGTTGACGTCATCTCTGTGATAACCGAATCTTCTGTGGGAACAACCATTTCAAACTGCCTGTTGCCATCAAAAGAAATACAATATCCAGCATTAAAATGGCATTACTTTTACTAAGCAGTTTAAGATCACAAAACCAGGTTGGGATGATCAAATCTGGATGCAGTTTCCTTCCGCTTATAATTCCCAGGAACTTTTGAACATTAATGGAGACCGAGAAACTGACTCTAACAAACTGAACTGTGATAATTCTGCAGCAAAGTATCATTGCAATGGACCATCAAGCATTCTGCTTGGTCAACACCACAGTGTGGAAACATATCATAACCAAGAGTCTTTCCAGTATGCAGGATCTGCTAAGAATTTTTAATTATTGTTATTCTTCCAGAATGGTTTTGTTTTTTGCAGGTGTATTCTGGATTGGGTCACTGATGTATTAATAGTGCTTTAATGATTGATTGATTCTGGACCATCCACACATAATTCTACTTTATTAGTTGTTCTGTGATGGTTCCCCAGTGTTATTGTCTTATTGACATCTAGAGGGATACTGTTGCAGTATATTGCAACTAAAGTAGGTCTAAAACCACATCAACCATGTTACCTAAAAGGGTGGAATTTATAGTGTTCAGTCTTGGCATTTGTAATATGTTACTTTCTGGTGCTTAGATAATACTTTACTATGTTTCCTATGAATTTCCTGTGCTATTTTGTAGCTGGTTTTTATGTGTCATGTTTGTTGTGGATAGTAAAGAAGTTGTTGTATTTAGTTGTTGGTTGCGTTTTGTGGAATTTTTTTTTTTTACATTTGCTCATTATTTAAACGTTTTAATCTATGTTGCAAACCGCTTACAGTTGTGCTTAAATATAATTGGTATTTAAGTTGTCAAAATAAATAAATAACCATAACATTTGTGGTTAGAAACACTATCGGATTTCAGTAGGAAGACATGGGATATGCACTGATTGGAAACGAAACAGTATATCTGGCCTGAACATTTTTGCAGGACCAAAAACAGAAGATTATGCAGAACCACACCGATACCATCCATAGCTGCCAAGTTTTCCCTTTTCTCGCGAGGAAGCCTATTCAGCATAAGGGAAAATCCCTTTAAAAAAGGGATAACTTGGCAGCTATGATACCATCACGAGCACAAATCATATGAATGCACAGTCAAAATGACACCTGGAGTCTCTCAGTGACTGATATTGTTAACCACCAATAATATTTGCACTCCAAAATAAGCTCCATTACATCTGGTGCAAGGAAATAAAAGAGTCGTCCCGTAACAGTTTAAAGATTAATCATTAAACCATGACTCCTAATCATGGTTAAGAGACCAACAGTGCCTCAACAGGTTGCAGACTCCTTTGCATCATTCATGTGAAATTCTGCCTTCCTTTCATTTTGGAAACTACCGCATTTTCCCGTGTATAACACGCCCCTGTGTATAAGACGCCCACTATTTCTGGAACTTCAAATAAAGAAAAGGGGGGGATTGCCAAGAGTTCTTAAGCTGGGGGGGGGGGACTGGCGAAAATCGCTCAGCCGCCTGACTGACACTGCCAATCGCACGCGTCGCCAAAACTACCAATCGGTTGCCCAATTGCCACAGCGGCAGCCAATCAACAGCAGCCCTTGCCACAGCCACCAATCACCCACCCAATCACCACTGACAATCTCCTGCTCATGGCTGCAACCAATTGCCTGTCCCCCCTCTGCACTATCCATGTATAAGATGACCCCCCATTTTTAACATTATTTTATAATTTTAAAAACCTCATCTTATACATGGGAAAATACGGTAACTGTGGTGCAAAATTACACTTGCCCTGCTCTTTTCCCTAATCGTAGTTACTCTAACCCAGTTTTCAAACCCATATCTCTGATTGCATGGCTAGTTTAAATAAAGGTGATGCTGCAACGTAGTTAAAAAGGACGGTTACTACGCAAACACATAGGGCACTCCCAATTTCCCACCCATCTACACCAGGCCTTTAAGGTGCCATGGGCTTCACTTTGAAAGATTTATCCCTTTTCAACACAATTCTTGCAACAGCTTTCCCCACTGCTGCTTTATAGCCTTTGCCAAAATCCCAGAACCCCAAAATCTCCACCTACCCTTTGTTCTTAACACAGGCATTTTTCAGGTGAATATAGCTGGATGGGAAGATACCCTGGAAGAGAAAAGGAGCTAAATAAGTGCCACAGACAACCAAAGACAGGGAGAGGGAGGAAACTGGCATGAATGCATTATTGAAGAGAAAAACTGAGTCCATACTATGGAAGACGTTTGCATTATACTTGCAAAACTTGTTGGAAGGCAATACAGTGCAGTAGAACTTTCTGTATTCAAATGGTCCAAGAGAGCATTATCGTTGGGTCCCGGCAACTCAGGTAAAGAGTGAGGACTGAGGTGTCAGAAAAATTCACAGGTCCGCTTACGAATCAGGGGCAGTGGTTGAGAAGCGCCTGCTATCACTGTAACATTGCTCATCTCTTCGCATCTGCCACCGTTGTCCCTCACTGCCATTTCAGAGTGTGTGTGTGTTAGGAAGGTTGTTTAATAGAGAATAACTGTGAGAACAGGGATGTGTCCCTAAACTACTCACAGTGGCTGGTAAGTAGCTATGCTGCTGAATTAATTATCTGCAATTCCACTTCCTCCTGATAAACTACTTCATGTGAGACAGATCCTATCCCTTCAGAGCCTTTGTTCCCTCCTCGTTCTCCAAACCTAATAATAATAATAACAATAATAATAACAATAATTTATTTATACCCTGCCCATCTGGGTGCTCTCAACAGAATATTAAAAACACAATAAAAACACGATAAAATATCAAACATTAAAAACTTCACCAAACAGGGCTGCCTTCAGATGTGTTCTAAAAGTCAGGTAGTTGTTTATTTCCTTGACATCTGATGGTAGGGCGTTCCACAGGGCGGGTGCCACTACCGAAAAGGCCCTCTGCCTGGTTCCCTGTAACCTCACTTCTCGCAGTGAGGGACCTGCCAGAAGGCCCTCAGAGCTGGACCTCAGTGTCTGGGCAGAACGATGGGGGTGGAGATGCTCCTTCAGGTATACACAGGTGTGGGTGTGTGGGTGTGGGTACACACACACACACACACACACATTCTTCTACTACTACTGCTACTATCATCAGGCTACCACAGGCTACAGCCACCTTTTTATGCCTTAAACGATACTGCTACTTGGTTATGCCAAATAGCTTGGTTTTTGTGTGGCAGCTTTATAATTCGTATGAGTATTTCAGCGTGATTTTACATGCATTTCAGGTGAGCAACAAAAGTGGTTTTACCTTGAGGTTGGGGTTTTTTAAGGCAAATCCTCTGTACCAGCCTGTAGAAAAATAATAATAATAATAGATACGTAAACTTACATTTTATCTGAAAAACTCTCTGACATATGTCATCTACAATAATAAAAAGTGGCAGATGGATTCATAGCGTGCTATTGTATCAGCAGTGACACATGACGCAAATCTCATAGTCTTTAATGGGTGGGTCTTGTGCAGAAAGAAAAACGTTCACAATTGAAGTTTCCACACACACACCCCACACGTTTTTAACTAGCACAAACTAACACCCATAAAAAAAAATCAAAGAATTGTAAACAACAGCACATAAATAAATAGATATCCTTTCAGCACTGGTATGAAAAGGAGAATCTGAAACATAGCAGAGGGTATGCATTTATATTTTCTTTGTCTAACGGACAGAAATTTAACCCATTAAATCAAGAGAGAAAAGAACTCTAGAGTCTTGTGGCCAGGGCTTTTATTCAGCCAGAACTCACAGGAATTCAGTTTCAGCACTTTTCAGGTGGGAGCCATTGTCATTATAAGAGAACAAGGAAAGTGTTCGTGGTTTCAAAAAGTGTTTCAAAAAGTGAAAATCCGGCTTTTGGCAAAGTTCTCGAGCTTTTTTAATGGGTTTTTAATGGGATTTTCCCAGACTGCAGTGTTTTTCACCCAGACACTGTTTATGGCTGCTTGAATTCCGTCTATGTCCAGGAAGTTCCAGGCATATGGCAGCTCTAGTTCACTGTGATGTCCAGCATCCTTTTTCTAGAAAAATAGCACTGCTCGTGGCATTTCTAAAGCTACACCTTTTCCCCCAACAAGCACACATTTTTTGAATAATACATTTTAGCATCCAGTATCACATGAGTGGTACTAGATGCTTCACCCAAAGATTTTGGTGTTATTTTTCTTACCTCTACAGAAGGTGACTGACAATGCACTTGTTTATAATATACTTGTTTATAATTTGGAGCAGACTTCAGTGTCTAGATTTTGCTTTCATGGCTACTGAAAATGCCTACTGTACATATAATAATTATTTCCCCACTGACCGCGGTTGCTTTTTCCACAATATCTGGGTGACTGGACTAATTCTGATATATTTTAGGTTAGAAACAATTAATTTTGCAAGTGATTTCCTGTTACAAAGGCATGTCCAAACTCTGTTGCCTTTTCTCATCAAAGATTAAAGTTGGTTTGTCCCCCCATTAAATAGGCACTTATCTAGAGCAAACACACTGATCCTGCCTCAGTGTAATGAGGTGAAATGACCTTGGACAACCTTCCCACCAAACAGTCCTGTACTAATGTCAACACTTACCATCACATTTCTCCAGTATTTGAACAGTATCTCCAATCTCCAGTGATAAGCCATGGGGGACTGCTCCTCGAAAACTTGCAATTACTGAAAGAGATATTAAATTCCAATTAAACATATATATATATTTAACAAGCCACATGTTTGCCATTAAGCTTTCACTGTAACGAAAAGCATGGGCATTAATGAACTAATTTTTCTAAAACACACAGTGATATAAGATGTATTCATGGGCACAGCCAGGGGGGCAGGGAGGGGCAGCTGCCCCCTTCTATAAAAATAAATAAAAAATACATAGCTAACTGAGGTTCTGCCTCCCCATACAAAAGGTCTGCCCCGTCCCTAACAAAAATCCTAGCTACACCCATGGATGTATCTACCGGTACTAAAAATATGAGATTATGGTTTTAGTGGGTAGATGGCAAGAGCTCCCCCCCCCTTACTTTTACCCAATAAAAGAAAAAGGAGTTCCCTTAACAATAAGTAACAGAAACATAAGCAGTTTCTAGTGTAAGAAAAAAAGACTCTTCATATCACTGTGAAAAGAGCTTCAGAAATATGCAGACAAATTCATGGTAAAATCTAGCACTGTGCTTGGATACTTAATGGTGCTTTTATTTTAAATCTAGATAAAACCTGTAGCAATTAGATAATGACAAGACATATTGAATATGAGAAGGAATGTGTTTTATTTTGTATTTCTCTTTTGAGGGTTTGTTTGCTGGTTTTCAGGTGAGAAAAGGTATAGAAATCAGGTTTTTTGTGAAAAGGGGTTTTTTTTCTCCTTGCACCCCCACTAACGATCTCAATTGCCACAATATTTTAGGATGACCAAACTCATGGTTGCAATTAGCCTTGCTAATTTCTGTGTTAATTTTTATTCTGATCCACTTTCCTTGGTCAAGGTTTTTGGGGGTTTTTTTCTTTTGCAAAATCTCCCCCCAAACACTAAGTTTTTGAGCTTTTTAAAAAAGGAAATTCACCAATATATATATATATATATATATATATATATATATATATATATATATACACACATACATACATACACACTTTCAATATGGGCTGCCATGCACCCAGATTTTCCCGGACATTTTAACGAATTTCTGAAAAAATCTTCCTGGATGTTTTTTTCGGAGAACGAATCCGGGATATGTCCGGAAAGTCCTGGATGTATGGCAGCCCTATTTTTAATGGACTAGCATGGGGTTTATCTGTGATTGTAGCAATCTTACGAGTCTCATACTGGTAGCACTTTGTAAAGGCTAAACTAAAAAAAAGTAGGAGAGAGTGACTTTACAGGATCATTCCTAAGATGAGGAGTACAAATGCTGAAAGGGACTGCTAGAGCATTTAAGTTCCCTGCAAAAGATCAGGTACATGCTCTGAGAAGAAAGGAATCTCTATGGCCCCCTTTTTACATGAATGCTTCAAAGGGACTTTACCTGCACTTTCGTTTTGTTTTCTAAAATGTGGGCAAAACCAAATGTGTGGGTGGAGAAGGGAAAAGACAAATATGTTAGACACTGTTAATCCATTTATCCTTTTTGTTGTTAACTGGTGGGTATAGTAATACTGGTAAAGAAATTTCAATTTGGGCCAAAACCTTTGCTCTCCTCCATAATCTCACAACTGAAATCACTGTTAAGAAGCTCAACAGACAAAACTATGGGTGCAACAAGAATGAAAGGAAATCCATCAGACTTGCTGAGAAAGCAAGACTCCAGTAAGGAGGAAGCAGCTGTGGAATTGCAGATGTGCACGGAGAATTACTTATCAGCCCAATCAAGGAACTGCAATGATCTTTCGAGTCCCAGCTACATGACAAATTGCCTTTAAAGTTCCAGCTGCTCTCTCAAAGACACTGCTTGTGAGTTAAGTCCCACAATAGGAAGGAGGGGAGGAAGGAGGGCAGCGCACAAGGTCAATGGCACCCTTGAACAGTAATCCTGAAGACACTTCCTCTTCAGCCTCCCGGTTGTGAGCAGTACAAAACAACTATCTTTACAAAATAGCCTTTCTAAAGACGGAAATCATCCAGTCTCAGCAGAAGCAAGAACCGTCTCAGCAGAAACTTAGCACGGCTGGAAGCAAACTTTCCTAGGCATTGCCTGTATTAAAACGATTGTCGTTGTTATGTGTCTCGTTATGGATAATGGCAATCCGTACAGTGCATATGAAACCATGACAAAAAGGGGCACCATTTCAAATTTCCACAGCAGTGGTGGTAGCAGAGGGGAAGGTTTGTTTAAGGACTCACTCTTCAGTGTCAAACTGGAAAAATACAGGGGCTTGGGGTCTATGGTAAGTGAACGGAAGGAAGTTTACAGAAGGGAAGTTACCTATTCAGAAACTTCTCCCGTGAGTGTGGGTCAGAGGGCTGTTCTGGACAATGTGAGAACAAGCACGCTGGGCAGCAGAGAGGAAGGGAAATTTGCCTTCCATAAATCTCTTCCCAGTCATTTAATATTACAATCGAAACTGGCCTATTTTAGGAACATTTGGGATTGTCCTTTGTACCCTTCATAACTCCAATAGTTGTGCAGTTATTAACACAGAACTGTCAACACAATAGCCTATTATGATTATGACTATTTGAAAAACAAAGGGATTCAAGGGTTCAGCATGAATTCAGTATGCATTCCATGCATTCCGTCCACTTAATTGTTCACGATAATAGTACGGAAACAGTAAAGTTGCTAAGAGATCCGGAGGAATAATCTCATGTGTTCTTAAACTTAGAAGAAACAACCTAAGCAGGCCCAGAATTCTACATTCTACATTCCGTGGGGCACTGGAGTCAGTCATAGGCCCTACCAATGAGATCAATCCATTATTTTATATTTTTATTTCACAGTTGGCAGAGCTCGTGAAGAGGAATGTCCACATGTAGAAATAGGCTTATTTCATGTCTCATATTCTGTGAGTGGGCAAGGTTCACTCTCTCACCCCACTGAATTTAGATACACTCAGGTGGGGTGAACTGGTTCATAGAAATTGTAGGGTTGTTGATTTGGAAGGGACCCCTGAGAGTCATCTAGTCCAACCCCCTGCAATGCAGGAATTTTTTTTGCCCATTGTGGGACTTGAACCCACAACCTTGAGCTCAAGAGTCTAATGCTTTACCAGCTGAGCTATCCTAGTCATATTCAGCATAGTAAACCTGCAACCTTTGTGGGGGGTTACATTCCAGGAATCGCATCTAATGCCAAAATCACGTAAAGTCAAAACACGTTGGGTTCCATAGCGGGTGCAATTGCCAGCGCATTCCCCCCCCCCGATACCCGCCCCCTTTTTATTTATTTTTTAATTTTTATTTGCCAAGCATGTAAAGCTGGATGTGCGTAAGTTGTGGGCTTACTGTACTTTATATGCTCCTGATGAACAGAACAAATAGGGGAGTCAAAGCATGTGGCACTATTAATGACCAAATAGACATTTGTATCTTTCACTTAGGGGTTTGTCCTCAGTGGCAGCAAACATGACAGATGTTAATACCAGCACAGGCTTCTAACATAAACAGTTCATCATAGCTCTGCACATGTCCCTCTAGAACAGGACCACATTCCCACATGGTTAACCTGTCAGGACTGCATGATGGAAAAGTGTGAGGAACCAGGGTAAAGTGGATTGAGTTTGTGAAATGGACAGGGTTTTGAAACTAGGCCAGGGCCACAACTTCCTCACTTCTGCTTTAGAAGGAGTGAAACAGCAAAGTAAAATCCCATTATTTTTGAGTTGCAGAATACCTGTTCACACTTACAAACCTCACAAGAACAACAACAACAACTTATTATTATTATTATTATTTCTACCCCGCCCATCTGGCTGGGTTTCCCCAGCTACTCTGGACGGCTTTCAACAAAAGATTAAAACAACATTAAAACATCAGTCATTAAAGACTTCCCTAAACAGGGCTGGGATATAATGCATCCCAGAAGATCAGAAGATTCCTTTGGTCTTACACTTGGGGGATTGCAAGTTTGTTAACTTTGTAATGACCGTGAGATATGCATGTGTATTTGTTAACAATGTTTATCCAGGCCTTTGGAGCATAGCTGCTCTTGCTGAATAGCTCAGTTGGTCGAGCATAAGGCTCCTAATCTCAGGGTCATGGATTCGAGTCCCACATTGGGCATCGCAGGGGGTTGGACTAAATGATTCTTGTGGTCCCTACCAACTCTCCAATTCTATAATTCTATAAAGGCATTAACCGCTGCAATCTGAAAGAGGTTTTGATTGATTGTTTAAATGTGTTGTGATTAATTGTGTTATTTTATGTTCACTGCCCTGAGCTACCTTTCAGGAGGAAGCATGGGGGGAACTAACTAACTAAATAAATGCACTTGTTTGCTAACTTAAGCTGCAATCCTATTTATGCTTACCCGAGAACAAGTCCCATAGGAATCAATGGGTGTCACTCCTGAATAGACATGTAAAGGATTGTGCTATCAATTTAATTTATCATTACTAAAATTCCTTCATGTATTCTAATGTTGCAATAGTGCAATAAGAAGGAAATACAAACTCTGGGCTTTGCCCCTCCCTTTGAGAGTGCAGTCTGATTTTTTTAATAAAAAAAATTAAGAAAGTGAGCAGTTGGAACATAATTAGCTACATTTACCCTTCCGTACATTTTTATTATATAAACAAGCGCTGAACGTTTTGGGATCCACTTCTTCTCTTTGCTTATATAAAAAAGCCAACTTGTTGCTAAGCAAGTAACCCATTTTATCTCTATCCATAGTGCCCTATGGCTTCATACAACATGAAGACGATTTGGGTTTTTATGTTTTTGTTTTGTTTTTAAAGCAGATAAATCAAAACTACTCACACAGAGCTTTATGTTGATTCAAGCTGGAATTATGCCAGATGTGGGCAGAGGTCACCCCTGGCTGAGAAACTTACTATTCTTCCCTTCTCCCTCCCCATCCAACCTTCTGTTAGTGTTTGGATTTGCAAATACTGCTGGACACTGTTGCATGCTTCAAAAATACTTCCAATTTTATTCTTGCTTCTACTGCTGTGAATGACCCTGTCCATCTGTCAAGACTAATCCTGAACATCTGTACTGGGTAGGGTTGCCATATTTCAAGAAGGAAAGCCCCAAAGGACCACCTTTCGGAAATTCCTCCCAGACCTCAATTCCGCCTTTTAAGTCCTGGTAATGTCTGGGAAAATCCGGACATACGGCAGCCCTAGTACTGGGATGCAGTAGACCAACATGTTGTCACATTTAATGGAGTGCCATGTATTTGTTGACGATGCAAGTTTTACTCTAGATCAGGCATCCCCAAACTTCGGCCCTCCAGATGTTTTGGACTACAATTCCCATCTTCCCCGACCACTGGTCCTGTTAGCTAGGGATCATGGGAGTTGTAGGCCAAAACATCTGGAGGGCCGCAGTTTGGGGATGCCTGCTCTAGATTATCTGATATTATCTCATGGGCTGCAATCCTATATCTATTTACTTGGGAGTAAGTCCCGTTGAACACAATGGTACTTCTTTCTGAGTGGCCATGCTTAAGATTGAGCCGTAGGTCTCCTGATGGTACATGAACATGTATGAGAAAAAGGGAAGAAGATTAAACTCCATTTATATTGTATGTAACCCACTAAGTTAAAAGGGGATAAATGCTATGGTCCAGAAAGGTTTAACACAAAAATGGGGTGGAAGAAAGCTACAAAACTTCCCGAAACACAGGCGACAAAAGCCTGCAGAAAGAGGCACCCTGTCAAGAGTGATAGAACAAGGAATGAAATAAGAGTCTCGTTATTTGATCCAGCACATTCATGAGCTTTGCTGCAAAATACAGATAGAATTCTAAGAGAGGCCTCGTGCCAAGGTCAGTTTCGATACAGCTAAGCCCATGTATCTGGCAGAATTACTCATAAGAAGGCAGACGTACATAGCAGAAAGCAAAGGTGGCATCAGGCAACTGTGAAAGTAGACCAGATATCCACAAATCCAGTTGGCAGCTCTCCAGAGGCAAGCACAGCCAGCCTCCTGGCAAACAAGACACCCAGAACCGCATGGATCCTTATCCTAGATAACCTGATTTCTACTGCACTTTTCAAGCAGTGGGAAGCTTTCCAGAAGCTGTCGAGGTGAGAGCATAAATTGTGAGCTTGGGAGAAAGGTACGGCTTGCCAGACGATGCAAGGTTCAATGGCAACTACAAATAATGGCTAGCTCAATACCAATTACACCAGGATTTATGGGAGGGAAGACAGGCTTCTACAAATGCTATACTAATTATATTTATTGGTACCCAATAAGGAAGGGTTCCCTTGCAGCACTCCTGGTTCCTGACAGTTTCCTATGAGCCTGTCTTAACCCTGACTTAATCTGGAGACACAACTTTGGATGGAAATACCAAATCCACATGCATTTACACACAGCTCACAATAGATGATGTTCACAATGGAAGTGCTTCATATTTCAGATTTATATACTCCGTTCTTATAGGTAGAACAGCAGGAAGCAAGCAAAGGTTCTGTCCAACTTGGCACAATGAAGGAGTGCTCATGAATCTCCAAAAGAATTATTCTCAAACAGCCATAGATTTAATTACAGTACATGAAAACATTTCTGTCTCATTTTAAAATGGGTTGTGGGTAGGCAGAGAGAACAAGATGGAGAGCGAAGAATTTTTTTTATAAAAAAAACAACCCACTAAATATTGGTCAATAGTGTAATTTATTTAAGAGGTATGTTTGTGAGGGGCGAGAGAACATTAACGGCAATTGGATTTATTTTATTGTTCCCCAATGAGAAATGAGGCACTTAAACTTCACTTGCACAATGATCTAATTATGGAGTTTATTTCAGAGTAATATAAAAAAGAATGACCCTTTAATTACACACCATACAGCAGACAGCTGGAACAATCAGGGTGCCCAGGTCTGTTTAATACCACTTCGAAAAAGTGAGTGCTATTTCAAGTATATATTCACGCACGCACAGAGAGCAATAAAGTCTTGCCCGACCTGAAAATACTACCCCATCACGCACGCAAATTAACAAATCCATGCGAAGTAGCATAAGCCTAACACCTAATACCTTTGTCACAGAGTGCTATAGTATTCTATCAATGAAGAGGATAGCTGCAGAAGTCTGTTCTCATTAAACAGCATGAGCCCAGCTGATAAATCTCATATGCATTGTGAAAGCCCCATAGCAAATGTCCAAGTTAACAGGGCTCACGTTTCCTTCCTTCATAATAGAACAAAGTTGAAGACTCAAATGCCTGCTAGCTTCTGGATATAATAAAAGTTAATGACGCTTTCCTCAGCATTCATAATCTTTCTAAGGTTTAACTGCCTTTCATTGCAGCAAGACGACAACGATCGCACTGTGTGTGCATTACAATACTGCAATGTAAATCTGACGTGACATATGTTGCCTTCTGAGCATCTTTTTTTAAAAAAAAAATATTTTTATTAATTTTCCAATTAAAACCAATTATATCACATTCAATATTTCAAATTATACACATATATATATCAATCAAACCGAATGTTATGCCAAATCATCTAAAGAATTTTTTATTTGGGTTCCCATGCTTCAAGAAATTGGGAATTCCTCGCAACTGTCCACTGCCGTCTTTTTTCTAAAGTTCAAATCGTCCTCCAAGTTCATAATAATCCAGATCTTCCCCTTACAGTCACATAGATGTTTTCCACTTTCATCCGATTGTTTCCCAGCTGCTGAGATAAATATCAAACAAAGTTTCACAGATGTTCTTTCTCCTGTGTGAGTTAATCAGTCCAGCCTCCCCATAAATCTTCTTAATGGAGCTCCCTGTTGCGTCGAAGCAGCTCGAAGTAGCGCCATCTTAAAAAGCTCAAATCACTTTCGTTTTCTCTCATAGCCATGAAGATTTACGATCATTATAGAATTTACAGCTTTTCCAGGCAGGAGACCCAAACATCAAACCATAAACTCTTGGTAAATTAATGGATCTCCTTGCCCTATAGCTGAACTTAGCTTCAGGTCGCTGCTCCAATTTAAAGTGCGTCACAGCTCATAAATCCTCCGAACGCGTCCAGAACTCCTTCCGTCCGACTAGGGGGGGGGGCTTTTCTCATCGGCAACTCCACATCTTTAAAAAATATGCTCAGTAACAACAGTTATAAAGTTCAACTCACACAGTCTTTTGCTTCTCTTTCACTCCAAACAAGCCAGGACATCGCGTCCGGGAAGGTACGAGGCAACAATATGAAGAAAAAAAAATAAAAACTCACTTCCCTTATCGCTCCGTCCCCATCAATCCTTCTTCCAGATGCAGTACAATCTTTGACTCCTCTTCATCAGCAGCATAAATTTCTCAGCAGTAAACAGCGCTTCTTCCCCTCCTTCTGAAGTATGTCCATAGATTTAAGCCTAATTATCTTCTTTAACCATGGAAATCCCCGCCATGCAGATTAGCGTCCGGGAGTCCTGGCCCTCGTAAGTGCTCAGCCCAAGCTCCCCCCACTCCAAAAACAGTCGGAGTGGGTCTGGGGGCATCGCGGGCCAGCGGCCCCTCTCCGTAACCCCCGGAGAGGGTAGGGGGTTGCCATTTACTCCCCTAGCAACCGCCAAATTCCTTACGAAGGTCAGAGAGATGGAAAACAGGTCCGCCATTCCTGCAGGCGGAAACCGGAACCTCCTTCTGAGCATCTTTTGGGTGGTGGGGATTGGTTCGACATTTTACCCATGAAAAGCACAACTCCCATTTCTTTATTTTTTTCAGGCACCAAATTTCCTTTATAGAGTAATTGAAAGCAAACTAGTTTGTTCCCCCCCCCAAGAAAAAACCCTTCTAAAATTGACTTCTGTGCATTGACCAGCTGTCAGATATTGACCAAATGCTTCATACTGCCATTTGAAATCTAATTGTTTTTGGCAATATTTAATATGTGACCTGCGCTGACCAGAGAACCTTTAAAAAAAGAAGTATAGAAACGTTGCACTTCATTGAAATAGAACATTATTTAGTATGAGATGGATGGCAAGCAATGCTACTTAGGTTTGGGGGGGGGCAATGGTTGACACCTGAAAAAATCAAAGTAGTAAAGAGACGATTTGATTTTCAAGATAATAAGTTGTGACTGAAAATTCAAATTTTACATTTAGAATTTCAAAATCTTTAAAAGGCAAAAATCTGGATGCATCAAAATGAAAATTGTGCAAACTTTCACACTGTTGCCAATATTCATTTCAGCTCTAAATTTCACTTAATACTACAGCATCAGGATAGTCCTTATTGATTTCCTATCATGTCTGCTTTTTGCGACATAACTGGGCAATCACAATCTTATATTATTGATTCCTACCTTGCTTTTAAGAGTACAGCATTCTGTAAAGCAACTTTCTCATTCCACCTCACAACACCTCTGTGAGGTAGGTCATTAAATAATTCCATTTTACAGACTAGGAAATGAGAAGAAGATAGAATAAATTGCCCACGGCTATCCAGAGAATCCACGACTGGGCAAGGAAAGCAGTATAATGGAATTATACTGTTTTTTGGTTAAAAAAATGGGGTGGAACAATTATCAAACTGACACAATGGAAGCCTCTCTTTAGTAATTCAAGTACAAATTATGAGCTGCACAAAAGCACTCACTTATTATAGCTATTGGCAACATTGGGGCCACACTAAAAATTAGTTTACACTAAAATTATTTTATAACCCCTATCTGAGAAAGGTTCTCAAGAGGGTGCTGGCAATCCAGATTCAGGTAGGCATGCCTGAAAATCTGCATCCATTACAGTGTACCTTGGTTCTCGAATTTAATCCATTCCAGGAGTCCGTTCAACTCCTGAAATGGTTCGAAAACCAAGGTGCGGCTTCTGATTGGCTGCAGGAGCTCCTGCAGCCAATTGGAAGCTGCGGAAGCCGCATCGGACATTTGGCTTCCAAAAAATGTTTGCAAACCTGAACACTCAGTTCCGGGTTTGTGGCGTTCAGGAGCTGATTTGTTCGACTTAGTTGAAGTAGTTGAACTAAGGCATTCAACTACCAAGGTACAACTAGTTTCAGGCTTGGTCGTGGCACCAAAACTTCCTTGGTCACCCTGGCTGATGATATTTGTTGGGAGACCAGATTGAGGGAGTGCAAATCTGCTTGTTCTTCTTGACCTCTTGGCCATTTTCGATACCATTGGCCATGGTATCCTGGAAGGAGTTTGGCGTTGGGGTAACGGTGGCAGCATTGGGCTTCAGTGGTTCTGCTCCTGCCTCCAAGGATGAAAAGCAGCATGCGAATTTAATAATGAACAAACAAGCAAACATTATACAACCAGGTTTACAAGCCCTGCTAGTTGCCTCTGTGCTAAAGCTTTGACAAAGGTTTCCAGGATTTGGCTCCAAATGGACATTTTAAAAAGCAACAGAAATTCTCCACCTGTTTTTTTCTTTTCTTTTTTAAACTCAAGAGTTTATTCACTAGAAAACTCCCAGGCTGAAAAACGTTACCTCAACTGTCAGAAATATATAGGTATATCCATCTACTGTATATGTGTTTGTGTGTTGTTATTTCTAAATGTGTCTTTTACTTGCCTGAGAAGCTGACAGATCTTCACCCTCCATTCAACACTAACTATCCATCAAGATGAGTACAGTGGTAGACGCAGCACATTCTCTCTTTCCCTCCTCTCCAATCCCAGCTGAGACAAACCCATTTTCTCTGCCCATTCCTTTTCATTTCGTTAATTCAGCAAGATCATTAGCCAAGAATCTGACAGAATATAACTTTCCAAGAGACATAATAAATGCAATGAAAACTTCTAGCTCAAATAAGCAGATAGATAGATGATAGATAGATAGATAGATAGATAATATAGATAACTAGATAGATAAACACTGTCAATAAAACAGTACCAGGCATGGAAATTCAGAAGGCTGCAGCTTACGGCTACTCTGCTTCATCTCTGAGCAATGAAAATGTATTTATTTCTTTTCCAAAAATAGGAAAGCGGCAGATCACTTAGCCTAGTTCGTTTTTGTCACCTGGACACTGCTAGGCAATAAATCTGCATACTCTGAAAGGAATACCCTTACGCAAATGAGTGGGGGGTGTTGAAGGGCTACAAAGGATGCATTTTGTGCAAACCGGCAGCTAAACCTCATTTGGATGGGAAGTCTGGTAACTCTAAACCATGGGTAGGCAAACTAAAGCCCAGGGGCCGGATCCAGCCCAATCGTCTTCTAAATCCGAGCCATAGACGGTTCGGGAATCAGCGTGTTTTCACATGAGTAGAATGTGTGCTTTTATGTAAAATGCATCTCTGGGTTATTTGTGGGGCATAGGAATTCATTCATTATTATTTTTCCAAAATATAGTCCGGCCCCCCAAAGGTCTGAGGGACAGTGGACCGGCCCCCTGCTGAAACAGTATGCTGAACCCTGCTCTAAACAATGGTTGGAATGGGTGCATGTTGTAAAGCTAAACCACTGGTAAAGTAAATGAGAAAATGGAGGCAGAAATTCTCTCTGGAGAAGTAAACAGTGAACACAGGAATTGGGCCAATTCCTCGGCAGTAATACATCAGCAACAGGTCACATTCATTTCCCAAATAAATAAATAAATAAATTTGTTTATGTGTGGGTTTTTGCTATTAGCCTCTAACTGACAGCAACAGAAAAGGGAGACTGTGCAGAAAGGTGAAAAAAATGGAGAATAGGCGCTTTCGTTACTGACATTTATTTTCGGACTTTATATCCGGTTTCTCTTGCCAAAGCAACCCATAGCAGCTAACGGTCAATGAATAAAACAACAGTAAGACAATCAAAACAAAAATATTTTCAGGGAAAATTCAGAGGGGCAAGTGACAGAGGAGGCAGAGCGGGGGCTCGGGGATGCTGTGGAGCCCTTCAACCATCCAGAGACAGAGAGAAGAAGAAGAGAAGGCAGAGATTAGCCACAAGGAGGAAGGGCTCAGGGATGCTGCAGAGCCCTTCAACTGCCCAGAGGTCCAGGAAGGGAGCTCAGACTCTGGAAGGGAGGGGGCTTTCAAATCAGCACAGACCAGACAAGGAGGGAAATGAAACTTTGTTGGCGCAGGAATTGAAGGAAGCCACTCCCCAAATCTGACTTAACGGGTTTGGACGCATAATCCTGAACTATAGCTGTTTCTTGTAAATATGTAATGAAGACTGTAAATATCAAGCTGACAGTGCCGGGGTGTTACTGTGAAGGGGAGACACCACCTTTACAAATATAGAGCATAAGACTTCCTCACTAAAAACCCAAAGCACTATAAAGCCAACAGCAAGCAAGCAAGCAAGCACCCACCACAAAACAGTACAGTCCAAATGTATGGCAAAATAAGTTTAGTTCTAGTTTGGTGGCTGAAGTTATGGAAAGCCAAGGTTTGGCAGGCTTCCCTGGGAAGGACATAGCACCATGTTGATAACCAGCATTTTCCCTAAATGGGGTAAGAAGATACATCATGATTTTTGCAAAGTTTATGTATCATTTAACAAGTTTCAGGAGTGTAATTAGTTTATACCGCTTCCATACCCAACATACATGCTAGGACTGCTTCTGGTTTGAGGGAACCCCCTCAGTAGGTAGCCTTTGGTAGGTCCTCTCCATTTAAATTTCCCATAATGCCTCTGAGGTGGCATCTTTCCAGGACATTGTGGGATATCTAAAATATTAGCTCAGAGTTGGGTGGCGTGTTAGTGCAGGACTGGTCCCTGTCAGGGCTCTGCGAACCTCAATAGCTGCTCAAAGATGCAGTGTGCTGTCACCAGGTCCACCACCACACAAAAACCTGCCTCACTTGTACATTCTCCCTTTCCTTTGATCAAAGGAAGGTGTTAAAAACTACCCTCAGTATTTGTGCAAAAAAGATATCTCAACCTGCAGAGAAACTAGACTCAGAGTCATCATGATACAGTTAGTTCTAGAACCTCTTTTTCTTCTCAGA
The DNA here is from genome assembly GCF_963506605.1 of Zootoca vivipara. Taxonomy (NCBI): domain Eukaryota; kingdom Metazoa; phylum Chordata; class Lepidosauria; order Squamata; family Lacertidae; genus Zootoca; species Zootoca vivipara. The sequence continues at coordinate 20,716,681 of NC_083285.1, read as the reverse complement.
TAATGTCTCCTTCAAAGCAGGTGGCACTGTGGTCTAAACCACTGAGCCTCTTGGACTTGCCGATCTGGTCGGCGTTTTGAATCCCTGCGACAGAGTGAGCTCCCGTTGCTCTGTCAACCTAGCAGTCCTGCCAACCTAGCAGTTTGAAAGCACGCCAGTGCAAGTAAATAAATAGGTACCACTGCAGCGGGAAGATAAACGGTGTTCCCGTGCGCTCTGGTTTCCATCACAGTGCTCCGTTGTGCCAGAAGCGGTTTAGTCATGCTGGCCACATGACCTGGAAAGCTGTCTGTGGTGAAACGCTGGCTCCCTCGGCCTGAAAGTGAGATGAGCGCCCCAACCCCATAGTCACCTTTGACCGGACTTAACCGCCCTGGGGTCCTTTTACCTTCAAAGCTATCCACACCCCAACTCTGCATCTAAGGCCGTGCACACACTCCCATTTACTCTGCAACCAGCATGCCTCCACTGCTGTTTTGGGACGCGGTCAACAAATTACTTAACCACAGTTCACATCTATCCTGTCATTTCTTATGAAATACAACATTTTGATGCATCTTTCCCCAGAACAGCTTTGATCCACATGTGGGGTGGGAGGGGGGAGAGAGAGGACAACCTACGTAGCTGTGTTTAAAGCTAATAATGTGTACACAGCCTAAAACCAGGTATTCCTAGACAGGAATTATGAGCTGTAAGAATATTATAATGTGTGAAGTGGCATTAAGCCCCAAATTTCATTTTACATCTGTTCCAGCATCTATTGCTATCCCAAAGCAATAGCTGCAAGTTGGAGTCATCAGACATGCTGCAACAATGCTTCAGCTTCCCAAAGTGTGAAATTTTGCTAATCACAGTTCTCACCCTAGCTGGCATATTACCGTACTTTGTTTAAAAAGCGGGCGGGGGGGGGCCCTCTCTTCAGTTTCACTCTTAAAGGCTGCTGATTAACTCAGCATTTTGTCCCGCTGAGACTGTGAAAGGCAAATGTCGTGTTTTATATTTGTTCTACCAGTCGGGATAATAACAACTTCCCTTGCAGGCCTCAACAATCAAGAAGGCTCTGGAGCCTGTAGGCATGTTGATGAAGCTCATCAATGAGAAAGTCTTCCTGGGATCAGTTCCATCAAAAACAGCAGGATTCATTACACAGCTTGCCCAAATGAGTCTTTCGGAACTTTAGCAGAAGAAGCAGGCATATGCCGGACATTGCTAATATCCTTTTACCTGTTCCTAGAAGATTATCCAATAGTTTGCACATTGTATTAACACTGCATCCCTAGGAGGGTAATATCTTTGTTTGCTTTAAGTATCTACATAACTACCACAAAAAATCTGAGAAGATAATTCTAGTGTGAACAGTCTGCTGACCCCCTTCCCCACTGTGGGGATGGATTAGCTGCACGAGTATGGAGAGGAACAAAACTAAATGCTGGGATGCTGCTGAAAAGCTTGAGAGCAGGAGTCTTCGGTGTTGCGTCATTTCCAAGGCAAAGACTCACTCAAGGGATATATTTAGATTGTTTTCAAGTTCCCCTTGTCTAAGGGAATCTGTATATTCACACATACTAATTTTGGAAAGAGGAAACACTGCTTTATACAGACTAGAAAAATGACAAATAAATCTGAAGTCTCATCTCCACGTAGTCTGCGCCAAACACACCAGGACAAAGTTTATAAGAAACCAAAGTTTCAACAGAAAAATGCAGCCGTGAAGCATGCATTTTGGCACTCATGCCGAATAGGGCCATATATCAGAATTAGTGTGTGGGATGAGGGAATCCTGTGGCCCTCTGGAGGGTGTACAGCACGGGTGTCAAACACAAGGCCCGCGGGCCAAATCCGGCCCGCCAGACCTCGTCATGTGGCCCGTGTAGCCAGGGTCGGCGCCTCCCCTTCCTTCCCGCTGAGCAGCGCTGGCCAGCCCGCCCGCTGCCGCCTGCAGGGCCGTCTCTGGGCCCGGGCTGGGGAAGGAGGACAATGCGGGAGGCGATCCTCCTCTGAGGCCGCCGCTGCTCAGTGGGAAGGAATCTCCTGCAGCCAATCAGAAGCTGCGGGCTCCTCTGGGTGCCGCCCCTTCCTTCCCGCTGAGTGGTCAAGAGCGGGAAGGAAGCGGCAGCGGCATGGAGACTGCCTTCACCGCCTATGCAAGGTAAAAAAGGGAAACCCCTTTTCTTTCTTCCCCCTTCCCCAAAGCTGCTGGTGTGTGTGTGTGCGCGTGTGCCAGGCCCCATTTCTTCGGGTTCAAGGGGGTTCATTCACAAGGGGGGGGGATAAGGATGAGAAATGGCGGCAACGGTGCGCCTCAGCCGGTTCTCAATCTTTATCTTGAACACACTCCACGTCCACTCCACGTCCTACAGATACAACCGGCCCTTTGAGGGTGACCAAACTGCTAATGCGGCCCCCGATGAATTTGAGTTTGACACCCCTGGTGTACAGCCTTTGACAGGGAAGGGAGAACACATTTTTCCATGAATTGTAGCCCTGGATGGCCTTAACGTCTATGAATATCTTATGGGTGCATGGTTTAACTATGCACAATGTGAAGAAGTCCTTTCTTTGGTTTCAGCACTCAGCTTCGCTGAATGTTCATGAGTTCTAGTATTATGAAGGAGAAAAACTTCTGTATCAGCTTTCTTCACACGATACACCATTTTATATACCTATATCACGTCCCCTCCTACAATTTTTTCTCAACTGAAAAGCCCCCAAGTGTTGTAACCTGTCCCTATATGAGGGTTGCTCCAACCCCTGATCATTTTGGTTGCCCTTTTCTGAACCTTTTCCATCTCCGCAAGATTCAACTTACCACTATAGACATTGTAAACTATTCCTCAGAGTATGTGAGCATGTATGATGCTTTGAGATAGAAGCACAATATTCATTTTGTTATGTTTGTATCCTACCCATTCAATCCAAGGAACTCAAATGTGCCTCAGAAACAGCCCTGTAAGGTAGGGTGAAAACACTATACATTACGCACTTTGGGCAAAACAAAAACTTTGTATCATACATTGTCGCTCAAATGACCTTATATCCTCTGTTTTTTTAAAAAAGGAAAGGAAACAGCCATCCAACTTACTTGACTGTTTTTCTTATCTCTTCCGTTTGAAGGGCAGGGTTTCATTTTGGACTTGGCAATGTCTCACTGGAATACTAATGGCCAGAAATCAGCACTTCGTACACCTCTGAGTGACAATATTTTTCCAGCTTTGCCTGTTGTTGCATTTTGTTCACTTTAATCTCAACCGCTAGCTATTTTAGGCTTATCTCTTTGAAAACACATACACCAGCCCTTTGCATTTTTAAGTTCCAAACTTCCCCTGGTTTGTAGGAAGAGGGCAAGCTTTTCAAGTGAAGCCCATTTCCATTCTCCCTGCAGCATTGTCAAAGGAACAGTTTGTCTAAAATATACGGTGGCTACATTTTTCTCCCATATGCATCAAGTTATTTCTCCTCCAATAAAACAAAGACTGAGAGTTTTCAGAGATTGCTGATATCATCTGTGCATATGGCAATTCTGACACCTTATGTAGGTAAGCAGCACTTATTATTATTATTATTATTATTATTATTATTATTATTATTAATTTATACCCCGCTCATCTGGGTGGGTTTCCCCAGCCACTCTGGGCAGCTTCCAGAAAGATATTAAAATACAATAATCTATTAAACATTAAAAGCTTCCCTAAACAGGGCTTCCTTCAGATGTCTTCTAAAAGTCTGATAGATGTTTTTCTCTTTGAAACCTGGCGTTCCACAGGGTGGCTGTTATATGAGTTTTATGGACAGTGTTTTGTTTTGTTTCAAAAAAGAGTCATCCACTATGAACCCACAAATGTTGCCTTTACAAAGAGTTAGCACCACTATAAGGTAAAGGTAAAGGGGCCCCTGACCATCAGGTCCAGTTGTGTCCGACTCTGGGGTTGCGGCGCTCATCTCGCTCTATAGGCCGAGGGAGCCGGCGTTTGTCCGCAGACAGCTTCCAGGTCATGTGGCCAGCATGACAAAGCTGCTTCTGGCGAACCAGAGCAGCGCACGGAAACGCAGTTTACCTTCCCGCCGGAGTGGTCCCTATTTATCTACTTGCACCTTGATGTGCTTTCGAACTGCTAGGTGGGCAGGAGCTGGGACCAAGCAATGGGAGCTCACCCCGTTGCAGGGATTCGAACCGCTGACCTTCTGATCAGCAAGCCCTAGACTCTGTGGTTTAACCCACAGCGCCATGATCCACAATTTTCTTGATGCCATTTTTTTTTAAAAAAAGTATATGTTTATAAATGTTTTGACTGCTGCATGCTCCCATACTGGAGTGCAAAACACCTCTGATGATATTTAAAGTGGTTTTAAAAAAACAACAACAACCATGCACCCGAAATGCACATTTCCCCACCTAGGAATCTCTCACTTACATGGTAGGACATCACACGTGTGTATGTGAGAATGCACACACACAATTAATATGCATTGCTAGGGTTATGCACATATATTGGGTTATGCACAACCCAATGATACTTTAGTCCTTTTTGTAAGAAAGAAAAATTTAGAAAGTGCATGGATAACCTTGCACACTGTGATAGCTCAGTAGCTAGAGCGTGAGACTCTTAATCTCAGGGTCATGGGTTTGAGCCCCACGTTGGGCAAGATAAATTCCTTCATTGCAGGGGGTTGATCTAAAAACAGGGGTCAACAAACTTTTTAAGTTGGGGGCCGGTCCATTGTCCCTCAGACCTTGTGGAGGGCCGGACTACCGTATATTTCGGGGAAAATAATGAACGAATTCCTATGCCATACAAATAACCCAGAGATGCATTTTAAATAAAAGCACACATTCTACTCATGTAAAAACACCAGGCAGGCCACACAAATAACCCAGAGGTGCATTTTAAATAAAAGGACACATTCTACTCCTGTAAAAACACGCTGATTCCCGGACCGTCTGCGGGCCGGATTTAGAAGGCGATTGGGTCGGCCCCAGCGCCCGGGCCCTAGTTTGTCTACCCATGGACTAAATGATCTTTGTGGTCCCTTCCAACTCTACAGTTGTATGACTATGATTCTATGACCACCCAGTGTACTGTAGGTCTCACATGCCCTTCGATGTATCTGGGATCCACAGACCGGCATGAACGGCAAGAGTTTCACGCAGTCTTACGCCTGCAGCAACAATGTAATCTTATATTTTCCTGCAATAATTCAAGTGTGCTGGTGACTAACCAGTTCCTCATGTTCACATATCACAATTGAGAAAGGCTGGCAGCAGCCTTTCTAGGCTGATGATGAATCACGCAGATGACTAAATCACCACAAGAGGGAAAAGACAAAGAGAGAGACCCACTCTATAAATTTAAAGTGCATTCAATGCACATTTAGAGCACATGAATCTTTAAATGTGTGGTGGGTGCCTTTTAAATGTATGGTATGTATTGAGATCTGCTCAAATAGGGAGTGCAGCACAATTGTCATATGTATTGGCCCTCAGTCAACGCCATTAAAAAGTGAACCTAAACAACAGCAAAATTGTAATCCGAATTCCCTCGTTTTGGTTTTCCAGCTTCAATCCCAGAGAAATCATTTAAATAATAGGATCAAATACTTCACCCCATTAAATAAAAGTGGGAGAGAATATGCAGACATACTCTCAAGAGCCATTAACTAGCACAATACTGGTCAGTTGATGCTGTAAATTGTCGGTTCCCCTATTGCTTTCTCAATTAAATAATATATTTGGTGTAATACATAGGGGGGGGGAATGCTAACTGAGACTGCAGAACGTACACGAACAACGCCAAAATAAATAAAAAAGAGGAAGGAGGAATAGCATCCCTCGTTGAAAATTAACCTTTACACAGTATTTCAAATATTTTACCATATTTACTATTTCAGTAAAATAAAAAAAATTCCTTCAGTAGCACCTTAAAGACCAACTAAGTTTATATTTTGGTATGAGCTTTCGTGTGCATACTATTTCAGTGTTAAGAAGAAGAAAAGAACCACTTCCCATTTCATTAGGATTATCCAAAAGGTCAGCCTGCTGTCATTCTCTGGACAGCCATTGCAATTCATTAGTCCCAACAAACAGATGTGATAATTGTGCTTATTGGGTGGCTTCCATGCTTGTGGTGGCGGAGACAAAGAGAGAGGTGCTATTATATAGCCAGCATAATCCTGCCTAATCTCTTAAGGCATATGTGTTAACTGCTGGTGGAAGGAGTATTGAAAAGCAAAGATCAGTGGACTGAAACATACTGTACCTTCTAAGCTATGTACATCATGTTTATATGAATGTACAGTAAGTAGGGAAATCAACATACATTTAGACCTGCATTTGAAAAAGTACAGAAGATCTCCAAGTATGCCAATTTCAGCTAATCCTATTCAAATGTACGTTGCAACGTCTGCAGCCTTCTGTTCCAACTGCATTAGACACAGGAAACAACTCATACAGCTCTCTGCTAGGAAATAGCATTGCTGACACTTCAACTCTGTCCTTACCATAATAAGAGACTTCTCTTTATCTGCTAGTGAAGAAGCTGAATATTTGTTTATGTGAACTCTCTACCTCTACTCAAGATAACAGGCTCTTAGCTTACTTAGAAGACCACCGACATTGGCACTAGCATGAAAACGGTGCCAAAAGATCCCCCCCTCCCAGAAAAACAGAGACATGATAGTTAAAACAGAGAGCAGAGAAGAAATGGCATTTCTAGACTCACAGCAGGAGGAGGAAGAAGACAAAGAAGATCAAATTATTCTCCTTTACACTGATGTGATGCCAATGAAGCCAGCACAATCACTGTGCACTGGTGCAAAACTTGTAGTAATGAAATAAAAAGAAGGGTCCAGCTATCAGCTCGAGAGATCCAATTCTGCAGTTGAAATGTTGCCAGCTCAACTGGCCATCTCCCCTCTAGAGTCTTCAGGCACCCGGAGGACTTTCTTCTAAAATGTTCACATTTACAAGTGATTCATAGGCTATTCTTTCACATTCGCCACACAGGTATAAACTCGGTCACTTATGCCACCGTTGGTGCACCTGCACACATCCTGTTGGAACAGCAACACCAGAGACCAAAACTTTTAGATTCATCTCAGAAGGTTCTTGCAAACAGCTGGCCATCAACGGTGAGAAACAAGGCAATAATCTGCAACAGTGGATAAAGCTCCTGCACCTTTAAATAATTGCAGAGAAGGTGTATTTCAACATGGGCAGGTTCTGTGTAGGGTAATAGGTCAGGCTGGTGTAAAATGAAGGGCTTCCATACGTCCTCCTCCTGCAACCTCTCATGCTCCACTGTCTCCCAGGATCAGAAGAGGATTGAAGCGGAAGGAGCCTGACAGCACTGTGACACCCAAGGTGGTGCTGGTGGTGATGGGGAGGCACTCAAAGAGCTTGCAGTCACCAGATATTTGAGATAAGGGAAGCTAGCAGACGAATGTGAGCAACATTCACTAAACTTAATGGCCAATCACAGGGATTAAGTAAAGGGAGTTTAAGTAAGTGGTTTTTGTAGAAAATGTGGATTTTGAAGTGGAATTTGAATGGGAAGGATTTTCAGGCATTAGGAACCCCAAAGGAGAACAGGTGGAGTTTTCCACCGTCCTTTCAAAGCTCCAACCAAGCCTGCTGTTTTACCACTGGTGTTGTGCCAGGTAGAGGGTGGAAGGCTATTTAAACACATGAGAAGACCCATCATTTATCTGCATCATGTCCCATGAGCCAAAGGCAAAATGATCCAAGAGCATTGCCTCTGACTGATTCGACACCCCAAGCATCCCCATACGTTGAGTTGTACGGGGCTGCTTGAAAACAGAGAAAGGGAAAGGCGATAGTTTACTACATTTTAGAAAACACTTCTGATCCTTTGTGGGTCACAAAGAACTGCTTTAAAAAACAGCCAACAGCTTTGTCAACTAAAACCTGCTGTTCTTTCAAACTTAGCGCTTGTCCAAATTTCATGAAGCTTTATGGAGATCTCAAGATTTCATGCAGATCAGATTTACCACCGTTAGAACTTGGTAGGATTACTAGCTATGTAAGGGAAGAATGCAACATCTGGCACATGGAGACTAGTCAAATTAGGTATAAAAAATGGTATTGAATGCTAGGCTGCATTCCTGCAGATCTTTGGATCAATTTAATCTCAGCTATACAAAGGACGTGGCTGCTGTGTTAGCATCCACATGGGGACAAGCGAAGTCACCCTCAAATCATCACTTGAACTACATAGCCCCTATTGTTGAGCTCTGACAGCTGAAGGTACAAAACACACCCCTGCAGTATTTTGCTTTGCTGAAACTGCTCCATTTCTAGTTCTTTTAAAATCCCAAATCACAGCCACAGATACCAGCCTTAAGCACCAAACTCCTAGAGAACTTGACCAAGGGGCAACTCAGACATTTGACTTAGTAGTTGTTATGCATGTGTTTGTTAAATAACCAAGCAACTTCTTCAATGTCTAACCAGAATACAGAAATTACCTGAGTATGTTTAGTGATCCTGCACATTTTCTCCATTCTGCAATATACAAAAGTTTCCCCAGTCACATTTTGGGTTATTTGTCTATGGTTTTCCAGTTTTCTTGCAGTTGTCCTATGTAGAAGGACCACAATAGCTACAATTTGTAAACAAAGCATCTTTGCCTAATAAAATCAAGACACAGCATCATTCTGATCTCCTGAGAATAAAAGTTATAGGAAGTATGAAAAGATACGTTTTCATACTTCATAGTGAGTCTCCAAGTTCTGTGATCATCACACATGCTCTTGCCCAATAAGGTAATTATCTGTGTTTTACTATTATGTCTGAACCCAGAATTGTCGTTAACCTTAACCATCGTTTAGGCCCATAGTTCATGTGGCCCTCTGCCCCCCAAAAAGCTAGCTACCCCTAGTTTAGGGGGGAAAGATTACTTCATAAAGCATGGTTTTCTAGTTGTTGTTGCACTACAACTCCCATTTTTCCTAAACCCAATGGATATGCTGGCTGGGGCTGATGGGAGTTGGAATCCAGCACCATTTGGAGAACTCCATGTTGAGAACCCCTGCCCTAACCACAGTTTATCCAGTTATGGTTGCAATATATTAAGTGTTAGTTGACAATTTAGCTTAGTTAATTCCTACCCCCCATGTTATGATTATGCTAGAGAAGGGGAAGGGATTGCTCACAAGCCCAAAACTTATTAACATGTTAACAACACATAATTTAGTGTTACATTCAATGCAGCCATTATCAAAGGGAATCAATATCTATACAATGTATTTCATTTATATGAGTGTCCATAATATTAAACGGATAACACATATTCAATGAAATTAGATTTCTATTTAATGATTAAATAAGACAGCTTAGCTCACTGAATATGCTAGTTACCCATTTAATATTATCGACACTCATGTAAATATATGATTACATTTTAATCATGTAGTGGAGGTCAAGGCTTGAACATGAACATGTGTCTCAGAGGTATACTACTCTTGATCCACTTCATTTCCATTGTTATTTTGCAATTGCAAAGAACATTTACAAGTTTTATAAGCCACTAAAGGCTCCTAATGCACTGGTGTAAAAGGTAAAGGGACCCCTGACCATTAGGTCCATTCGTGGCCGACTCTGGGTTTGTGGCGCTCATCTCGCATTATTGGCCGAGGGAGCCGGCGTACAGCTTCCAGGTCATGTGGTCAGCATGACTAAGCCGCTTCTGGTGAACCAGAACAGCACACGGAAACGCCGTTTACCTTCCTGCTGTAGCGGTATCTATTTATCTACTTGCACTTTTGATGTGCTTTCGAACTGCTAGGTTGGCAGGAGCAGGGACTGAGCAATGGGAGCTCACCCCGTCGCGGGGATTCGAACCAACGACCCACTGATTGGCAAGCCCTAGGCTCTGTGGTTTAACCCACAGTGCCACCACTGGTGAGTTAGCCGGAATTTGAGAGAAACAGCCCATGACAAAAGGGAGGTTGCCTAGCTGTGGGTCTAAGCAAATAGGTATTCCCCCTTTTCTTCCCAATGTCTCAACAAATGAAACTGATTTGTAAAGATGTTACAAGAGATGTTTCACATATTTTTGTAACTCAAGAAAATCTTTAATAAAAAAAATGACTTAGCCCCTGAAAATAGGTGTTTATAACTAACGCTGACAAGCTGGAATTACAGCCAAAGTGAGTCTGCTCCTGAAAATTCTTCATGCAAGCATGTTAAATGAAAAAACACACAAATCCACTAAAAACCAACTTCTCTTTTGAGGAGCCCAGAGAGAGAGGAAATTGCTTAGAAGAGTTACTCACAAGCTTGCAAAATTCTGGCCATTATCTCCATAGAAACAAAAGTGAAAAATATACATAAGGAATGCTTAAAAAGCAAGCACACTTTGCTGCATGAAATTCCCTGGCATTTTTAATCTTGTCATAAGACCCTTAAGTAGGTCACTGCAAGCTTAAAGAATTTTGACAGTAAGCAAAGAATGATGGTTAATGTCATGCAAATCACCTTGCTAGAAAAGTTAGTATTTTCCCCCCTCCTAACTTGGCCCAAACTTCGATTTGAGGAGGAAGCCAACACTCTAGAAGTGGGAGATTATTATTAACAGAATCAAAAGTAAGAGATACAAGTGTAAACTTACTCCAGAGGCTTCCAAGATGGGGAGTCCTTTTGACTCTGAAGGTCATGCCCTATTTACACTTGTTGAAGAGATTTTCGCAGGCACTTTCTGATGGTGGAAATTGCATAGAGGTGGAAGGTGACATTTTGGCAGCGAAGTACCGGTAGCTGTCTTCAGTGCAAAACCTAAGGCTGCTCCATGGCTCCCACCAACAACTCTTGGCTAATATAGAAGTACATTGTACAGAATAGCACATGGTTTCTAATTCCAAGTGTAGAAATTATGCCCTATTAAATTCAGTGAATTAAAAAGCAAAGAATTTTACATAGCACAGAAACATTTATTCTCATATGGATTTTCTTCTCAAAAGATCACCTTCACAGAATATCACGTTCTTAGCTATTATTCAGTTCTTTTTGAGTCAGTTCACACACATTATGCTTTCAGTTCTTATATCTAAAGAGCATTTAATTTAGTATTTCCAAAGAGTAAGGAGTATTTCTTTATTCATAGAGCTTAATTTTAGAAGGCGGGGGGTGGGTGGGTTGTTACACCTTTGAAAAGCTTCAGGTTTCTCTCTTGTGCAGAAGGATAGCAAACTTCGTTGCCTATCTAGGTCAAGCCTGTCACTTATGAATGATCATAAGCAAGGTCAAAATAACTGAATTCAGAAAGCCAGCTGCATTTTAAATATTTTTGGAAAGGGGAAAACACAGAATATAGAACGTAGGTAGGTGCCATCCATCACACAATAGACAGAGTCAGTCTAAAAGGAGAACCACAAAGAGGAACTTCAGCTAATGCCTGCCTTCAGGAAAATCCATCACATACAACAAATCACATACAACACTGAACTAGTATGAGATGCACTCATGTGCTCCCTCCCACAATGCACATCAATTTAACAAGTTACTTCCACTTACATTGAAATCATTTGCTCTTACATCTGAACTGACAAAGTATGGTCTTCGTGACCCTCCCCAAAGCTAGGGTTGCAGTCTCCTATTTGATCCCAGACAAAGAACATTCAAACACAAAGATAATGAACACCATAGGAGCTGTCTCCCAGGGGCCGAAGTCCCTTCAGTCCCCCCCTAAAATATTTGAGCATGCTGGACCCCCAAAAAGTTGATGGGCATTGCCATTCAAATGGGGTGTGTGTGCCGTGTCATGTGACCACCCCAATATTTTATTGGCACCCCGATGAACATCTATGGGGGAATGATCAATCTACTCGTTCCTGACTGTTCATACACTACACTGAACTCTGGAGAGCTGATTTAAACAATCTGCCCTATGGAAGCTGCCAAAAATTACTTCCGTAGGCTGGCGTAACACCTGATACGTCTTCACCAAATGCAGCAGCTGATATAGAGAGGAAGGCTTTCATACTATTATGACAGCCACACAGAGACTACCGTGACAGTGAATAATTTTTGGCAGAACCATACAAGAAAGCGAACCTGGGCTTCTTTATCCAGATATCTGAATGAGTCCTTAAATAAACAAGGAACGCTGAAACAGAGAGGGGGTTGGTTCTCTGAAGACAATGGATGTGGTTGACCACATGCTTTGTATTCATAAAGTCACTGGTTCATCTCCAAGAAGGCCTGAGGGTGATTTCTGCCTGAAACCACAGAGATCCACGGTCATTCAGGGGACAGAGGCTGAGATAGATGGGCCAATTGTCTGCCTCAGTATAAGCTAGCTTCCTGAGCTCTTATGAGCAGCATACAAGGAAGCGAAAAACTCACAGAAGGTCCTATTCACCCTTCTATGAGTGTGTGGGGGGGGAATAAAAGGTAAATGGATCCCTGACCATTAGGTCCAGTTGTGACCGGCTCTGGGGTTGCGGCACTGATCTCGCGTTATTGGCCGAGGGAGCCGGCGTACAGCTTCCAGGTCATGTGGCCAGCATGACAAAGCCGCTTCAGGCGAACCAGTGCAGCACACGGAAATGTCGTTTACCTTCCCGCTGTAGTGGTACAGTACCTATTTATCTACTTGCACTTTGACATGCTTTCGAACTGCTAGGTTAGCAGGAGCTGGGACCGAGCAACGGGAGCTCACCCTGTCGCGGGGATTCGAACCACCGACCTTCTGATCGGCAAGCCCTAGGCTCTGTGGTTGAACCCACAGCACCACTCATGTCCCGGGGGGGGGGGGCGTAATCAGTTGCAATTGCCTTGTTTATGGAAGGGTACAGATAACCTTGCGTAAGCTTCCTTTGTGCACTTGTACTGCCCACACGAGTAGACCGCTAATGTGTGGAGTGTTTTTATGCAAGCTGACCTCTGACTTCCCAGCACAGCTAACTCAGATACAAGAGCCAAGTGGAAAGTAACAGAAACACGCTGGCTTGATGCTATTAATAATTGAACGAAGTCATAAATGGAAAAAAGTACCTAATCTGACCATAGAGAACAAAAAACAGCCACACCTGTGCACAACTGGCTGGTGAAACAAAGCAGTAGTCAAAAACCATGAACACGGTGCCCTTTCAAAGAAGTTAACCATACAGTACTTGCCTGAAAGCTAATGATAAGGAATTTCTCTTATCCACAATGCACTAAGCAATCAACTCTCGCATCTTTCCGGGGTTTACCAGAAGGAGAAAATTAAAAGGAAACCCTGTGCTAGGATGCAGAACAATATTCTAGGTCAGTGTGCCAAGAGGAGCAGAGAAACGTTATAGGCCGGACAACAGTGGTACTGTAATCTCCCTGTTTGCCAGTGGGTGTTGCCATGGTAACAGAGCTCATTAAGGGGGTGAGATAGGGAAGCAGCCCTTTTCAACAAGTGGATCGCACAGTGGTAGAACAATGCAATCTATCCATCGTGATTCATTTGCAACAACCAAGGAGCTACTAGATTCTATCACTGGCTTTAGAAGCGAGGAAAGCACGTGTCTATTTTTTAAAACACACACAAACACACACACACACACACACACACACACACACTTTTCTAGAAACTGTTTCTCTTCCCGCAACAGTAGCAGCCTTATTAAGTCAGTTCAGGCTTTAAATCTCCTGTTTGGGTTTGCATGTATCAGATTGCAGAAATACCCCGTGAACATCACAGGCTGGTTTAGCTCAGCGAGATGCACATCTGTCGCATGGGAGCGAGATCTTGTTCTGTCTATCCTCCTGTCATCAGGTTGCTGCTCTGTTTTGCTCCGCCGGTGATGACATTCGCAGGAGCACAAATATGAATCTGGCTCGTGCTTTTCAAACAGATGTTGCCAAATTGCTTTCCCCTTTTTCTAGCCTGCCTCTCCTTCTCTCAAATATTGGAATTTATGTGGAGGAAGGCTGCTTGACAGCCTGCTGTTCCCAGCTTTGAAAGCAAAAAAACGCTGGGGAGAATGGCAGCTGGAAGTGAGGCAGCCTCCGCCGATCCTTCCCAGTCTTTTCATTCAGCAGGATGCTTTGCGTTCGGCTCACCTTTCCCACGCACAGCCTGATAGACAATTCTGGCAGCAAGACCTGCGGAGAAAAGGTCAAAAGACACAGAGGCTGGGAAATGAAAGTGCTGGATTAGCTGGTTTCAGACTGCTAAGCAGCAGGAAAACGTTCAGTGTGGTATAGCCTCGGCAGAGAGTAGAGTTGCCCTCATGTCTGCTAGGAGTGAGCAGGAGGAGATAAGACTTCAATAGGCCATGCATGAAACTCCTCTAAGAACCAAGAGAGCCTAATTATCATTGGAGTCAGATGGCGGCTCTACGGCGAAAGGCAGGCACACATTGCGTAAGGGTCTCTCATCCCCAGTTGCCTCAGAACAGGCTCCAGTTGTGGGCACTGGGCTGTCCTCAACCAGGAATTAGCAGGCTGGGCTTTCTTCATGGCAGCCTATGTTCCTTGGCAATCCCTCCCCTTTCCCCCCTATAGCCACTTGCTTCAGTAATAGGAGTTAGCAAGTTATTTTTTGCTGATTACTTTATTTGGTTCATCTTTTTATCATTCTGCTGCTGCTAGTATTTAGCCACAGTAAGTGAACCTTTTTATAACTGAATTGCTTTTTGTAACCTGCCTCAGGAGCCATTACGACTGAAAGATAGTCTATAAATCTTCAGGCCACTCCCATTTCTTAAGAGTAACTGAATATTAGAATCTTGGCTTCATTTATTCATTTTATTTGTATTCCAATTTTACACACACACACACACAGAGAGAGAGAGAGAGAGAAAGAGAGAGAGAGAGAGAGAGAGAGAGAGAGAGAGAGAGAGAGAGAGATATCACGCTCAAAGCAGCTTACAAGAAAGAAACAGATACGCATTTCAAACAAACACTACGAAAACAATTTCACAATAACATAGCAAAGCAACATTCCATCTTAAGTTTGGAGTTTCTCCCATCTTCCTCTCTTTCTTCAAAGTTGCTACACCTGTATCTTCTCACTTAGTGTGCAAGTTACAGGATCCCGGCCTTTTGTATTGAAGCTTCTTATTCACTCTTATTCACTTCTTATTCAACACGCTATGGTGGGTGTTGAAAAACTGAGTTTGAAAATTTGTTTTAACATAAACTAGATAGTTGGGAAATTGGGACAAAAGAATAGAGAAATGGGCATGTACAGTACACCCCATCTGTACAAAAGCAAATGAGCGCCTTCTCACTAACACAAGTCGGATTCCATTTAATGGCCAAGCTCACAACTGCAGGGTCTACATTCAGATATCACAATAAACCATGGTTTATCATCACAGGAACAAACCACATCAGCCTCAAGCTCACACAAATCCCATTCCCTTCTCTTTCTCTAGCACAGTGATGGGCAACCTTTTGAGTTTGGTGTGTCAAAATTCGCCAAAAAACCGAGCATAACTCGGGTGGTGTGTCACTTCGAGAAAAAAACCACAATTTTGTGGTATTTATAGTTTAAATAACAAAAATGTATAATTGTAATATATAACTGTATTTAATAAACCAAAAACTAATTATTTAACCAAACCAAACCAAAAACCCCTTATTTTATCACAAAGTGCCCAGAGTTGTTGAGCTTTTTGGGGGAGCTGCTGACCAAAGTTTGGGAGGTTTTTTTTGGGTGGTGCAAAAGTTGCTTTGCTTTGGGGGGGGGGATGCCCCAAAGCTGCTGCACTTTTGGGGGGGGGGAAGAGAACAGAAATAAATGACAAATAATACCTTCGCTGGAACTAACACGCAGCACCGACATAGTCTGCCAAAGCGCCAAAAAACCCCAGCACAGAACAGGTTAAAAATGAACGCTGTTACACCCAATCATAGTCTTCCAAAGCGCCAGAAAAACAGCACAGAAAGGGTTAAAAAACCAATCTCTGGCTACCAGCAGCAGCAACAACAACAAAAAAGGATCCGGGTTTTAACAGCGGAGACAAGCTGTAGTGGAGACAAGCTGTAGGAGGAGAGGGAGAACAAATGGGGGGGGGGACAACAACAACAGCGTGAATGGGCCGATGGGGCACGTGCCAGCAGTGAGGGCTCTGCGTGTCACTTCTGACACGCGTGTCATAGGTTCGCCATCACTGCTCTAGCACGACCATGAGAGGAGTTGGGATGCTTAGACTTCCCGTTTATATTAACTTCAGCTTGTTGTTTTCCCTGACCCCCCCCCCCCCAGAACTGTAGTTGACCTTAACAATAGTTTCTTTGAAACAAGCCAAGCTCAAACCACTGAAGTTATGAAGCTGACTTGCTTCAACAAGTCATACTTAAGATTAACCACAATTCATGGTTTTGGAGAAAGCACTACACTGTAGTTAAAATCTAAAGTGAAAATTTAGAAAGCTGCGTCAACAGAGGAGGGGTGTGTTTGTAAACCCAACTATCACTGTGACTCATTGTCATCCTGATACCCAGCATACATTATCCATTTTTAGGAGACAATTTTTTGTGATTTCAATATAATTTGTTTATTTGTTTCTAGTAAGTCTCAGAACCTAATAGAAAAATTTGAAAATGTCGTATGTACTATGATTTGGAAAGATATATTTTCTAGGATTTGGGGTCTTTAGAAAATCAGTTAAACAACTCTCCAGTTGTTGTGACTATAATTTCCATCATCCCTGACTGTTGCCAATGCTGAGACAAGATTGATGGGAGTTGTAGTCCAACAGCATTTGGAGTGCACCCAACTGGCTACCTCTGTATTAACAGATTTATTTTAAATTGTCTCCAAGTTCCTGAGGCAGCAGATTGGGGTGGTAAGAGATTACTTTAAATACAAATACAAAAACTACAGGTGGCAGGCTCTGCATTTATTCTAAAATAGAGCCTGATGTTTGCAGATGTAACTAATTAATAAACCAATTAACTACATTATTAAATCAATGATGTTTAATTGGGCAACAGCCTTAGTGTTAACTGATCTTTTCATAAATAACTTTCCTGGAAACTACAAAGTTAAGTAGTTGTTGTACCAAGTGTAGAACAGATGGATCCCAAATTCTTTTGTAGGAAATAATGAGAAAGATTTCTCTGCTCACTTGCAAACCAATAAAATTACCAGAGCAATTTCTAAACATCAGCATCTTTGAAAGTACAGCTACAGGATGTCTCTTGACTTTAAGCTGCACTTCCAAGAAACAAAAACAAACCCTCAAGTTACTCATAACTCGGCAAACATTCAAACTGGCAGAGACTTTTTAAAGTTCCACTCATCTGAAAAAATAAAACACCCAACGTGAATGAACTGTCTAATGCTGGAAAGAATCATTAAGTGTGTTATTACAATAGGCTATATATCTGATTTAAAAACGCAGCTAATCTAGCTTTAAAAAAAGAAAACAGAGAACAGAAATAAAAAAGGGGGGGTGGAAGTAAAATTAAGACTGTAAAGTAGATACTGCCAAGCAAAACACTTAAGAGTTCCTTTTTAAGGTTATCAGTATTAAAGTGATTTAGATTTGTTAAGCCAAAATATTTTCCTCCTATCATCTAGAAGATACTTGCCAAGATAAAAGAAAATGTGAGGTCAATCAATTTGCTAAAAATGTTTACAGATGCAGCTAAGCCATTCATTTTTTAAAGGTCTGTCACCTTTCTACCTTTCTGTCTGTCTGTCTGTCTGTCTGTCTGTCTGTCTGTCTGTCTGTCTGTCTCTCTCTCTCTCTCTCTCTCTCACACACACACACACGAAACCATGCAGCATAATTTAATTCAAATTCAAAAATACAAAGTGCATAATTTTAGTTGTAGTTGTAAGGAGTATTTATGTTCAATAACCCTTAAGCAACCCAAGTTTAAAGTTTTGAAATCCCCAACCACAGCACCCGAAGGCGTTATTACCAGCCAATCCATTTCAAGCACCAAAATTTACTTTAATTTAAAAAAATACTTATACACTAGAATTCCATTTTTTTTTAAAGTAGCACAGTGTACAACAAATATATATGTGCAATGAAAACCACATAAAACCCAAAATCACAGGTTGGCTAACGAAGTGGTGAAATAAATAGTAATAATTGTCTGCGTAAGCCTGGCAGCATTGAGAAGTTTTCAGCAAACTTTTAAAAATGAATCCTAAATACGCCTGCTGAATCTCTGTTAGAAGAGCACGCTACAAGTCCGGACTAGAATCATGAACTTTGAAACTGGCTCGGCAGCAGATGGGTAGCCAGTGCAGATGTTTTAACAATGGTGTCATGTTGTCAGCTATCTACCCACATCAGCAAGCTGCTGCCTTCTGCAGCAGCTGGAGTTTTTGGACAAAGCCCAACAGGGCAGCTCCACACAGAATGCACTGCAGTAATCCAGCCTAGAGGTTACCATACCATGGACTATCGGACTATCTCTGCCCAGGGTTTCAGAAAACAATAGTTCTGCCTATCTTTTGCATGTGCTGTTGAGGGCTGATGGCAGCTGCAGCCCAAAGAATCTGGAGAGCACCAGGTTGGTGATGGTTTCACTACTGGATCAGAATGGAGAAGCAAATGCTTCCACCCCCAATTCTTCTTGGGATCCATGAAGATATAACCACCCTCCCTTATCTAATGCAGCAGAGTATGCAATAAGCAAAGAATGGCTTCTCTGATAGCAATTGGTAAAAGAGGACTGAGTTTCCCAGATATGTGACAGATACGTATCGGAGAATCATAGAACTGGAAGGGACCGTGAGGTTCATCCTCCTGCAACCCCTCTGCAAGGCAGGAATCTTTCACCCAATGCGGGAATAGATTGGTTGGTAATGAGAAGGTGCCTTTCCAGACAGAACAAAGGCAGATTCAAGTCAAACTTCAGCTCAAGTCACATCTCCTCTCCCCACCCCCCACCCCATTTAAAGGCAACACAAATGGACTGCCCCCTCCGAACAGATTTTGTGACTGGTTTAATACACATCCAAACTGCAACCTATGTCCAGCCAACATTTATTTCCCATCAGAGGGGGTGGGGTGGGGATGTTGTTACAATCCGGAACATATGGCCAGACTAGACATAGGATTGTGCAAAGCTACCTTATACAGAGACTATTGGACAGCCTGGCTCAGCACTGCCTGCACTCATAGCTAACGGTTTGGAAGAATGATGGGATTTGTAGTCCAACAACATCTGGAGATGCCGCAGGTTTCAAACCCCTGGTCTTGGTTGGCTTTCCAGGATTTCAGAGAAGGGTTTTCTCCAGCCCTACCTGGAAACACCAGGGATTGAAGTTGCAACCTTCTGCATACAAAGCACATATTCTACCACTGAGACACAGCTCTACCTCATATCATACCATTTGGGCAATACCCACAAATGTCAACATGAACCCAACAGCAGCCAACATGTGAAGTGCCACTGGTTGAATAGATTATGCCAACAGTAATCACTATCTTCCTTAGAACAGGCTATGCTCTCTTCCTCGCAGTCTCTATCTGGGTTACATTTCCTGGAGTCTCCCGCCCACCCACCCACCTTTTTTTCTTTTTTTCTTTTTTTCAAGCATGCATTTTCTACCCATGATCCAGTACAACAAGAGGAAGTGTGCACAGAACATGTTTCCTGTAGCCGTCAAAAATGATCAACAACTTCCTCAAACCACAAGGAGAATAAAGACTGGAGAAATGAAAGCTGGAAGATCTTGCTTCATTTTGCTTTGCAAACGTCTTGCTGAATCAGCGATGGGCGGAGTGCATAAAACCCAAATGTATGTTAGCCCAGTGTTATGTGGATAACTGTGTATACCTGGTCCTCCTGCCAGGATGTCTTACTACACTGTTTCACTGAAAGCTTGACATTTTATTTGCAACAAACTTTTATCCTCAGCCACTGAGAGTCTTGCTAAAAAGGTGGGAGGGAAAACATACCTTACAAGATACATTTAAAAGAATCAATAAGTAAAATACCCGTGATGCTACATTTCTGCTTGCTTCCACTGGTTGGAATGATGATAAGCATGGAGAGAGAGGTGTGGGTTTGCTTTCAAGTCCCTAAAAAAGGTACAGTCAGGGGCAGACTGACTGACAGTAACCTAGGATACCTGATTTAGCATGATGGTTACATGCATGAGCTATGAGTTGGGTTCAGTTCTCAGATTAGCTGTGAACCTACTCGGTAACCTTGGGTAAGTGACTCTCTCGCGCCTCATGCCCTCCATTCATCATTGACAAAACCATGTGCCCTACCTTTCAGGGTTGTTTTAAAGATTGCTGAGAGTGTGTAGAGGAATTTTGAGGGAGTTTATGAACATGAATTACAGGTGGGACCTGCAACAAAAAGCTAATAATATATAGGATTGTGATGATAAGTGAGGAAGGGGGAATATCCACTTAAATTTGCTCCATATGGCAGCTCTCATTACGTGATGATTTGTTTTAAGCATAGCACCTCACTAGGCACATCAGTACATTTTCTTTTGCATTCCTGCCTGCCTGCTTTGTTGATTAGGTGTGCTAATAGGGAAAACAACACTCAGTTCACCACGCATGCAGCTGCATATGTGTAGTTGTTGCATATCATTTAGAGCAATTTAAAGCACCTTTTGTATAGCAGATTGAATCTAACAACCAGTTCTTACTTTGCAGAAGATGCTCAGGCTCAGACTTCAGTAAACCTCCATAGGGAATCATTTACATAATTGTGAGGTCAACCAGCAAAATCCTCCCTCGTTATGTTTTTCTCTCTCCTCTGAACACTTAGTTTGAGCAGAACTTTGTCCACCATGGGTGCAAGAAAAAACGAGACTTAACTGGGAATACAGAATTGTCACATTGCCAGACATGCCAGAACTAGAAGATAGATATACGTGGTTCGTGTGGAGAAACTAGGACTGCCATTCGTCTGGATTTTCCCGGACATTACCGGGATGTCAAAGTCAGAATTGACATCCGGGGGGGATTTCCAAAAGGCAGCGCTTGGTTAAAAATAAGTTCAACAACCTGGGGGGGGGGGTGTCCTGGTTTTTACTTTCGGAAATATGGCAACCCTAGGAGAAAGAAAATGATACTGAATAAAACATTAAGAATTTCACACCCCTGTAATTCCACTGATACGGAGGCAGGCTGCAATATGTGAATTTCGTGCAACATTAATGTGTGTTTTTAAAAGTTCACTTTTAGCAAAATGTACTGTCACGGTGGCTGGAGAAGGCTACTTCAGAGTAACGACTCTACACAGCTCTGCATTTTATGGTTTTATTGGTGCTGAGTATTTACAGTGCTAATGGCAGTGCTATTTACAAAGACCCATCTGTTTAGCTTGAATCAGAACCTCCCAGTGGCTTTTGGCGCGTTTTGCGCCAGCATAATAACTTGGGGAGACCCATCCTCTTCCCCCGACGCCTTTTGCGAAGTTCCGGAGTTGGGGGGACTGGCCTGCCCCCCTTCCTTTCCCCTTCCTGTCCCACCTGGGACGATGGCTCTCTTTCCCTGCCAGAGCCTTGGAACCCACTTCCTGTTTCCCCACTTGAGCTGGAGCTTTCCTTCTTTTCAGCCTCGCTCGGGTCTGGGCTGGAACTCAGGAGGGGAGGGGCTTCGCGATATCCCTTGCCCCTCACATGTACATACCTGGGAAAGCATTTGCTCTGCTAAAAGAGTGTGTATAGGCAGTTCAATTACCGTTTCCAAAACATCTTAACAACTGCCACCTTTAGTCTTGCACTGGAAATATCAAGAACGGCGTCCCTAATAATGGCCTTGGGCCCACAACATTCATTCAATTTTTATGCATATTGTGTCAATAAAACTATGCAAATTAGCGGCTGCCTGCCAGATCTTATTAGTTTTCAGAATCTTTTGTGAATAAGCTACCTAGCCAACTCTGTTTTCATCTGACAGAGAGAGCACATGCAAGGTATCTGAAACATGGACAACTACGGTAATTCTACTCAGGCACTTAAGGATGAACAGAGACACCCTTTTCTGAACTGTAGCACTATTCATCTGAAATTAACTGCTTCCCACCCCATTCCCGTCTGCACCTGTAGTACTGCTATTTTATCAATTAAAATGAGAAGTGTGGCTCCAGTTTTCTGGATTGCCAGCATGTATGTATACTGGCCATATAGAAACAGTTCATCTATAGGTACTAATGTCATCTCATCCTATGATAATTAGGCCCATTTGAACTTTTCCATGTTAATTTCACTACCCCCAAAAAAATTACTACCGTACATACGGAAAGAAGAGTTTAATTTAAAACTAAGTCGCCCGCTCATTTATTCATTTGGGTAATTCCATATCAAGCGATCCAACATTTTTACCTCACATCATCCAATTTTCTTAACATTTTGTATGCTTGTTGAATGATCAAAACTAATTTTAAATCTAAGATTTTAATTTTTCATCTCATCCCATTTTTGAGTTATGGGAGTTTGAGATTTCAAAAAACTGACAATTTTGGCCTTGCCGGACTACACAAAAACCTTTAAAACTCAGCCCAGTCGCAACTCAGTCTTCACGTGCCATGTGTTGTTGTTTTTTGTCATAACTACAGGCTAGGATTCAAACCAATGGCTTCAATAAATGAGATTCTGACAAAACATCAGAAAGAACTTTCTGACAGTAAGGACTTTTGGACAGTGGAATGGTATCTCTCGGGAGGTTGTGGGCTCTCCCTCCCCGGAGGTTTTTGAGCAGAGGTTGGATGGCCATCTGTCATGGATGCTTTAGCTGAGATTCCTGCATTGCAGGGGGTTGGACTAGATGACCCTTGGGGGTACCTTCCAACTCTATGATTCTGTGATTCTATTATTTACAGTGGCCTACTCGACTACCAACATTCATACTCACCATCATGTAAAGTATCTCCGCCTGATGTTCCTGGTGCTCAAGTGGCATACAAACTATTCCCATGATGGCAGCAATCCACATACTAAACTGTTCTGGACATTACCCCTGCAGTGTTTAGTTCTGGCGACAGGGAGGAAGCCTCCCTCTAAGAAGTTAACTATGTTTAATAGCCTTTTATTCTTCATACAAAGCCATCAGTATACCTGAACGCATCCATTACCTTTCTGCTCTTGACCCACATCGGATAACTTGATTTTCTACAAGTCAAAATCTCAAACTTCAGTCTTGAACCTATTTTAGATTAATAAAGGATTCGATGATGTGTTCTCCCCAGCAAGTTTTATCACACACTGGACAAAGCAGCACAGGGTAGAGAAGTGGAGTGTTGGATTGCAGTTCTCTCACGGGTCATACTCAAATCCCATCAGCAAAAGGGTAGCTCATCTGAGTGAGGCATGACCTTTAGACAGTATGTTGTCATGCAAGTGAAAAACGTTGGAAAGCATAGTGGAAGAAAGAAGGCCAATGCAAGTAATGAATACAACAAAATCTTTCACTATGATACATTGCTGTTTATTTACAAAAATCACAAAGCAGAAAATTCAGGTTGCACAACTGTGGTTGATTGGGAAGTTTCGCACAACCAATCTACCTTCTCCAAAGATTGGACTTTTTGCAATAAGGAAAGTGGCAAGAAAATGAACTGGAAAGTGTGGGATAAAACTTGCTTTGGTACAATGTCTTATAGCCTCCATACAAACAATTAAATAGCCAGTGTCATCTGGTCTCTCTGCAAAAAAAAAATCAGACCGAATGCTCAACAAATAGGTTGTCTGAAGCTGTTCAGATTAAAATTCCTTTCAGGGCAATACCCAGTGTTTTAATTACAGGTCCTCTCACCTTTTGTGATGGCCTTCTTAACTGCTATTTTTAGCAGGCTGGGGAGTTAAGAGGTGGTGTGGCACCACACTCTCTTGAGGAACAGAGATAACGTGATTCTGAGAAGCAACTGTGGAAGATTAACATTGCAATTATATCCTGATTGTGGGCTACGAATCATAGAATAGTAGAGTTGGAAAGGGCTGCAAGGATCATCCAGTCCAATCCCCTGCAATTAAACAATATTTCACCCAACGTGGGGCTTGAACCCACGACCCTGAGAGCAAGAGTCCCAAGCTCTACCAACTGAGCTGTCCAGCTTCCTAGGTGCTGGACTAGAAAGGCATTTGGCCTCATCTAGCAGAGCTCTTTTGTGTTCTTAAACTGGAGGGAGAGTGCGTCTCTCATGATTTGCTATTTATGAGCAGGTTTATAAACCGCTCCGGAGCCAGAAGCTACCGAAGCAGTTGCCAATTAGACAAAAAATAACGTAGCACACAATAGGTTGCAGGCGCGTTAAATTTAAAGCAGCAAAATCATTTCTACAATTCTACAATTAATATTCCATAAAACGACAAGGTCATACTTTGGGGGGGGGGGCTTTTTAATAACAAAAGTATCTTCAATAACCACCTAAATATCGAGAAGCTAGGAACTTCTCTAATTTCCAGCTGGTGACTGATTTCGGAGGACTGGAACTACAACACAGAAAGCCCGGTTTCTAGTGCTGCACACTGCAGACGTGTGTTTAGTCTCAGCAGTTCCCTATTTGAATAGCACAGATGGGGGTATTTGGGGAAAGTCCCCTGCCTTTCCCCCCTAATTTCAGTGCTAGCAGCACGTGATACAATTTGTGTTAGAAATACCAGTGTTCCAATAGTGTACCCTGCAGCAAACATTCCTATGTAGACAGCTTCTCTTTCCCTTTCTTTCTTTCCTCCTCCCTCCCTCTCCTCTTTTTACCTGATTACAGAAGCATTCCCCAATATATCTACATATGGTAAGTATTAATAGTAGTGATGTCACACTCACAGATGCAGAAGGCAAGCACTGTAATGCCTCATCAGAATCCGAATAATATTATTTCAATATCTCATTTTAACTTCCTTTCCTCCGCCTCCAAATCTATCTTCATCTCTGGAGGAGGTAGACATTCTTACACTCAGAATGACCTCTGTTCTATTACTGAGCTTTATGTAAGATGCAAAGTTCAAAGGACTGCTAGGGTGCTAAAGAGATATTTTACCTCTATAGATGCTGCTCTGGAAAGGATTAATGTTTGTCTGCACCAAAAACGTAAATTTGAAAATAGTCTCTTCTGCACAAGTGAAGCACTGTTGTGACCATAAGGCATCATGCAAAGAGGAGGATTTCTACAGTCTGCTTTAAACTGGAATTCCCCTGCACAGCTAGTGGTGCTTCTCATGTAATACCGGTAAATGAAATAGTTTGGATAGCACTGCTGAGGCCCACAACCATCACCACCCAAGAGGAGAAGAACCAGCTGACAGCTCAGAATTTCAAATGCTTTGTTTTCCTGCATGCATGCTAACTCCTACCACCTAAGGAAAAGCACAATATAAGCCCATAAATACTACCAAAAATTTTCATACCTGCTATTTATAGTAAGCTTCATAATGCAATGAATGTTTTCTATTTACAGCACTGGAACTTAGCTAATCTCCTCAGTTCCCTTCCCGTGCTATTTGTAGCCCAATGTTTCCTCTTCCCTCTCTGCAATCTTGTAGAAGAAAAGCAGGAGGAGTGATAGCCCGACATTGGTTAGGTAGGAGGGATATATAGTCAAGCAAAGTGCAACTACATGGTAAGAAGTGTAAGCAGAAAGGAAACTGGGAAGAGATGAGGAAATTCCCAAGTAAGAACCTTGCTGGAGAAGACTCAGAGCCACCTAGCTGAACACCCTGTTTTCACAGATGCCTATGTTGTTGTTGTTTAGTCGTTTAGTCGTGTCCGACTCTTCGTGACCCCATGGACCATAGCACGCCAGGCACTCCTGTCTTGCACTGCCTCCCGCAGTTTGGTCAAACTCATGTTCGTAGCTTCGAGAACACTGTCCAACCATCTTGTCCTCTGACGTCCCCTTCTCCTAGTGCCCTCAATCTTTCCCAACATCAGGGTCTTTTCCAAGGATTCTTCTCTTCTCATGAGGTGGCCAAAGTATTGGAGCCTCAGCTTCACGATCTGTCCTTCCAGGGAGCACTCAGGGCTGATTTCCTTAAGAATGGATAGGTTTGATCTTCTTGCAGTCCATGGGACTCTCAAGAGTCTCCTCCAGATGCCTATAGGAAGCCCAAATGCAGAATAGGAGCCAAATACTTTAAGGCTTTCTACAACCTTGCATAGGTTCTAAACTTTCCTCTCTCTCATGTTGAGTATTTCAAACAAAACTCTTTGGATTACTTGCATAAAAAAAGAAATCTGGCAGGCACCAGGAGTTAAGAGTTCAAAGCAAAAGGGGGAAAGGCATGCAGGGCACAACCCACAAGAATTGCTACCCGAGGAGCCTGCAAAAGACCAGTGTCTCCCCAAGGCAGAGGATGTGACACTGCCATCCTCAGACTTGGAAAGCTCATACTTGGGGGGTCCTCTGCTTTTAACCATCCTATACCCAGGCTTGACTCAGTCTGCTTGGTGCCCAGCCTGAACCCCACCCTGCACCCAGCCTGAATTCCACTTTGCTTCCTTAGCACAGAGCTTCACAATCTCTATCTCAGGTGGTGATGGAAGTGTCCTGGCTGAAATTCTGTTGTGTATCAGTAAAACACAATCCAGCATGTTTGCTGTCCTCCAAATGACTAGCTACGATATGGCCCAGGGCTCTTTTATGACCTCAAGTACCCTTTAGACGCTACTTTAGTACAGCTGCATTCATTTTTTACCAAGTGTCAGCACACTGTGAAGGCAAAGCACAGACCTGAGTACAACACATATTTTTTTTCCTCTTCTGTCTCCTTTCAGGAAAGAATGGAATTGAAAGTTTCTGTCACCTGGCCAGGAATGAAAAATGAGACCTCCTTCTCCATTCAACTTGCAATATGAACAAAAGATACAACTAAAAGGATTTGACAAGGTACAATGTGAGAACATAACTATTTTCATTTTTAATTCACACAGCAAACAAACATGTGTCATTAAGCAACTTACTACATAAATCGTTAGAATAGATGTTGCCCTATGTTTGGAGAACCTTGCGAATCATAGAATTGTAAAGTTGGAAAGGGCCACAAGGATCGTTCAGTCCAACCCCCTGCAACACAGGAATCTTTAGCCCAGGGTAGGGTTGTATGCTCTACTGACTTAAGATATTCCTTCACATAGTTAAGATATAAAGTTAGGACAGTTTATTTATCTCTCACCACCACCACACATACACAAAAAAACCCCATGAGAATTGATCAACTTAGTAGCAATCCTTCATTTAGTTATCTATCATAACTTGGACCTCTTGGCAAGCCCCTTCCTTTTCACAATAACTGTATGAGGAATTGTTGCCACCCTTCCTGAATCCCAAGTGATGTTCACAAATTTGCCAATGTTCTGCATGTTCACCCAAAACCTAACCAACTCCTCACGCATTTAGCTGGGTTCCCGGCCAAGACCCTCCAAAGCAGCTCCCAGAAGCCATTTTACACAGCAGCCACAACAGCTAGAAGCAGCAGATGAAAAGAGGGACTGTTACGGGAAAGTCACACAGTGAATGAAAAGAAACAAAATGCTTCAGAAGGAGTTCTGAAAAGGTAGAAAGGATGCCTGGGGTTTTCTGTACTTTCAAGGGAGGAATTCTGGCAATTGAATCTAGCACGTATACCACAGATTTATTTTCCTCCTCCAAATACAGGCCCATGAGATCAAATCCTAGATTTGGATATTTTCTGAATACATATCCAACGTGACCCATCTACGGTAGTTAAACAAGCTGTAAACATATAAGAAGAAGCTAATAAGGTACAGAATTGTTGTTAAATTCATTACAAAAGCATTTAACTTGCTTGCCATCTTATTAACTTGAGGGAGGGGAATATTCTCGTGATCAGCAATCATTGCCTTTGCTGAAAAACAAAACTAGCTCAGTTGGTAGAGCAGGGTTGTGGGTTTGAGCCCCACTTCGGGTGAAAGATTTCTGCATTGCAGAGGGCTAGACGAGATGATCCTTGAGGTCCCTTCCAGCTCTGCAATTCTGTGATTTTGTGAAAACCCCAAGCCCTATCTAAAGTCAGGAAGGTCCATTCAGACATTACCCATTCCCTCACAACAGGCAATAAACAACATGTGATCCAGCTACTCTGTAGTTATTTGAAGGCTGCATCGCCCTCATAACCCTGAATTTTGCACAGAGTTAGACAAGGGAGGAGATTCATGAGGATATTGAGCTGAAACACACATGGCACTGCCTCTAGATCAGATATTGCTTCACTCTCCTGCAAGGGGTGCCTTAGACTTCTGCCAGAGCAAGATTTCTGCATAGTAAGTAATGTCCCCACAGCCAACGTAAGAAGTTCACATGCTCATACTTTCCCCCTCCCCAGTTTCTGGCACACATTTTAATTCAGGAAAGTTCTGGAAAAACAAAAGCAATGTCCACTCAATAAGGAAGCAAGCAAAACTTTGCATGTGCACATAGTTTAGCCTACTGTTGCCATTTGGATCCAAAAGGAGAGACTGAATAATTCAATTATAATGCTTGCCTTTCAAATAATCTGCTGATCTGGCAGAAATTTATGTTAATATGACAATTTGAAGCTATGCAAATCCAGTTATTTTAGGTGGTTTGCATAAACATGAAACCATACTGTCTTAGAATTGTACAGCACATCAGATTCCTACAGCCCATATCTAAAGGAGTGTTGACCCTATACTGATCCACCCTTCATCCACGGATAGCTGTTTTAGGATTCTGTACACACTGCACCCTGTGGCATAGCTAGATTTCCACACAGGTGCTGTCCAGGACAATTTAGATTTTCCCGCTTTTCTTCACTGGGAGACTAGCTGGCTTACAGCAGAGAGAGGCTGTGGAAGTGAACTGGCATTGTGCTGTTCAGTGACTGACGTGTATATTTAAAGGATAAACTAAGTGGTCTGCTCACATGGGCAGCATAATGTACCAGGAAGGAACTCACAATGCCACAAATTGGCAACCCTCAGCTGGGAAGTGGTGTGTGATCCCCATCTGCTCATCTCCAGTATTCTCGCCTTGCACGTTGCATTGCTCATATGGCCTAATTGTGCACTTGCTAGCCAATGAAAACTTGAATTAGCCCCAAGATAGATTAGCTTTGCTATGGGCACTCATAATTTTTAGTCAGCAACAATCCGGAGACAATGTGTGCCATGCTAAACATCTGCAGGATTTTTATGGCTACACACTTTCTCACACATTTTGCCTGTGACTTTCTGAGCACTGCAAGCATTCCCGATTCTTACCCATCATTGCAGCATGAACCACCACACGTTTTACGCACAAAGTGAGCAAGCAGTGAATTGTATAGGGAACAAGCAAGCCAAGGAAGCAGAAGATTTCTTTGGGGCTTGCTCCAAGGCCCACCCTTGTCATCAAATGTTAATTCAAAGCAGACATTTCTCTACAATGTAGAAAGCTATGGTTGCCAACTTTAAACTGCCCCTGCAGTTCAAAAAGGCTAATACAGTCATACCTCTAGTTGCGTTAGGTTCATGTTGCAGCTTTTTGTGTTGCAAACGCGGCAACACATGCTTTGCGCATGTGCAGGAACACTCTATTGTGTCACGCCCACGCACAGAAGCAGCACTCTACTTACAGACTTTTCGGGGTGCAAACGGCACCCCGGAATGGATCGCATCTGTAAGTAGAGGTACCACTGTAGTTAAAATCCAAGTAAACATACATCTTAAAAAAATGTCTTGTGCACACCACTAAGGAAGCTCCATATTTGTTCTGCTATAAAGGATGTGATTTCAGGCAAACTTCATAATATAGGGAATTAGGTTTCATTCTTCATAAAAAGTCTTTGTGCATGCAGCATTATTGCCACACAAAAACCCATTTATGTCAGGAAAGTTTCAGAAATCCTGCCTTTCTAGGATTGTTTTTATTTCAAGGCTACTATAGAAGCTACATATTCACTGCAAATTCTTCTAGCTCAAATTGTGGGGTGGAGGTGGGAAAATATACTGCTTATGGTAATGAAGTATAAAATAATGCACCATCACGATCCTAAGGCTGCCAACAGTTGCACTGTCTTAGCTGATGCTCACATATACTTCTCGTGGGAAATGCTAAGCAAAATCTACAGTTAACCCGGGAAACAAGTCTGAGTCCTATTACTGGTGTCTATAACTCTGAGCAAGGAAAAACAACAACTGAGCTACTCTAATATGGCAGGACATTTGGATAGATTGTTACCCCTCCTGCTAACTGAAGGAAGACAACACAATGCTCGTTCTTGATGTGTCACAAACACAGCCATAATCTGTGAAATAAAAGGACCTCCTAAACACTGGAGAGATGATTGGTTTTGAATGAACCCCATTATCTGTGCAAACACAAGGAAAAGATTCATGCCACCGAGAACTGGTCTTTTGCAAACCACAGTCTGTTTTTGTCAGCTTAGATTAAATGTGTCTGTAATGCACTGGTGATCTCTGCACTTGAAGTCAAGAAACATCACTGACCACTGTATGCTTATCTGTGCTGGAGGGAGTCTTCTCTGATGATCAGTTCACCAGTCAAGCCCAGGCAGATACATAAATAACCCAAGACAGGCTAGTGGAAAAGGCACATTTCTGGCCTCCTGTGAACTGAGCCTCATAGAATTGGGTACTGAGATTCCTGAACATCCTAAATTCACTTTAGTAGCTCATTAGGTTTCCCAATAGGTGTGAAAGAGAAACAAACGAGTATTGTGGCTGCTATTAATATGGCTTAAGGGCAACACATGCTTCCATCAACCCAAACAGTTCCACTGATAAAGGGAAGGAGTCTACATCCCCAAATGCTGTTCCTAACACCCATTTCCTGACATTGTTTGGAGAACTTGAATACTTGCACACTTTTCTGTGATATTTTGGCTGGCCTAATAAAGCGCTAATGCAGATTTGGGGTGTCCCCCCCTTATGGGTCAACACCAGCTACCTCTGCTTTGTGTGGAAATCCAACAATAGCTGGAGAGTTACAGATCTCCCATATCTGGCCTAGGCAATGTGCAAACAATCCCACAATGTTGTCCCTTCAGAGACCTTCTGTACTAACCAAAGACATACCCTGCAAACCATCCTCACCAAGCAAATCCTCCATTGCATCTATATTCTTACAATTTAAAAATGTACAGTAATATTAAAAGTGGATTTTAACAACAATTGTAATGTAACAAATGGGACCCAGGTGGCGCTGTGGGTGAAACCACCAAGCCTAGGGCTTGCTGATCAGAAGGTCAGCGGTTTGAATCCCTGTGACGGGGTGAGTTCCCGTTGCTCGGTCCCAGCTCCTGCCAACCTAGCAGTTCGAAAGCAAGTCAAAATGCAAGTAGATAAATAGGAACCGCTACAGCGGAAAGGTAAACGGCGTTTCCGTGTGCTGCTCTGGTTTGCCAGAAGCGGCTTTGTCATGCTGGCCACATGACCTGGAAGCTATACGCCGGCTCCCTCGGCCAATAATGCGAGATGAGCGCGCAACCCCAGAGTCGGTCACGACTGGACCTAATGGTCAGGGGTCCCTTTACCTTTACCTTTAATGTAACAAATACATTGGATAATATGGAAAGATACAAATTATGAATTAGGTAATAATATGCAGGTGAAAATGTTCACAACAGGACCCATGGAGGGAAAGTTGGGAAGTCAAGGGATTAAGAGAAATCTCTACATATGGTTATGTATTTGATAATGTGATAACTTTTTACTTGTAAAATCAAATTAAAATTATTTCAATAAAATAAAATAAAATAAATGCACAGATGCCTCTTCCTACCCTTTGGTATTTCAGTTTCCAAAAACACATTGCATCCTTATTAGGATCCAAGGCAGAACCAATAGTCCTTGCAGGATCAGACACAAGGGGGGAAATCATCCAGATCATCCAAGACAAGTCTAAGCAGACCTGGGGTCCATTCTGCAATGGGTGGGGCTACTCAAGAGCATCTAGCCAAAGGGTTCAAACAATAGGCAGGCAAGAAGAGGCAGACTTCATTTTCAGTTCCTCCATCTTCAAATGGTTTAAAGATGTTTGGCTTGGGCCGTTTATCACACTGGTATGCATACTCATCTTAGTATACTGAGCTTTAGTTAAACTCATTATAAGGATTCTGCATGCTTAAAAATCCCACCACTATTGAGTTAGAAATCCATTATGCAGAAAAAATGAATATGAGTAGATAATTATGCCTTATCTGCTGCTAATAAACATGCAACTGCAAGTTTTCAATGCAAGTGGCAAAGTCTATTCTACGTCTAAAAAGAAGGGCAGGGAGAATGCCTGGTTTTATTGAATGAAAAAGCCAAACATGTATAAAAATGAGTCAATAGGGGGATGAGCAAAATGAGCAGCACTGAACACTGTCCTGTTTTCAGTATGGAAACAGGTCACAGCCAAAAGCAGTCAAATGCTTTAGCACTCATCCAGGGACCCATACTCCTTTTCACATTTGACCCTTGATGGGGTAAGGTGCTACCACGATATCTAGTACACACACAGAACTTTTCTTTTCAACTAGAACTCACCAGAACTAAATTCCGGCATCTCTCCTTTGGGTGCCAATGTCATTATAAGAGAACCAGAGAGGCATTTGTGGTGATTCCAGCACCTCTTTTCCTATAAAAATAGCACTGTGTGGGTATTTGGTTATTTGGAAATCCCATAATCTCTCTGTCTCTCTCTCCCCCTGTGCATTGGATCACATGCACCCCAGTGTGCAAGAGAAGTGTTCAGCCTACAGCAAGGATCCCAGTCTCTGTCTAAAGACCCTGGGAAAGTTTAAAAACTAGCTGCCAGGTATGAAACTGAAAGGGGGCTTTTCTTCTCCAACACCACTTTCCCAGACGGACTGCCAGTATCCCAAACAAACATGGGAGAGGGAGGGAATTTTATCACTTATCCTCAGTGGTGTCCTAAGCTTCTTTGCTTCCCACTAGCTCTTCTGTGAGCCTTTCCCAGCCATCCATTCCAAATTCCAGTTTCGAACTTTGCCTTCCAGCTTCCTGCCCTGCCTCTCAAGCACCTAATCCTACCTTAGTTCTGTCCTGAACCCTATCCCACTTTGTCTCTTTTCCAGGAGACAATCCACCACAAAACTAGTTGTGCCCCAAATCTCTTCCCCCGCTCTAATCCCAATCAGAGTTTTTCCTAATCAAGAAAGAGGAGTGGGGGCGGGGAACAGGATGAAAGCTTCTTGAAAGCTTACCTCCACCTTGGATAGACATATTAATGGGGCAGGAAGGAGTATGGTTCCGCAGAACCACTCTGGCATCAAGGAATATCGACTATCAAATGGAATTGAGAGGATATGCCTGTTCTTGCTTAAAATTTGCCTTTCTACCCTTCAACAACACCGAGAGCTAGAAAAGTGATGATTCCTAGATTCAGAGGGTGGTGCTTAAGTCCTCACAGACCTCAAGGCATCTTCTGCACTACTGTCCTTGGTTCTTAGCCCCCTGGCTCTTGTGGAGCTACAGACAAACACACAGAAAACTCTGCTCATTTATATTATTTACCCAATATGGTCAAAGACAATGATCAAAGACTTGTTTTGCTGGGTTTAATGGAGCACTTGGGGATTTCAATGCCTAAACTCCAGGTTTCCAAGAACAAAAAGAGTTTTGCAGCAAAGGAGATAGCAAATGCAATGTGTTTCGGTGACTTCCTGAATTTTGCCCTGCGTCATGTAGAAAGCAGTAGCACAGAAAGCTTTATTCTTGACTGTTAAAAACCTTACAAGGGAATAGAGTTTACAATATTGCTTTTATGTACTGTACATCAATCTGATAGAGGTATGTTTTCCAAGTCTGGGAGAGGGGAGGTGTTGCAGGGGGAGGGGAGAGAAAAAAGAGCAGTGATTGCCCAGCCATGTAGATATTCCACCCACATAGCAACAGACAGGGAGTAAGTACTTTGCTTGCTACGCTGCCATACCACTCTTTAAAGCAACTACTGCCATTATCACATTGCTTCACTACAGTTTGCTCGGTGCACAACCATCTCTGTCTGCATGAGAAATTCAGAGACAGAACGGGCAGTGAATGTTAAACAGACTGCTAAATTGAGAAGCTTCAGAAAGCTACTTGACCGCAGTTGTTCGATATACAGTGGAACCTCGGTTTATGAACTCCTCGGTTTACGAATTTTCGGTTTACGAACGCCGTGGACCCGTCTGGAACGGATTAATCCACTTTCCATTACTTTCAATGGGAAAGTTCGCTTCAGTTTATGAACGCTTCAGTTTAAGTACTCCGCGGACCGCCTGGAACAGATTAATCCACTTTCCATTACTTTCAATGGGAAAGTTCGCTTCAGTTTATGAATGCTTCAGTTTATGAACAGACTTCCGGAACCAATTGTGTTCATAAACCGAGGTACCACTGTATGAAGCTTGCATTTATTGGTGTGGGGAGGGAGGTGGCTGTGACTTTTTACAACTGGACCAAGCTCTTGATCCAATGGTTCAATTATCATCATGGCACAGAAGTTTTCTCCAAGCTCAAAAGATCCAAAGTGCCAAGCACTTTGGGCTCTTATTGACTTCCATGGATGTCAGGGGCAGCTGGAATTATAAGACACTGGGCCCAAGAAAAACACAGCACCCTTGTCCATGAGCATAAACAGCAGAATATTCAGCACAATAATTTTTTTATTATGTTCAAAAGCAGTGTAATACAGAGCTTCCATTTCCCTCACCACTTGAATTTAGAATAGCACTCGGATCATGAAATCCCCAAGAGCATTTCCAAACATGAATTTGACTCCCTCTCTTATACATTTAGGCTAAATGTACCTTATCTTCATGTTCAAAAGCTTATGCAACTGATAGCCTTGGACCATTTCCCACCATCAAAATCATCTCTAAAGCACCTTTCAGTGCAAGATGTATTTCACAGTACTTTATTATATAGCATGGGCTTTCATGTAAACAAGCATGCCTTTGCCTTCATGACTAACAGATACCCATGGAAACAAGAAAGAGATGACTTTTAAGGCTGGTTCAGGGTAACTTTATTTTACTGAGCGATTCCTACTAGCAATTTGTAATGGTTAGAACCACAGCAATTTCATGTCTATTACATTGCAGGCAAACATCATGTTTTTCTGAACATGTGGTGGAACTGAAAGCAATAGAAACTCTACCACTGTGATGGCATTCAGACAAAACAGTAACAAAACTAAGGTGATTTAACAAGGACTCTCCACCCTTCCAGAGGGGAGGGATTGCGCACGGAGCCCACCTCCTGCGTCTTCAGGGGGCGTGGTCAGCCCCCTGCACCAGCCCCTCCCCACCGCCGCATCATACCCCTCTGCCAGCCAACAGGGCTCATGGGGGGGGGCGGAGTCCAGTTCCGTTTAAATGGCTGTGGCAGTGGGAGATTTTTCTCTTTGCATTCCTGCCCTCATCGGATCACCCGCTCTCCCTCCCTTTAGGCCTGGCTTTTCTTTGACCTTGCTGTGGACTTCGGTTGGTCACCTTGGTTGCCCAAGGGGCGTGGTAGGAGTTTTTTATCCATTTGGCAAATTGGCACCGGCCTCTTGGTTTTTTCGCCTACCTCATAGCAATTCATCACAACTTTTGGTATTGGCAGTTAGGCACTGGATTATTCAATATGTGATGTATCTGTGTTGTGTGTCAGAGGTCAGGTTAAGGCCATCACCTACCTCCTAGGGGTATCCCGTTAAGGGGATCCGGTGGTCATGGATCCCGTCCGATGCCCTACTTCGGTTAGGGCCATGGCACGACCCCCAGTGATATCAGGGGAAGCTTCCAGTTGTATTTGCATCAACATGCTCCTCCCACTGTTCGTTAACCTTTAAGTGTCTCCACACCGGTAGGGTGGAGTCACGTGTTGAGTTCCTGTCCAATGCCTAAGCCAGTACCACTTACCAATAAAGTTGTGGCCTTTATTTACCCATTAACCTAAATCACGTGCCCTTGTGTCTTATTTACTCCAGCACGGGTGACGGGTCATCGATGCGCAACACCTCATGCACATACACCCTTCTCTCCAATATGACAGCAAAGAGATTGGAAGCTTTCGCTTCCATTTGCAGTTAACCACAGTTTAATGTTACATCCAAACCCTGAACTGTGGTCAATCATAGCTATGGTTTACTCCAAGGGTAGGAAACCTTTTAAAATATGTAAGAGGTGCACGTTCCCTTTTGGCCAGGGACAAGTTTACAAGTTTACAAAGCTGAAAATAAATTGTGTCTATTGTCAGCTCCAGCTAAGATCTGACTCACGCCATAACACGGCAGCAAAAAACAAACAAACGCTGTTGTGGGACAGCCAGCCAGATGGTGGAGATGTCAGATACTGTCCTGGCGTCCAGGCATCTTCACCTGGTCACAAGTGGTTGACAGCCAGGTGCAACATGCGCCTGGCTAATTTCAAGCACCACCCCTAAGATAGTGCCTACCACTTCTGGTTTACATTGGTGTATTAAAATAATTTATTTTAAAATTCACATCACCCTCTGCTCAAGTAATTGAGATCACCTTTTTAATTGATCAAAGGGTTTTCAGTCAATTAACCTAATTGATCATTTGACTAAGGTTGCAATCCTGCACGGGCTGCCTTGGGAGTAAGCCCTGCTGAACGCCCTAGGATTCACTTACAAATTAACTTGCCTCGGATCAAGCTCCCAGACGCTGGAGCCCTAATTACAGTTTGCTCTTAATCACATCAACCGAAAACCTGTGAAGCGTGCTTCAGACTTTTATGTTGTCTACATAAAAACAATTAATCATAGCCTCTTCTCCTGAGATGCACCTGGGATAAACTGCAACAACATAGTAAGATATTCTAAGACAGAGGCACGGAGAACTCTTTGAAGAAGAAGCAACTACTCTCCGAGCAAGATGAGCCAAACTGACAATCAGAGGGGATGGGGTGGGTGTAAATTAAACACGCTAATTTTTTTAATGATATATCTCTTTCTTGCCTTGTATCAGGCTTTTAAAAGTAGAGCATTGTTGCCATTGCCATCATTATTATTTAGTTGCTTTCCTCACAAAAGTGACCCAAAGCAACTTAACAAGATTAGTATAAACACTAAAACCAAATATAACAAACACAACCGTTAAAAGCCTACTGTCTCACTCAAAGAAGCCACAAACACAGTGGTACCTTGGTTCTCGAACTTAATCCATTCCGGGAGTCCGTTCGACTCCCGAAACCTTTCGAAAACCAAGGCGCAGCTTCCGATTGGCTGCAGGAACTTCCTGCACTCAATTGGAAGCTGCATTGGACATTCAGCTTCCGAAAAACATTCACAAACCAGAACACCCACTTCCGGGTTTGCTGCGTTCGGGAGCCAGTTTTTTCGGGAGCCAATCCATTCGAATACCAAGGTACCACTGTACCTGCCAACATTCAAATTAAGGGCCGAAAGCCCAGGTAAAAAGGAAATGCTTTGCCTGGTGCCTAAGAATAGATGGAGATGGTGCCAGGTGTGCCTCCCTGGAGAGAGCATTCCACAAGCAAGGAGCAGCCACTGGAAAGCCTCATTCTCATGTTGCCACCGTCAGAATCTCTTGTGGAGAGGCACATACAGAAGGGTCTCTGGACAGTTTTAGAGGCATTGGGCACTGGG
This sequence comes from Zootoca vivipara, assembly GCF_963506605.1. NCBI lineage: Eukaryota > Metazoa > Chordata > Lepidosauria > Squamata > Lacertidae > Zootoca > Zootoca vivipara. The sequence continues at coordinate 20,679,223 of NC_083285.1, read as the reverse complement.
CACATAGAGAAATGTGGGCAAGCCCCCAAAGAATGTCCCTGTCGAAGATATCAAAAGTCACTGAGCAATCAAGCAGAATTAACAGGGACACACTCCCCCTGCATGATATGCATTGCATTACAACCTGTATATATAAATATAAAACGAGATCCACTATGGTCTAGCAATTGCAGTGATGGACCAAAACCTGGGAGACTAGGGTTTGAATCCCCTTAGCAGCCATGAAGCCATGAGGGTAGTCTCTCTTACTCAGTCTAACCTACTTCACAGGGTTGTGGCATACCCTCCAACTCCTGGATTGAAAAATCCGGGATCAACAGCGGCGCGGCACCGGAAGTCGCTTCTACGCATGTCTGGACGGGGTTTTCCCGTGAAAAACGGGATACTTGGCAGCTATGGGTTGTGGTGAGGATAAGATGGGGAGGGGGGAGAACTATGCATGCACCTTTGAAAGGTGGGATATAAACGTAATAGTAAATGAAATGAAATAATCGCCTGGAGAGTGCTCTTGGCAATATATGCGCCTGCATCTTCCTATCATCCTAGCCTTCTGTGGCTCACAGGCTACCAGAGCAGGAGCTTGCCTTATAGGCATTTGTAAACAAGTTGCCCTTATATGGTCCCTCTCATTCTCTTTCACACACATTTACACTTCAAGTCTGCAATTAATTCTTTAGGCCAACTGATTCCTCTTCCTTTCAATAAAATGCTAATTGAATAAGCTAGTACACTCCATGTGCTTGCAGCTCACTAGAAGTCATGTACTTCATAGCTCATTGTCATCGATCTGTTGTAGTGACTGAATTAACAATGATTATGCAATTAAAAGAAGAAGTGATGTATTAACACTACAAGTGAGCTTAGGTCCAGCTGGTAGGCACAATCAACTACAGCAATACCTCCGCGAACGTCCGCCTCGTCTAGCGTCCATTCCAGCAAACGTCCGCGGCAAACCCAGAAGTACCAGGATGGGTTACTTCCAGGTTTGCCGCTTGCGCATGCATTTCACGTGTGCTCTTTGACCTGTGTCCTTTTTGGCTGGTGGCTGGGGCTCCGGAACAGATCCGAGTCGCAAAACAAGGTACGACTATAATGCACGGACATTTCTGGTTCCTTTGGTAAGGAGGGGTCAGGAAAAATTCCGGCCTGGGTGGCATTCCAGGGGTGATTAGCAGAAAAAGTGAGTCGCTTAGAACTGTCTTTCCTAATTAGCTAAGTACTGAGGACCCCCAGTTTTTCAAAAGCCAAGCCATGGACCCCCTACTTTGATATCTCTGTAGTAGTATTTGTTATGTGAATGTTACCACAGGCCCCCTAGGGGTGTTATGTGGACCCCAAATAGGGAACCACCGGTCTAGGGAGTACCAATTGCAAAATATCTATATAAATGCTTTGCTCTTTTCTTGTAGTCGCTCAAAATTGTACTGCTCTTGACTGCATTTAGCATTTTTAAACTTCAAAGTGGGGCAGAGAAGAAGAGATACATTCAGGAGACCAAGAAGTAAACTAAGGAATCAGATCAGCATATGGATGAGATTATGCGGTTTAGGTCCATGCTTGTAACTTGAATGGATTAAAACTGAGGTTGCGGGGAAGAAACCCTTTAAGAAGAGAGAAAAGGAATCAGTTGTTTGAAAAAGAACTGTTTCCAATATAACAGAAGAAGAAGAAGAAGAAGAAGAAGAAGAAGAAGAAGAAGAAGAAGAAGAAGAAGAAGAAGAAGAGGTGAAAAATTGGGAGTTGGGCTTTTGTCTGAATGTTAATTAACTTGTATTATAACAACTATACTATATGCACTTATAACAGAGACAAGAGGTATGGATTTATTGGGTTGGATCTAGACTAAGTTTGTTGCACTTGGTTCCCATTGAAACCTGTAGGGCTTAAGTCCTGACTAAATGGCCTCATGGATTTCAGCAGCAACAAAGTACAGCTAACTTAGTCAGGATTCAATCAATTTTGACTCCATAACTTGGCTTCTAACATTTCATTCATGCATCTTCTCACACATGGTTAGGATTCATCAAAGAATGTGTGTGTCCATCCATCACTTATGGGGGGGGGGGAAGGGTACAACCCAAAATGGACCGCTGGCATGATAAATCTCCGTATTCTGGCACAGCATGTGCTCATTGGAGGAGAAAAAAGATCTTGCAAGTCCTCAACTGCCATTGAGCTACTAACAGTCCTTTGCCTACCCTTCCTATTGCATTCTTAATCTTTCAACTTGCCCCCTCCATTTTTACATGTATCTCCTTTTTACTGTGTACAGTGACTGTGTTGCCCATTAAGCCAAACAAACATAAAGAGTGATATAGTTTTGCATAGTATTGATCACCACCTTCATATAGAACCGGTGCAAAGTAGGTCAGATGTAAATGACTGTCAGCTTGATGTGGAAAACTGATCAGCGACAGTTCAGCTGTTGGAAGCTTCTGCAGTTATAGTTGCTATTATCAGATGAGAAAACTATGTTGCCTGAAACCAAATTCATTTGATGTCCAAAAACTGAATGGCTGGTGTCAATGGCAAACCTTCATTTCCTGGAATGACTATGTGCATCTGAAGGTCATCCATTCAATATGTTTCTACTATTGTATCCTTACAGTTACATTCTCAACCAGTGGAGAAAATAGCCTAGCAAGGTCTGCTAAAATGATCCAACCTACGTTACCTGTTTTTTGTGCCAAAAATTGCAAGCCCTAGATAAACTTACAAGGGAGTAAGTCTCATTGAATACAGTGGGCATTACGGTACTTTCAAATATATGCATAGGATTGTACTACAATGTCGTTAAAGTGATTAATATGTTTAGGAGGAAGAACCAAAAATATTTAGGAAAACACACATACACTCGACTACAGGTAGACAAAATAAATTACACTACATACTGTCTCATCAACCTTCAACAATCTTGAAAGAAACAACACTATAGATCACATCTATAACTTAGTATGGTTGGTTCACATCATTTTTTCTTCTTCAAAAGAATGCATCCCTTCATCTAAAAAAACCCTCTGGTCAGCCATGTCGTATATTGGTTGAGATTGCAACCGGGATTGCAATTGCCAAGAGAAGTATTTGAAACAATATAAAAATAACATTAACACAGTTGTAACTCTCTGGGCTCCTCTCCAAAAATAACGGCAAAGCATCTCCTGTTAAAGGCCTCGTTAATTAGTTTGGCATGCACAAGAGCAGGTTGACTTCCATTTTTAATTCCATACTACTATGAAATCACTTAAAAACAAATAGTTCACCGGAAAGAAAATAGTATAATCTTTCATTCTAAATAAAGCAAGATGATTTATATTTGGGACCAAATATAAATATAAAGAGAGAAGATGGACAGAAGAAGGAGGGACCTGTGTGGGAGACAGATTAGAGTGTTTTCTCCTCAGGGTTAGAGGCTGAGAAAGGTGGAAGCTATCCCAGGTGAGAGCTGGGAAGACTCATATCTCTGTACAGCCGTACCTTGGTTTTCAAACAGCTTTGTTCTCAAATGTTTTGGCTCCTGAACGCCAAAGTGACTGTTCCAGTTTGCGAACTACTTTTTGAACCAGAACGTCCAACGGGGCTTCTGCAGCTTCCGATTGGCTGCAGGAACTTCTTCCTGCAGCCAATCAGAAGCCGTGCTTTGGTTTCCGAACGTTTTGGAAGTCAAACGGACTTCCGGAATTCTGTTCGACTTCCAAGGTACAACTGTATGTGAATTGAAGATTAAGATAGAATAATGATAGAGGGCAATAAATATATGTAATATGCTTTCTTGCTGTTTTTCTCCTTTTCTCTTTGTATTGTTTGCTTATATCAAATCTGTTTGGTTTGGTTTTTTATTGTATATGTTGAAAACCTTTAATAAAACTGATTTTTTAAAAAGGAAGGAAGTTGGGTGCTCATTTGGACAGGAGACTTATGGGATATAGACAGAGGCATGGAAATAGGGACTGGTAGTTGCAAATGTCATTTTCCACAAAGCACAATTCTCCTACTCCTCCTATCTCAGATTATATGATCAGAACTAGTAACTTCAGGTTTTAAATTGCTTTATAACCTTGAGGCTAGAAATGTTCGGTTTTGTTTTGTCTTATTAATTTTCATGAATTGCAGGAAAGCGATTTTAAAATGCATAGAACAATCACTGCAATGCAGACATTGGCATTCCAGCAAATAAAACATGAATCAGTGTCAGTTTGCAGGAAAACGACACGTTGTCAATGCAAAATGTGAGAAGTCACAGCATACTTCTACCCAGTTCTGGTAAAACCTCATCTAGAGCGGTTGATTCAGTTTCAGAAGCTACAGTGAGAAAGCAGGGATTGCCAACATTTACAAACTGGAGAAACTGTCATCGGCACTTTACACAGAGAGAAAGAGGGAGAGAGAGGGAGAGAGAGACAGACAGACAGACAGACAGACAGAAAGAGAGAGAGAGACTTACTACAGATCCATAGAACAACTTGTGCGTGCATCTCGGATTATCTGAAATTATACACTAATCTGAATAGCCATATAGCTGGAATATCTCTCTATCTGGATGGCATTCGCCACATCCCTGCAGCCGTATTTACGTGCCAGAATTGAAGTCACAACCAAAAGAACGACAGGCCTCTCCCTCCCATATAAGCAGAGTTCTACCAATAAAAGCTGAAGGATGCCAGCAGCAACCACACACAGGGTTGCCGCTGTCAGGATTTTTTGCACCCAGTGCACTGCATGCAGACTTGGCCAACCACCCCACTCACAAAGGACGGCACAAATTTGCATAAAAATTCCATACACTTTGCACTGCGTGTAGCTTTGTATCCTTCCAGCACATTGCACACTCCTCCCTCAGTCCCCCAACATTCCCCGTGCTGCATAGGGGAGGTCTGCAGGGGGCTTCCACTCATATTTGCTTGAACTCAAGCAGACTCCTCTGCACAACTGAGGACCCACCTGAGCAGCCCTGCCATTTCCCTTTGATGGTGGGCAGAGCTGGGTGTCCCATGTGGCTTGACCTGTGCCACCCTCAAGCTTGCTTGCTGTCCCAGGAGCAATGGAGGATGCTATCCTAGGGTTGCCATATTTCAATCACCGAAAATCCAGACTGAAAAGTTGAACTTTTTTGGCAAATTTGGAGGGAGGAGGAGGAGGAAGTTTTTGAGCTATTTTTAAGAAAAATTGCCAAAAACACTGCCGACATGGGTTGCCAGAAGTCTTGATTTTCCCAGACATTTTTTCAATTTTTGCCCGGACACTGCTTCCAACTGAAGTATTCCGGATATGTCCAGGAAATTCAAGATGTATGGCAACCATATGCTATCCCATCACCAGTGCTGTAGTAAGGGGCACCTGCCATCCATGTTAGAATGGCTTCTTAAACCAGAGTTACAGTCACCAAAACAGAATGCCTAGTTGCCCATTTCGGGCTGGACAGCTAGAACGTCGTATTTTTCAATATGACAATTTGGTTCCTGAAATTCATATTGATTGTGCAGATAAACCAGAACAGATAGAATTCTGCTGAATGTGCTACTAGTGTGTGAAAACAGTCAAGGTCCAAGGATTCCCCAGGCATGCATCTCCAGATGGCACCTGTGCATCTTCATTTGGTTGTAAGTGACCAATCGCCAGGTACAAAATACGCCTGGTAAACTTCAAACACTGTCTGCTGGTCCACTGAACATACAGCAAAGGGCGCAGGTGGAGCATCATCTTGCCTTTGCCTCAGGCAACAAAATATATTGGGCTCCATCCTGGTTTTCTCTGCTGCATCACCCCTTAAGGGGAACTCCCTGCCCCAAGAAGTTGTGTTACGTTCCACTCCATTTATGTTCCACTGCCCTTGAACACATTTCTTTTTAAACAAGTCTTTGCTTTTGTTGTTGCTTTATGTATGTGTGTATTGTCAGCTCTGCCTCTCTACTCTTTGGTTCTTCGATGCTCCTTTTACCGCCTGGGTTGTTTGGGGTGACGTGTTTTAATTGTGGATTGCACTCACTTTATGTTTGTGCTTGTTTTTAATACTTGGTGGGTTGATGTTAAATTTTAAAATACATACAGACTCGGGTAAAAGTTTTAATCACTATTTTGTGATATATGGATGTGTGCTCATTCCACCCATTTAGAGGGTAAGCCAAATCCCTGGGCTGGCAGTGGGGAAGCATAGTCAACACAGGCCAGAGTGGAAGATGGGAAGACATGGGAAAGATGCTGTTTCACTGCATCAGCTCCCAGACTGGCCCACAATGAGCCTGTTGCTGTAACATGATGGCAGCAGGGCCTGCTAAGGATCCATTAGATTGCCTCTCCCCTGAATTCCTCCCCCTTGGAGGATTGGCTGTCACCCACCTACCATTTGAGCAGGCATGTTAAGAGTGTTCCTGAATGAAGGAGCTCCCTCCTGCAAAGCTGGGAGTCAGAGGAACCAGGCAGGTCTGGGAGGGAGAACATCTCCACCTCATCCAAACCCCCTCCAGCACGACAGCTTGGCGATTTAAACTGCTCTGCCCTGCAGCATCAACACACTCTGTGCCAACACATCTCCTGATGCTTATGAGGGTACGCATGAGGCATGTCGGAAAAGTGAAATGTATAGCTCAAATGGGCACAAACTCAAATAGCCCAATCCACGCCATCTCCCTTTTTTTTTCTATTCAGATTTTTTTCTTCTTCTCAGAAGAGTGAAAGACATCATCACATTCCACATCATCAAGCTGAAATTCTTACACAATTTGAGGCCAAAAAACCCCCCCAGCCAACTTCAAATCAGAACTTCTCTTTATTATGAAAGCTTCCTCTGATTACTCAACATCCAGTATTTGTAGTCCAGAAACATTTCCTTACCCTTTATTTCGGTCACTCAAATCAAGTTACACGTAATTGATTCTGCCAAGAAGTGCTTGGCTCAGCTATGTTGCGTAAAAATACCAACAACATTTCAGAACTGCCAAACAACTATGCTTTTCTTAAACCACCAGCCAAGACGCAATGTGGAATGAAATAAAATATAAGCACATTTCTTCATAAAAAATATTACATGTACATGTGTGCAAGAGTCACAGCAGATTGCTAGCAACTGAACATGTTTAAAGCACTACTTAACACTACATCTTTTGAAGATCACATGAAGCCTCTGTTAATTAGGTTTCAATAGACATGAAGTGTGTGTGTGTGTACTACAAAATGCTATTAAAAGTAATTGCTAGTTATCACTTTTGAGACACTCTGAAAAGACTTAAAAGCAACACTTCAATTATTTGTTATTAAGCACATGCTTTTATATCCCTGTGCTACTATTTAAAAACAAAATTTCAGCTCTTTTGTTCAAGTTCAGGTCCCTAGTAATGAATTTACCCATACTAGAGAGTGAAGAAAAGCTACCAGCTATGCTACCTGGCTAATAAGATTCTGAATATTTCATGCCTTTCTTCCTTTCTCTACACTGGATTGAAATTATTATTATTATTATTATTATTATTATTATTATTATTATTATTATTAAATACAGTAGAAGATTTAAAACTTGCTCCCCTTAGTGAAATATAGGATGGGCATCTTCCATTAAGATAAGCAGCACAGCATTGCAGGAATTGCCTAAGGTTAGAATCCTATGTGTTTAAAAGCTATTTTCTTGCTGCTCAGATCTGGGTGAGCCAGTTGGTGCAGCAGATGTTGCTTCCTAGCCCTGAAGATTGATTGGTACCTTTGGCGGCAGGTCCTGCTGCTGGTCCTTTGGCACTTCAGAACATAGGGAGCTGACTTACATCAAATCAGACCATTGTTCCATCTCTCAGCCCTACCAGGGACAAAACCTTAAACTTTAGCTCAGCACCTAAGCTGCAACCCTTCCATTTGGTAATAACCCAGCTCAGTCGGTAGGCCATGAGACTCTTAATCTCAGGGTTGTGGGTTCGAGCCCCACGCTGGGCAAAGGATTTCTGCAATTCAGGGGGTTGGAATACATGACCCTTGTGACCCATTTCCAACTCTATAATTCTATGCAGAGTGCTACAAATCAGTTACAGTTGTTAATATTTTTGAATCTCATACTATATGGGCTTGGTTTTGTAGACAATTTGCTGTAAGAATTCAGATGGTGATTCTGACAGTTCCTATAGTAGTGCAAATGTTAACAGTCTGTTTTCTACATTTGCTGCCAGCATTTATAGTAAATCTAATCAGCACACATAATTTGACCCTAATTCTGATCATTGAAAAGTAATTAATGTGAACTACAGTTGCCTTAATTAAAACAGCAATGAACAATCAAAGAGAGAGAGAGAGGTACCTGCAGCCCGGGTGAAACTTTCATAAGAAGTTTTATTACCAACATGAGGCTTAAAAACACAAGGACAAATAATTCCTCCCATTTGAAGCCTGAATTTCAGGTAGTTGCTGAAATCCTTGTTTAAGCAGCACCCATATTTCCTCTACCAAATGAAAGCTTTCCTATAATGTTAGCAACACAGGAAGCTACCCATTATCATCAGGTACTGTGGCTGGAGTATTGTGACCATTTATTGTGGCCAGCAAACTTTCTAGCAACAAACCTAAGATTGTACAAAGTTTTCAAAGGATTGCTGCAGTTTAAAAATACAGAAATGTAAGCAGGCGAGAACAGCCTACTTCCAATTCCAGCATGTCATTTGCTTGGTGATCTAAATGGTTAGCTGTCTGTTTTAGACAAGCATTTAAGAGATACTTGCTTTCATCATATGCTTGAGGATGCAAGTAGCGACTGTCATACAAGGGGCTGCTTTCGTTCAAATCTTGCTTTTCGTAGCTGTTTGACAGAGTAGAAGGTTCCCCCCCCTCCGCATACTAACAGCTGTTTGTGTTAATCCATCAACCAGCAATGCATTGCTTTTTCCCCCTGACCAGAACACAATTCAAACGTTCCACAGAGATATCACTCGCATCTGAAAATGGAAGAAGTTACAAACCCAGAGGTTTCTGAAGCACAAAAGGATTGCTATGGGGGTAAGTTCTAAAAGGTACACTGTTTTGTTTTTTTGATTTGTTAGTGGCATCTTTTGGAGAGGCTGCTCTTCGTGCTGGTTTATTTCTATTCTAGCGTGGTTTAATTGCAATAGTAGTGGCTTTGGTCCAAATATCTATCTTAGTGGAAGGAGGAATTTTTGTTCCCCACTCTCAATTCCCCCAAAGCTGCAATTGCAGAGGGCAAAAGGGAAATTTGAAAGTACGGTACTCCCTCAAGGAAAACCCAAGAAGCTTCAATTTGGGCAAATTGGTATTTGGATCCAAGGCAACATATTTGGTGATCAACTCGTTTTAATTTGTCTGTTGTAAGCTGCCATGTAAGCCAGTAGAGGTGGGCTATAGATGTTTTACATGAATAATACAAGGAAAATTATAAGCTCACACATGGATTTATGGGTGACTATTTTGCCATAAAGTGGGGTGTGAGGTTATGCCTACACTTGCAGGCCAGGAGCGAGGAAAAAAATCAGGTACATGTGAGGGAAAGAACCTTCAGGAAATCTCTGTCCTTTCCTAAAGCCATACCTTTTTTGTCTATGTGAATTCCCTCCTCTCCTGCAGTTTTACGACACTGTAAATCATGAATGAATGGCTGCAGAAGGTCTGGCAGAATGGAGAACTGGGATTGCCTTCTGATAACAATCAGATCGATCCTTAATGTAGCCATAACTCATTCTTGGAAATCAAACTTCTGAAGTACAGTAGCAACAATTAGAAAGTCACTCTCCCCCCTCCCCCCAAAGAGGTGGGGAACTTTTTTTCAGCCAGAGGGCTGCATTCTGTTTTTGCCAGCTTTCTGGGGGCTACATGCCAGTGGAGGGTGGGGCCAGAGGCAAAAGTGAAGACAGCAATGTATGTTAATTTTTACCTTTCTACAGAAGGCTAATGTCTATACACACTCACACACTCCATCCTCCATCCAGGCATTATCAGAATTCAATAGCACATCCCAGCCAGGCAAAGACTTCAATAACTTTACTGTTGTTGTTCTTGTTGTTGTTGTTCTTGTTGTTGTTATTTATTACTTATATGCCGCTCATGTGACTGGGTGGCTTCCAGCAATCTATAGAACCACAGTAAAACATCACACATTGAAAACTTCCCAATAGAGGGCTGCCTTCAGATGTCTTCTAAAAGTCAAATAGTTGTTTATTTCCTTGACATCTGATGGGAGGGTGTTCCACAGGGCAGGTGCCACTACCGAAAAGGCCCTCTGTCTGGTTCCCTGTAACCTCACTTCTCGCAATGAGGGAAATGCCAGAAGGCCCTCGGAGATGGACCTCAGTGTTTGGGCTGAAGGAGGGTGCAAAGTAATAGACAGTCCCCAGGGCAAGATAGAGAGGCTTTAAGAAGCCACACCTGGTGTCTGGTCTGAGGTTCTTCATCCTTGTCCTAACAACATCAGCTTCCTAGCCCTGAAGATGGATTAGTACTTTTTGTGACCCAGCTGCCATGAGCCACACTGGAGCTCCCTTAAAATAGGCCTGATCAGAATCCTGTTTCTCAAAGAGATGAAGTAAATGTCTCTTCTACCCATGGCTGGCTTGTACTGCATTCTTTGTCTGATCATTAGATACTCCCTTTCTATGGCAAATAACTAATAGAAGTCTGCATGTCTCTCTAACAGAGGTCCTCTCCATGGGATCATTAGATAACAGCCACCATTTCTTACTTAGAACTCAGTAAGATATTTCACTCCAAACCTTCCATTACATTATTAATTTCCAAATTGGCTGAAAAACATTAGGATCCATAATTGCATAGCTGTTCTGCTGTTTGTGTGTGTCACCAGTTTCCAGAAAAAAATACTAATAAAGTAAGTGGGCCATTATATTACTTTGCAGTTTATCCCAAAATTGAAATGTGCTGTACCTAATTATTGCAAAACATTGAATGGGTACTTTTGTTATTAAATGCCAATACAAGGAAACATCACTCTCACTGTAATGTGCCTGCAAAGCCCAAAGCAACATTAAAAACAAACGAATAGCCATCTTTCATGCCTTTCTAGATATTAAAGACTGAGTATTGTGTTAAAGTTATTTACATATTTTAATGGCTTTGTTTCCTGCAGATCATGTCCAAGGGTAAGTAGAGAAGCACGCTGCTCTTCTGTAGCAAGCTTCTTTGAGGGAGAAGGAAGCTGGTTACTGGGTCCAGAACAATGGTCCACACCTATGGTGCTATGCATTTTTAAAGTGCCCACAGGAAGCTGTTTCGGCTCTGCATGCAATTACTACCCAACATTTCACAGACAAAAATAGGGTTTGTTAAATATTTGCAACACCCCTTTCCACATACTAAGATCAAGACCAAATTTAGAAGCAATAGCCCAAAGTTGACTCACAAGCTAGCAAAGGTGCCAGGTTCATGGGTTACCTAAACTATCCTATTCAATAAGTGGAATAAAATCATGTAAGCAATTCATATTCATTTCTAAAGCTGGTCACCTTGAAACTGAACTGCATTGTGTTTTTATTATTGTTCCTAAGGAAATTTACAGCATTCAACAAAGGCATAAGTGATTTATTGGTTTTTTATCCCTCAAACATCATGAGATCAGGAAGAAACAAGGTTATATATTTAGGACATTTATATCCTGCTCTTCTTCTATTATTATGGAATGCAAGATGGAGCACATGAGGTTCCCAAGTGGTCTCCCAGACCTGCTTAGCTTCATTATCTGCCTCAGCTCATGCGCTGGGAGAAATGGGTTACGAATGCAATCAAGTTTAAGGTAGAAAAAGTACTGTAGACACACCTCGCCTAGGCACCACTTGGCCCACGGTCAACCCTATCCCCAATACCCCATCCATTAAGCCTGGCATGCACTGGCTTCTAAAGCAAGCTGTGTTGTAAATCCATTCATTTAAGCAAAAGGGAAACTGTGCAGATGGCTTGACAGTAACACAGGAAAGTGTCTGCAATTTAGGTGGAAGCATTTTTGCAGGTTGAGCTTCCAAAGTGAGGTAATTGCACTTTACCACAAAAACGAGTGGGAGGACTCAGGCTTGGCAACAACTCAAGCTGGAATCCGACTGATTTTTTTTCCCCTATAGAGGAAACTAGTTCTGTAGAGGAAGATGGACTTATATGAACTTCATAAAGACCCAGAGTTGAACCAGACTTCTATTAGCATCCCACTGAATGCAAATATTGAATACGTAAAATTATTGTGTGGTTGGGAATACAATATGCACTATTTATGTATTTTGGTGACTTGTTTGAGCAGGGGGGAAAGCAGAGGTAAATAACCCCCACCCAAAAAATGAAACCCCACCCACAACTACAACATGTTTTTTTTAAAAAGTACATACTGAGATTCATATCATATAACACGGACCTATACAGAAACCTCAGTGGTTTGTGATCAGCTACTGAAGCGATTTTCTAAATTCACTTAAGGCCAGATCTATATTACATTAAACACACAACTGTCACCAAGAGCAAAACACCTCCCTCTTACCAGCCAAGACCATTTATTTGTGCCCAACATCCTTCTAACCTCCCCTAGCCATGCACCTGAAGGAGGATCTTCCCTGGATATAGCTGTATAAACCTAGATCAGATCACACACAAACAGCTGGGGGTGGGGGGCAGACGCGTTATAAGAGAAAGAGAAAGAATGAGAAGGAGAACATCGCTGTTTAACAAACACTGGAGATGTAGAAAGAATGAGAATATCACTGTTTAACAAACACTTGACCATGGTTCTATTAAAAGACTGTCACCTCACAAAATGAATGTAAAACTCCACACACACACACACACACACACACACACACATTGTCGCAGTTCTAATCATATAAACACAAGTGAATTGACAACTCCTTCATCCTATAGTGTTTCCCAAACTTGAATCATAGAATAGAATAATAGAATCATAGAGTTGGAAGAGACCACAAGGGCAATCCAAACTTGGATCTCCAGCTATTTACAATTCCCATCATCCCTGACCACTGGTCCTGGTAGATAGGGATAATGGGAGTTGTAGTCCAAAAACAGCTGGAGATCCAAGTATAGAAAACTTTGCTATAGAGGAAGGGCCTCTATAACAGAGCATCTGATTTCTATGCACCTTATTTCAGATTCGATCTCCACAGCTGCACTGTCTCCCGGTGGAGTACAGGATCAGGTTTAAGGTGCTGGTTTTGACCTTTAAAGCCCTATGCGGCTTGGGACCCTCGTACCTACGGGACCGCCTCTCCTGGTATGCCCCGCGGAGGACCTTAAGGTCAACAAACAACAATATTCTGGAGATCCCAAGCCATAAGGTGGCAAGATTGGCCTCTACTAGGGCCAGGGTCTTTTCAGTATTGGCCCCACCTTGGTGGAACGCTCTTTCACAGGAGACCAGGGCCCTGCGGGATTTGTCATCTGTCCGCAGGGCCTGCAAGACAGAGCTGTTCCGCCTGGCCTTTGGGTTGGACTTAGTCTGACCCCTCTGTTTTCCTTTTTCCTTCCTCATGGCTTGGATTTATGGACTACTTAAAATGAGGCTGCATTTTAAATTTTAATATTGTATTTTAATCTGTATTTTAATTAATGGCTTTTTATGTTTTATTGTAATTTTATTGGTGTTAGCCGCCCTGAGCCCGGTTTTGACTGGGGAGGGTGGGGTATAAGAATGTTCCTTCTGGAGAGCTGCAGCCAATCAGTATGGGCAATACTGAGAGAGATGGGCCAATGGGCTAACTCAGTAAAAGGCAGCTCCCTGTATTCCTACAACCTCCACCTGCTTCCTGCTATGGTGGAGCAGGAAGCAGGGCCGTCTTAAGCATATCGGGCGCCCGGGCGCCGTGGTGCAAAGGTCGCTCCACGCCCCCCCATGCCCCATTTCCCACCACGGCTGTCTGGTGGGCACAGCGCGCAGCGCCGCTGCAGCAGGCACAGCCGCGCGGCGCCCCCCTGGCGCCCTGCTCCACCCAGCCTTACCTTAGAGCCGGCCCTGGCAGGAAGGACAAGGGATGCAAATGTGGCTTTCGCTGTGTCCCCATAATGACTCCCAGCGTAAAACCAAAGCAGTCTCAGGGAGCCCTTACTGACTAGCGTGGGGCAGAGAGACTAGAGGTGTGAGCACCCCCCTGCTCAAAAAATGACCACAGTGGAGGGAGAGAAATGGTTTCTTCCCCCCACCTGCCTTGATTTCACATCTCTGAGAGAAAAATTCTTTGGTCATTTCCCCCTCAAACATTAGGGTATGTTTCCCTGCAGAGCTACTGGAAATGAGCTGCTTATAGAAAAGTTGCACAGCTCTCTTTGTTTTGGCAGACAGGGTTAAGCTGGTATGGCAATAATAAGTTTGCCAATAGTTCTGCTTAAAATGGATAGTTTCTATTCAACTATAATCCTAACCCCAGTTTCCTGAGCTTTTGGGGTGGGCTGGCAGGATATAAATAGCCAAAATAAATATCCTGTTAAGTATATAGACAGAAGATTAATTCTACACTTAATTCAAGAAGCAGTACGTGCTAACCTAAAAGGTGTTGCATTTCTACACGTACGATTTCACCACTGCAAAAGACACCCTTTTATACAGGCTGAAAGATCAAGGAGGAAGGCAATTACCATTATATGCCAATCCTTATCTGTAATCTACCAATCAAGTTCAAAGGTGACAACGTTAAACCCCATATGGGGGGGGGGGAAACTTCTCTATTTTAATGGTGAAGACAAAGGCTTTTCTAGCGATGGATCTGCAGAGAGGCAAAAAGGCTGGTATTTATTTTCCCCTCCCCCCACCGCTAAAAAAAAAAAAGATAAAGGCTCCCTCATACCTCACGGGGATATTGGCACAGGCTGAATACATCCACAAAGGGAAGATTTCTAGCACAGCTGATGTGTATTAGAGCTCCTGTGTTGGAGACAAAGAGCGTGCTTCATCTTGTTGAGCGCTTCATTCCCCGCGGGCTACGTAACATATCACAGCAGCATTGTATGTATGTTGCTGACAGGAAGAGAGGCATTGCTTACACTGTAAGATAGAGTTATTCTTTTAAAATAAAGTATCAATATGTATCTAGGAAGCTGCTTCACAGAGAGGGCTGGTCCATCAGTTTAACAATGTGGTTAACACGGATTAGCCATCGGCTGTCTAGAGTTTCAGCCAGGGGACGTTCCCTACCTGGAAATGCCAGGGATGGAACCTGGGACCTTCTGCTTCCAAAGGAGATGGTCCACCACTGCTCCAGGGCCTTCCTCCTTAAATCTGTCATCTACATATAGCTTTAAAATGTCATCGTTCAGTTAAGTGCCACAATTATCTCTTACCTTGCCTCATCAATCTGTCTTCCCCCCCCTACCCCATTTTATCTGTGTCAGACCACTGGGGCAGTCTAGATCAGTTTGGCTCACACTGACTAGCAGAAGCTCTCCAGGATTCCAGGCAGGGTTCTTTCTCCCAGCCCAACTTGGAGATGCTAGGGATTGAACTTGGGGCATTCTGCATGTTGCTCTTCTACTGAGCAGTGTTAGAAACTCATATATCTAATCTAATCTAATCTAATCCGTGACAGGTGTGGTGCTGTGATTAGAACTTGGATTACCGGACTAAGTCCTATGAGACCAAGGTTCAAATCATCACTCAGCCATGAAACTCACTGGGTGACAAAAGTTGAACTATAGTTGAACACTATACTATGGTATATATACAAATGGCTCATTTAGCCTCCTCTTCCTTTGAGGTCTTCTGATTCAAAGCTCTGCGATTGCATGCAATCAGATCCACCCGAATTTCAACTATGTCAACTCTAGTGAAGCCTCTCAAGTAAGTAACATGCATCTTTAGCACTACCACCATCACCCCAAGAACGATTGTTGGTTGGAAAAACACACTTTTTCACATAAACCAGCCAATTATACAGGGGCGTACCCAGGATAAAAATTAGGGGGGCAAGGGGCGGGGGCAAGGGGTGGGAGGGGAGGGGAGGGGCCACAGTGGGAATGTGGGCAGGGCTACGTTGCCTGCGCCTCCCCAGTCTTCCAAGGAGGCGGCCCCAGGCTCCCGCTCCCGGCGCGAAGCCCCAGAGGTGCGCGGGGAACACGAGCCTGTGGCTGCCTCCTCCGTGCCTCCCCGGTCTTCCGAGGAGGTGGCCCCAGGCTCCCGCTCCCGGCGCGAAGCTCCAGAGGCGTGCTTACGCTCCCTGCGCGCCTCTGGAGCTTCGCGCCGAGAGCGGGAGCCTGGGGCTGCCTCGCCTGCGCCCCTCAGCCTTTTGCTTTTCCTGCCCCCCTGCCTACGCCCATGCAATTATATGCAGTGATCAAGGCCATAAGAGGATCTGACTTTAAACTCCATTCATTCATTCCGCATCACCTGAATGGTTTCTATTTTATGCTTTGGACCACCTAAAGCCTCTTAGCTAAGCAGCACTTTACACCTTGCAGTTTTGAACAGCAACAACTCTTCACAAAAGGCTGTCTTTCATTAACAGAAAGAAAGCAAACTGGATCTTTTTCATTTGGCGCAAGAACCACCTGAGAGATGCATATGTGTGTAGTGTTTTGCCCTAGTAACATATCTGACCAAAGGCCAACAATTTAATTAACAGACTAATTTCTATATAGATATTGGGGCTCAATATACAGGGGATCAGTACATTAAGTGACCTTTTTGAAATTAGTGTTTAGTTGCAAACTTGAGAGGTATAAACAAAAAATGGCTTGATACAACTTTTTTTTTAAAAAAAATCCACAGTAAAATTTGCTATTCAGTAGCACACAATAAAAGGTGTCAATGTGCAATGATTTATTCATAAATGGACGTTACACTCCCCTGGGCAGAACAGCTTGTGAACGGAGACTTTTCCATCAGGACTACTTAAACAATATCAATAGTTCATTTTGTGACATTTCCACATCCTAGTTAAATCAGCATAGCAAAGTAAATTTCCAGAGCCTTAAGCAAGAGCTATTCTTTCCCAAGGAATAATTGGCTCAAAAATAATGGCACACAAAACATTAACCTTGGTTGTACCTGAAATATTTGACAAGATGGAGGAAGATAATTAGCGATAATATTCTCACCCCGAAATGTACTCCTGTATCTTTTCAAGAAACTGTAATGAAAGCAATCTTTTTGCAGCAGACTTCTTTAGCAAACTTTCCAAGTTATAATTTATTCACCACCTGAAACAAAATGCCCTGTGGAAAAGAAAGCTCCAGGCTTTTGATGCTATACAAAACTTGCACCGCAACATTAGGTCAAATGCTGCAGAAGCTGGAAAATGGAGCAGCACATATTCACTGTTTAGGAAGGTCAATTTACATGCCAGTTTTGATATAAAGCATGCCTCACCAAAAGGGTTCACGCTTGGTTAAAAGCAATGGCATGGGGCAGAGTCAAGTTGTGGGTTTCGTTAATTTGGAGAACGTTTTACTTTTCAATACACTTCCATCCGCAAATTCGACATGTGATATGGGAAGGTGGTATGGAATCATGTAACTCAAGTTGTTGGGGTTTAGAAAAACAACAAAAATATTTTCAGAGGAGAGGCCATTGCTTGGCAGCAGAGTTTATGCTTTATATGCAGAGGGTCTCTGGTTTAATTTCTAATAAATCAGCAAGAACCATGGTTTATTGTATAAAACAATATCAAAACAATAGAAAGTCAAGATATGTAAACAGATTTTCATATAGGATACAAAATGTTGAATTAACTGCAGATTAAACTGTTTCTTGAGTTCCAGCCCAAGCAGCAATGATTTACGCAAGGTTCCTGCTACTGCCCACTTGCAAAAATCTGGAGCAGACAGATAAAAGGCTAGGTGAAATCTATGGGATATTGGCAGCTTATAACTAGAAGTACAGGTGGTGGATGTGGCAGTTTGTAGTGTTCCTTCAGTGGGAACCACAATTAAGAGACAGAGGTTGCTGCAAGCATTTTAAGTTCTCATCTTAAAGGCAGTTTACCTGCCCAAGTTCCTGGGCATCCGATGGACATTTCAGATGGCAAGTTGGAGAACCACATTCTGATATTTGCCCTGTATCTGTGTGTGCATGTGCTGTAGTTTCAAGAGATTGCAAGTGGCTGAGGTTTTTATATGAATAGCTTGGAAGTAACAACACTCACATCACCCAGCGTTTTGAAGGATGCAAATAAGAACGTAACCATGTATAACACACTCTTAAAATTGTGACGGTTCCAAAGGGGTAGCTGTGTTAGTCTTTGGGATCAAAAATAACAGTCTTCTGGCACCTTATTGAATAGCTCATTTACTGTATTATGGTAGGGTTGCCATACGTCCGGAATTTCCTGGACTTAGCTGGGATTCAGCCTTCTGTAACAGTGACCAGACAGAAATCACTTAAATCTCTGGAAAGAATACGGACGCATGGCAACCCAAGTTGGACGTGTAGATGCGAATTTCCTTAAAAATAGCTCAACAAGTCAACAACTAAAAAACAACAACAGCTCAACAACTTTTCTTTCCGGATTTTCACTTTTTGAAATATGGCAACCCTGTACTGTGGCATAAGCCGGGGTAGCCAACATGCCTCATCCCATTGCCCCAGCCAGTGTGGCCAATGGTCAGGGATGATGGAAGGTGTAACGCAGTAACATCTGAAAAAACAAAACATCAGCTAACCCTGGCCTGCACTTTTGTGGACTTCAGTTCACCCCATCAGATGCATGAAGTACAGTATTATAGTCCTATAGACCAGGCACCCCCAAACTTCGGCCCTCCAGATGTTTTGGACTACAGTTCCCATCTTCCCTGACCACTGGTCCTGTTAGCTAGGGATCATGGGAGTTGTAGGCCAAAACATCTGGAGGGCCGCAGTTTGGGGGTGCCTGCTATAGACACATGATTTCATGTGGAGGAGGGTTGAAAGTAGTGCTTTTCTGCATTGCATTTCCTTCTAACCTCATTGTTTACAATTCACTGCCACTACACGTAAACGCAGGATAACTATTCATGCAAAAATTGTGGTTTTTCCAACTGTGCTCTGGAAACTCTGGACTTCCTTGCAAAGTTGCCAGGCATTTGTCAGTAAGAGTGAAATATCCACTGGTCCACTGCTACCAATGATCTTCGGGCACATACAGCTGCTGAGACATATGGGATAAGTTCCAGGATGTACATTCTGTTCATGTTGGGTGACAGAGAAGCTCATCGTGAAAGCACAGCTTAGTACAGAGGTATGGAATCTTGGGCTTGAATGGCATCCTCCAGATCTCTCTGTCTCAACCTCGCAACTCCCCCAGGCCACAACTCATCACTGGCCCAGCTCAGCATCCTTCAAGTACTTTTGCCTGGCATATGTCCTTGAATTGTCACAGTGCCTCTTGCTTGTGTGAATGGAGAGATGCAGCTGGGCAGGTTGTTCAGGGTAGAAACCTCCAAAATTAATGTGGTGGGAATATAGCCTATTGTGCAAAATATGGAGGCGCATTTGTTGCTCCACCCCTTTTTCCTTATGACACTCCCTATTCGTGGAATGCAGCTCTCAGAGGGAAGGTGTCCTTTGGACAAAAGAAGGTCCCCACCCAGCCTAGAACATGCCCTCAACCTCTAAAACATACAGAGACTCTTTCGTAGAATACCGACATGAATGCTTTAACTATCCGCAATAGGCTTCGCATGGTTCCATAATGCATTACATATGTTCAAAGTGATAAGACATATATTATCTCGGTAATCTTTACAAAAGCTCTATAGTTATTTTATTTCTTGAAAGAACTGTATTGAATATTGTTACAGTCTCGGCAGGAACCTCAAGGCAATAAAAAGTACAGTATTTCTGTCACATATTGGAGACTGTGGGTTGTCATTCCCCTTGAGGCAGAGAGGCCAGATCTGATCCAGAAGGTATCTGACCCAAATTCAAAATTTTAGCCTCTTGGTGAGCCATAAAATCTATAAAAAAGGGAGGCATGACATAGCACATACAATCAAGGCAAGGTGCAAGATTGAATAAGGTACACAAGGGGAATAATTCACACAATGTGAATAAGGTAGTACACCAAGTGGAAACAGAAGTGACAGGTAATGCTGAATATGACTTTTTACTCCAGTTCCTTTGGTGCACAAGGACAGAAAACACTTCTCTCATGCAGTCTGTGCATACAGCAATACACACTGGCCATACTGTCATGTATGACATTATTTGGTAGAGCCAGACATCAAGTAGCACTATATGAACTGATTGCTTAGCTATTACTGTAAATACTTGGGTAATTCAATGAAACATTTGCAGTTTAGGAAAGACTATTGTTTATTAACATGTCTGGTAAATTATGTATGTAGGAGAGCTTGTGGGTGATTTCCTGAACTTGACAATTCAGTATTCAAGAAATCTTTCAAACATTTCACCATAGCAGAGTTCTTTAATGTACTGAATGACACTATTCCACATCTATTTTCATCTATCCTTCAATATCCAAAGGATTATGACAGCAGGCTTAGGATTAGGGTATCTTTCTGGCTGTCTGAGTTTGTTGACTTCCCTAGGATATACTGAGAGCCAGTTGCAACCTTTAATTCCTGTGAGCCAGATCAATTGATAAAATTGTGCATTAGTTCTACACCAGTGCCTGCTGCTTATTGTTGAAGGGATTTCCTTACAGTTAACTTGTTTTCCTTCACCCTCCATGTCAGAGAGACGGTATTTAACGAATATATGGAACTGTACTCAGCACAAGAGATATGTCGTAAGCATTGCAAACAGAAATTTGACGCCAAACTTCCTTCATTAATTCTTAATTAACATAGACCTACATTTTCTTTCTTTTTAAAAATTGTGTCAATGTATTATTTTAAATCGCAAGTATGATTTTGTATTCCAATGCCATTAAAAGCTCTGTAACATGGTTCCTGAAAAGTAAGATTAAAACTGACAAGTTTTTTAAAAAACTATTTTTGCCATTGAGATCTTGGTGACTGGTGTGTGTGTGTGTGTGTGTGTAGCACATTGATATTAGCTCACCCAGTGGCTGATGAATTTATCTTCCCCAGTAGGCCAAGTCCTTAGTCACTTTCACAGCCTACAGGTACCTGTCTCAGAGCAACAGGACCAATCACCAGAGCCAGAAGGGCCTCTGTGTCCACAAACTCAGTGAGCTCTGAGGCGTAGGGAGCAGCAGGAGGTGCTCTAGGAAGCTGAGGCAGGCAAGGGCCCACAGCCCAGCTCCCTAGCTGGCCAGGTGGGGCTTGTGGGGTCACATGCCTTGTCAAGCCCAGATGCTGCCATCAGCAGGCAAAGTAAAAAAAATGGGCAGCAGAGCTGAAGTGTTGTGCCTGCTCAGCTGCCCATGTTGATGGATCTTGGCTTGGATGCTCCTGGACCTCTACGAGACTGTGCTTCAGGATTGACTCTGGACTGTATTCTGACTGCTGGACTTCAGACCTGGCCTATGTGGGTTGATCCCAGACTGTATTTCCTGACCTTTGGACTTTGCTTGCGTGGATTGACCACTGGTCTTTGAACTTTGGACTTGACATACTGGCTAGCCATCAGGTAGGCCAGGGGTTCACTACACAAATTCTCATCTCCTCATCAAAACAAAGAACCCTCTCTTTTCCGATCGCTCATATTTGTCAAAGTTGAAAATCCCGGTTCACAACAATGTGTAGTGAAGAACATGCTCTTGAAGAGATGTGGGACTACTCTTTCTGGCTGTATATCCAAAAAAAGTTATTTTGATCCTATACAATACTACACTATACAACTATACCATACTACACTACACTGAAATGTTTCTTTGTCCTTGGAACTTCCCATCACACTTGCCATCCTCTCCTGCCACACCATTGTGGAGTGTCACAGCCTTTGAGAAACACTGAACAATGACATTGATGGTACGAAAAAATAATAATATACAGGCTTGTATCCAAAGTACCTCCTGAGGAAATGGAAGGCACATGCAACTTCTACACACAACAACCTATTTTGGGAAGGGGGGGAGAAAGCCTGGTTGTGCCTGCAATTGAAAGCAGAAGAGAAAAAACATAAGCAGGTGGTCAAGTAGCTAAGCTGCCAGAATGTTTGGACAGCAACTGAATGGCTTGAATTCAATCATTGCTGAGGCCATTATTACCTCCTCTAACATACACAGCTGTATTGTGGTTATTTAACTTACTTAACAGCTATGTTAACTCATACAGTATCAGCCTTCAAAACAAATAGAAAGGGAGAAATAAACACATGAGCAATTAAACAGGCAACCCAGACTGGATCCCCAGGCAACACCACACTTTTAAAGTGAGCTTTTGCTATAATGATGCCATACACAATCCAAAATAACACAAGTTCTCATTTTCTATTGCATTGCCTACAAAGGCCTTTTGTTATGTTATTTAAAATATTAGTGGCACATTCTCATTCTCTCTCACTTTTCTGTTTTCTAAATAAAGCTGGCTGCCAACTCTATAAGCTTCCAGAAAGCTCTCTGAACAACAACTTTGGGACTCTGTTAAGCTCAAGTGGTCGGTAAGCCAAAAATAAAGTCGAACATGGTTCTAGCCCAATGAGAAAGTCTTATTTCCCACACAAAAAATACCCAGTTGTTACCTGCCATTTAATGTACGCAGTTGAAGGCAGATAGTTACCACTCTCTCTTTCTATTTTTATAACTTTGATACCAAGGTGGCTCCAAACAGATATGAACAGGAGTTTTAGCATTCACACACAATATAGAATCATATAAGTGTCTAGTCCAACCCCTAGAAATCCAGAAATCTCAACTTAAGCATCCATGGCAGGTGGCCATCCAACCTCTGCTTATAAACCTCAAAGGAAGGAGAGTCCACTACCTTCCAAGAGAGTCTGTTCCACTGTCGAACAGTTCTTACTTCTGATGTTTAGTCGGAATCTCCTTTCTTGTAACTTGAAGCCATTTGTTCAGGTCCTACCCTCCAGAGCAGGAGAAAACAAGCATGCTCCATAGAACAGTGGTAGGGACAGTGGAGTGAAAATAAATTTAAATTGTGCAATGCATGACAGAAGTACTACACGTGATCGTCTGAAGACCACTACCCTGGAAGGTCATTAAGTCGAGTCAAAGGTATGAAGTTACCTAGCTGCACCACAGAGGGCAGAATCACTTATTCCAGGCATCCCCAAACTGCGGCCCTCCAGATGTTTTGGCCTACAACTCCCATGATTTCTAGCTAACAGGACCAGTGGTTGGGAAGATGGGAATTGTAGTCCAAAACATCTGGAGGGCCGAAGTTTGGGGATGCCTGACTTATTCCTTGGGAGGCTGTTTTTCAAATCGTAGCGACACTATTTTGAATTTCTGTTTCCATACAACAAATGTATGCAATAGTGGATTCTCAATTTAATTGCATTTTGAAATAATATTTTAAAAGTTGACTGTTATGCCGCTTCTAACTGTAACTTGTTTACTAATAGAGAGGGAACAGAATGACCGAAAGTTATTATTGCTGGCAAGAGTGGAAACTTCCCTCTACATTAATGGGAAAGGTAATAGCGCTTTCATATGGCAGTCAATCGTCCTGGGTATGGCTCATTAGACAAATTCAATAGAAAGTGACTACACATCGAAAATGCAACAGCAAAAATGACAATAAGAAAAAATTGGGGATTGGCATATTCACAGTAATGAAAGAATGCAAGAAATACTGTGTGCTGCCAGTAGCATTTTAAATCAAATGTATATCAAGATCTTTCCTATAATGTCGTTCTCCTCCTTCAGTCTGACACGTGGTTTCCTTGAGTTGGTTTTGCATGGACCTTCTCTCCTGAAGTTTTCTATTTCAGAATGCATACGGTAACATCGGTAATCTTTTTTTCAAGCCAAGTCACATCTCCAACTGCATTCTTAATTTCATTCATAAGCATGCTTAGTACTGGCCACTTTAAAATCAAGAGGAGGTAACCAAGCCAATACCATAGTGCACTACTACCGTATGTATTGGGACCACCTCTAAAGTAAGCATGCATTAAAGGCATTCTATTAGATACCCTTTAGAGATTGAAAGTTGCATGGCAATGGCTAGTGGTGGAGCAATAAAACCGCCAGCACACTTGCAAAGTAAAAGCAGGGTCTGGAATGGTTTCAAATTGGATGGAGGACCGTGTGTTGAGATTCCTGCATTGCAGAGGATTGAACTAGATGAACTTTGGGGTGCCTTCCAACTCTACAATTCTATGATTTTGGACCAGGGTTATCTAGTCCAACCCCCTGCAATGCAGGAATCTCAACATTCTGTCCAATCTGGAACCATCGAGGACCCTGCTAAGCTTTGCAAATAGGCTAGCAGTTTTATTGCTGCACCACTAAAATTACTTTCACATTTAACTATGCCACATTTGAAATTATCCAGGGATAAAAGTTGGTCTCTCCCTTGCCACCACCATCTAATCAAACTTTCTTATCTGATTGTGTATTTTCTCAGAAGCAAGCAGCAGGGTCTGGTGGCCATTGGGAGTATCAAGGCAGAAAGTAGGGAGATCAACAGCAAGCAGAGTCAGAGTCACAAAGACAGGCAGGGGCAACTAATTGTACTTTTGTCCCCAACCTCTTCCCTGCTGAGTTTTACAATAGGCAACAGCAGAGTGAGAAGGAGAAAGCAGACAGCCAGGGTCACCTGCTGCTGTTAGTAGAAAGGAAGGCAGGTGATGGCAGGTTGAGGTTGGTGGAGCAGTATTCCATTCGCCCCAGGGGACCAGCTTCCACTGGAAATAAGTCCCATTATTGTAAATGAAACTTGCTCCCAGAAACCTAGGTTTACTACTGTCACCTAAGAGAATTCTGAAATTGTAAGAACAGCAGTACAGCATTAGTTGTCATTATTTATCTTTCACAAAGACAAACTGCCACAAGTATGCTTCATTTAAGAGGTCTTGCCTTTTCTTCTAATTTTATGAGCACAACTGTCATATTTCCCCAGGTCTTAATCAATGATAATATCTTAGACTTTGTGTAAACACTCCAAATTACTCTGCATTCAATGCACTCCGAATACTGGTTTGGGAAGCAGTGTACACATGACATTAACTACTATCCATATTTCATATGAAATATTGATGCATTTTCCCCAAACCAACTTCAATCCAAATTGAGAACAAGAATAACCTAGCTGTGTGTTTAAGCCAGCAATGTTGTACACAGCCTTCTTTTCAAGTAAGAAAACAAAAGTTGCCTTCTATGAAGCAAATATCAACCCATCCATAAAGAGTTGAGTTTGGTGGGGGAAATTGTTTTGTGTTGTCAAGGAATAAGAAAGAGGGAGGGAGGGCATTGCAACAGTGAGTCATGACCATGATCTTTACCAACACATCTGCAAATAACTCTTGACTACCATAAGACAGTGAAAGACTAAAGATGGACTCTTGCATCTGTTTGTTTGGGGGGGGGGGGAGAAGGGCAAATTATAGGCTGTGTCACAGGGATAATTCCCAATGATACCCTGCATCTCCAGCTTTCTACATCCAAATATCCACTAAGCCACGCAAGAAACAATTTAGGAGTGTTTCCAACCACTTCTCTGCTCTCACACAACAATTAGACTTTCTGAAATTAGTCACTTAAAAGGTGAAGTGTTTTAAAAACAACCACCACCATGCAGACTACTATTAGGACATGGGCAGTTCCTTCCCTTGGGTGGGAAGCAGGTTTGGGAGATTTGAGAACAATATTATGGCTTGTTCTCCCCATCCCCACCTCAATGCATTGACTCAGTTTCTCTCCTTCTCCTGCTGTGGGCAGTCTGCAATACTTCCAACAAAAAGTGGTGTGGGCATGGCTAGCCCAAGACACTTTTCGGCCTGAGGCCCCCTCCTCCACCCCCGGTCCACATACAGTATAGTAGCTGACTGGACTAGCAGCTAAATCTTACTTCTACACTGCAGACTGGACAGCAGCTTCCACTGAATTTGAAGGCAGGACAATTGGGTGGTGTGGAGTGTGGGAAAGGAGGTGGAGCGTCTCCACCTCCATCATTCTGCCCGGACACTGAGGTCCAGCACCGAGGGCCTTCTGGCGGTTCCCTCGTTGTGAGATGCCAAGTTGCAGAGAACTAGGCAGA
This sequence comes from Zootoca vivipara, assembly GCF_963506605.1. Lineage (NCBI taxonomy): Eukaryota > Metazoa > Chordata > Lepidosauria > Squamata > Lacertidae > Zootoca > Zootoca vivipara. The sequence goes on along the minus strand of NC_083285.1, from coordinate 20,653,246 downwards.
GGGCCTTCTTGGTGGTGGCGCCTGCCCTGTGGAATGCCCTCCCAACAGATGTCAAAGAGGAGGCTTTTAATGTTTAATAGATTATTGTGTTTTAATTTTCTGTTGGAAGCTGCCCAGAGTGGCTGGGGAAACCCAGCCAGATGGGCAGGGTATAAATAATAAATTATTATTATTATAAAGGCCAACCCTGCTCTGTCCTCCAGCACCTCACCTTGACTGTGTGCGTCCGTCCCCACACCCCAGTTTCTGCTGCCTTTGGTAGCTACCTCACTCAGCCTGGAAACTAGAAACAGTCTGTTTAGGGAAGTCTTAGATATGTTGTAAGCCAGATGGGCAGGGTATATATCATCATCATCATTATCATCAGAGGAATGCACCACCCAGACTTGTCTCAGGCCCCACTGAGTGTTTGCATGGCATAGCTTTCTGAAGTCAAACAAAGACCGGTTTTAGCCATGACTTGTGCAAGAGCAGGACACAGAATGCTGTTTTAGGAAGAGGGGCTAAGTAGTTTGAGACAATCAATATGTGATTTCTCCCTTCAAGAGGACCTTTGAATTTATGTGGCCAGGCCACAAGTTCTATACAACAAATGACCATTATTGTAAACAATGCATTAGGTAAGCATGCAACCAGTGTTCAAAACTCCCATTGTTCTATGCGCATTTTTGCAACAGGGACTTTCATTAGCACAAGAAGTTTCTGAGTTGTGGGCAAAGTATTGCGCCTAAGATTTCAGATTAAAACTGCAGAGTGAAAGGAAAGGAGGACTGCCTCCCCACTTCCAGCTACTATCTGAAGACTGAAGAAGAGACCCTCTTAATAATATTAGGGTAGTGGGCAGGGGAAGGAATAGACCATGTGAAAAATGAACATGAATTTTAGCAGCAGTACATTCATTATCAACTTTGTATGCTTGTTATAAGAAGTGCACCTAGACATTCTGTTGTTGCGCCCATAACCTAGGTTTAAGGTGCCTTTTAGCTCCTAGCTTTCACATCTCAGTTTCTAACACTGCATGCAACAGGGCACAAGTTAAGCATGGATGTTATATGTTTGTTTGTTTGTTTTTCCTATTTGGAGAAGCGCCACACAATCGCCTTGCATAATATGTCCTGGGAACACTACCACTAAGTGGCTTTGAAGGGTGGGATATACAGTATGATTTAATGCTTGTACTGTCCTCTGCACAAACCAGAAGAAAATAACAGCATGTACAGTAAATAAAGTGGAATATAGTTCATGCTGAAATGTCAAGTGTCCATTTTCTACATATGGAAAAAGGCTGTTCAACTTTTTGGGAACAAACTAAAGCCACATTGGTCCACCTATGAAAGATTATCATAAGTGCTATATTCATCGCTGGTTCATCACCTTTTGCAAATTCAGTTCTGAAGGAATATGGCATAACCACATATTTCTACATTCCACAAACAGAAGTGCTGTGCTAGTGATACAGTTGACAAAGAAGATAGTAGCAGGTCAGGGATACGCACGCTAATTTAAAGTGGCAACTCTGAACAAACAGTAATTATACCTGACTGAGTAATATAAAGACAGGTTAAAAAAAAGGAACATTGACATTCTACCTTGAGGTATTTTGTTTCCTGGATTCTATCCTCTTGCTACACTGAAGGTATATGCACCCAGTATACCTTCAATAGGAAACTCTTTCTAATGAGACAGTGAAATACTGAGAAAAGAACACTGCCCTGTAGCTTTTACATCGTATGTAAATTGAAAGTGTGCTCAACTGTTTCAGTGATTAAAGATTCTTTGGTCTTTCATGCCAACACCCACCAAGGGCAAACGTTTTAGTGTTGGTGCACTGAACAAACTTTAAATCAGGCAACTATAACTGTCTGCCACACAAGCAGAGCAGAATATTTCAATCAACTCCTTGCCATCGTGCTACTATGGTACATGGGAATAAGTTCTTCCTGTAAGGGATTTAATCCAATGAGTATATATGTGCACAAGTAGTTCAGATGTGCGCTCAATAGAGTTAATATGTAATGTTAAACAAGTGTACCGCCTCTGTACGAAACACACTCATTTATTTATTTATTTATTTAGGAGACCCTCCCCACTTCTCTGCCCTTCACCACAAGGTCCCAGTGCAGATTATAGCCATATAAGCATACACTATTAAAATCCAACAGAACAATTTAACTGAGGGATATACATCAGACTGTAGAGGTGGTATCACAGAAATTTAAATAGTCAATGGGCATGGTAAAGAAATGAATCTTCAGCAAATGACATGAAGATAAATGACACATGTCTAATGTAAGTGCCACATTTTGGAAGCCCTCTCCCAGGCCATAATCTCCCATGCTTGCAAGGGTGGTGGAGCTACCAAGAGGCCACCACCTGAGCTGAACTGTAAAAATAAACAGGCATACACTCTTTCATACAAACACCTGTACACGTGTACAGACCTGTGTTCAGTGTAACATGCGGACAAGCCTATATCATCTCTGGGTGAGAGTTTTGTTTCTGTTTGGGCTCAGTGAAATCTCACAGAAGGTTGATAAGATACCTTGTGGCATGCATCTGCATTTATTAGCTCCACGTATCCCTTGTGAATTATGGTGCTGGAGGAGACTCTTGAGAGTCCCATGGACTGCAAGAAGATCAAACCTATCCATTCTTAAGGAAATCAGCCCTGAGTGCTCCCTGGAAGGACAGATCGTGAAGCTGAGGCTCCAATACTTTGGCCACCTCATGAGAAGAGAAGAATCCTTGGAAAAGACCCTGATGTTGGGAAAGATTGAGGGCACTAGGAGAAGGGGACGACAGAGGACGAGATGGTTGGACAGTGTTCTCGAAGCTACGAACATGAGTTTGACCAAACTGCGGGAGGCAGTGCAAGACAGGAGTGCCTGGCGTGCTCTGGTCATGGGGTCACGAAGAGTCGGACACGACTAAACGACTAAACAACAACAACATCCCTTGTGTCACCCATTCCTTCCTTCCCTCTGTTATGTCCCCTTGCTGACTTGCTTAACAATATCAACTCTAGAGAAGGAGCAAGCTTTTCAGTGAAGGTGTTCATGCATTCATCTGCAAGTCACCAAGTGAGGAGACACCAAGTAGCACCCCATGAATGTATGAACCAGCTTTATGGAGGAAAAGATGCTAGATAAGTTGCTTCTTGTGATAAGATGGCTAATTAAAACAACATGAAAAAGAAGCATATTTTCAGGATTAAATTACTGTATAAACTACACGGATGGCCCCTCACAGAAAATGATTCTGTCCAATTGATAATGCAGAGGTCCACATGGTGACGGTCAGGGTTGGGTGCCAGATGAAGGTCAGCAATAACTCACAGTGTTAGTGAAGTTAACTCTTTATTCAAAGAAACACGTGGCGCAGGAGGCCAGGGCTAGTGAGCACAGCAACTTTTCCTGGTATTACACCAATGAGATAGCTGTGAGAACTGAAGGTCCCCACAGTTTTCCTCATCCCTCGAGTCCTTCCCAAGCAATCTGAGACTTTGTAAATGCATCTGTATTTGCTCCACCCTCTTCATACTGCTTCTGGTTCTGGGAGACCGGGGGTGGGGAGGGGAACTGGTCTCAGCAGGAAGGGGAGACACCCATGCCTCTTCACCAGCCACCCTCCTCTCTGCCTCCCTCCTCTCCTGTTTCGGCTTCAGATTCTGGACTTCTCTCTTGCACAGCCTCTTCCCTCTGACCACTCGTTGTCATCCCACCACCAATCCCCTGGCACTGGTCTTCTTCTCCTGGGGGTTGCCTTGGGGGTTTCCCAGCAGGTGTGCCTCCCACCATTCCTCTGCATCCAGTCAGTCCATGACATCAACTCTCTGAATAAAAAAAATGTTGCATGCAAATGTTCAATGCTGAAATGTTACCCTGGGCATTGCTTCAACTTCTGACTCTTAAATTAAAAACTTAAATTATGTATGTTCCTGTTCAACATTGAGATTTGAGGACTCCAAGCTATGTTCTAGTGAAAAGAAATGGTTGTTCTATATGGTTTTATAAATCTTCACACATGGAATAGATGCTACTTGATCTGCCAACCTTCCAAGCCTAAAGCAAATTTGATGTAATTAACTGACTTATGGGCTGCATAACTGTTACAAAAAAATGAAAGAAGCAAAATGGGAGCCCCTGACGGTGCTTTCACTCCTGAGCCATGAACAGCAGCAGAGGGCAGGAACAGAACTGCTCACTATAATAATGATCACCTTAATGCATAGTGACTTTGTGTAACACAACCTGTTAAAACCCTGCAAATTAACTCTTCTGTTAAGTCCTGAGTATCCATTTTAAAAACACAGGACTGCCCTTATTGCAATGCTGCCTGCCTTCCCCCAATCATAAAGGTTTTATCAGATATTAAGACTCATTTGCATAATGTAATAAAACTGAACAGTTCATGTTACATGTGCTATGCTATCATATTGTCAGGGTCATATTTTTTCATTACTTCGTATAATACTGCTCAATTTCTTGAGGAGATCAGATTTTATATCAAATTTGGTTCCATGTGCACTTTCCTTCCTATAAATAAACTATCTTGCATATTTTCAGTATATGATTTCACCATCAACAGAGGGAAAAGATGTTAGTCACTTTTTATATGGTACTTTTTACCTGAATTGCAATAACACCAGAAGATGTATAAACCTTCTTCCTTCCACTGGAATAACTTCCTTTTTTTTTTTTTACAATCTCACTAGAAGTTTCATTGAAAACTTTAAATACTTTGCACACATGTTACATGACTTCCCAGTTGGGAACCTGGACAATATGAACCAATGGAGAGTTTGATACAGAACAATTTCCCCCGCCATTGGAATAACTTCTATCCATATCATCATATCTATATATTTTTGTTGGTGTCAGACGATTTTAACTGTACGTATTTGCAAGTAAAACTGCAAACAGTGGTACCTCAACTTACGAATTACGACTTATGAGTGGGGGTAATGGCCGCGCGCTTACGAATGTCTCGACATCCGGAAAAAAAACCGTGGCGGTTTTAGATAGGGATTTTTCGACTTACGAATTTTTAGATAGGGTTGCTTTGACTTACGAATTTTTTTGTTTTCACTGCATTCCTATGGGAAATCGCATTTCCAATGGCGTTTTTCAACTTACGAATTTTTCGACTTACAAAGGTGCCTTCGGAACAGATTAAATTTGTAAGTTGAGGCACCACTGTACTTTGTTTTGCTTAAAGCCACCAAGGAAGTAACATGGAACTGTCAGGTTTTGAGAGCACCAGAAATGATCACTACTGGCAAAAGATTACACTTCGAAAATCAAGAAAATAACAGCACAACAGCAAAAAATTTATCAAGAGTCTCTCAATTTGCACTTTCAAAGACAGGGTCTGAGTAAACAGACAAGTCAGGAAAAGAGCCTGTTTAGAAAAAGAATGAGGTGTAAACATCCTATGATGGGAAGGTTCTCTCCTTTGCAATTGTCTTTCCCATAGTTTTCCTCTTCCATAATGAGCAAAACAAGTGACCCAGCCGACCTGTGGCTATGGGTACTTTTTCTTGAGATTCTTCAATAACTAGGATTTCTATACTGAATAAGTAACATGGCCAGCTGTATTTAAATTTCAGTGCATTAAAACATGAAGCTAAATTCTGGATCAGCTGAAGTGCAAGGGAATTTGGGAGATATCACTTCCATTTGGCAAAATAAGCAGAGACAGATGAGTCTCTCATCACTTTTAATAGATAACAACTTAATCCTCTAATCTAAGAGAAGGCCATGCACAGCTCATAGGCTGAACAGCTCATAGGCTATATCCAGCCAGCCAAGGTTTCGCCTTCTGCTTCCACAACAAAATCCAGCTTTCCCCATCGTCTGTGCCTATGATGCTTAAAATCAAAACCAAAATTATTAAATGAGGCCCCAGGCCATTATCTTAGCTACCTCACCTCTGGTAAAAGAGACCAACCCATTGAACTAATCAAACAATGAGGAAAGTAAATTTAAATGACATTGATTTCACATTGGCCAGCTCCAAATTCTTCCCCAGGTACAACCAGGTGCCTCCACTGTCAATTTCAAGAAGAACACATTCCACACTTGTTTCACCTGGTGTTTGGCTAGTCGACGTTCAGCTAAAAGCCATGACTTACAAAACAACTCTACAAAATGTTCAGTGGCCATGTTCCATGTTAAAATTAGATTAATAAGTAGACTTTAGGAGAACCTGTTTAGAGTCAAATTACCAATGAGTCTCTGAACTCATGTCAACTTTCAGTTTGCTGATATATTCAAGAAATGAATTGAGATTGGTGTGAGCTGAAGGAGAACTAAGTATCTCACACAAAAATTACAGCTTCCAGATTAATTGTATGGACATATTTCATGAGCTGAGTTCCATACCAGACACACTGAGCAGAATCATGGGGGGACAGGATTAAGCTCAATACATACTCTAAAGGGCAACAACCCTATAGCGTTAGCCCCCTTGGACATGCAAAATTCAAATGATGGTGTTTGATGTAATTAATAAATAATAATAATAATAATAATAATAATAATAATAGATTATTTATACCCCACCCATCTGGCCGGGTTTCCCCAGCCACTCTGGGTGGCTTCCAACAAAATATTAAAATACAATGGTCTGTTAAACATTAAAAGCTTCCCTGTTTCAGTTTGTTATCACCTATTAGGTCCTCCTTAGGATGCACAGGCCCTTTCCACTACAGGGTATTATGGGAGAATCCTCTATCCCTTCACATTATGAATGAATGTAAGCTCTAACTGGGCTGCAGGAACCTTAAAAAGACTCAGTACATTATTGTAGTCAAATTGTTAGGATAAAAAATGCTATGGTTTTAGCTTGGAGCTTTAGCAGACTAATAGCCAAACTGAACGCATGTTTATGGTCAACGTTGCTCATCTGCAAGTAAGTGTGCGTAGAATAACAAACTTAACTACAATTCTTATTTGCCTGGGAGAAAGCTGGACTGAAAACAAATTGGTCATAAATTGGGCAGGGGGAGGGCTCATAGTTACATACACAGTAATAGAGGAATCATATTTTTACTCATAGGTGTGTTCAAAGGAATTTACTCCTAGTGAATGAGTTTAGGATTGCAACCTAAGGCTGAATCTGTATACGTGCTTTTTTGGAATTAAGACCCATTGAACACACTGGGGCTTCGGTATGAATATATATAGTATTAGGGCTGTAATCCTAGGCAGATTTACTTAAACACATATTTAAGCCAGGCTCCATGGCTGCCATATGCACTCTTATTATGAAGCTAAATTCCATAAAGTCTAGAGGAACTCCATCTTGGAAGCTGCTGTCTAATGCTTACTAAAGTATTTGGGAAGAAGTCTGCGCTCAGGAGGACATTACCTCTGAGCAAATATGCAGAGTATCAGGCTGTACACCAAGCAGGCAGCAAAAGCCTACTGAAAATCATGAACCCATATTTATAAAATACAGCTCTTATGTTTGCATGTAATAAGGGAGTTAACTACTTCCCATCACACACCACATCTCAGGATTCTTATGCTTCAACAGCAATTCATTTTAAGGTGAAAGCAAAGCCAGTCGCCTGTCTGGTGACTAACTGCGCTAATGAAGAGGTGCCTAAGGCCTCTTTCTGGCAAATGTTCAGGCAATACACCAAAGCGATCACTGACTCAACATTGAAGCCATTCATAAGCCAGCACGTGTATCCGTGTAGCACAGTGGCATATGCTGAAAGCAATTCAAGAAACAGAACCAAATATTTAGATCAGGAAAGGGCATGTTCAAAGGGTTTGGTTTTTTTCTCTTCAGGAAAGGGCATGTTGTATTTCCCCTGAGATCACAAGAATAATAGCTTAGCCACACTGTCACACCTTTTCCACTTCGACAGAGAGGAAGCAGACAACCAGAGCACAATATGAGGTTCGCTAGGGAGAGACATCTTTCAAGGAAAATGTTACGGTCCAGCAACTCTAGGTTGGGAATTCAGGTTGTGTGTGTGTGTGTTCCTTCCCATGAAATAACAAACTGCAGCAGTCAGATTGTTCTTTGTGTATGGAAAGTCTGTTTCAGTTGAGGGGGACCCTTTCAAAGTGTTTAAAAAAAAGCAAGCAAATGTTATAGCTTGAAATACTTGACCAATAATATCCCACATGCCATTCCAGGAAATACCAAAGTGGCTTTTCAATCCATGTGCATAGCTCAGTGTGTGTATTTCCCCCTCAAAGATCAATGGGAGGGCTAATCAATATCCAGCAGCCCAGCTGTGACTGGGTACATAAAGAAGTCAAGAAAATAAATACCATCAATGATCTGTATAATTTAACATTTGGGTCAGAGAGCAGCATCTGGGATCATTTCCAAATGGAGCAGTTGCATGGCATGCGTCCTGGCTCCCGTGCTAATGGTTAAATACAGAGAGATCTCACACACACATATATACAGAAAGTTTTTGCATTCCAGCTGCATTTTTCGTTACATCGGCAATTCAGCATGCAGGCATACCCTCAAGATCAGAGCGAGCAACATTCTTGCCATGCCCTTCACCTGTAAAGCCAATCAAAGCAGCTGCTATTGGGGCGAACTAGTCAGCAACTACGAAACAAAACAATAAGCAATTCTTCATCACTTTGTCTGAAGCTGAAGAGACCCTGCAATCTCATCTCCAAAGCAGAGGTGGGCAAAATAACCCCATCGCCCATTGGCAACTGCTATCCAAAACCCATAGCAGGGAAGATATCCTTGATGTTCACATCATTTAGAAAGTAAATTTAAAATGAGGCACAATGTACGAAATAATTACTATCACAGGCTTAACATTTGTTTTCTTTTAAAAGGGAAAGCTTTCTATATGTCTGGCTGAAATTAATAGCCCCAAGTAGTATCAGAAGAATCTGGTGTAAGTGACTGGAAGGAGAGAGAAAATGCCAGCTTTAAATAGTCAACTGAGGCAAGAGTGTGTGTGTGTGTGTGTGTGTGTGTGTGTGTGTGTGTGTGTGTGTGTGTAAGGAGAGAGGAAAATCAGAAGAAAACCTACATGCCGCTGTTGGGAGGCGGGGTGAAGGGAAAGATGCGAAATTCCACATTCATCAGTCAACATCTAACGTCCTTTGTTGTTCACCTTTTGTAGAGAGGATGGAAGCAGCCTTTCCTCCTCCAACAGGATCGCAAGTTCCCTAACTGACAATACACCACCCTGTCTGTTTCCTTGGGCAATCCAAACACTTTTGTACTCCATTAAACCCGAGAACAAAAACACCACTACTGGAAGTAGGTTACTATCCAGATTAAAACAAAAACACTCCTCGGCCAACCCCAACACACACACCACATCACATTCAGTCGCGCACTGGTGCCTCTCGCAATCTACACGAAAGATGGCAGCAGTTTTAGCCTGTCTTTAAATCCTATGCCAAAATACACATTTTCGCACAATCGAGAGCTGCTTAGTCTGCTTTTTCTTTTTTATCCAGGACGCCGAGAAGACTGAGGAACCCCCCCCCCCCGTTGTTGTTTTTTAACGATGTTGCTTGCTTAATTGGATACATTGTTTGGATATCGCGTTGCATGCAGACTCTTTAAAGAAGCCACTTACTCTTCTTACCAGCAATGGTCGCCAATTATTATTTTTTAATAATAAGATAGATATCCAATCCTTCCCCGCCCCCTTTGCTCCACATTTTCAAAACCACAAAAAGACACTTTTTTCCCCTGTGTGGTGTGTCTCTCTGTGTGTGTGATATGTTGAGGATGAGGAACGGGAAGGGAATGGATCTCATGCAATGATGGTCCTTCGCTTGCACCAAACAGCAGCATCCGACTGGAAAGTAAACAGAGCGATGCACGAATTGCCAAGATCAAGGTTGGAGGGAGCAAAAGGGTGCACAGTGGGTGCGAAGGATGGGTGCCTCGCCTTCTCCTCTCCCGACTCGCCCCCTTCGGAGCTGCAAGCAAGACCCGGGGAGGGCAAAGCGAGGACAATCCGAAGGGCGCCAAAGGAGGTCTCTTGAGGGGAGCTCTCCTCACTCACCCACTCCGTATTTCTCGTGCTCGGTGGGAATCCACATGCTCCAAAGAGTGAAGGCGGCTCTCGGTCCCTCTTGGCCAAACAAGAACAGGAGCAGCAGCAGCCGCGGCTCCCCTCCGCCTCAGAGCAACAGAAGCAGCAGAAGCAGCAACAGCAGCGACCGCCAAGCGGCGAGCCCCCTTTCCCCGGCGGCCAGCGCTCCCGCTCGCTTGTGTGCGCCTCAGCTCCGCTCCTCAGGCGACCGCGGAGAAGTCATTGTTCTGATTGACGGAGCGCAGCTCGCGCTCTGGGACAGCCGCCGCCAGCCCCGCCCCCTTGCCCCGCCTTCCCCTCTCGCTCTCCTCTTTCTCAACCCCCCGCCCCGCCATGAATTTTCAACTGCATGATGGGAAGTGTAGTCTTTCCGGAAAGCCACGCCTCCCGTTCCGCGCCGTGGATTCTCGGGCAGAGCCCGCGGCCAAAACAAAAGACGGGGCCCGGCGCTCCCGACATCCCTTGCGACGGCGGCGTCGACGACGAGGGGCGCTTCGTCCTCTCCCATTGGCCCAGCCCGGTGGAATCCCCCGCGTGCCTGCGTAGCCACGCCGCGCGATATCCTCTCAGCTGCAGACCGTGGCCATGGCAACTCCCCAAGGCTCGGCGGAGCGGGCGAGGAAGAGCGGTGAGTTCCGGCGACCACGTTACAGCTGGTGGCTGCTTCATATGCTGTGTGCCGTCGTGACACTTGAGCCGTTTCCGTGGTTCATTAGAATCGTAGAGTTGGAGGGGTCACGAGGGTCATCTAGTCCAACCCCCTCCAATGCAGGAATATTTTGCCCAGCATGGAGCTGTTGGCAAGCTAGATCGCCACAGAGAGCGGGCTCTTTCTATATACGGTAGCTTTTCACCCAAATATATTTCTGAACCCTATAAAGACAGGTAAATCAGAACTGTGGCTAGTCTCTGCCACTGCAGAGGGATTCAGGCTGCACGCACTTGGAGTAAGCTCCACCAATCAGAGTGTGAAGTGTTTGGGAGTCAGTTCGCAAAGGACTGTGTTGTCAAGCTGCAGTTTCCTGAATGCTTGGGAGAAAACCCTGTTGAATGCTATCAGTCTTCCGAATAAACTTGGACTGTCAGGTGTATTTTGGGACGCTATGCCCAAGCTGTTGAAACAGAAAGGTGATGAATGTTATTTCTTTTTGCCGTGTATTTTACTTAGCTTGCACTTGCATTCCATCCTTGAAAGGCACATGCCTGTTTTCTAAAATCAATGAAGATGTGACGTTGGAATGGTATGTGCATGAGTTGAAGTAAAGGGAAATGGCTGGAAACAATTCCAGGATGAGCAAGTGTTTTCTACAAACATATGGCACCTTTGTCAGAAATTGGTTTAGCTTGCAGTGGCACATGCTTCAGATTCTTGAAGTACAGGAGGATGGGTAAAAGTTGTCCTGGATGACAAAATTTGGTGTTACTGAATCATAAGTATGCATTCCTGATATGGTCAGTTGGTCTCCCAAGTGCTTATGCACTGTTGCACATTCCTGCAGATTTTTATAAAAGGCCATGCCTCAGGAAGATGAAATCCCATTCTGTAATGAAAGTCATAAGGAAAGAACTGGAACAAACTGCAAGACTTCAGTATGCCCACAGATCCTTGAGGAGCAACATTTCAGTGTGCTTTGATTTTCATTCCTTGAAAAGCAGTTTTTGCCTTTTTGTGTCCCATCTCTCTTCTTTTCAGGGCACTTGTTCTCCTAGTACAGTGGTACCTCGGTTTACAAACACAATTGGTTCCGGAAGTCTGTACTTAACCTGAAGCGTACTTAACCTGAAGCGAACTTTCCCATTGAAAGTAATGGAAAGTGGATTAATCCGTTCTAGACGGTCCATGGAGTACTTAAACTGAAGCGTACTTAACCCAAGGTATGAGTGTAATTGGTTCTGGAAGTCCATACTTAACCTGAAGCATACTTAACCTGAAGCGAACTTTCCCACTGAAAGTAATGGAAAGTGGATTAATCCGTTCCAGACAGGTCCGCGGAGTACTTAAACTGAAAATACTCAAACCGAGGTGTACTTAAACCGAGGTATGACTGTAATCTCTAGATCTTGCTTCCCTTTCCCACTGTGCTTCCGGGGAATCCTGCTCCTGTGTCTGATTGTAATCAATCTGGCAATGTGGTAGGGAAGCAGAAGAAAACAACCTGCTTGTAAACAACAGCACTATGTTACAGCAGCTCAGTTCTATCACAGGTGAACACAAAAAAGGGTTTGTTTGAATTATTTCTATGCCACTCTATACGGTATATTTTTTTGGAGGGGGAAACTTCTAATTTACAGCATATTTATGTTATCTGTTTATGCCAGTGGTTATGCCAGTGGAATGTCATCTGATGTTTAATGAGTCAGTGTGATAATTAAATGGATGGTGACATGCCTTCGATCAGAGAAATCTGGATTCAAATCCCCATTCTGCTATTAAGTTCACTGAGTGGCTTTTGACATTCTAACCCTAACTTGTCTTAGAGCTGATTTAGTGGTGACAGGAAGTCATCAGTTCAAACCTTGTCTCAGCCATGAACTCACTAAGTGGCTTCAGGCAAGCTATCATTCTCTTTCATACTTTCCATCTCCTTATACACATCTTGCATCTCACCATCGTTTGTTGTGAAGATAAGTGTAGTGTATGTCAAGCACATACTGACCGGGACTGATGGGAGTTGTACAAAACAACTGGAAAAGCCAGGTTGGCAAAAGAGAGGGGCCCAGGTGTTGATCCATTTCATACTTCAGCAGTATTATCAGCTGTGTTAAGGCCGGAGTAAACTCATTGAAAGCTCTCAGATTCCAAAGCCTTCTTGTTCCCCTGCCATAAAGGACCCTTAGGAATATCTGGTCTTGGCTGTGCTTCCAGCTAACATTGCAATTTAGGATGTTTCCGGGCTTGTGACTTTTCGAAATTGTCTTTAGAAGTAAAAACAATATCTTCCCTACTAAAAAACCTTAGCAGGTGTTTTAGGCACATTCTTTTAGTGCAGTTCCGTTAGAAGGGTAATGATTACAAGCAGAAGTGATTATGTCTGAAATAGCTTTTCTAATTAAATTCCAAGCTCCAGTTATTATCACTACCAAAATTGGGTTTCTTAAAATAGTAGATGTTAATTATACTGAATTAAAATCATACGAATACATCTTTATCATACAAGTAAAACGTTTTAAAGTTATTATCTGATAACTGTACTAAGTGTTATGGATGGTTGGAAGCAAGAGCGTCTAGTATCCAACAAATGGGGAGGAAAACAAGCTTCCTGCACCCAATCATTTCCTATATAATATCTTATACATGGGTTTCAAACATCTCTACTTGGGTTTTATGTCCATTATATTTGACTTGCACAACAACACCCATTAATTATTAGTGTTTGTCCCTGCTCCTGCTTTTCTAACAATTATCTAGAATTTAGAAGTAACTACCAAATAATAAGACATCACCTTTGTTGTAGCATAGTTAGAAGTGCCATTTTATTTTATTTTTAAAAAAACTTAAGCCCTGCTACAGGGAAGTAGTATTGAAAGTGTACATGTGCCACCAAGATACATAGCCCCAGATACAACAGGAATATAGTCTGGAGGTAACGATCATACCTACTGATTACCTGAGAACCCCTGCCCCACTACATACCATTTCATATTGTAGTGGTATTTTCCCCCTTCTTTTTGATAAATCCCATTCCACAATACATGATTTGGGGTCACGTAGGTGGTGGCACCACAAGCACAGAATGCCCTTTCTAGGGAAGTCGAGCAGTCCGCTTCATATATTGATTCTTGGCAGAGTGTAAACAAAAAACTTGTGTTTTTTAGCATCAAATAACACAAGACTATGTATGCCTATGCTTTTCCTGGGTTAAGATTATCGGATTACAATTTTAATATAGGAATGGTGTATGGTATATTTCAACACAATTAAACCTTATTATTTAAGCAGGGGTAATTTTAGGGAAGTGTATCTTGTTGGGTCTAAAACAGCTGCGCTGGCTGAGGATCCCTTTCAGAGTACAATTCAAAGGGCTCATGCCTATCCTTAAAGCAGGGGTAGGGAACCTCAGGCCTAGGGAACGAATTCAGCACTTGAGGCCTCACTGTCTGTCCCCCTGGATTCTCCCTTGGCCATATCCACTCCTTGCTCCCTATCATTTGCTTGCTCCACACCCACCATGTTTTTACCTGATTGGAATGTGTTACTGAACTCGGATAATGTTATTTGCCTGCCTGGGTGGAGATTAGGGGCGTATATGTGAGTAGGTACCGAGACGTGCAAAGGTAAAACTTGAAAACTTGCAACCACTGCGCTGTCCACTTCTGTGGCTGGTTCTGTCACTACTGGCATGTAGCCCTCAGAAGATGTCATGGACTGGATGGGTGCAGAGCACTGGTGGAAGGCACCAGCCAGGGAATCCCCAGGGGGAGAAAGCTCAGAGCCAGCCAACTGGTAGTGGGTTGAGCATGAGTGGTCAGAAGGAGAAGGAGCAGACCGGGAGGCGGAGGTGTCAGAGGCAAAAGTGGCAACAGGGTTTAGTGAGAAGGAAGAGGCTGCGGCAGAGCACAGTTCAGACTCCGAGGCAGAAGCTGGCAAGTCTCCCCCTTCTGCTGCGACCAGCTTGCCTCCCCCCTGGTCTCCTAGAACACGCAGAGAAATGAAACGATTGTGTGCCGATACAACCTGAGGCTGCTTGAGAAAGACTCTGAAGATGAGGAGTCCTAGTGGGCACTAGGAAGGCGGGGACCTTCAAGTCCTCGCAGCTGCTTCATTGGGACAAGACCTCCCAGAAAGTTGATGAGACCACTAGGCCAGAGTAGTGGTTTGTTCCCTTGAATAAATAATTAACTTCACTGGCCTCAGTTGATTTATTGTTTTGCTAACCTACCTCTGACTCAGCTCTGGCAAACTGCATAGCTGCCAAGTTTCCCCTTTTCTCGCGAGGAAGCCTATTCAGCATAAGGGAAAATCCCTTAAAAAAAGGGATAACTTGGCAGCTATGCAAAGTGATGCTCAGAAGGGAGAGAGAGCTCAGTTGGTAGAGCACGAGACTCTTAATCTCAGGGTTATGGATTCCAGCTCCACGTTGGGTGAAAGATACCTGCATTGCAGGGGGTTGGACTAGATGTTCCTTGTGGCCCCTTAAACTCATATGATTTTATGAATTCATCTTATTCAGGAATGTAGCCCTCAAGCTGTGGAAGATGCCCCACCGCTCCTTTAATGCCTTATATGGCTTGGTCCTTGGCTGGTGCTTCTCCTACATCAACCTTCTTGCACACTGAGGTCATCTTCAGACAGCCTTTTCTAGCGCCTTTGAAGGGTCCTCGAGTGACACTAGACAAAGCAGCATTTCAGCTGTTGTGCCCTGTTTCCGGAATGCTCTCCCGGAAGGCTTGCCTGAAAATCTAGTGTTTTTCGGCACCCAGGAGACAACCCAGGTTCTTTAAGGGCAGTAGTAAACAAGATGATATCTGTAGAATTGGGGCCTTTTAAAAAAATAGGTGCAGGGGAGCCCTGTTCCAGACTGCTGTGGGTAAGGCACAGGGACTTCCTGCCCCTTGCATCTGATGATCTGAAATATTTCCCCCCCAATGTAGATAGCAGGCATGAGAGGTAAAATCTGGAGCAAGACTATAGAGTGTGTGTGTGTGTGTGTGTCGCACACACCCCACCCCACAAACTATTGTCCCAATCTGGAGCAGGAGCTGCTGTTTGGCTTTTAGAAAGTCATTTACACAAATGCTAATTGCATGAATGCTCATCTGGTTTGGCCCTTAAATATGGCTTGTGCTGATTTTTAATTTCGCTGCTGGTTAGTTGTTTTGTTTTTTTACTGTTTTTCTCTCGTATTGTAGTGTTGGTATTATTGTTTCTATTTTGATTGCTTTAATATTACTATAAGCCGCACTGGGAGTGCTAGCACTGAAGGGGTGCTTGCCTAAACACATGTGACATTCAAGGAGCTTATGGGAATTCCTGAATGACTCTCATACAACAATTTTTATTATTATTATTGTTTTACAATTGCCTTGAGGAGGTTTTTTTTTACTAGAATAGCAATGAATTAAACTTTCATGTTTAAAGCAAAGATATGTCTCTTTCCTCTCACCCACTCCCTTTTTACCAGGCAGATTGGTAATGGAAAAGTAGATTTAACTATAACCTGCCAAATTGCCTGTATTTAAGCATTTGCGAAATATGAGAATATGAATGCATTGGCTATCTAGGGCTATCTGGGGAAAGGCCAGGAAATGGGGTATAGATGAGATCTGCTGGTGGTCTCACTGCAGAACAAATCACTTTTGGGAGAGTGCTAACCTAAAACCCATTTTATAAACTGATTCAAAGGTTTTTATACATCTTCTGGGACATCTCTGGATCAGGAGATAAAACTCTCCCTGCTCTTCAGAGATCCTTTCTAAAGGGTATCCAGAGAGATCTTTTATCTCTGATCTTGTTGATAAGCACCACAGCACAGAGATAGAACATAAAATAAAGCCCCTAGGCTATTCTTTAAAAATAAAAGTGAGCATCACAAGCATCACACACACAAACATCACAATGCTGGAGGATGGATGAATTGATTGGGGGGCATATAGAGGTGGGTGGAAAGGCAGAATTCCCTATTGCCACACCCAAGCACTGCAGCATTAAAACAAAAACCCCTAGCAGCAGTCTGAACTGACATAGTCTAGCAAGGGTGTCAAACACAAGGCCCGGGGGCCTAATCCGGCCCGCCAGACCTCGTCATGTGGCCCGCGTAGCCGCCGCCGCCGACAATAACCACTGAGAGTAGTTCTGGAGCCTGCGATTGGCCGAGGTTCAAAACCGGGGGCGGGGCTGCAGGCGGAGGCCGGGGCGCTGGAGCCGCGCTGACGGCCTTGGCCAGGGAATTTCAATTTCGAATGAGGCTGAGGGAGGCGGTGGCACAGCGGCCAGACGGGGAAGTGAGATGCAGGAGGAGGAGGAGGAAGCCCGCCGAGGAGGTAGGAAAGCCCTACAGGCGCCGCCGGCAAAGTTGGTGCCGGGACGGAGCAGCGCTGGATTTTTTTTTGGCGGGCTATGCTGTTGTCTCCGAGAGCGAGTGAGGCGGCACTAGGGAGCCGCCGCCCGCCGCTTCCCTTCCTCTCCTCGGCTGCATCCGGGAGGTGGGCGAGCGAGCGGGCGAAAGGGACGCGGAGTGAGCCTGAGGGGGAAGTAGGCGAAGCACAACAGTCGCTCTCTTGATGGAGCCGGGTTTCTCTTCCCTCTTGCCCCGTTTCCTCCTCATAGACACTCGGGAGGGTGCCTGGCTTTTGCTCTGCCCCCCACCCCCGAGCCGCCCTTTGGCTTCTCAGTTCCAGCGGAGCTGCTCCCCGGGGGGCGGCCGGGAGGGAGGAGGCGGCGGCGGCACGGGTTCCTGCTCTTCCCGCTCTGCCGCCGCCTCCTCTCAGCCCCTCGTGATGTAGGGCTCCAGATGGAGTCGCCTCGCGGTTTGAGTAGGTGGGAGGGGAAAAATTTTGGGGGGGGTTTTCAAGCCTCCTCTGCCTGCAGTCCCGGTAGGGAGAGGCGGCGGCGAAGACGACAACAGCGCGGGTGGGGGGAAGAGCAGCTCTGAGGCGAAGATGCATGTCCGCTGGGGCTGCCGCCGCCTTCCTCCTCGGGAAATCCGCTGCCCTCCCTCAGTGCGAGGGGAAGGGACTCTGGCGCTGAGGAGGGAGGATGCAAAAGCAAAGCAGGGAGTTGGCGCTGCACCGCATGTTCCTGCCCCTCTCCAAAGCATGGGGTGGGTTGCAGCGTGTGGCATCCTGCCTAGCGGGGTTTGGGTGTGCGCAGGGCAGGAGAGGGAAGCCCTCTTTCCACCTGCAGGTTTTTAATCCCAGCAGTGGCTTTCTCCTTCCTGCCGAAAGTTTAGTTGAGCCCCCCCCCCCCCGGAAGCCGCCGATCCCCACCTTTTGTTCAAATTTCCCTCGTTTACATCCCCTCCCACACACACACCACGACGCAGGAATGTGATCCGCGTGGGGGCGGGAATGAGCTTACATTATTACAAAAATCAGTAATAATTGAATGCAGTGACAATAATTTATGATAATAAAGAGTGGACACATAGTCCTACAGACACAACCGGCCCTTTGAGGGTGACCAAACTGCTGATGCGGCCCCCGATGAATTTGAGTTTGACACCCCTGGTCTAGGGAAAGATTTTTCCTTTGATGTTGCTCCATGGAACTGACAATATTGAGGTCCAAAAATTTATAGAGTCAACAGTGATTGCCCTGGTTTAATCCTGGGGTGCCCAGTGTGGAGAAGGAATTAAGAGTTGGGCTTTTCCCTTTCTTTCTTTCTTTCTCTCTCTCTCTCTCTCTCTCTTTCTTTCTTTCTTTCTTTCTTTGCAAGGGGTTTGCCTCCCTATGTTTTTTTTGTTTTGGGTGAGGTGTTCTAGGTTTGTTTGTCTGAGAGGGGGGAGGAATCTATAATTTTGGTGAGATGGGTGTTTTGTTGTCCCCACCCAAGGAAATTTCATAGATTTCCAAATATACCCGTGCGCCCCAAAGGTTGCAGATTTCTGGGTTGACCTGTGGCAAACTACAGTGGTGCCTCGCAAGACGAATTTAATTCTGCGAGTCAATTTGTTTTGCGAAAAATTTGTCTTGCGAATCGCAGTTTCCTATAGGAATGCATTGAAATTTCTTTTTTTTTTTGCCCATAGGAACGCATTAATTAAATTTCAATGCATTCCTATGGGAAACTGCGATTCCCAAGACGAATTTTTCGCAAAAAAAAATTGTCTTGCGAGTCACCATCAGATCGTCTGGCAAATTCGTCTGGCAGGGCATTCGTCTTGCGAGGTACCACTGTATTAGTTGTTCTGTCTGTTGTGCACTGTATAAAGGGGGTGTGATATACAAAAATACACGTGAAACTTAAATGGAAATGAGCTCAAAGCCAAATATTGAATTTATTTATTTTGAAACAGATATCCCAGGTTTACTGGCTTCATTCAGATAATATATGATGCATTTGTTTTCAAAATCTCCTGGAACATATTGCATAGAGATATTTTCACTAGCGGAGGGAAAAAATCTTTTGTGCTTCTAAAATTTTACTGAAGCTTGCCAAAAGAGCTGAGTTTGAGAATGAGATGCAAGACTTGAAGCCGCTACCAATCTTGTTTCCTAATGAAGTAGAAACTACTGTTGTGAGCATTGGAACTAAAGGGCCAGGTTGCTAGAATTGCCACTATGAAACAAAGGCACTCAAGATTGGAATGAAGGAAGCATAATAGCATGCCAATAAAATAGTCGGCTTTATTCAAAGCTTCAGTGACACAGAATTAAACAGGATCTATGCTGCTTCAATTGAGACAGCCACTCGTGCAGAAAGACCACACTGTCTTATTCTGTGTTTAACGTTTGCTTTGAGAAACAGAGTTGGTGCACCATCTCTGCCCTCCAGAGAGAACCTACGATAAATCAGAAAGTGAGGTTTTCAAGGAGACCTATGTGGTAAATAATATAATGGGATGTATATCCATATTGTGTGTAACACACTCAAGTGGCCTCCTATAACACCCTCCTTTGTTAATGCAAACGGTTGTTGTAACTAAAATAGTATGATTTTCAGGGTTAATCAGCTTAGGTACCGGTACTAGGTTTGTGCTGTTGGCCATGGATATGTTTGTGTTCCATGTTTGGCACCATGGTTTTGTGACCAGAAAGGAAGAAATGTAAGATGCTAATAACTTGGGAGCTTTCGGAACTAGAAAAAGGAATACTTAGAAAGAGTTGTAAGGAGCTTTTGTTCCAGAATTGGCCATTACCCAGGGGGGAAATAGTTTTTGATTTGGAAGCCATAAATAAGAGCATTTTCTAACCAGGTCTCACCCTCTTTTTATCAACTGAATAAGGGAAAAGGAGGGGGGAATAAAAAAAGATGGAGCTACAGATGTTTCCTTGAGCTAGTGGTTCAGTTGCAGCTTAACCAGCGTCCGAATACATGAATATAGAACGTTTTTTGGTGGTATCCATCCACTTAGTATCGGAAAAACAAGATTTCCCTCTTTTATAAATTCTGGTGTCTTGCTACTGATGGGAGCTCTTTGGCAGAGGACCCTCAGTCGCCCTCCTAACCTGGAAGAAGTGGAGTATGCAAAGTGATGATCTTGGCCTGCATCAGATCCTCTTGAAAGCAAAAATAATATCGCTGTCAAGATGATGCACCCTCTGCTGATCTGTGAAGGCCCAGCCTTGCCATTTTTTGGAGCAGGCCCCGCCTTTTAACCAAACAGTTTGTGGCAGTTTTGATCTGGATTGGTAATTTACATCACTGTAGCTCAATGATAGAGCACGTACACTAGATGCCTTCCATCGCTGGCATCTCCAGGCAGGGCTGGGAGAGACCCTGTCTAAATCACTGGAGAACTGCTGCCGAGGAGTGTGGAAAGTACTAAACTAGCTTCCCGTTGTATAAGGCAGTTGCTGTATTCCTTTATTTCAAAACTTTCACAACCCATGGCTTGAGGTGCGTACGTTGGAATCGGAAGTAGGCATTCCCCTTTTATAATTAAAAACAACAACCCTGGAATATATGTGGGAAGAATGTGTTGTACCACAGCACACTGGTACCTCGGAAGTCGAACGGAATCCGTTCTGGAAGTCCTTTCGACTTCCAAAACGTTCGGAAACCAAGGCCCAGCAGGAAGCTCTGCAGCCAATCGGAAGCCCCGTCAGACGTTCAGGTTCCAAAGATCATTTGCCAACTGGAACACTCACTTCTGGGTTTGCAGCATTCGGGAGCCAAAACGTTCGATTCACATGGTGTTTGGGATCCTAGGTACGACTGTATTTATCAGTTATATTAGAAAGTATGCTCTGGTTTTTATTTTGTTAGCGCTTTGTGTTTCACATCTGGTGTTCTAAAGCTGAGACAGTGCCTTGTTGGGGTGAAGCTGAGAAACCATGACGTGGGGCAGGGTCTTGAAACCAGTTTTATCCAGTGGCTGTTGGTATTTTCTCTTTCTCTGTGGCAACTCTTCATATATTTCCAAACCTGCTGCCTCCAGCGAACTAAGACACAACTCTCTCTAATCCATCTGCAGTCCATGTACTGAAGGATTTCTAATAACAGGATGTAGCTGAAGAAGATATTAATGACAAAACAGGACTAGTCCATTTTCCCTGTAGTGAGACAAAGACAATATTTTTCTGCAGGGCAATGAATATTGGGTGTTCACACGGGGAATAATATGCTACCCCCATGATGTTCATATTTATTTTAAATGATTTATAAATTGCTTGATCATAGAGCTCTCCCAGCAGTATACAAATAAAACTAAAGATGAAATACAGCTAAAAGTCAATTAGAAAACAATTACGGTATACATAAAACCATCATCATTAAAACACAGATTAAAACAGATAAAATCAATAGCATTTCTAAAACAAATATAGCATTCTGTGCACCATTGCTGGGAAAGTTATTATTTTTTAAAAAAAATGTTCTTGTTTTCAAGATCTACCAGAATGATCCCTGGGTGCAAGTATATCTTATATGGAGTAGTATATTACTCCATTGTTCTTTTAGAAAGGACCTATATAGTCACATGGACTCACTCACTAATAAGAGAAGGAAAGATGTCTTCTTTTTAAAAGCCTGGCCCAATTTGGGCTGTTCCCCTCCAACTGTTGAAGATTTTTGTTCAGCTGTTTCCTATTTCTTCCATTCACTTATATTCCGACGCCTCCACTCTGGTACCCATAGCAACACTTGTTAATGCTGGTGAAACTGCAGCATCTAAAAACTTCCGCGCTGAACAAAACTCTTCAATGTTGCAGTTAAATCCAGTTGTATTTCCGTCAGGCTTGGATTCCTGCAGTACCTGTTTGAAGTAAACTTGGATTACAAGATTTTGGTAACTTTCTGCTCTTCCTACACTGTTGGATGCATTTATGCAGTGAAGCCTTGTATTCGGGTAGCAGCGAAGGTCTGAGAAGATCGATACATGGCTTGTGTAAAATTGACCCAGTTTAGCTGCAGGACGGAGTAGCCTTTTTGAAGTATTAAATTTGCATTCAGTAGATCACTGCTGAATACTGAGGCTGATTGATCTGTGAGATGTGCTGTCTTGGAGCACATGGTTGCTCTGGCTAATTCCCATGCAGCAGTAATAGCATGTTAATGAGTGAAGTAACAGACAAATGACTCCCATGAACTTGAACAAAATGCTAATTCAGTTTATTAGGAAGATCTAAAGCATTTCACAAAACGTTCATGAATTTTATTCAACAGATAAGCTTTCCCTCATCTTTTAGTCAGAAAGCTGGTTGCATCTTTTATGCTGGTCAGCTTAGATATAGGAGACTATTTTCATACCTAGGAAATCCAAGTTCATGACATTGCACCAAAAAATGTGAAATTTACTTCTGTCCTAGCCCTATTGCCCAGGTGCTGAACAGTTTGATTGTAGGAACTAGGATCTTCTCTATCCTGGTTGTAAGAGCTGTGCCCACATTAGGTAGAGTTGTTCATAATGTCAGGTGTCAATGCATGTAGAATATAACATGTGTAACTCTGAAATACATAAATTTTCCCCCTTCACTTTCAGTGGGTAAGGACTATGAAACCTCTTTGTGTTGGACTCAGTGCACATAGCCACATCACATATTGGTTTTCTGGGCTTTACCCCAATATGTAGACCAGCAGATGGCTGTTTAGACATTTCATGCTACCTTGGCACAAATTAATTGGTCCCAACCTGTCCAGTAATGCCCACTACATTGCAAAAATACAATATAAACAGACACAGTTATATGGTAGCTTAGAAGTGCTGTAATTGTACTTGTTCTTTTTCATGTTGTATGAAGCCTTTGGACTAGAGAAAATGATTTACAAAGTACTCTGACCTCATGATGGCAACCCTAATTCAAAGCTGTGCCTAAAAGTGTTGTCCTGCAACTTCTTAGGGTGATATCTCAGAATATAATGATAGATATCACCTAGACTGAATTGCTAATATTTCATATCTTGTTTAAGGCTTGTGTCTGCATCTCATGCAATTTTATATCTAGTGCATAGTATTCGAAGCAGCAGAGATCACAAGATAAATACTATGTAACGTCTCTTTAGTTAAAACTTTATTTATGTAGCAGGCATACTGTTCTATTTTCTTTTTAGGTATTATTTAAGGATTTTTATTTTGTTTGAAAACCCCACCTCATTGTTCTACCTTGCTTTCTTGGCTGTATGTTTTTGTTGTTGCTGCATCCCTTCTTGTTTTGGGATTGTTGTCAAGTTTTTCAACTAATCTCGTATTAGCCAGCTGTATTAATGAGATAATAAACCAGACTTGTTGCTAATGAATTGATTCATTCAACTGCTGAATTTAATTAGAAAGACACTTAACATTCCAGCAGATGTTCTTATTTTGTTTGGGTACAGTTGTATTTCTACACAATGAGCTGACAGGCCCATCAATGTCCATATCTATATGCCCTGCTCTTAAAGACTTGTGCCACAAATGTTATCATGCAGACACGCAAGTCTATAAATTCCAGTATCGTTGACGATTGCAGGTATAGTGTCTCTTGCCTCGTTAAGACTAAAGAGAGTTCTTCAGCGATGCTCTTGTCAATTTTATCATCAGCTTTACCTTTACCCTTTTAATCCTAACTCCACTTACCTGGGAGTAAGTTCTATTAAATTCAGCAGGACTTGCTTCTGAGTGAACATGGTTGGGCTTGAACTGCAAGTAACTTTCCTGCTTCCAGACTGCTGTTCATAGGTTATGCTAGTGAGACAAGTATGCAGGAAGTGTACCTTCCAAGTTTTGTCAGGAAGAAGAAGCCTAGTCTGTCCTTATCTACAAGTACTGTATGCACATTTCCTTGTAGCACTGGAGCAGGGGTAGGCAACCTCAGGCCCGTGGGCCGGATGCGGCCCAATCGCCTTCTCAATCCGGCCCACGGACAGTCCGGGAATCAGCGTGTTTTTACATGAGTGGAATGTGTCCTTTTATTTAAAATGCATCTCTGGGTTATTTGTGGGGCATAGGAATTCGTTCATTCCCCCCCCCAAAAAAAAGTCCGGCCCACAACATGGTCTGAGGGACTGTGGACCGACCCACGGCTGAAAAAAGTTGCTGACCCCTGCACTGGAGTGTGTGACCCTTTTTCCGTTGAGGGCTGCGTGGCAGGGGGGAATAATTTGTTGGAGGCCTCATTCCAGAGTAAAAGGTAAATGGGGACACTCCCTTGTTGCCATTCCTTTCTCTCTTTCTGCATTTTCCTCGTGCTTGTAACCCACATGAACTCTGACCAAGAGCCTCAAGAAAGCCTAAGAGCTTCAGGTCCATTATCTGTGCTGCAAGATGCATATCCTCCCTTTCCCCATTCTCCCATTGGTCATTTTGCTTTGGGATCCCAGGGCAAAGTGGAACATAAGGAGTTATCTCATACCAACTCTTACTTTTGGTTCAAATAGCTCAGCATTGTCTACACCAGGCATCCCCAAACTGTGGCCCTCAAGATATTTTGGACTACAACTCCCATGATCCCTAACTAACAGGACCGGTGGTCAGGGATGATGGGAATTGTAGTCCAAAACATCTGGAGGGCCGAAGTTTGGGGATGCCTGGTCTACACTCTCTGAGAGTGGCTTTTGGGGAGTTTAGGCAAGATTATTTTTCACCCCTATCTGGACATGCCATAGGTCAGGGGTTGCCCTGATCTAGTGGGGCTCCTGGGCAGGTACACCAGACTGACCTGCCATTTGAAAAAAAATCAAGCCTCTAGCTCTCCTAGAAAGGTTATGGAGTAAAATGTGCAGGTTCCTAAGCGATTTCTGTGAAATGAAAACGGTGTGGCTGCCTTGTATATATTTTCTGAAATGCTCCCTGCTATTAGGCATCAGAAGCATCAGTATACGTACACGCATGTGTGATCTCCATAGCCAAGGCCAGCCGGACATAGTTGGCTTCCCCTGGTTGTCGGAAATGGTTGTTGCTCTAATTTTGTGTTATGTCATGCCCTTTCCAAGGCAGCCATTTGGTGACTGGTGCCTCCAGCACACTCGCAAAATATGAGATGTGCCCTCATCTCCAAACAGGTTGTCAACCCCTGCCACAGATTGAATTTATGATGTGTTGCATGAGCTCTGCTACTAAGCTGTGACCCTTCTGTAGTGCTCTGCGAGGTGTCAATAACCAATATAAAAGGACAGCTGCAATATAAAAGGCACATGCAAGAATGCAGCCACTCATTTGCAATCAGGGAAGTATTTTTACTGTATGTGGTCAAATCCTATCTTGAAATTTGTTCATTAATCTTTGGGGACATTAAAGATGCAACTCCTGATCTGGCTGTTCCTAACGGGAGCAGCGGAAACTGTCCATGTAGAACTTACTTTACATTTGACTTGTAGCCAAAGGTTTAGCATTTGATCATTGGGTAAGCAGACTGTAAGTTTTTCCTGTGAAATGATTCTTGCCACTAGGATGTTGCAGAAGACTGGCTTTTCAGATAGTTGTGTGCACTTTGCAGTAAGGCTACAAGCTTAATCCCATTTATGTGGGAGATATGAAAGGAACATTTTGTGCAAAGATTACCATAATAAAGGACAAAAGTGGTAAGGACCTAACAGAAGCAGGAGACATCAAGAAGAGGTGGCAAGAATACACAGAGGAATTATACAGTACCAAAAAGATATGGATGTCTCATACACCCCAGGTAGTGTGGTTGCTGACCTTGAGCCAGACATCCTGGAGAGTGAAGTCAAATGGCCCCTAGAGAGCACTGCTAATAACAAGGCTAGTGGAAGTGATGACATTCCAGCTGAACTATTTAAAATTTTAAAAGATGATGCTGTTAAGGTGCTACACTCAATATGCCAGCAAGTTTGGAAAACTCAGCAGTGGCCAGAGGATTGGAGACTAAACGACTAAACAACAACAACAAAGCCCCATGGGATTTAGTAGGACTTATTTCTGAGTGGACATGGTTAGGTATGCCCTGTAGGTCTGTATTTACCCTCCATTGAAGTGAACTGGAAATTTTACATGTATGAGGTCTACATACCAGCCTGGGCTGATGTCACGTTTATTACAAACTCCAAGCTGGCCAGAAATGGTTTCTCTCCCACGCTCTGCACCTAACACTGTAAGAAAGTAATATGCAAGAAGTCTTTAATGCAAGACCAGCCACACAGGAAGTTCATTGCCACCCTTGGCTCATTTGGGAGCAAGGGCAGGATAGAAATTTAATAAAGAAACATATTTCCATTCTTTTTCATTCCATCATATATAGTGCACACAAGTCTGTTTGTTGACTTTTTTTAAAAAAAGATTGCTTTTGACACTGAGATAGACTAATATAATGTCTTTGTAATTTATTATTATTATTATTTCTCTTTAGACCACGAAGACTACATTTTGGAGCCACTTTCTCTGCCAGAAAGTCCAGGTGGCATTTCTGCTGTAGAAGGTTCTCCATCTGTGCCTTGTATATTCTGTGAAGAATATTCTCCTGTATCAGAACAAAACCAACTTCTGAAGCACATGATTATAGAGCACAAGCTTGTCATTGCAGATGTCAGGCTGGTAGCAGATTTTCGGAGGTATGTAGTTCTTGCTTAAAATTTGATTAGACAACCTAGGATAGAAAATGTCCAGAAAACTAGAACTGGTATATACTGAGACAACCAAAACATAGGATAAAGTTCCCAGTTATGCAAAAGAAAACAGAGAGATTCCCCCCAAAAAACAGTGAAAGGGAGGCTGAAAGGGTATGTGTGTCTGAAGGAAAATGAATTTATATTGATTTATATATATTAGTAACTTTGTATTAATGCAACTGTGTGTATTTTGTTTAAGTAGTCTGTTGTTGCTCCTGTTTTTTTGTACACCATTTAGATACATGTTTAGTACTGTAGATTAAGCAGTATAGAAATTAAATAATCATTTAATCAATGTTTTATGATGAAGCAGGATAGATACATTTTTGTATATAAATAAAAGGCAATTTTGCTAGACGTTAATGTAAGAAACTGAGCCTTGGATGAGAGAGCTTGACCCAGGGACTGTAGAAACAAGGCTGGAATGTGAATGTGTCTGTGCAAAGGAATCCCAAACTTCAAAAATTGGGAGTAAATCATTCTGCAAAAGTAGCCCTGATCATGGCACATAAACAGATGCACCAGCCTTTGGGGGACTGGAATGAGAGTTGAGAACCTTAAGGGAGGCAGATCTTTGCATTGACCAAACTGCTTCCTTTTATTCTTTTGGAGCTCGGCCCTTTATGTTAAGTTCTGCAGATCAGTTGCTGTTTCTTGTAAGCCTGTCAAAACTTGTCTATCCGTCTCTATGAACTGATTCATACAAGTATAGATCACTTTCTTTATGGAAGAGGAAACCCATGCAATAAAATAGACAGGCAGTGAGAAAGGCATGGTGAATCCACCGCTGAAATGTCCTTTTTGTTGTCTTTCAATGGTAAACTCTAGATCCTGATAACTCACTTGAACTTCCTTCCCTTAAAAAGTATTACAGTACATGTTGCAGTTGACATGTGATGACCACGCCCTTCTATAAATGCATTGGCCTCAGTGCTATTTGCATATTCTAATTACTAAAGTTCTAGAAGTTCCTATACCAATAGCTGTACTGACTGGGGCCACAGGTTACCCATCCCTGATCTACAGCCTATGTGAAATAAACCAATATACCTTCTCCTCATCAATATGTGCTTTGCAAGGTGCACGTGTTTTATCTAATTGACAAGCCTTATTCAAAACATTAAATGCTGTTGCTTAGCAATTTCACATGGCACACATTCCAGTCTGTACATATGTTCTTTTTGTTGCTGTCTTCTTTCCACTTTGGTATTTGCAAAGCTGCTATGTGTGTCTGGCTTCAGATGGCAAAGATCAATACCTTTTCTGCACTCAGTTTTTACCATGCATATATCAGTAGGCCAGATTTGAGACAACTGATATGCACCAAAAATGAATGGGATCAATTTTTCCACTGTAAAAATGGGTCAAAGAAAACTAAAATGCATAAACTCCCCGTTGCATAAGGTAGGATACTTGTGAGTGGAACCGAGTGATCATCTGTCCCCCTATAAATAAATGCTGTCCACATATCAACATCCAGGTGAGTTGCCATGACCTGGTTCATTACACTTCAGTACTGTATATATAAGGCAACTGATTGAATGTGGCAAACAAATGAGAGAAGAACTGATGAAAAAGTGGAGTCTGTGTGAGTGGTGGTGCTGTTGGCAAATCTGGGGAGGATCAAAAGAAAGACTTGGGGGCGGGGAGAAGCAGCTTCATCTTGGACATGTTGAGTCTGAGATGGTGATGAGAACAGTATCAAACAAGCAGGTAGAGACATGCAGGATTGGATGGAAGGAGAGAACTCTGAAGTGGAGAGGTATACCTGGGTGTCATGAACAAGCATATAGGTCAGGTTAGGGAGCCTCTGGGCTCTGGGATCCTAACTAGGTTTGGCACAGGTCCCAAATTCCCCCAAGACCACTTACAACATTGGGTAGAGGTGCAGCAGCCAGTGAGCAAAGCAGGAATGCCTTTGAAGACTCTCAAATGAGGTTTGCTGTCACTGCTTGTCAGTGGCGACTTCAAACCTGCTGAGTTTGGATGCACCATAAAGTTTCCATTGGAAGAAAATAGGGTTTAAAGTTGGCACTGGTCTGCATTGACTTCAAGCAGTGTTAGGACCTTCATTTGCAATGTGACATGAATTCAAACCACACTACAAACCACAGAGAAAAAAATGCGTCCCACCTGTCAAAATGGTCCCCCATGGGTGGAGAATCCAGGATCCAGTCCAGAGCTGCAAAATGTTCTCCACAGGTAAAATTGGTAGTTTGGATGGAACACTAAGCCATGGTTTGTTATAGCCATGGTTTGCTGAACAAGTCGGGATCAGGCTTGCATATGAGCAAAGAAAATATTTGCTCCACCACCACCTCTGCAAGTACACAGCTGCAATCCCAAATGCTTTGGTGGTATTTGAAGACCAGCACAGCCTCACTACATCACCAGTTATCAGAGGCAAAGGGATTTGTGAAGCTTCTCAGATGGATTCTCAGCCACACAGCATCAGTGCAGAGGGAAATCTTTATGCTACTTTTGTCTTTAGTGATTACGCAGCAGAACCAGGCAGCTCTTATTCAATTTCTGGCTCCTGAGAGAACCTCGGACATGCAGATCAATGCTCACAACTTTATATCATGTAAAGTGAACTATTTCCATGGACGTTTTTATGCTTGCAAACATTAGTGTCTGTATTGCACCTGGAAATAATTGAAGCCAGCAACTCTTTGAGATCCGGTCCCTACCTGCCTCTTAGACCCTTCCCTCAACACCTGTGCCCACTATTGAGCTACACAATTTTGGTTCATTAAGACACTTGATTGATGAGCAAGGAAAACAGCTGAAAGCAATAACTTTTGTTAGGGTGTAACAGGGACTTGAAAGCCAATGCAAGAAACCGGGAAATGTGATACCAACAAACGGCTATTTGCTTCTTTAAAAGTATACATGGTCAATATGTAGGACTATTGGCACTGCAGTGTTCAAGTTCTCTGTCAGCTTTCTATGCCTATGTTGCAATTCATCCCATCCCACGAGGACAATTTGTTTTTCTTGCCAAATTATGGCTCTAGTGTTTTCAAATCCAGAAGTTTCCTTCTCTCATGGGAATGCCATATGGCAGCACATGGTACCAGGGCACTGAGCTTCTTGATATTTGCTTGGATGGAATAATGTATTTTACTGTCAAGCTGGATAATTAAACTACTAAGCAGGTCTCAGTATTCATGCAGTACTGTATACATTTTTCTAGAGACTTATGACCAAGCATGCACAAAGCACCCATTTATGTTTTGGTAAGTATCAGGTTTTAAAGCCAAGTAATAAGATGAAAAGAATCTAGGGCAAATAAAATCCGTATAAAAAGTTAGCTTATTCAGCACCGTAAGCTTGCCATGTTTTTCATTTTTTTTAAATCAAACACTAGTCATTGTGTCTGGTTTCTTCATACAAGCTGAACATTTTAAATTACCTGGTAATGGATATCCAATTTCCAACTTATCTGTACTGGGAAGATTGTTCTGGCTAAATAGAAATGTCGCCTTATTTGAAAAACGACCTCTACAAAAGACTGGTAGCAATGAGTGGCTCGGGTATCCAAATGCTGCAACAAGAATTGCATATTAAGAGTGTAATGAAACGAACAACAGTTTGGGAAATGTTTTGTAACATAGCTGTTTGCATTTTTGCTTTCCCCCCCCCTTTGTTTTTTTTTTAAAGATATGCATTTTACTGGAAGAAAAGATTCTCAGAGCAGCCCATTACAGACTTCTGTTGTGTGATAAGAACAAATTCTGAAGCAACTTTAGGTGAGTGTGTTGTTAATGTAACCTGCACAGGCCTGGTTTGCAAAATTCCCCACAATCTGCCATTGGACCACCAATTTTGTTGGGACACTTTTTGCTGAACTATATCAGGTGCTGAAGCCCTCTTGTTTGTGAGCTTGAGTTCAACAGATTATTTGATTCACTTTAAAATACAAAGAGTGAGTGTCCAGCATTATATCTTGGACTATAAGCTTGTGGGCAATGCCTGTGTTGATTTTTGTACATCTTGCATACATCATCATCATCTATACTTCGGGCCAAACAAAGGATGATTATGATAGAATGCTAGGGAAGGAGCCCTCTGCCTTAATATTATAGGTACTCCCATACCAGTTATAATGTTTCTGAAGTGCTCCATTTCACTGATTAGAGGTTTATAAGGGTGGCTATAGTAGCTCTGACTGTCAAATAAAATTATAAACCTCTAAATAACTGCTATGAGACACAATCAGTTCGGCACCCTGCTTCTGGCCTACCATCAGGTATTCATTTAAAAGAAGGAGAGAGAAATCTTGGCAGTTGTAGAATGCAGTTCAGCTGTAGAAAATGGAGAGTCTAAAGAAAAAGAGGCATAACAAGGGCTTCAGGCATTTTAAACTGATTCTGGTTCCTATACCTGTGTGCCTGGAAGATTGGGGTGAGAAGACCAGTTCAGCCTGTTCTGAGTACAAAGTCAGAATGCAGATTTCTTTTCTTTTCTTTTGGAGAATTCTTTCCGTACCAGGCAGTGTTATTCCCTTAATGTATGAAATATGCAGAGGCTGCATTTGGATGTGACAGTAAACCATGGGTTCTGAAGCTGGCTTGTTTAACAAACTATAGCTAATATTGATCACGGGTAAGGATTGAAAGTAGTGCTAATCTGTGGCTAATAAAATGAAATGGAAACCTTCAGATTTCTTCATGGAGTAGTAATTGGGAGGGATTTTATTACACTATGGTTTATTGTGACATTTGAATGCAGCCAGACACGAGACCTGGGACTGATTATCCTTGTCCAGTAAAATCTAATGGCATTCCCTGGTGGGCTTCGCTTTATATTCATGGATTTGCTTCTGGCTGAAGCACAACTGCCAACATGACTAGGAAATTTCTGAACAGACCCCTTAGAAAGAACATTTTGTCTTAAATGGATAGAATTACCACTTGCATCTTTCTCCCTCTCTCAGTGACTTAATATAACTCAAACCTGTATTACATTAAAAAGCTCAATGTATCGACCTAAGTGTTCTCCTGACATTTGATCTGTAATCTTTTAACAGAGGAACAAGACAATTACTTCCTTTTATGTGATGCTTTGCCTGAAGACAGAACACTGAGGGAGAAACTCCAGCAACAAAGACTGGTAAGGTGGTTTGCATGTGACCATCCTGAAGCATGATATGAACTGCACAAAAAATGAGGATTTAATTTAATTCCCAGGTTTCCTCTTTCAGTAATAATGAAGTCGATCCTCAACAGTTAACTTAACAGTTCCAGTAAGCTTAGTAGGACATACTTCTTTAAAGCAGAAGTGTCCCTATTTTCCAGGGACAGTCCCTGATTTAGAGAAGCCATCCCAGTTTCTGATTTGATCCCGGAATGTCCCACTTTTTTTAGGACGTCTCTATTTTCATTGGATCAATGTTGGAGGGTATGGAGTTACGCGAGCCCGGAGCCATCTGTAGACAACCCTGTATAGGGAAGTTTTTTCAATGTTTAATGTTTTATTATGTTTTTATGTATGTTGGAAGCTGCCCAGAATGCCGGGGCAACCCAGTCAGATGGACAGGGTATAATAATAATAATAATAATAATAATAATAATAATAATAATAATTAATAAATGGAATGGGACTTCCCTATTTTTATTGGAGAAATGTTGGAGGGTATGTTTAAAGGTGTGCTGAAAATTGACTCAAAAGAATCCAAGGCTGTGGTTTT
This sequence comes from Zootoca vivipara, assembly GCF_963506605.1. Lineage (NCBI taxonomy): Eukaryota > Metazoa > Chordata > Lepidosauria > Squamata > Lacertidae > Zootoca > Zootoca vivipara. The sequence goes on along the minus strand of NC_083285.1, from coordinate 20,620,864 downwards.
GAATACAAAGTGTATGTCATATGTTTGTCCACAATAGTAAAGATTCTTCACCTGGGATTCTGATCTCTGCAGAGCACTGCCCAACCCTACTTAGTGACCCTGTTATCTATAAATGTCTGGTCTTCCTTCAACAAAGGAATTATAGAAATCCACCAGCTGAGCATTCCCAGAGGCAGCTGAGTGTGTTTATCAGCCATGGCTTCTTATTTGCAGAGCTATTCCAACATCAGAAGAAGCAAAATAAATAGGAACCTCTTGAAAGGGGGGGCAGCAGCTAGATAAAGGTCCTGCTCTTTTTGCTCGCTTTGAACTGATTCACACATGCATATATCTCTTGAGTTTCTAGGGCTCTTGCCATCTTATCGCTTAATGACTCAACAGCTGAAGGGGAGGCACTGTTCAGTGACAGTTCAAAAGCAGGCCTTTAAAACCTTGCTGTGGATTTTGCATAAAGCAAGCCCTAAAATGGCACCTCCGCGGTGAAACTTTCTTCTCGTTAAGTTGTTTTGGAGATGTGAAAGCTGCATGGGGGGGTGTTCTTTCACACATACCGAATCCACCACTTTTTGCAGCTGCCGAGAAGCAGGCATGCATAGGTAAGCTCAACCTGCAAAGTAGTTCTAGCAGGTTGTCTAATTGCCTCAAAAATAAACCAATTGCCAGAACAACTCAAGCTTACCATAGAGGGGTAGCCAATGCAGTGCCCTTTAGGTGTTGCTGATTACGGCTTATGTAATCTTTAGTCACTGGCCTATTATTATTATTATTGAGAAGAAGAGTTTGGATTTGATATCCCGCTTTATCACTACCCGAAGGAGTCTCAAAGCGGCTAACATTCTCCTTTCCCTTCCTCCCCCACAACAAACAGTCTGTGAAGTGAATGGGGCTGAGAGACTTCAGAGAAGTGTGACTAGCCCAAGGTCACCCAGCAGCTGCATGTGGAGGAGCGGGGACGCGAACCCGGTTCACCAGATTACGAGTCTACCGCTCTTAACCACTACACCACACTGGCTCTCAATTAAGCTGCCTGTTCCTCTGCCGAGGTGCTTACAGGGGTGTGAGGGTGAAGAAACAGGGATCTATTTTTTAAAAAAAGAGCTGACTTGCTCAGTTTCATAGCACTGGGGCACCAAACAACTGTTTTCTCCCGGTGATGTAGAATGTGTCGAGGGCTTTTAGTTCTACATTTTTAATCTTGAGTTCTTTATATCTCCTGTGCGGTGAGGAGAAACCTAAGTATCTTCAAGTTCCAGTTTCCTCACTCTGGGTCTTCCGTTACTTGTGTAAAATATAAATGATTGCTTGCTTCAAGCTCTCTCGTGGAAAATATACACCTAGACTCTCTTAACTCAGTTCTCTTGCCTGAAGCAATATGCAGCTTCACACTATGAACACTCAGCAGTAAAATGCAGCTTTTATTTAAATTGGAGGAGAACATTCCTAGAAATAGATACAAAAAAAAATATTAAGTGTTCTAGGAGACCTGTTAGGAATATACAGTATGTTAAATTGTTTTGCTTTAGTTTAAGGCTTAAACCTATATTATTTAAGGTAAAAAAAACCTGCTCCTTTTATTCACATGGGTGCACCTATACATCAAGGAGCCATTGATGATCATATTGATTTATCGAGGCTAAAATATTTTCGTTATGCAGCCTGATTCCATCAATCCTTGTGTCATCCAAATTCTCATTTTGGGAGGTGCAAATACATTTTCTCCAGTTTTCATTTGAACTGCACTGGATTAGACCAGCCTTCAGGTCTTTCTGTTTAGCCTGTTATTCTTCCTTCATGCTGTGTGAACATTTGAACCTAATCGTCGGCGAGAAAACCATGTTTTCAAATGAATCAAGTGCCTGTGTTGCTCATTAGCTGATAATGAGAGACAATGGAAAACTGCTAGGAATAATTTACAATGAAGCTATTTCCAAAAACGAATGTGATTGCATGTGTTCCCCCCCCCCCCCTGTTCAACAGAGAGAGAATCTGGAGCAACAGCAGCGAGAGAGAAATGACACCGACTTTCACGGTGCATGCATGTTCTGTGATAAAGAGTTCACTGGTAACAGGTTAGCGATGAACGTTTGACTACGTGTTTTCATCCTCATGAACATCCCAAACCTATGCAAATGGGGGAAATGGAAATGTCACCATAAGGGTTTGGTACTGATAGAGCTGTAGCAGCATTTTATAGCTGGCAAGATGTTAGAGTTGCCTACAGGTAGCCCAGTGTAAGAAAAGTGCTGGAGGAAAGACCAAAGCGTCCATACAGTCCAACATCCCATTTCACACATGCCCATCAACTAGCTAAGGCAGTGGTGGAGATTTTGTAGTCCAGCCACATCTGGAAGGCCACAGCCTCTCTCATCCCTGATGATTGGCCATGCTGACTGGGGCTGATGGGTTTTGGAGTCCATGAGCAACTTGGGGGAGGCACAGGTTCCCCGTCACTGAGCTAAGGCACAATGCTTTGGAGCAAGGATTTAGCCATCATGACTAATGGCTATTGATAGATCTATTGTTCCATGACTTCATCCCCCTTCGAAGCCTTGTGAGCCATTGGCCATCATCACACCATGTACAGCGAAATCCATAAAAGAAGAAGCGTAAAGAATTCCTTTGCTTCGCCTGTCCTGAATCAAAGTCATTACAGTGGTACCTCGGTTTAAGTACACAATTAGTTCCGGAAGTCTGTACTTAACCTGAAGCGTACTTTCCCATTGAAAGTAATGGAAAGTAGATTAATCCATTCCAGACGGTCCGTGGAGTACTTAAACTGAAGCGTACTTAATCTGAAGCGAACTTTCCCATTGAAAGTAATGGAAAGTAGATTAATGCATTCCAGACAGGTCCGTGGAGTACTTAAACTGAAAGTACCCAAACCGAGGCGTACTTAAACCGAGGCATGACTGTAGTTGACTGGCATTCTAGTTGACTATGTCATTAGTTGACACGGGCACGCGGCTCACTTTCAGTCTGACATATCATGGTTGTTGGACCAGAGTTGTTATGTATGAACTAGTCTCATTCAGCCCATTAAGAAAACGGGCGCTAGAGGTGCGACGGGGCCGCAGCCTTCCCTCCCTTTCTGCGCTCGGCCGCAGGGCCCGCCGGGAACGCAATTAAACAAAGCGCTGTCCCGTCGTGTCCCGCGGCCGAGTGCAGAGAGGGAGGGAAGGCCGCGGCCCCGCCGCTCCTCCCACGGACCAGGTAGGGTTGTCAGGAGGAGGAGGAGGCGGACCAAGATGGCGGCATCGGGCTCCGGGGCCACAGCGGCGGGAACCCAGTCCGGCTCCCACTGCCGCCACGGGCCGCGGCCCCGGAGCCCGATGCCGCCATGTTGGTCCGCCGCCGCAGGGGAACGGGAGGCAGAGGGTTGGGGGGGGGAGAGAGAGAGCGCGTGTGTACGTCCCGCCTCTTCGTCCAGTCCCTGTGTCCGTGGGGCACATGCGCATTAGCACGGACACAGGGACTGGATGCAGAGACACAGGGACTTTATTATATAGGATAGTGGATCTATTAAAAAATTACTTCAGTAGCACCTTAAAGACCAACTAAGTTTTTATTTTGGTATGAGCTTTCGTGTGCATGCACACTTCTGGATCTATGAATTAGTGGATCTCAGTGGCCTGCTTTGCACATCCCTTTAAACCACAGTTAGGCTTAACTATACTGTCAAGGTGTTGTGCAGTACACTGGGCTAAAATCTTGGACACATGGCCCATGGTTTGACTTGGTATTATGTCTGAACCTGGGTTTGTGGCTTCTCTCTCAAAATAAACCACAATCTGTAACCAAGATTTGTGCCCATGGTTTTAGCCCTGGGCACCAGCACGCTGCACATTCATCCTTAAAACATAGTTAACTGTGTGCAAACCAAGCCCATCACACTTTTTAGTGGTGGGAATATTCTCTTATAGTGTTGCATTGGCTCTTTCTTATCACCTACCTGGTTCTAAACAATGAATTTGATTTATGTACTTGTTTTGCATGCCAAGGTTCTTTCCTTTTTTAAAAAAGGTGTGTGGGTTTGTCTTGAGTTGCTACCATTCAGGAGGCACCAAGGTGGACCGACAGGCACATGCCCATAGAAGCCTTCTTGGGTGTCTGCAGGATCCCTTTCCCAACCCTGGTATTAGGCCTGAAAGGATCGTTTTGTTGTAGCCAATAGAATAGTTTGGGAGGGAAGCCATGTTCAGTTTATCCAGTTTGCAGAGGTGCCCCTGGGCTCTGCAAAGCATTAATATATTCTCCCATTTCTACTGAAATCTACTCAAATGGTGCCCCCGGTGAGTAATTAGAGTATTGGTTAAAATTAGCCATTCTTTTTGGTTTCAAGCAGGCAGGTCAGGTTGTGAAATGCTGCAGTGAGGTGGCGATAAATCTGAGATGTAAATTTTCCCATTTAGTTACACACAACTGCTTTCGCTGCTGGGAAAGCTGCACATAGTGCTGTAACTTATTCAGTGTTGGTTTTATAGGGGTGAAATCCACATTTTCTTCAGTTAAGTGGAAATAATTTGTCTAGCCGCAAAAAAGAAACAGTGCCGTTACTTAGTTGCGGTTTTATACTATTTTAAGTGTTCCGAGTACAGAGAGCAGCTTCAGAAAGACTCTTCGGGCTTTCTTCCTCTCTCCATGTTGGCCTCTGCAGGGAAAAGAGGCACACTAACAAAGGGGAGAAAGGACATTTATTTTTAGTGATGCTCCTTAAACCATAGCACCAGCCTCTTTCTTCCCCCCACAACCCACCAAGCCATGTTTTGAAGCTACCGTAAAAGTATGTTAAAGGAACTAATGCTCTGCTTGAATTTTTCCTTTTTTAGATCAGACCTCCTCAATCACATGGCAAATGATCATGCATTCAATGTTGGGCTGCCAGATAACATTGTACACTGTGAGGAGTTTTTGGAACTTCTACAGAAGAAACTAGACAGGTACGCTAAATAGCCAAGTTTATGGAAAGACTGGATATGATAATTGTATAAGTTAGTGGACACGAGGGACTCTGTTTGCTTTGGGGACTCTTCACATCATTATCTTCACCTAGAGACCATTCCTCTTAGAGCCCAGGTCCCATAGCTTTTATATATCAGGGTTGGAAAGAGCAGTGGTTTCACTTATACAACGATTTAGGATGCTTCCAGATATGCGTTCATTGTGGAACCAGTGCAGTTTTTTACAAACATGGTTTTGTCTTCATCAAAATGCTTAGCCCAAACCATACTTTCCTTAACATTAATCTGAATTTCCCCTTACAGTACCACAGAAAATTCACTAAATAAAAACAACCCATTGTACATCCACATCACTACTGGAAAGGAGGTGGGGAGGATGGCAACCTGCTTCTTGCATTTTTTTATTTTAAAGTTTAGAATTAAATCAATAGTAAGGAGCCGCTCGATTATCTCCGAATTGTGTTTATGGAAAAAAGAGCTTGATGTATAGGTCCTTGAGTATTCAGAAGCAACTGACTCAGTTGGTAGAAAATGGATTTTTAAGAGCTTATAAAAGGGAGCCTGGGAATTGAATAAGTAATATTGTTTAATAGTTCTATGGATGAAGTAACAGTAAAAGTTGGAGATGGTCTCTAAATGCAATACCTGACCAATCTGGGCATCTGAAGGCAGGAAATGTGTGTGTGTGTGTGTGTGTGTGTGTGTGTGTGTGTGTGATGGTTGGAAAGAGGGCAGTATTTTTACTTACCAATGCAATATACTAACATGTTAAAATGTTCTTCAATTCAGTTCAGTTACATTGATCTGTGAATCATGCAGCCACACAAAGGGTCCTTGTGATTCTTGCTCAGGCAGCAGAATGAGATATAAGGGAATCTGATCAATCAGCATTATATAATGTAGCATGACTTACTAAGGTTCTTCCACACTGTAACACTATTGCAATAAGCAATCTTTTAAATAATATTCAATCCATGTTTTCTGTGTTGAAGGGCATTTTCATCCAGTACCAAGTGATGCCAACAGCTAAAGCTCAGTAGCTCTGCCTGTTGTGCTTGCAGTGGTTTATGCTTTGAAATATTTTGTTTGTTTGTTATTGCATAAATTTAGTGGTATGTTTTTTTAATATTCTTTGCCTCCATGGCTGCAGAACTTCTTTATTCCAGTGCCAAATACTGTACAAGGATACAATACAGAAAATCTATATATATAAAAATGTAAAAATCTTGAAATTGTTGGCCGCTATGTTCTCTGTAACCGCTTGACCGATCGTCCTGAAATTTTGACACAACAATCCAGGCCACTCCCCGAGGGCTCAGACAAAAGTAAATACTGGGAAATAAAACCCAGAACCTAACAGTTCCTTCTCCAAGGGTGGGGGCCAAGGTATGGAGATACATGGGGGAGGGGCCAACACTCCCCAGGGACAACAAAGGAAAGGGTATCCTACCGAAACACAGGGATGAGCCGGGGTGGATGGAGGAGGGGCAGGATACGTCATGGATCGGGACAGGGGGGGGGAACCACAGGAAAGAACCACAGGAACGCGTGGCCGGGTCAGTATTGTATATAAAAGTTATGGTAAACATGTGGGGGGGGAGCTCAGTTATACCAATAAATCAGCAGTCATATAAATTCTACAAGCCCAAACCACAGATAATTCCCCAAAAAATGATTTTATTTTACATATTTACACTACATCAGTTGGCAGTGGTGGTTCCTTTAACATAAAGGATTAATGTTTTTTCTCTGTTGAACCAATTCTATATCTGCTCTCCCCCTCCAGGGACAAATTTTAAAAATGGGTGGGGTCACCTACCTGTCAATCAGCTGACGTAGGGTGATGTGACTCTTTTTGAAAGTGCACTCCCATTGTGGCTTCAAGTAATCATAGAATCGTAGAATTGTTGTTAGAAGGGTCTTCTAATCCATCCCTCTGCAATGCAGGTATTTTTTGTCCAAGGTGAGGCTCGAACCCATGACCCTGAGATTGAGTTTCATGCTCTACCAACTGAGCTATGCCAGCTCTTGCAGGGTGCTCCAAGATTATGAAGCAGTTTACATTGAAACAGCTGCTGAAACAGCGTTAACACATGCCTTAAGTCTTCTAATTCAGCATATGCTCCTAAAAACCTCAAACTGCCTGAATAGTGTGTGTGTGTGTCTGTGTCTGTGTCTTTCTCTCTTTAAATTTATCTAAGCATGCTTTCTCAAAGTAAGCTGCTGTCATCATAGTTATTTGAAGTAACTGGCTGGTTCCTTATAGTAATGTCCCTAGCACCAGTTTGTAATTTCATTTGTTTGTTTTTAATCTTAGCTTGCAGTGTTTGTACTGTGAAAAAACCTTTCGAGATAAGAACACGCTCAAGGATCACATGAGAAAGAAGCAGCATCGCAGAATCAATGCCAAAAATAGAGAATACGACCGGTTTTATATCATTAATTATCTGGTAAGTTGATGTATATGCAACTCTTATTTGACTGACAGTGCAATCCTCTATGTGTCAACTCATTTTTTTAGTTCACTGGGACTTCCTGCCTTCTAAGAAAATTGCTGAAATTGCAGCCTGATTTGCAAATTGTATGAATGATGCCATCAAACTGAATCAGGTTTAAGTCTCACCAGTTTTAAATCAATGGGATGCAATTGCTTTGCCGGCTGGGGAGCTTGACAATGGTACCAGGAAGGGTTCTAGAACAGATAATTAAACAGATAAGCACTTGAAAAAGGGTGCTGTGATTACTAAAACCCAGCATGGGTTTCTCAAAAACAAGTTATACCAGACAAATATCTCTCTCACTCTTTCTCTCTCTCTCTCATAAAGTTAAAAGCTTGGTGGGACAGGGAAATGCTGCAGACATAGTATAGTATATCTTGATTTCAGTAAGGTTTTTGACCAAGTCTTTCATTATATTCTTTCGGAGAAGCTGGTAAAATGTGGAATGGTGAGGTAACTGTTGCTCTTGCTTGTTCTTTGGCCATGTTCTGCAAGACCAAGTGACAAAACTAGCATTTCATTGTGGCCAAGAAACGGAAATGCCTCTTTCAGCCAAGGTGAATGGGCATGTTTAAGTTCTTTGGTCCCAAGGCATTGGAGGTGTTATACTGCAGTGCTAACATTCTGATATCTGGTATCTCACTGGCATTTCACTAAGGCTGAATCAGTTTCCCAGCCACTATTAAAGCTTTCCCTTTCTCTTTAACTGAATGTGGACTGATATAATTGAAATGACAGATGTGTAGCCTCTCTCGTTCATTATTGCACACCCTGAAGCATTTGGAGGTCATGAACCAGCTCTTCAAAACCATGTTTGATTTTTCTAAGAAGACAGAAATGTAATGCTATTGCCTTATAAGAGTGTTTTTATTGGGCAGTAAATATTGTATAAAACTCAAGAGTTACTGTAATACCGTAGCAGTAATAATTTTTCTAGTATTGCCGGTGTTCTAGAATTTCATTTAATGGGATTATTTGTGCGTTATGGCTAGGAGATCCTGTGTGCTAGTTACTCTAAAGCAGTTTTCTGTGTCACAGTTTATTGTTGTTGTTGTTCATTAGATTTATATTTTGCCATTCATTGGAAGACCACAGGGCAGTTTACAAATTTACAAGTTTAACTGGCCTGGCTTGCTTTAAGCCTGTCTGAGGGGCTATTCACAAAGTTTAGGTATGTTTGCAATATGCCAGGACACAGGAGCTTGTGTAACCCCACCAACCACATGACATAACAAGAGGTAAAATGAGCATGGGGGAATGAGGCGACTGCCTGGCCCTTGGGCTCACCCTTCTGCTATACTACATGAGTGCCTGTATGCCTATGCAGATAATGAAATGGTCTGCTAATAAAAACTTTTAATTCCAGTAGTGGAGAGCAAGCCCAAACCATTGGGCAGTTTGCTTCTGTAATTCTCCTACAATGAACTTGTTGGAAGAGGTAAAATTCCCGTTGCTTTTGGTATAGCTGGAAATTACTTAAAACCTGATGTAGCCTAAAGCTTTTGTCTATTCTAAACTTGGGATCACTTGATACCATTAGGTAAAAAGCTAAAGAAAGGTAAAGGACCCCTAGATGGTTAAGTCCACTCAAAGGCAACTATGGGGTTGCGGTGCTCATCTTGCTTTCAGGCCAAGGGAGCCAGTGTTTGCCCACAGACAGCTTTCCGGGTCATGTGGCCAGCATGACTTAACAGCTTTTGGTGCAACAGAACACCATGACAGAAACCAGAGCGCACGGAAACCCTATTTACTTTTCTGCTGCACTGCTTGCACTGGCGTGCTTTCAAACTGCTAGGTTGGCAGGAACTGGGACAGAGCAACAGGAGCTCCCCCCATCGCGGGGATTCGAACCACTGACCTTCCGATCAGCAAGTCCAAGAGGCTCAGTGGTTTAGACCACAGCGCCACCCGAGTTCCCACTTGATACCATTATACCGTAAGTGGTTAGGGAAGAGAACTCTTCCTCTACTACCCCCTTACCACCCCCATTTATGAGCTTTTCATTAAAAAGCTTGCCACTAATATGCTCGACATGACCACTTTCATGGGAAGGCACATGGTACTAGGAAGGGGATGTGTGGTGAGAGGGGTGTTAATGTGAGGTAGTTATCTCACTATCCCGGTAACGTTAATTAATCTGGCTGCCGCACTTGGAGAGTTTACCCTCGAGAGTAGCATCTCTGAATTAATTACAGGATCCAAATTCCCTAATCTGTAATGACATCTTGTTACAGGCTGTTCTAACAAATGTATGTCTGTGCGCCGTTTACCTGACAAGGTGTAGCAGCTTTGATGGAGCTATGGGACTGGTCGTTTTGTGTTTGTGTGTGTGTTTTCATTTGCTATAAAATATTGCAATAGAATCATCGTAGATTTGTCAGACGCCATTTTAATCTCTTGTCTCCATGACTTTTCTGTGTTATTATTTAATAAGGAATAAGGGTAGGACATGCCAACATACCTAGAAGTAGTAATCGCTAACACTGTGTCTGAAGGACCTATAACGTTGTGTGAATAAGGCGAAAGCCCTTTAAAATAAAATGCCTCTAGGCTACTCCTGATCTAAGCATCTAGCTAATACAGTGGTACCTCGGTTTACAAACACAATTGGTTCCGGAAGTCTGTACTTAACCTGAAGCGTACTTAACCTGAAGCAAACTTTCCCATTGAAAGCTATGGAAAGTGGATTAATCCGTTCCAGACGGTCCGTGGAGTACTTAAACTGAAGCGTACTTAACCTGAAGCAAACTTTCCCATTGAAAGTAATGGAAAGTGGATTAATCCGTTAGGTCCGCGGAGTACTTAAACTGAAAATACTCGAACCGAGGCATGCTTAAACCAAGGTATGACTGTAATACACTTGGCATTAGAGTAGCTAGATGGTGCTTTACTATTATTTTAAACATTTCCCCTTACTCTTCAGTGTTGTAGCTCCTTCAAACATAATAGCCCTTCTGTCTTCCCTACCCCCAGAAAAAACATGCATTGCCAGAAAATGATATAAAATAAAAGTGGGTCGTATCTGTGGCACTCCAACTTACCCAGGGTCACATCTTGACAAAGAGTCAGAATCCAGCCCAATATGAGATTTTGTGTCAGGCTATGTGCTCAAACAATGTTAAAGGTGGCACAGACATAATTCTGTCAATTTGGCTGCGTTTTGGCCCTAGAAATCATCAAGATGAGATATATATATATATATATATATATATATATATATATATATATATATATATATGTTAAATATTTATTGTATTTATGTATTACCTAATATATACACTACCTCTTGGGGGACAGTTACAGGTAGGTAGTAGTGTATCTGAAGAAGTGTGCATGCACACGAAAGCTCATACCAAAATAAAAACCTAGTTGGTCTTTAAGGTGCTACTGAAGGAATTTTTTTATCTTGGGGGACAGTTGATCCTTCAAGGTGGTGTGCAAAATTACACAAAATATAACCGTTTTAAAAACAAAATAAACATAATTTATACTACCAAACCAGCCAGTTTAGGTTTTTGTGGCAGGCTAACAATAATTAATTAATATAATTAATACCTATAGTACATTTTTCCATAATAAAACAACAATCTCTTAACTCTAACAAGGAAGCAAAAGCTAATACAAGGAAGCAAATGCTTTACTGGAAATGTAAAAATGTAAGACATGCAAGTGAAAACTTATTCCAACTGGTTTTGGGAACTGACTTTTTAAGGAGAGGAGTGGTGTGATGATCTGTATATTTTAACAGATCTCATATACCCATATAGATACATACATAAGTTCTATTAATGTTTGTTTTTTAATTATTGCTTTCTTTTCTGTGTTTTAAGCTGTTTTTATTTCAGTTGTAAATGACCTTGAGTAGCCTCATTTTGAATTATTTGCATCCACTGTCTAAGACTAAGACTTGGAGCATTGACTCTTGCTGAGGTCTCATGGATTCATGTTTGCTCTGTGCATTTTTCTTTCCCCTCCAGGAATTTGGCAAGACCTGGGAAGAGGTTCAGTCCGAAGATGACAGAGAATTGTTGGACAACCAGGAAGAGTAAGAGTTGTATTTAAAGTTTAGAGTGGTGGGAAATCTGCTCTGCGGGCTTGGCAACATTATGTTGTAAAAAAAAGTGGCATTCAAGGACAATGTAGGTATGGCCGAGAATGTTGATGAATTGGATTTCCAGTGTTTTATAGTGTTTTATAGCAACCACGAGGCGCTGCAGAGCCATAGAAGATACAGTTCAACATGCTATATATTCCCACCCCACTTAAAATAATTTTGCATTTTAATGTATGTCGTTTCCAGTTAGGGCATTGCAATACACTGTATGGACTACCCTTCTAAAGAAGCAGAGCCCACCATATTTACCCAATTCTCTCATAACCCCCATGAGAGTCAGAAAACAAAGCAAAGGGGAGATAGCACAGAAAAGCTAGGCCCCAGTGCACTACAAAAATTTTGCAGCAGTTTTTTATTCCCTCATTTAAAGTTCTCAGAAATTTAGGGTTGGGGTTGGAGAGGAAATGGGGGTTAAGAGGAGGTGAAACTGAGCCAATGGGAATAAAATACAATTCCCTTTCTAGCTGTTATTTCGGAGCATGCCCACTAGCTAATAGTTTTTATTACTATAGAGATGACATTGTCCAACTGCACTGGAAGAAAACCGCCCTGCATTGAAGTATTTTTTTACCTTGCATTTGTTCCTTAAAAGTAATAATAACAATATAATAATAATAATAATTTATTATTTATACCCCGCCCATCTGGCCGGGTTTCCCCAGCCACTCTGGGCGGCTTACAACAGAAAAATGAAATAAAATAATCTATTAAACATTAAAAGCCTCCCCAAACAGGGCTGCCTTCAGATGTCTTCTAAAAATCTGGTAGCTGTTTTTCTCTTTGACATCTGATGGGAGGGCGTTCCACAGGGCAGGCGCCACCACCGAGATTTGCCTTATCAAAAAATAAGCGTTAGTCATGTCTGCAAAACTAGGAGAAAGAATGTTGCCTGTTCTTGTTAGATTTATAGAAGAGATGCCCGGCCACAGATTAGCAAAGGGGGGCCATGACAGCCTGATGTGAAAGGGCTGTGAAATTCTGTTACCTTGGGTGGAGATGGTAAGGCCTTCTCAGTAGTGGCACCCGCCCTGTGGAACGCCCTCCCATCAGATGTCCAAGAGAAAAACAACTACCAGAGTTTTAGAAGACATCTGAAGGCAGCCCTGTTTAGGGAAGCTTTTAATGTTTAATACAGTGAAACTCGGAAAAGTAGAATATCGTCAAAGTGCATTTATTTCAGTAATGCAACTTTTTATTTTTTATTTTTACAAATGGTTTCTTTTGGAAATTCCACAGTAATAAAACATATACCGTATATTCCGGCGTATAAGATGACTGGGCGTATAAGACGACCCCCAACTTTTCCAGTTAAAATATAGAGTTTGGGATATACTCGCCGTATAAGAAATACGACCCGGCGTATAAGACGACCCCCAACTTTTGAGAAGATTTTCCTGGGTTAAAAAGTAGTCTTATACGCAGTATACAGTAGTTACAATAATACAAAAATAAACATTGCTATTATATTTCATGCTATTACATTTCATTAATTACATTCCATTTATAATTGACCCGCCTAACGACAAATAACAATTACAACAAATAAAGGTTTGACATATCTTGCTTTGCATGTCATGCATCTATCTCATATATTGGTTTCACCTTTTAAGTTGTGTTACTGAAATGAATGCACCTTTCGACGATATTCTAATTTTCTGGGTTTCACCTATAGATTATTGTATTTTAATATGCCGTTCGAAGCCACCCAGAGTGGCTGGGAAAACCCAGCCAGATGGGTGGGGTATAAATATATTATTATTATTATTATTATTATTATTATTATTATTATTATTATTATTCCAAAGGACATTTCATTTAGTTCAAAGGGTTGATTTCTGCCAGTATTACATGCATTCTTATAGCTAGCCTATGCTATAACTCCCCATTAGAGCAGAGTCAGATGCTGAGTGCCAAAAGCTATGCAGCCAAAGGAAGGCCAGTGAGAAACAGAGAGTCCCAAGGTTTGCAGAAGTTCAAATAATATTTACATGAAAACATGAAAAGCTTAAAAAAAAAACCCACCTCAAAACTCACCCAAGGAGGACTGAGTTTGCTTAGTGACTATGGAATGGTCAAGAGCTATGGGGTGAAAACTGGGGTGGGGGAATGGAATATCATGGCTGCCTTGCAGGTGGTGAAGACTCTTGTGAAATAGGCTTAGGTCCCGTTTCAACTCTGTTCCGGTTTCCGCAGAAAAGGGTATTACTTTGCATTGACATAGCTGCACGATATTCTGTGAAGTTGATTCCCGTTTACTTTCATGTTGGATAAGCTGAAGCAGAATTGGGTCCCGTGTCTGTAGCATCTCCATATCTTTCAAAAAAACCTTTGCCAATCACAACTTCAGCTGGCTTTTTGCACTGCTTTTTTTTTGCAGAGACTGGTCCGGCTGGGAAGAACATCCGGTTTGTGCAGTGTGCCTTTTCTGTGAAAAGCAAACCGACACTACAGAAAAGCTCTATGCTCACATGGAGGTAAGAGGCATGTTCCACTTTCTCTATTAGATCTTGCTTTGGAGTCCAAAATATCTGAAGACCACCATATTGGGGAAGGCTGCTCTGTATTAGTTTCAGCAGAGGGAATACTTTGGCCACCTTTTAGCAGAGTTTAAAACTTGGCATTTATAATAAGGAAAGATTAGAATCACCATCGCCATCATCATACTGATTTGAGTCTTCTTGTACTCATGCTATGTTATTATTGGCAGGTGTAGTAAATAAATAAAAGATTTTAATGCAGCTGGGACTGGGTACAATTTGTCCAGGCATCTCTGATAAAACCCAAAATGAAGAAGAAAATAAGAAACAACCCAGTGGGGACTGAAGAAGCTCAATGGGCACAGAATACTGGCTGGCTGGTGGGGTGGGTGGGTGTGGGTTAGAGTCACTTGTACCCTGAACAGAAGCATGGCACACTGCAGCATTTTGTTGCAGGGCCCCACTTGTAAAGGTTAGCATTTCAATAATCCACTTGAGAGACCTATATCCTACTTAGGTCTCTCTTAATAGAACATGCACGCTGAGTACTGAAAGCTTGAGTTTCAATCCCTGGTGTTCACAGTTAACAAATTCCAAGGAGCATGCTTGGCAAATACCATGCGGAGTAAAATAGCCCTCTGCTAGGTGGAACGGTAGTTTGATTTCCTGTGATGCTGCTTGTCACGTCCTAACAATAGTAGCGTGAAGAATTTTCAGCAATCATACAGCAGTAGTCCGTAGCCTGTAATCACAGCATACTTGCTAAGGTGTGCCTGTTTTTTATAAACTTCAGGTGTTTTCAATTTGAAATATTTTTAATTATTCACAATTAGAAGCCCTTTTTGCTCTTCCCAAATTCCAGGAAGCTCATGGATTCGACCTGCTAAACATTAAGGCTCAGCATGGTGAGTAAAAAGCATATACTGTATTGGGGACCTCTACCGCTGCTGGAAATGTGTCTTCTTAGAAGTGCAGGACCAGAAGTCAACCTATGTTACTCCCAAATGTTTCAGTTTTGGCAGTTCTGACCTTTCCTGAGTGTAAAAAGGTAGCATGAGATATATATACCGTGTTTCTCATATTATAAGTCATGTCTTATATTAATTTTTTCTTCAAAAAAACACGACATGGCTTATTTTTGAGGGATGTCTTATTTTTTAATAAAGTGCACGCGGGCGCTGTTTGCCGGGCTTGTCAAGCCCAGCAAACAGCGCCCGCCGATCTTCGGTGACAGGCGGGGGTGGGCGGAGAGCGGAGAACGATCTCCGCTTCCCCCCCACCCCCGCCTGTCACACAGCACAGGTCGGCGGGCGCTGTTTGCCGGGCTTGTCAAGCCCAGCTAGGAGCGCCCGCCGATCTTCGGTGACAGGCGGGGATGGGGGGAGAGCGGAGAACGATCTCCGCTTCTCCCCCACCCCCGCCTGTCACACAGCACAGGTCGGCGGGCGCTGTTTGCCGGGCTTGTCAAGCCCAGCAAACAGCGCCCGCCGATCTTCGGTGACAGGCGGGGATGGGGGGAGAGCGGAGAACGATCTCCGCTTCTCCCCCACCCCCGCCTGTCACACAGCACAGGTCGGCGGGCGCTGTTTGCCGGGCTTGTCAAGCCCAGCAAACAGCGCCCGCCGATCTTCGGTGACAGGCGGGGATGGGGGGAGAGCGGAGAACGATCTCCGCTTCTCCCCCACCCCCGCCTGTCACACAGCACAGGTCGGCGGGCGCTGTTTGCCGGGCTTGTCAAGCCCAGCAAACAGCGCCCGCCGACCTTTGGTGACAGGCGGGGGTGGGGGGAGAGCGTAGCACGATCTCCGCTTCCCCCCCCACCCCCGCCTGTCACACAGGACAGGTCCGAAGATCGGCGGGCGCTGTTTGCCGGGCTTGTCAAGCCCAGCAAACAGCGCCGGCCGATCTTCGGTGACAGGCGGGGATGGGGGGAGAGCGGAGAACGATCTCCGCTTCTCCCCCACCCCCGCCTGTCACACAGCACAGGTCGGCGGGCGCTGTTTGCCGGGCTTGTCAAGCCCAGCTAGGAGCGCCCGCCGATCTTCGGTGACAGGCGGGGATGGGGGGAGAGCGGAGAACGATCTCCGCTTCTCCCCCACCCCCGCCTGTCACACAGCACAGGTCGGCGGGCGCTGTTTGCCGGGCTTGTCAAGCCCAGCAAACAGCGCCCGCTGATCTTTGGTGACAGGCGGGGGTGGGGGGAGAGTGGAGCACGATCTCCGCTTCCCCCCCACCCCCGCCTGTCACACAGGACAGGTCCGAAGATCGGCGGGCGCTGTTTGCCGGGCTTGTCAAGCCCAGCTAGGAGCGCCCGCCGATCTTTGGTGACAGGCGGGGGTGGGGGGAGAGCGGAGAACGATCTCCGCTTCCCCCCCACCCCCGCCTGTCACACAGGACAGGTCCGAAGATCGGCGGGCGCTGTTTGCCGGGCTTGTCAAGCCCAGCAAACAGCGCCCGCCGATCTTCGGTGACAGGCGGGGGTGGGGGGAGAGCGGAGAACGATCTCCGCTTCCCCCCCCACCCCCGCCTGTCACACAGGACAGGTCCGAAGATCGGCGGGCGCTGTTTGCCGGGCTTGTCAAGCCCAGCAAACAGCGCCCGCCGATCTTTGGTGACAGGCGGGGGTGGGGGGAGAGCGGAGAACGATCTCCGCTTCCCCCCCCCCACCCCCGCCTGTCACACAGGACAGGTCCGAAGATCGGCGGGCGCTGTTTGCCGGGCTTGTCAAGCCCAGCAAGGAGCGCCCGCCGATCTTTGGTGACAGGCGGGGGTGGGGGGAGAGCGGAGAACGATCTCCGCTTCCCCCCACCCCTGCCTGTCACACAGCACAGGTCCGAAGATCGGCGGGCGCTGTTTGCCGGGCTTGTCAAGCCCAGCAAGGAGCGCCCGCCGATCTTCGGCTCTGTCCCCCGATGCGCGACGGCTCGGGGAAGCAGGCAGGGAGCTCCTGCTGGGTCCCGCGCCTTCGCCTCTCGCTCGGTCGGGGCTACACGACATGGCTTATTTTCGGGGTATGTCTTATTTTTCACCAACCCTTAGAAATCCTGTCATGGCTTATTTTTTGGGGATGCCTTAAAATATGAGAAACACGGTAGTGGTACTAAAAAAAATCACTGTAGTAAGCAGATTGAGGACAGTATGTATTGCTCTTGTTCTGTTAGTGCAAGGATTTACTCTTGTGCAACAAAGCAGCCTATGCTTCCTCTCACGTGTGCTTCCTCCCCAAATCAGCTCTGGAGTATTGGGGAAAACCACAGAAAAGATTTAGATACCTCCTTTCCTGTTCCATCTTAAGACTGCAAGTAGACACATACTCCATGGGTCGAACATAAGCCAAAAAAATGCTTTCTCCTCGCTCCCACTAACCCCCTCAATATTCTGTTTACCACCTAGCCCAATGAAGACTTCTAAAGAACTCAAAAGGTTGTTAGCTATTGGTTGGCTTAATGAAAGTATTATCCTAATTTGGATTTTTTTTATAAAAAAAAATGGGCCAAAATGGTTACCTTCACTGCTTGCGTCTTCCAGTCCCCCTTTCCCCCTGCACCTTAAAAAAAAACAAAAAAACTTTTCTCTGCTAGGTTTGAATTTCTATCAGCAAGTGAAATTGTTGAACTTCATCAGAAGAGAGGTCCATCAGTGTCGATGCTACAGTTGCCAGGAGAAATTCCAACCGAAGAGGGAGTTGGTAAATCATATGGAAGAGACCAGACATATAACACTTCTGCCAGCCAGATCCATGTGGGATCAGCCACAGTAAGAGTGTTTTCGTTTTTCTCCAGTGCATGATAGTGACCTGGTTTGCACGGCACAATAAGCCAAACCGTAGCTTACAGAGTCCATATGAATGTGCACACACACACCCCAAAAGGAGCTTACAGCCACTTTGCTGCACCCCAGATCTTTTTTACTGCCCTGAGAAAAACAAGCTTTGGCTTAGTGTGTCCTTTGAACCCAGACTTGAGGTTAAGTTCTTACTAACCATGATCTGTAGCCAAGAGCAAACCTTGGTTACAGGTTGTAATTAGTGAAGAGACAGCTTAACCATAAACACTCTAAGCCAAACCTTGGCTAAGCTCAACACATCAGTAAAAAGTACTGGGGAGAGGACTGGGAGCTCCTCTCCTGGAGCCTGCAAAGTCTCATTAAGTCATAGTTTGACATACTGTTTCATGAGAACCAGTTTAGTGTCTTGTAAATGAGACGTAGACTCCGCATTCTCTGCCCTTGCTGTACCATATGGGCCTGCTTTGTCTTTTCCAAAGACTTAATAAGTGTTATGCATAGTATCTGATAGCCACATAGCTTAAGAGTAAAAGGGCGATAGAACAGACTGCAATGTCCGCTTTGCTTGGCTGAAACATGGATATTACCTAAGTGGTATAATACAAGGAATGCAATATGCCCATTGGTGAGTGCATGACTTTTACCAGGCTATGGATAAATAAAGTTTGAAAGTGAGCTGCCCTCAACCACAAATTTACATTTTCACTTCGGCTGTGAGTAATGGACCCAACTCCTGCCCTGCACACAGAACTCACAGTGCAGTGAGTTGGATGGGACCAGATCATTACTCCAAGCGGGATAAATCAAATAGAAAGGTAAGGTGTTTAGAAATAATTTACAGTATTATTACCTTAAGCAGCCCATAAACTCCTGCTAAGATTTCTAATAAGTAAATGTGTTGATTTATATGGAAGAAAACATACTGTGCATGTATGCTTGCCCATCCAAATATTGGGGCTGCTTCCCTAGCAGTGTGGGGAGCAGTATTAGGAAACGTGTTTAAATATTGCACTCATGTGGGAGGTCTCAAATTGCCTCTCTTTCCCATGCGATTGGCACCCACCTAGATGGCTGCAATATTCATATGCATGCTTTGTCAGCTGGGATATGCAAACGGTAAGGTAATGCCGTGTGGAAGCAGGACCAATGTCACAAGTTAAAAGCATGTATGTAAAGGGGACTTTTCACTGACAAGGTGTGACGTTGTTCTTCACTGTTCTTTCTAGGTATTATTTTCCTACCTATGAAAACGATACCCTTCTCTGTACGCTCTCGGACAGCGAGGATGAATTGTCAGCTGGGAAACAGAAAGAGGACGTGCCTGTCATCAGCGAGGATATTTCTAACATAGAGGCTCTGAAACGGACGAGTGTGTTAAATCAACTTCTTTGTGAGGAGAGAAATAATGGAGAACCCTGATAATTAAGTGAAGCATCTTTCTGAATACGCAGTTTCCTCGCAAAGCAAAAGGTGATTTGGTAACCTTCAGAGGCTGTAATAGACCCATTCTGCGTGAGAAGCTCAAAAAATAAATTAGAAACTAACCCTATGTTCTTAGGCTGTGTTTTAGTCACATACAAGACAATGCACGTTTACTGAGCTGATCTGCAATCAGTTAGGCTTGCTTTTCAGAAACCATTTAGGATTGCAGCTATAGCGCTAGATACAGAATTAGTTTAGCTGGTAGAAACATACTGTCATGTTTATTGGTATAGATGCTTTTTCAGCGGAACATCTCCAATCAAGCAACTTTTATGCCTGCTGTTTTACTGCTGTAAACAGGAGACAACCTAGCCCCTTATGTATATGGGTCGTGATGTTTAGAGTCTGATTAGCAGAACAGGATTTCAGCTTCCTCCATTCAGATCAAATCTCTTGTTTAAAGCGAATACAGGAGATAATAGAGTGAAATATTCATGTTGAGGCTAATTTCTACTCTGGAATGCTCTTAGGGCCAGGTCATAGGTTAACACAGTGGTATGTGAACTACTTCCTTTTCGCTTCTTCCCTTTGCTGCTTATTGGACGCAGCATCATTCAGGAAAGGCCAGTGATGCGGTAACACGAATCTGATCTTAGCCATGTATATATGCATAGGCTTCTTGTAGCAATGAGAGGAGAACTTGATCTGGACCAGTGAGAGGCCAGAGTGGAAGGAAGCTAAAAAAATCACTGGGAAGAGTTCCAAGTCAAGGGGTTGGGATTGGGAAATGGTGGCTGGGTAGAGGTTAGAACTGAAAAGAAAAGGTTGGGAGAAAATAAGCAAGGAAGGAGGCAAAGGTGGCCAGAGACCAGTAATTTAAGAAACATTAAGAACATGAACTAACCCTCTTGACTATGTTCTGCCTCCACTGTCGGAGGCAGCGTGCTTCTGAATATGAGTTGCTGGAATTTGCAGGAGGGGAGAGTGGTCTTGCACTCAAGTGCTTCCCTTAGGTATCTGATTGGCTGCTGTGAGAACAGGATGCTGGGCTACCTGACTACTGGCCTGATCCAGGAGGTTTTTTTAGGTTCTTACGTAGCTTACATTGAGGGGGACCAAACTGAAGAGGGAGACAATATTTGTTACAGAAGTGAGAACTGGAGCAGAGTGAGTTGGCATTTGTTACAGTTCTGCTTAGGGTAAATAACACAGTTTGCAAGTTTACTGTTGCCCAAGCAGCTTTAGACGCCAGCCAAGTGGACCTCATCCAATTCCCTAAAGGCCTAGATTTGCCACAACTTATTTATCTTATTGGCAAAGATACCCACGTTTGGGTAAAACACATACGCCACCTAGCTTTAGTCTGCAAGGCTCCAAATTCCCTGCCTTGTTTATTTTTAAAGACCTTTTCCATTCCTACTAGGAAGGTCAATCGCCACCTAGCCAGATTTGGCAAACAGAGAGTGGTTTGTGCAAATTCAGCCAGTGATTTCATGACTGGAGTGGGATTAGGACTAGATATGTGTATAACTCACACTTTCACCTGGTGTAGAGGAGCAGCTAAGTCTTGCTCAATTTACTCTTGGCTTCAACACTTGGCTCAATAGTTCAGGGTTTGTGTGCAGAAAGTTCTATCTTTGGTATCTCTTGTTAAAAGGATTAGGTAACAGAAACACAGAGAACCACTTCTGTTCATAGCAGACAGTGCAAAGAAATTAGCCAGGACCAGAAGCTTCCTATGGATTCAATGATGTTGCCCCGTCACATCTTGTGCTCCAGAGATTATGAATTTTAAGAAAACGGGTTAGAGGATGTTCTTGTAGAGTTAGTGAGAGGCTCATGGGGTGTTCTGGATCTGTAAAATTTTCATTTAATTTTAAAAAAATGGTAAAAATAAAAATTGGATCAGAATTCTTCCATGAGTCTAGCAACATACCCAAATACTCAGGTATCCAGCAGGGGAGATGCTCTTCTGCTGCCTAAGGTGCAATGGGCGGAGACATAGAATAGGGCCTTTTCAGTGGTAGCTCCAGGCTTCTCTGCAAAGTTCCCTTTCTGTTCTTCTTTTTGAGAAGCATTGCCAAGACATTGATGCTTTGATATGATTTTGAATTGGGCAAAAATAGAATGCTTCTGATTTCCTGTATTCTTGTGGCATTCATATTATTGCTTGGCTGTATATTTGTTTTTAGTTGGTTGATGTGTTATTTTGTTGGTATTACACTTGTTTTTAAGGTCTTACTGTGTCAAACCAACAGCTAAAAATACAGGATGGATAAGCACACAGATAAACCTCTGTAACAAACTGTATCTTAGAAATATGCAAGACAAAACCTTAAGCAAATTAATTTATGGCTACCCCCACATTGCATGTCCACAACTAAAGAAACATGCCAGGGTCTTTGTTTTGTTTTTGTTGGGGGTGGTTTAGGAGGGATTCTCTGGAACACAGATAACATGAGACAGAATTAAGGAATGCTTCAAAATGAATGAATGGTGAATGCCTTTTGCAGCAAGAGATGGTTTTATATACTGTACTGCAGGAAAAGAGGAAGCCAACTTCAGAGAAAAGCGAAGACTTCAAAGAAAGGAACAATACTTTTTTATATTATTTTAAAAAACACCAACTCTTCAGTGCTATCTATACTCAGGGGGATGGGATCAAAGCTCAGTGGCAGCAGAGCACATCCTTTGCATGCAGAAGTTCCATGCTCAGCCCCTGACATCTCCAGGGTTCTTTTTTAATACTTTTAAAACAGCAGATAGCAGGTTTTGGGAATAATCTGAACCTGAAACCCTGGAGAGCTGTTGCCAGTCAAAGTAGACAGCTCTCTGCAAAATGGACAAGTAGGCTGACCCTAGTATAAGGTATAGCTTTCTTATGTTCCAGTGAAATTGCAAACAGTGGTCTGTTACTGAGCTGGTGCATTTGATGCTTCAATGTTTTCATTCTCCGTTATCTTTTGTTTCATGGAATCATAGAATTGTAGGGTGGGAGGGGACACCGAGGGCCATCTAGTCCACCCCCTGCAATGCAGCAATCTCAGCTAAAGCATCCAAGACAGATGGCCATCCAACTTCTGCCCCCAAAAAAAACCTCCAAGGAAGGGAAGGTCACCACCTCCCAAGGGAGACAGGCACTGGTTTTTGTTGTTTTTTCTATGCATGTTGAGTACATTATGGTAACTCAAGGTGCAGACTTCTTTCCTCCTCCAGTCCGTGAAATTATTTCTAGATTGTTATTCTTCTGTTTTATCTGCCAGGCATGAGATTAGTATTCTTTACGATACTGTAACTGGGAAATGTGTAGTTGATCCCATGCCACGTGAAAGAGGAGGACATTGCCTTTAATGCACGGCGGAGTCCACAAACATCAAATTTTGGGAAATCTGCAAAATGATATTCTGCTACAGTTCTACCACTGAGTAGTTACAAAATCCCACCATAAAGCAGGCAGGGAGAGAGAGGCTTTTTGGTGAGGTAAGCCAATAAACAGAAGCTTGGTGGAGGTAGAAGCAGGAGCTAGGACTTGCTTCTTTACCACTAACACAAGCACTGCCACCTACCTTTCAGTCCAGCGCTGGAAGGGAAGATTTGCCTTTATCACAGGCTGAATGAGTTCCAGCTACTCAGCCCTCTCTGCCTTTGGTAGGAGCTGCTGTCTATGAGGTGGTGACCAAGCACAATAGCAAAAAACTGCCACCTGAATAATGCTGTCATCATCATGTACCATCTGTTCCTGTGCTACACTTTTTTAAAAAAATTGTGGAAATATTTTTGTTAATAGGTGGCCACCCTAGCAGTAAGTTGCTGTAAGAACGTTTGGGCGCTCTAGAGTGGGATATAAGTACTATAAATGAATAAATGGTTCTTAACATGGCAGCAGAAAGTAATGATATAATCATTCTGTGTGGATGCTGGAAGTAGTAAACCCAAGGTGACTTTGCCATTTTGTGTTTGAACCATATGCAGCTAGTTTTCAAGAAAGCTGTTTGTACATGAAAGGACTTAGATATTACTTCAATATCAAGCTTAAAAATGAGAATTGGAAAGCTACAGCATGTCCGTCCGTCCCCCGTCCCCCCCGTTGCCTTAGGTATGGTATCTCATGTTTGTGCAGGAGCCAGGTTGCCTAGGCAGAGCTGACAAATCCATTCCTTGGACGTACTGGAAAATGGTATTTTATTGCTTATGGATACTAATCTAGTAGCATGCTGGAGGGAGTAAAAACTAGAATAATATAGTGAAAAACTTAGAGAGTTTTGGGGGGAAAAATGCACCATGAAGGAAATGAATGCAATAAAATTCAGTGAACGCATCACACAAGAGCAGAGATGTTACTTGTTGCCATGCTGCAGTCACATCGTGATTGCGGAGGGTTTTAAAATCAAAACTGTCCTTTTGTCCATTGGCATTGTCTGCTCAATTCACCTGAGCCCATCTTCGCATGGAAGACCCTAACTCAACAAGGGATTATTATTATTATTATTATTATTATTATTATTATTATTATTATTATTATATACCGCCTTATACCCAGAGGCCTCAGGGCAATTCGCAGAAAAGATCACAAGATATATAATCAGAATAAAAACAACAACCCAATAACATCCCCACATTTTAGAAGGGTATAGGATGTCAAACAGATCAAACAGATCAGCCACATTTTAGAAGGGTATAGGATGTCAAACAGACCAAACAGATCAGCCACATTTTAGAAGGGTATAGGATGTCAAACAGATCAAAGGCCTGGTTAAAAAGGAGTGTTTTTGCCTGGCGCCTAAAGGTGTATAATGAATGCCCTGGGGGAGAGCATTCCACATGTGGGGAGCCACTGCAGAGTAGGCCCATTCTCGTATTGCCACCCTCTGGACCTCTCGAGGAGGAGGCACACGAAGGAGGGCCTCAGAAGATGATCTCAGGGTGCAGGTAGGTTCATATGAAAAGAGGCAGCCCTTGAGGTATTGCAGTCCTGAGCCCATTGGCTACCCTCAACTGGTTTAGGGAGTCAACCAAAGCTGTCCCCAGGGTGTGGCTGCTGTCACATGCTGACGGCTTCTAGGAGTCACAGGTGAGAGCTGAGTGCAGGGTGGGGAGCAAAGGTAGACAAATTACCCCAGAAGAAGCATGATCAGAAGCCTATATAATCTATGTCAGGGTGGCTTACCTGTAGCTTTCCAGATGTTGGACTGCAACTCCCATCCACCCCAAACAGAATGGCCAGGGGTCAGTCTGAGAACACCTGGAAGTCCACAAGTTCCTCTTCCCTAATTGAAATGATATGACTGATAAAGAAAGTAGGAACGTCATCACAAGGTGTCATTGATGGTTATATGGAAAATGTCAACAAGTTCTCAAACCGTTTTAGTTTAACCATATAAATTAGCATAGGGACAGTTCTGAGCACACAACTTTTTTTACTGCACTGGGTTTGTTTTGCAAGGAAAAGAAATTGCAACCATGCTAACGAGCTCTAAAGAAAAAAGTAAAAGACCCCAGCTTTGGTGGGATCGTTGACCTTTAAAGCAGGAAAGATGACACAAAAGCTTAAGGTGAGAATTCATATGTAGAGATGTGGTTGATATAAGCGGGCAGGTGTGAAAACAAGATATTAGTCATCTGTGATCGCCACAAATTGGAACAAGTTATCTTGACAAATCAACCATTGCTGAGTATCCTTGAGCAAAAAGAAACAAGTATGAGAGCTAGAAATTCAGAGCAACGAGATACACAGTAGTACATGACTATCCATTTAGACTACATGGTTTCAACTGCCTTCAGAGTGACTCTTCAAATACAATTACAATATTGTAATTGAAGATACTCTGCTGAAACATCAGTACAGAAATTAGTAAAGGCCACCCAAAGTGTGTCATACTAATGAAGGCATCTTGAGATTTTGCTCTCCTCTAATTCTTAGAAGGTGTTCCCAAAATAATGGCAGAGGTCTAGTATTGTGCCGGACAGTTTTCCTCCATGAATTAGCAAATGGGCTGTCCCACTTCAGAACCTGAGCTTATTTTCCAGTTGAAGTTGGTTTATTATTTGCATCATAAAAACACATATTTATGCAGCAGGGGATACCTGCTACCTAAATAGGCCCATCTTCTCCCCCCAAGGAGGACACAGCATTGTTTCATTGTGTGTTCATTTGTCATTCTTTTTATAACATTTCCCTTTTGAATAGTGGTACCTGAAACTGAGCACAGCGGTTCGTGGTCTTGCTACTGCTGAGTAGGGAAGGATGCTGTTACTCCTTGGGGGAGGACCCAAAAATGTCACAAAGAAGGGACAGGGCAAGAAGAGTGGAATAGGATGTTTGCAGGCTTTTTCAATGGTATTTCAAATACCATTAAGTGATTGCACTTAAACACGTGGTGCCTTGGAATGTAAACCCCGCATAAATTGGGAGTTGCCTGTAGTTTGATGTGTTCATGACGAGCTCACTTGAGTGCAAGAGAGAGAGAGCTGTGAGTGGGGGGGGTTGCTATCAGAATTATGCAAAGCAAGGAGCGTTACACAATTTGGTCAACTTGAACACTTCATTGTGAACATTTGTGATTTCTTGGTGCAGCTTGCGACACACACACACACACACACACACACACACCAGGAAAGCATTGGTTAATCCTTAATCTTGTCATGAAAATGCCTCTGGTTCCATCATTGTGGCTGTGCAGAGACCTGCTGACTTACGTCTGCCTGTGCAGATATGTGTACCATTGTGGCCTGAGGCTCATGACAAATTGATGGCAACTTCCACAAACCCAGTGAGTAATTACTGAGCAGTTATAAAGAAATTGTAGCGCAACTGCCTGTCACCAAGTCATTATTTCCTGGTGAATGAACTTCAGGCAACCTTTGGGGGATGTGACGACCCTGGTCCCACTCTACCTTACTATCACTGCGACACAGGAATCCAGAGGGGAAAACACCCACCCTCTTCTCCTGCCGCCTCAAAAATAAACCCCTTTTCCTAATGGGTTTCTAAGTAAGGAGAGCCTTCCAGCTTGCGTGGCCTGGTACCTTAAGAAACTCTAGGCTGTCCCCCAGGAATAACCTCTTGCCTCCAGTAAAGGGTCTCCCTCAGTTGGATTTCCCCACTGTAGAAGTTTGCCCTATGCACTCTGGCAACTTCTTGGCACCTCAGGTTACCCTTCTAAGCCTCCTCCGTGTAACTACAGGACACAAACCACTACCTCCCTGCCTGAGGTGAGTTTTGCCCTCTCTTGAGTCACCACGGCTGTGAGTCCTGGTACCTCGCTGGAAAAATACAGACGGACCTCTTGTTGGCAAAAAAAACAGAGATGAATTTTTATTGTGTTAAAAACATAAGTGATTCTTTAACGTGTCATTTATTAATTAGCTTTGTTCCAGTTGTACAAAATAAACTCAGTCAAACATTTAACTTTAAGTTGTCCTAGCCTCTTAACTGTCTTCATACAAGCCACCACATAACACCACACCACACCTTCCTCCCTCTCCCTCCTAACTCACCAAACCGACTCTCCCTCCTTTTTTAAAACCGGGCACAGTCCCGCCCCCATCAGAGTTCTATGCCAGTCAGGCTGGAGGTGGGTTAACTCTTTGCCAGCCGGGCAGAAATAAACATTTTAAAAGTGCTTCAATTTGTCACAGATGTTCACATTTGTTCCTCTTTAAAAATGGTTGTTGGCACCTGTGACAAGTAACAGAAAATCACCTAGTTTGAAAACAGGCTTAGTGCCACAGGTTTCCTACATTTAATACACGTAACAGAAGCCACCCCCTCGAAGAAGCCATACAGAGGGAGGTGATGCTTTGGCTAAGTCAAATGCTGCAGACGTGAAAGAAGAAATTAAAAGGGGTGCCTTGACAGGCACTGCTATTTTGCTTCCAAGAGTGGCAAACTAAAAGAGTACCAAATTTAAGTGCAACTGTTCAAGGGGCAAGCTATAAATGGTTGTGAACCAAGAGATGATATTTAATGCATTGCCTACTTTTTGACAGGCATTCTTCCCGAAGCTGAAATCCTATACACACTTACCTGGAGCTGAGTAAACATGTATAGGATTGCACTGTTGCTAAGTAAAGGTGATCATCAAAGGGCTGAGGGAGAGAATAGATTATGAAAGAGCTGGTACCAGAGGACTATTTTATATTTGTGCTTAAGAGTAAATATGAACATTAGAGACCATTTACATAAATAGAGAGTTTCTGAGCTTGTTTCCATGGAAATCAATGGGACTTTTTGCCATTTTCCTCAGGTAAAAATCCCAGGTGAAGAGGAATAAATATGGCTATAACATAAAAAAAAATTGCTGTTGAAATAGGAATTAGAACATTCCTATTTCAACAAGAGCTAAATTGTTCCAGCTATTCATCACCTCCCCCTTTCTGGTTTGGATGCAAACAGCAATGCCTGGGTAATAGACATATATGAGCATCTCTTTTGCTGCAGCAAAAACATCTTAACACCTGAATTAAATGTAAATTTGTTTTTTATATATATATTAAAGCAAAAACAGGCCATATTGTTTAAAATAATTATTTCAAATCTGCCTAGTTCACAGAAGCTAATGAGTATTTAATTGTAGGCATTTTGACGCTTTTTGGTTGCATTTATATATAGCCTTTCTGCCAATGCACTCATTTATATTCATCGCTTACAATGAATAGACATGATGCAAAAGGGAAAGGGTCAAGGAAGGAAGCAGGAGGGAAAATAAGGCAATCCCGGCACTAATGCCACTGTAGGAAATGGTTCTGGAAAACTATATGCCCAACTGGCAATTGGTCCTTTCTGTGGGGTGAGGCCTGGCTGTCTTACCGCTGCCTCCTGGGAGAGGAAAACAAAATGGTGGTTGGTCCTGGTTGAGTTGAAGTGGTGCACTTTGGGCCAGTGTGTTAGCTCCGTGCTTTGCAGGGCCCATGGGCACCTCATCCTTCAAAGCCCCTTCCCTCATTGAATCTACCTCCTCACTGCCGCGAGTCCAGAATATTCTTCTCAGTAGGTCCCATGCTAGGGTGTGGACTCTTGGCAGGTGGCCCAGCCATGCCGACACTTGAGGGCCTCACTCAGCAGAATGAGCAGGAGCTTATCCCATGCAGACTTACCACCTGTTGAAGCAAGTGAAGCAGCACACCATTACCATAGGAAAGGGGAGGGTCTCATTTTAAGTAGATGAAGTAATACACATTTGGCTAATCCAGGCGTGGCTAAACTTTGCCCTCCAGCTGTTTCGGGACTACAACTCCCATCATCCCTAGCTAACAGGACCAGTGGTCAGGGATGATGGGAATTGTTCCCAAAACAGCTGGAGGGCCAAGTTTGGCCATGCCGATCCATATGGCATGGTAGTTGTCAGGGGAGCCAACTCAAAATATTGGGGGAGGGAGAGAGGGAAACTCCTCTCTGTGTAATGGATCTCATAAAGCGGTGCACACGCACCATTTGAATGGTAATGTCCATCAATGGGGGGCCCCTCAAATCTTTTATTGGTGGGGCTGAAGGGACCCCGACCCCTAGGAGTTGGCTCCTATGGTAGTTGTGGCTTAATAGGGCCTTGCAAAGAGCACACAGCCACTTAGCTCCTCCCCAGTCTTTTTTATTGCACGCCACACTAAGGTAAATGAAGGTTTGGCCTAGTGTGTTGTCAGAGCCCATGCTCATGGTTAAGCGTCCCACCCGCTAACTATGAGCTGTAGCCAAGGTCTACTCTTGGCTGCTGAAAACAGGAGACTGATGACAGAGGCAAAACCAGTATGGGGAGCATGGCTTCATTGATTGTTTTGGAAAAGCCGCACTCCTGTTTATGGGGAAAGAATTGGCACCCTGTATATGCAGCTGTACTGTGTACATGTGTGTGTGCACAAAGATACCCTTTAAGGGCATACTTCACTCTTCCACATGAGAGTGCCATGGGGCACACTGCTGTGCGCAGGTCACGGTGTCCTGTCACTTTCCTCACTGCCTGAATCCAATTGTAAATAACAAAGACCACCTACCTATTCATCCAGATGACTCTCTTAACATCTTGCCCAGACACAGTTGGCATCAAATTAGACTCAACTACTAAGCTAACAGTGACTGTACACATGGCAGAGCTGGTGTGTTATTAATCTCACAGGTGCATCTGCAGCCAGATGGCCCAAGAACAGAAGTTCGTTCAATGGAGGAAATAAGTTAACTGAATATATAAGTTCCCTCCTCCATTCTCCTTTGTTGATGGTTCACCTAAGAATGCTCAATGCAAAAGGATATTTATTAAAAAGTGTCTGGAGGAGTGAACATGTTCCTCCAACCCAATCGTTTTCTGAGTAAGCTAAACTTCAGAAAACTCAAGACAATAGGCTTATTAATTGAGAAGATGACACCAGTGATTAAAGCCCGCCTTTCCCCGCTCTCCTACAGTGGGGAAAAAGGAACTGAATAATGAAGGGACAATTAAAGAGTCTGTTTTCCCAGCTTGGCCGATGCCATATTGAACAAGAAGTAATTCTAGGGCAGAAGCCAAAAGAAGGAAGCTTCTAATTAAAAGACACAGCTACCCAATAGTGCTTTGTATGTCCAAACTGAACAGACTGGTGCTGTAATTGCATTTTTAATGGGGGAGAAATCTCCATAAACCAGGTCTGGGGGTGGGGGTGGGGGGTGGGGAATGACCAGTGAAACACAGAAAACACGAATGTAGTGTGTTATCAACAACCTAAAATTGGATGAGGCACAATAGTTTCATGTAAGTAGAAAAGGTTTCTTTTGCACTTGTGTTAACAATCATTACAATTATAGACTGTATACCTCAGACCAAGCATAAAAATGCACGCATTTAAAAAGAAAGAAAAAAACTTCAATTACGCAACCAGTGGATTGCTGGGCCACTTCAACAGGTCCTGTTACGGCACTCGGAGCACTGTTCCAGAGCCTGAAAGCTGCTTAGGAAAACAACCGGGAAAGAGGAACAAACTGGAGAGCTGTTTGTTAGACTCTTCTATTGGAACGAGGCTCCCTGCCAGCTCCTTGTTTCCTCTTGCACTTCCCTTTCAAGTCTGGCTTTACCATTTACTTCTTTTCAAGGTTTTCTCTTTGAACATTGTGTTCTCTCTCTCTCTCTCTCTCTCTCTCTCTCTCTCTCTCTCTCTCTCTCTCTCTCTCTCTCTCTCTCTCTCTCCCCCCCCCCCCCGGGGAAAGAATGGCAGGACAGCTTCAGCTGCAGTCCTTGCTTTTGAGGATTCCCCAACCAGATTCATTGATGAATTGGGGCTATGAATTCTATCCCCGCTTACTTTCAGTTAGCTGGACTGAATTCAACAGAACCATGAGAAGGGGAAAGATGGGTATATAAGCAGCACGCAGAAGTGTCCTGTTGCAACAGCCACCATGCAGCAATGCTTGTTCACTCACTCCCAGGGCCAGCAGGGAAGGAGGGGGTGGTAGATTTACCTCCTATGTTGTAGGAAGCATTACAGTCATACCTCGGTTTAAGTACGCCTCGGTTTGAGTACTTTCAGTTTAAGTACTCCGTGGACCCGTCTGGAACAGATTAATCCACTTTCCATTACTTTCAATGGGAACGTTCGCTTCAGGTTAAGTACGCTTCAAGTTAAGTACAGACTTCTGGAACCAATTGTGTACTTAAACCGAGGTACCACTGTATTATTTATTTATTTATTTATTTATTTATTTATTTTATTTTATTTTATTTTATTTTATTTTATTTTATTTTATATTTACCTCCCAAGATTTATACACTGCTTGATTGTAATAAAACCCAAAGCGGTTTGCAAAAAGAATAAAACAACAAAATTATCAGCAAAAAAGCAGTTAAAATGACCATTTAAAATGGTGTTGTTGTTGTTTTTTTAAAAAAGGGTAAAAGCCAGATTTAAATACATGTCAGCATTCACACAACTGCATTTTCCTGCATTGCAGGAGGTTGGACTAGATGATCCTCAGGGCCCCTTGCAACTCGACAATTCTATGATTCCACATGTCTGGATAGGCTGGCCTAAAAAATAGCCCCCTCTATCTTGCCCACAGAACAACCCCTCCCCTCCCCGCTAAGCCCCACCCCTCATCAGCAGTGCCGGAATTACGTATAAGCTAAACAAGCTGTAGCTTAGGGCCCCACTCTATT
This sequence comes from Zootoca vivipara, assembly GCF_963506605.1. NCBI lineage: Eukaryota > Metazoa > Chordata > Lepidosauria > Squamata > Lacertidae > Zootoca > Zootoca vivipara. Next base: position 20,589,493 of record NC_083285.1, on the reverse strand, counting down.
GGGGGCCCCAAAAAAATATAAAGGGGAAAAACCTGAATGTACATTTCCACAATATAAGATGAAAAAACAAACAAAATAAAACCTACATCATTTTAAGTTAGAGCTTAATAATTATTTCACTATTAATATACCTCTTCTTAATTGTATTTCACTATTAATATACTTCTTCTTAGTTGTATTTCAGTTCAACAATTTCTTTGATCAAATACATATTTTGTTATGTGCAAATGGCTTTGGATACCTATTAGGTCCGTAAATTACCATATAGCATACAGTATATTCAACACAAAAAACGGCGACAATTTGTTGTTTTCAAAGGACAGCCGGACATAAAGGGCCCCATTACCTTCAGTAGCTTAGGGCCTCATCAAACCTGAATCCAGCCCTGCTCACCAGCCTTGCTTCACACCCTCGAGTGTTTCTGCCTGGCTAGAATGTGACCTCTGATAATGACCTCTGATAATGCTGGCCTGGATGGTCTTTTCTGTAATTTTTTTTCCTATATTTATTATTTCTGTATTGTATAATTTCAAACAGTTCCTCTTTTCTACATTGTTTTCAATTGCTGAATTTTTTCTTAATTAATTAAAAAGTTATACGAAATGAAATGAAATTGTGGCAAGCGTACTCAGGGAAAGGATTTAGGGCCTTTTGGTAATTTGCCTTATTATTGACATTGTGCTTTGTTAGAAAATCATACTCTCTGTGTCTCTTCCTTGTTGCTGATGTTTGCAATGTATTTTGGCTGTGTTTGCAGTTTGCCATCTGCTAGAAGGAATGTTCTGGGCCTCAAGGTCTGGAAAAGGTATACAAAGCCAGAGCACTGATGCTCCTTGCTCAGTCTTTGGGGAGTTATCCCACTGTGCCTTGTGCAGGATGGAGGCATCTGGGTGGGAAGGCCAAACTTGCTAACGATTTACTGAGCATCAGAAATAACTCATGTCATCACCTGCTCTCACAGGAAAGCAAGATGTAATTGGAAAGCATGCTGCCATTAAAAGTTAATTTCCCAGTAAAGATGAGCCCAATCTCTCCTTCCCCCCCTTTCTTTTTAATAAAATAGAATCACAGCTGGAGAGTGCTGCAGAAGCCTCCGAAACCCCCATCAGGTGGCTGATACACATGAGATTGAATTAAATTCTCTGCTGGCTGCAATGGGAGCCTAGGGAGCGAGACAATATTTATCTATTTTTAAGAAATGAATCGGGATGTCTGATCAAATGCAAAAACGATGCTGGGGTGGGTATAATTTGAAAAGGGTGTGGACACCTTGGCTTGGCACTGGGCACTGATGTGCAAAACAATAAGCACTTCCCATAAGTGCACCTGCTCAAGATCATGGGTCTCTGGCCTCATTCACACAACACACTAAGCCAGGCATCCCCAAATTTCAGCCCTCCAGATGTTTTGGACTACAATTCCCATCATCCCTGACCACTGGTCCTGTTAGCTAGGGATCATGAGAGTTGTAGGCCAAAACATCTGGAGGGCCGCAATTTGGGGGTGCCTGCACTAAGCCAATCCCAGTGCAGCGTGGCAACAAAAAGGACTGGTGTTGCTCTAGGGCAGGCATGTCAAACCTGCGGCCCTCCAGATGTTTTGGACTACAATTCCCATCTTCCCCAACCATAGCTGCCAAGTTTTCCCTTTTCTCGCGAGGAAGCCTATTCAGCATAAGGGAATTTCCCTTAAAAAAAGGAAGAACTTGGCAGCTATGTCCCCAACCACTGGTCCTGCTAGCTAGGGATCATGGGAGTTGTAGGCCAAAACATCTGGAGGGCCGCAGGTTTGACATGCCTGCTCTAGGGCAAACGTGTCATTGCCGACTGACCACCACTGCCACTTGGTAAGGCAGGGTCTCAGAACAGGCATCAGCACCAGTGGGCCCCATTGAAGAACTAGGGTGCCAGCATTGCTATAGCTCAGGCATCCCTGATTGGTGTCAAATCTTGAGAGGCGAATCTTGGCATGTATATCTGCTAGGAACTTAGGTGACTGATCAGAATGCCTCTTATGTTGGAATCAATCCTAGTTCAGTCTTGTATATCCAAGCATTGGTGAATAAGAGAGGGCCTTAAATATCCACTTAAGTATTCAGAGTTTCGCATCATCTTCTGTGACACTTTGTGTCACAGTGGACAACTCCCCACTACACACACCTTTTGCCATTCCAAGAAAAATATTACACGCAGCCTATTCCCACTGGTTCAACATATGCCTACTAGGCAGGCATAGGCAGACAAAACCAAAGTGGTTTGGCAGAGGCAATCAAGTATAAAATATAAAAACGTTTCATAATAATTAGATAGCTTTAGAAAAACAATCTATTATAAGTCACCCACAGAGACAAATCAGTTGACTTGTGTGTGATTTGATCATCAGGGGTGAAAATGCAGTGTGATTACTCCTTGAATTATAGCCAGGGAAATTGCTCAGCTCCATATCATTGCCAGCATTTTAATACATAGCAGTTGGTTGCATTATTAGCTAAGATAAATAGATAGATGTCGCTCTGCTGATTTGAGTGGAGCGTTTCTGATGACAGTACATTGCTCTTACAGCCAGTAGTGGTTTCTTCAGTGGTTTATCACCACCAAATAGTGGCTTAGTCGATCGGAAAGAAGGTTTGTGCATTTTACAACCCACTGTTTCCAGGAGGAGATTTAGGTGTGCAGCAGAACTAGTTCCCCACTGCCATGCTATACTTGTGCACCTGTAGTACCTTGTGCCAGCAAATGCACCATTGGTTTGCAGATGACATGTGACAAAGGGGTAGCCATTCATTCATTTAATAGTTTTATATCCCCTGCTTCTTCCAGTCTGGAGCAAATGGCGACATAAAACAACATATAACAAGCCAGGCAGTAAGAAGACATCCTTTTTAATATATATATATATATAAATACAAATTCAAGTGAAATGAACAGTGGCAATAAAAATAGAAGGCTCAACCTCGAAATTTATTATTTCATTTTGGGGCATTCCTAAAGCTATACAGTATTAGCAGGGCTTTTTTTCAGCCGGAACTCAGTTCTGGCACCTCTCAGGTGAGCGCCATTGCCCTTATAAGAGAACAAAGGAGGCGTTCATGGTGATTTCTGACACCTCTTTTTCTAGAAAAATAGCACTGTTGCAGCAAAAAGAACATCAAGTCATGATGGCACTTTAAAGACTAACTATAGCATCACGTTTCTAGCACTAAAACTTATGTCATAGTAAGTTTCACTCTTTCATATATATTTTTACAGGCCGCTAGGAACTTCTGCTCAACCCAGGCCAGCTGGTAGCTTAACAGATCTCCTTTCACTAAGGAGTGATGCTCGAGAACTGCAACATTTTCCACTGCCCAGGCTGCTTCCTGCTTCCTCGCTATACATGAGATCATGTGGTTGCATGCCATTCTTATGTGCGCCTCACTTCTCTGAGTGGGGATAACTTTATCCCCGCCCCCCTGTTTCCAATGTGGATCTTCACTCACCCCTTCTTCCTTGGGGGGACGGACGCCATTTTGTCATTCGCCTCAGGTGCCAACATGTCTTGGGCCGGCCCTGAGCACTACACACAATATTGCATTAGTACAAAGGTTCAGTTCCATCCACTTTTTGCCCTACCATGCAAAGATGGGATCGTGTACTGTACACCCTTCGAGGGAAATCGAGAGGCACACAGGAAAGATAAACCCACAGCGCCAAAGTCCCCTCACCATCACCAATCAAAGCCAGCTTCTGTTAGTTGTTCCTCCATCTGCTGCCTGGAGAAAGTCAACAGCCCCTCTGCCTATTGTTCCCTCAGTCAGTCCATTTGTATGCTGCTTTTCTCTCCCAGCAAAAACTCAAGCAGCTACCAGGTGCCAAAGAGCTTATTGAAATCAAAAGCTTTTGCCCCTTGTCATCTGAAATTTTTCTAGCAGCGGACACCCTCAAACTATTTTCTGCCTCTCATTCTATGCGACAAGCGTGGAGTAGAAAATGGTTCATGCAGTGTTCAAGAGAAGCAGAGAGCAGAGTAGTACTGCCCCCTGTTGGCCTATTACATTATAAACTACTCATGTAATACCTCACACAGCTTCCTTCCTTCCTTCCTTCCTTCTTTCCTTCCTTCCTTCCTTCCTTCCTTCCTTCTGACAAAACATACCAAATTAGGGAGAGGAAAAAAGGCTTTACCTTGAAAAACGATTGCACTTCCTTAGTGCTGAAATGGAGGGATATAGCAATTAAATATTAATGGCCTAATGTGCAAATTAAAAACAACACAACACGCCGCGACTGGAGAACGTTTATGCATCGAATAAAGATTTGAAATGCCTTGCTTGAGAAGTGCTAGGAGTGGCGCATATGAAAAAAATGGAACAAGACCCCTTCTTAATAAATGGAACAGCCAAGGTGCTGAAACCTTCATGGATGTGACGCTGCCAAGATCGGAATGTTGGTGCTGGTTTATCAGCTGATAAGACGTTATTGAAAAGTTCGTGGGAAATGGGGAAAGTTAATGCCTGACACATCACCAGGAACGAGGAAAGTTGCACCTCAAGAAGGCTGGGTGAAAGCGGTTGGCAACCAACAATGTGGGAATCAGGAAATGAACGAGAAAAATGGGAATAAGAGATTCCTCACTACCAACCCATTCTTTTTTTCTTTTTCTTTTGAAATCATTTTTATCTGATTTTACAATACAAAATTATTTTAAAAAATCAATATACAGAGATTCCTCTGAATCCCAGGACCTCCCCCCACCCCCTCCCTGGGAGTCTCATTTTAAACATTTAAAACTGCATCTTCTTCCAAACTCAATTATGTGGTCTCTTAAATAACTTATAAATTTTCCCCATTCTTTTGTAAAGTTTTTGTCCTCTTGGTTCCTGAGTTATCCAGTCAGCTTTGCTATTTTGGCATAGTCCATCAGCTTGGTTTGCCATTCTTCTCTGGTAGGGACTTTGTCTTCTTTCCATCTCTGGGCTAGTAGCATCTGGGTGCGTGCTGTTCCATACATTAAAAGTCTTTTCTGGTCTTTTGGGATGTCAGTACCTGTAATTCCTAACAAAAAAAAAGCTTCTGGTTTTTTAACAAAAGTTATTTTAAATGTGTGGGGGTTTTTTTTCCATTTCATTGTATATCATCTCCCAGAAAGCTTTTACTACTAACCAATTCTTAAGGGCATAGGTGCCAACTTTAACAAAATATTGGTGGTGTTCCCCCCATACTTCCCCACACACACACACACTTATGTGGAACGCACCTTCCCCTGCCGTACATGCAGGCCTCCCCTTCCTGCTCTCTTCTCACCCACCCCCCATACACATGCAATAAGTTTCTACAACTCGTCTGCCACCCGTTTCCAACCCCACCGCTTCCTGCTTGCCTCTCCTACCGACCTGTCTCTCCTTCCTGCCTGGCTGCCTGCCTGCCCGCTTCCCTTCAGCAGGTGCCCTGGCTCAGACATGCTTGGAAATGGCACCGAAAGTAGGAAGGCAAGCCAGGAAAAGAGGGCAGTGCCCAGCTGGAGAGGAGGTGGCTACCCAAGGGAGTGAGGGAGGGAGACGCCAACTTGCAGAAAATATTGGGAGGATGTGACCCCCCTAAATATTTTAAGGGGGAGCAAAGGAACCAGGGCCCCATAGAATTGGCACCTATGCTTCAGGGCCTTGCAGAGAAGCTATACCACAGCACAGTAATCCCCCTTCCTTACAATGGGCTAACTGCCCATAATGGTGGCTGCTTCCTGCTTCGGGTGTCTCACAAAAATATGTGTAGGGATATCCTCCTTCTAGAATACTTTAGGAGAGAGCGCCAGTGGGTTACGCAAGGAATAATGCGTCTAGATGAAAGCATCCTGACGGCAGCCACCATTATAACAAGTTGGTGCTCCTGAAGTTATTCAATTATTCATGACGATCCACTGGACCTGAAACGTCCTGTATGCATTTAAGGCCTCTGCCTGCCATTTCCTCCTGATAAACATCGACCCTCCTCAGGGCTTTCTCATCACGCCTTGGCCTCTAAGACAATTATAATACAGTAATGGGAATCAAGGAGAGAGATTAAAGCTTAGCTGTGTGTTAAGGAACCATTTATGGAAGTTGCTTCCCTATCTCCCCCACCTCAGCTCACCCCCTGGCCTTTCCCCATAATCTACCCAGGACTCCTGCATCAGGATTGTTTTTTTAAAAAAAATCACCGTTATTCAGAAGGCTGCCCTTTTTTTCTGCCGAGATGGATTTTTCCATTTACATAATGAACGTACTCGATTGACTTGTTATCACCCGATTGCCGTTCACAAGAATCTGGCCCCGAAAGGTCTCTTTTCTCCGCCAGTGCCCTATCTGTCTCCTCTCTGTCTGCCTTGAGCAGGTGTGTCTATCCCTCATTGAGCTTGTTGCCACAAATGCTCTCTCTCTCTCTCTCTCTGTTGTTGCCATCTTTCAACACATTCCATTTGGGCTAAGCAGAACTTGCATTGCTTGACCGCTTGCCTCTTTATAAGCGACGACTCCATGCTGCACAGCCTGGAGAATGGCAGAGTAGGAAAGCCCACTGTCCTTGAACATTTGCACACAAACTCGGGGGCAAAACTAGGCTTTCTTTCACCTAGGTCAAAGACTCAGTTCAGCACACACACACACCATGCTTGTTTGCATGCGTGGGCACACATGCAGCTCAGCACATTTGTTTTTAAAGAGCATAAAAAGTAGGCAATATATTATTTGAAAACAAAGTGTTTTTTAATGTAATATTTTTATTGATTCTTTGCATTTCCTTTCGGTCCTCTTTCTCTTATGTTAGGAAGGCAGACATGGTAAATTATTATTATTATTATTATTATTATTATTATTATTATTAATTCCCCACCCATCTGGCTGAGTTTTCCCAGCCACTCTGGGTGGTTCCCAATCCAGTGTTAAAAACAATGTGGCATTAAATATTAAAAACTTCCCTAAACAGGGCTGCCTTCAGATGTCTTCTAAAAATAGGATAGCTGCTCATTTCCTTGACATCTGATGGGAGGGCATTCCACAGGGCGGGCGTCACTACCAAGAAGGCCTTCTGTCTGGTTCCCTGTAATCTCACTTCTCGTAATGAGGGAACTGCCAGAAGGCCCTCAACGCTAGATCTCAGTATCCGGGCTGAACGATAGGAGTGGAGACGCTCCTTCAGGTATACAGGACCGAGGCCATTTAGGGCTTTAAAGGTCAGCACCAACACTTAGAAACAGGGTCGTCTTAAGCGTATCTGGCGCCCTGATGCCATGGTGCGAATATCCCTCTGGCGCCCCCCCCCCCAGCTCGTTTCGCAGCACAGCTGTCTGGCAGGCCGGCGCCCTGGTGCATTGCGCCACCCAGCCTTGCCTTAGAGCCGGCCCTGCTTAGAAATGTGCTTGGAAACATACTGGGAGCCAATGCGGATCTCAGGACCAGTGTTATGTGGTCCCGGCGGCCACTCTCAGTCACCAGTCTAGCTGCCGCATTCTGGATTAATAAGCAGTTTCTGGGTCACCTTCAAAGGTAGCCCCACGTAGAGCGCATTGCAGTAGTCCAAGCGGGAGATAACCAGAGCATGCACCACTCTGGCTAGACAGTCTGCAGGCAGGTAGGGTCTCAGCCTGCGTACCAGATGGAGCTGATAGACAGCTGCCCTGGACACAGAATTAACGTGCAGCTCCATGGACAGCTGTGAGTCCAAAATGACTCCCAGGCTGTGCTTTGGACCTTCAGGGGCACCATCACCCCATTCAGGACCAGAGAGTCCCCCATACCCGCCTGACCCCCCAAAACAGTACTTCTGTCTTGTCATGATTCAACCTCAATCTGTTAGCTGCCATCCATCCTCCAACCGCCTCCGACACTCACACAGGACATTCACTGCCTTCACTGGTCCTGATTTAAAAGAGAGGTAGAGCTGGGTGTCATCTGCATACTGACCAATGAGTGTTACCACAGGAAAGGCTCTCCTCAGTGCCAAGATTGTTGCTGCTGCTGCTGAAACTGTGGGAATGATCGGGCACATACCAGGAAGCAAGTTCTAATGAACTCAGTGGGACTTCTGAGTAAAAATGCTTAGGATTGCGGTATAAAGCAGTCTTTACACAGTTACCTAGGAGTAAGCTCCATTGGATTCAGTGACAAATGCCTGGTTTTCAGTCTTGCACTCAAGGGGCAAACAGGGCAAAGACTTGACTTATGATCATTTGCTGCCCTGGATGTGAATGAAACATGACAGTCATCCTCCCACCCCAGCTTCCATAATTTAAAGACAAACTTGATTTGCTTATGCATGCACTGCAGCCCAGCTCAGGGCAGTCCACTGCTCGTTCTTGTGTGGGGTTTTGTATATAGGATATGACTTAGGTCTTTTCCTGCAGGGGCTTATGCTGATCACTGTTGCTGTTTTTGCATTTTGAAACCACATTTTGAAGGCTGAATGCAAATGAAACTTATGTTTAGTTGACTGTATTGTTGACGCTTTATTCTCTCATACTAGTTACCTATTTACTCCCCCCTTGAATATCATCTGAAAAGAAACTCATCCTGAGAATTCATTCGGCATTCTCAAAGCTTTCCAGCATTTATTGTATATTAATTGCCAGAATAAAAAGCTTTGCCTTGCTGCCTCTTTGTTTCATTCTGCAATGGGTACTATACAACCTTTAGAAGACATCCGAAGGCAGCCCTCTATAGGGAAGTTTTTTAAAAAATGTTTAATGTTTTATTATGTTCTTATATATGTTGGAAGCCGCCCAGAGTGTCTGCGGCGACCCAGTCAGATGGGTGGGGAATCATCATCATCAGAGAAATGTTAGAGGGTATGGTTTAGGGAGTGCAGCAGGCAGCAGTTGGGTGCTGGAGGAGAGGAGTTGGTGGGTGATGAAGAGGGAAGGGAAGGGAAAGGGTGTCTATGGCTGATGGTCGTTTGAGAAAAAAGTTGTGCGTAGATGTATGAGTTATGCTGAACTGCTGAACTCCTTCAGCCCTTTAGAATTTCAGAACTTCAAAGGCTTCAGGAGCATCTCCCTTCTAAGAAATCAAGGCAAGCGAGGCAAGCAATGTGGCACAGATGCAGAGAGGGAGGACCCCTGGGAAAACATGAAGAGTCTCTCCTTCCCTTCAAAAAATGGGTCACCGATTCCCTTGATGTATGTTGACATGATGCAAAATAAATGCAGCTAACCATAATAAAAACGCCGTATCAGCCAGTCTGCCTGATTTTAAGGAAGTGGAAACAAAAGCCTAACTTTTACATTCATAATTTAATGTGGCATCTTCATATTCCACTACTAAAAGCATGCACCACCCCAGACACAAACCCCCTGCACCTGTAAATCGATATGAACAGCCGTTTTCAGAATTCCAACCCCCAAAGCCCTTTCTCAGTTGCTATTAAAATGCAGCACTGCATACATTTACAGTGCAGTCCTATATATGTCTACTCAGAAGGCAATTAGTCCCCTTGAGTTTAATGAGGTTTACTTCTGGTAAATATGCTTAGGATTGTGCTGCTAAATTCCCAAAGTTGTTGCAAATACTTTGTTAAGACCAATGAAAAGGATGGATAGCATTCCTGGCATAAATAGCCTGGCATAAATAGAAGCCTAGATAGCTTCGGTATCTGGCAAAATTTCTTTCCAGGTGCCTAATAATAATAATAATAATAATAATTTATTATTTATACCCCGCCCATCTGGCTGGGTTTCCCCAGCCACTCTGGGTGGCTTCCAACAGAAAAATGAAATAAAATAATCTATTAAACATTAAAAGCCTCCCTAAACAGGGCTGCCTTCAGATGTCTTCTAAAAATCTGGTAGCTGTTTTTCTCTTTGACATCTGATGGGATGGGAGGGCATTCCACAGGGCAGGTGCCACCACCGAGAAGGCCCTCTGCCTGGTTCCCTGCAACTTGGCTTCTCGCAACGAGGGAACCGCCAGAAGGCCCTCGGTACTGGACCTCAGTGTCCGGGCAGAACCTTATATGTCTAACATGCCCTTATATGTCTAACATGCTTAGGACTAACACAGGAACACCACAAGGATGCGTGCTTATACTCCTTTATACTCTTTATACGTATGATTGTGTCGCTGCCCACCCTAGAAATAGGGTCGTCAAATTTGCAGATGACACAACCGTGATCGGGCTCATCTCTGATAAGGAGGGTGAAACTGAGTATAGAGATGAGGTGGAGCAGCTGACAGAGTGGTGCAGAGTCAAGAACTTGCTCATAAATACAAAGAAAACTAAGGAGCTTGTGGTGGACTTTAGGAGACAGAAGAACGAGGTCCAGCCACTTTTGATTGACGGAATTGGTGTGGAGAGGGTAACAACGTTTAGATTTCTAGGCATTGAGTTACAGGAGGATCTGTCCTGGAGTGTTAATACAAGGGGGCTTGTGAAGAAGGCGCATCAGAGACTGTATTTTTTGAGAATTGTAAGGAAAAACCATCTTCCACAAAAGCTGCAGCTTGCCTTCTATCACTGTGCCATACAGAGCGTGCTCACGTATGGCTTATGTGTGTGGTACGGAAGCTGTACTTCCCAGGACAGAGCAGGGCTGTGTAGAATTATTAAAACAGCAGAGAGCATTATTGGCTGCTCACTCACCACCTTAGAACAAATTTACACCACCAGGTGCCATAGAAAAGCACTAGATATATCAAGAGATCCAACGCACCCTGGTCACCATTTCTTTCAGCTCCTGCCATCGGGACGGAGATATAGAACTATGCAGGCAAGAACGAGCCGTCTCAGGAACAGTTTCTTCTCTAGAGCAATTTTGGCCTTAAATGGAAAGCCTGGACTTTGAAGTCATCTTATTTTACTTGTTATTTTGTATTATATTTACTGTTTTTAATTAGGTTTTTGTAATTTTGGATTATGCGGAATGCCTTATCGGAGTGGATGTAGCAACCGAGTAATTTCGTTGTTCCCGCAAGGGGACAATGACAATAAAGATATTTAAAAAATAAATAAAAAGATATTAAAAAAGAACCTACAACCTTGGGGTTGTCAGCACTATGCTCTAGCCAACTGAGCTATCCATTGTTCATTGGTGTGGTGTAGTGATCAGAGTCTTGAACTAGTAGCTGGAAGCCAATGTTCAATTCCCCACTCAGTCATGAAGCTCACTGGCTGATGTTCGGCCAGTCACAACCTCACAGCCAAACATACTTTACATAGGGTTGTGAGGACAAAATGGGGAACAGGAAAAACCATGTATGCCCACCTCTCCTTGGAGGAAAGCTAAGATAGGCATGTGTTGCTGTTGCTGGTGATGAAGGTAATGCTAGGATATAATTTTATTGATGAAGATGGTGAGCTGAGAGTGGCTTCTTGGTGGTGCTCAAATTGCAGCAACCCAAATAGAATTGAGTTCAGTGGGACTTACTGCCAGGTAAGTGGGTATAGGATCACTGCCTATATACCCACTAACCTGGGGAAAAGTTCCATTGGACTCAACGGGGCTTACTTCTGAATAGGCAATATAGAAACACACAGTGAATGTGGCAATTCTGAACAGTTCGGGTGTGCAAAAAGGTAATTGCTGTACCCTTCCATCAGTCTAGCAAATGCCATCTGGCAAAAGGGGGAGTCTGAACGGAAAATCTCCCTTGACTAGTCTTTGGCAACAGGGTAGGAATAGCGAGGGACATGCATATAGCAAAATTGTCTTTGTCAATAGCATTAACTAGCATAAAGCTTTCAGAACTGAGTGCTACGGGCTCTACCAGTAGGAAGTGCCCTTCTCAACCAACAGGTTTTTTGGGGGGGGGGGCAGCAGCAAGACGCTGGAGGACTGAGCTGTATTGACCATTCTGCCTACACTAGAGATGTGAAGGCCCTAGGGGAAATCAGGAAAAAAAATGTGGGGAGTGGCTTTCCGCATTTTCCCAAGTTTCTTTCCCCAGGTTGTTGTTTTTTTGGTTGGTTTTTTTTTTTGGAAACAAATAATACAAAACAAAACAAAAAGAAACGAATAATAAATAATGAGAAACCCCCCCCATTTTTCTGGGTTTTTTGGGGGGCGGAGCTTCACAACTCTAGCCTCCACAGGATCCTGTAAGGTGGGCAGCCTTCAGGTTTGCTTGTTGAATCTACTTTGAGCTCCGAGTAGGGACTATGCTCTTGCAGTTTACAGAGGAGTGGGGTGTATTTTATCAGATCTACATCTGATTTCCAAATGAGCACAGAAACAAAAACTACAGGAACACCATCATCTCTGCTTTTATGAGCTGTAGTGGCTTTTAAGTCACTGGCTAAGCATAATATTTGATTATTTTAATGCTTTACAGTGAATTTGGAGAATCAACTGGGAAGAGACCACTAGCCCAGCTTTTTTTGTAATATAAATAAGCTCCAGTAAACAGCTGCAGTTACATTTGATTTAGCCCTTATCAGTGCAAGGGAAGAGGGTGCATGCATTTAAAAGGTAATGGAAATCTCAACTCTAGACATCAGCCGGGTAAAATCTAGAGCCAACAGTGCAGAAATTCAGCATCTTATTTTGTTGCATTGCTTCTTAAAATATAAATTGGTTTGGTTGCTTTGCTTTGACTCTAACATCTTTAGAAATGTTTCCATGCCACAGAAAAAATATTGTAGCACATATTTTAAGGGCACGAAGGAGTGCATTTCTGCCAGTAGATGGCAAGAAACATAGACATCACATATAGCAGCATTTCAGATTCTCAACTGAAACATATCACGGCATTGTCACATGGCAGATAAAATCCATATTTCAATCCATTTAATAAATCTAAAGATCTGCACTCATTCCTTGCAGTGAGAGACATTAATTCTTGAAATCGTGTTCTTTCTCTTCTTTTCGCTCCCCACTTTCACATCAGCAGCGGTGATCTAGGGGGCCAATTCATGGTTGCATGAGCTGGGAAAGGGTTTGCTGTCACTGGACAAACATTGACAGAAGCAGACACTGAGGGAGGACAAGAACTGACACAGTGCTGGGCAGGGGCGTAGCCAGGATCAAAACTAGGGGGGGGCAAGCCATGGTCGTTCAGGGGCGGGGCCAAGGCACAGAAGGGGAGGGGCCACAAAGTGGGCGGGGCTAAAGGACCAACGGGCCTGATGACATCGTGGCGGTGGCAGCAGCGGCCACCTTGTGCTTCTGGGGCTGGTAGCGTTGGCGGCTACCCTGCTTGGCTGGAGAGGACGGGAGGGTCGGGCAGGCGAGAGGGGGTGGCAGGGCGGGCGAGGGCGAGGCAAGACACGGCCGCAGCCACGACGGCTCCGAGGCGTTGCTGCATATCAGCATAATATTTCAACCATGGTTCAAGCCCCACCTTAGGAAAAAAATCCTGCATTGCAGGGGGTTGGACTAGATGACCCTTGTGGTCCCTTCCGACTACAATTCTATGATTCTATTGATATATTACCATACATATGCATCATTCTGCTTTCTTGAATTGTCCTACTCCTAGGCATAGCATCCAACTCCTAGAGGCCTAGGTGCCCTCCCAATTACTGGTAAATACCGTATTTGAAAGAGTCATCCCCCCATGTTGATGGGCTTTCTATGTGGGGCTTATCTGCCCCCCCGTATTTTATTAAGGATGGAAGAGGGAGGGAAGGAAGGAAGAAAGAGAGAGATAACTCATATTTGTGGGTGTCTCTGGATGACGCTGTGATGCTGGAACTCTGCAGCAAGAGGACAGGAGGGTCGGGCAGGCGAGAGGGGGTGGAAGGGCGGGCGAGGGCGGGGCAAGGCATGGCCGCAGCTACGACAGCTCCGAGGCGTTGCTGCATATCAGCATAATATTTCAACCATGGTTCAAGCCCCACCTTAGGAAAAAAATCCTGCATTACAGCGGGTTGGACTAGATGACCCTTGTGGTCCCTTCCGACTACAATTCTACGATTCTATTGATATATTACCATACCATATGCATCATTCTGCTTTCTTGAAATGTCCTACTCCTAGGCATAGCAGCCAACTCCTAGAGGCCTAGGTGCCTCTCCCCCCCCCCAATTACTGGTAAATACCGTATTTGAAAGAGTCATCCCCCCATGTTGATGGGCTTTCTATGTGGGGCTTATCTGCCCCCCCCCCGTATTTTATTAAGGATGGAAGAGGGAGGGAAGGAAGGAAGAAATAGAGAGAGGGATAACTCATATTTGTGGGTGCCTCTGGGTGACGCTGTGATGCTGGAACTCTGCATGTACAGGAGCCTTGTAAGCAGCTTTCTCTCTGCTTGATTTACAGCAGGCACGTCCAACAGGTAGATTGTGATCTACCAGTAGATCACTGGATGTCTGTGGTAGATCACTGGTAGGTCACTGGCACCCCTAAAAAAAGCTCACCCAAAATTTTCCTCCTCCCTCTAAAAAATTGACCTATGACCTGAAGCCCTAAACAAAAATGGGCCTCCCTCCCTCCTAAAAGAAGCTCAACAAGTTTGACCTAAACCCCAAAAAACAGGGCTTCCCTTCCTTTAAAAAAAACTCAACAGCTTTGACCTGAACCCCCCAAAAGGGGGTAGATCACCCCCAGTTTTAAACTCTGAGTAGATCAGAGTCTCTTGGGAGGTGGCCACCCCTGATTTACAGTATACAGATGCAGGAGGAGGGGCAGACTGGAACACCAATGCTTTTTATAAACATCACTGTGTCTGTCAAAGCTACAGCCCCCCCCTTTCTTATTCACTTCCTTTTAGCCTTGCAGAGCCACCTTAGTCAAATTGAATCCTCTGAGTCTGCACCCTCATTAAATCGCCAATAGAACTCTTAATGCTCCTGAATGCTCATTAACAAGTCCCACTTAAGAACAATAGGGTGAAATGGTCAGCTATCAAATCTTGCCTGGGGATATATGCTCCATTGTCTTAACTGCTTAACTACTGGTAGCCACTTTGCTTTATTTATTTGATGTGTTTTTGTTACTGCTGTGCCCCCCCCCCCAGCAAGCGGAGACTTAGCTGCTCTTGCTAAAGCAAAGCCTTTTCCACTTCAGTTTTTGGAGGGGAAAAGTACTGGTTATGGTCTGTAAAATACATTATTATTTTTGCTTCTAGGGGGGGGCAGCTGCCCCCTCCTGCCCCCCCTGCCTACGCCCATGGTGCTGGGACAATTTTATGGAATCCGATAAATATATTTCATTTTGAGTTCTAGGAAAATATTTTGGACGCAACCATGGTTCGATAGTTCAAAATCTGTTTCAAATAAACAAATTAGAACTCGGAGTAAACATACGTAACAGAATCCAGTTACAGGCACAGATTAAATACTTTCTAGTACAAAGTCAGACAATCACAGCAAATGATTCAATGACCTTAGAAGAGTCATTACCAGTTTTGTACGGGCCAATATAGCCTCTCCAAAGTGAGATTTAGCTATTGGGAGGGTCTAAGAATTTTGAGTCCTTATTAATATAGAGGGGAAAGTTAAACAAAAACCCACAGTTCCTCAAACTGATATTTCTTCATTTCACCTCTCACTGCTCTTCTGTGTTGTGCAAGACATTCAGACAGAGCTATATCCTGGACATTCTTGAACCATGTAATTTCCATTGTTGAGCAATGACCATCCGAGCAGCCGCTACTAGTAAAAGCGAGGTAAGATCTTTATGCTTAACTCTTGGATTAAGGTTGCGTTCCAGTCAGAACAGTGCGTGGCTTTAGTGCTTCGTGTTTTGTTCAAGCAACAGATCACCTGACAACCAGCATGTTCCCGCGTAGCCATAGCTAGGTGATATTGTGTCCCTGGCAGAACTGTCCAGACTGTGCCCCCTAGCCACGGACAAATTAGCTCTTCTTTCCGCATCTCCTCCAAATCCCCCCCCCCAAATCATATAAAGACCCTCTATTTAAAACCTTTTCTTATGAGGCAATGATATGGGGTCTATTATATGAGTCTGATATGGGGATATTTTTATTTATGGACATATTTTTGCCCATTTTGTGCTCCTCCCCCTCGCCTGCACCCATGGTGAGGGTATTTCTCACTCCACCCCACCCCAGCTACAGCCCTGATTCAAATCAAATCAAATCAAATCAAATACCTTTATTGGCATCACAGTTTAAAACATTTCAAGTCAATGGGATAATTAAAAGGACAAGGGTGAAGCTGTCAAAGGTCATAAGGTCACACTGTGATCCTGTGCACTTATCTATTCTGCTTCGCCCTGTTTGTTTCCTGAAAGGATGGTTTGTTGGGAAACATTTTGGGTAAAAAGGAAGCTACTAAAGCAGTGATATCTTTGCCCTGTCCTGATTCATCTCCATCCCTCAGAGTAGAGGTCTGTTTTGTTTTATTTTCACTTTCTCCAGATTAGCAAAGCTTCTGCTCAGATCCTCCCGTCCAGGGGATACCCAAAGGAGCCATGTTGGGTGGTCCTCCCTCTGCTCCCAGGGTCCTCAGGATGCTGAGACCAAACAAATGAGTGAGTCTGAAATGGGGATGTTCTGCCTGAGGGTGCATCTTGAATTGGGGGTGGCACAGGGGCAGGGGGTGGCGCAAGGTCAGGGTGAACAAGAGTGCAATCAGCAGGGACAGGATTGGGCCAAAAAGGAAGCCGAAAAGAGAAAGGGGGCACCCGAGACATCTGAGGGAACAAAATAACCCTCAAGGAAAGGCCTTAAAAAAGCATTCTGAAGTAAAACCTCCAGCCCCAGCCCAACAGGGGATGAAATACATAAGGAGCCTCCAGATAAAATGAAAACACTGAGTCGGGGAGGGAGAGGCTCCTGAATTTTATTTCTGAGGGCTTGTAGGAATTGTGGTACTCTTGACCACTTTCCCAGTTCACCCATCAGCAAAGGAGGTGTGGGTCCCCATCCCCTTGACATTGTAGAGGTGTTGGTCGTTGTACCACCAGACTCCTTATACACCTCTGCACATTTCTGGTTCTTGGGCTCCGGCTGTTTGTCCTTGGTTGAAAAAGGCATGTTGTTATGGTAAGAAAGTGAATCGCCTGTGAGGAAGAGAACAAACTCCAGTCAAAGTCAGACCAAGTTTGCACATATGTGCCAATCCCTCTGTTCCAAATTTGTAAGGCAACAGAGGGGAAAAGCCAGAGATTCTGGCTACACACCATCAAGACAAAGGAAACTGTTGACCTAATTTTTCCTCTGCTACAGCGTCACCTATATAATGGCCAGAGAGGCTACTTTAGTCACTGCTAACTGTAAGGGAGGGAGGGTGAAGCTGGACCATGTTACACTCCTGATGACATTGCCAGGGGGTGCAATAGAGTCACCCAAGGTCTATTATCCTTTGCAGTAAAAAAAAAAAAGGTTTGTAGCAACACCTTGGGGTGCAGATCCCAAAGCAGCACACACACACACACACACACACACACACACTATGACTAATAAGGTTAGAATGGTATTTAAAAGGGTGTCACACATAAAACCATCCTCTCCAAGTCTGGGGGGAGTCACGCCGCCTGCTGCTTCTCCCCAGCACTATGATTCCACTTCCTCCTTAGAGGTGGGCAGAGGGTGGCTATGGAAGGAGACCTAGACACAGTCACAATCCGGCAGGAAGCTTCTCACATGTGCATCAGGTGTCTCTTGCACCACTCTCTCACCATGGGATTTGAACCCAGGCCTCTCTGGGTCTAGTACAACACTCTAACCATCACACACCACACTTGGGTCTCCCACCTTCACAAGGAGAGGACCTGGGAGATGGTGGTGAAATAGAAAATTGTGGTCAGAGCTGGAGGACCTGAGTGAAGAAGGCGTGCTATTTACCCAAGGAAGTCAGTAGATGAAGATGGTCATTTCCCAGCCAGAATTCCGTCAGTTGGCTTCCAACACCTCTCCTGCAAGAGTCCCAGTCCCGGTAAAAACCCACAGAGCCACCACTCCGTCTTGGAAACACCTATAAGGACATGATGACAAGGTATCTTTTCGGCCTTCTCCTCAAACTGGGACATAAAACTCAAACGTCTGCTCAAAATATATTCCTAAGTATGTTAGATGCAACCAACCAGGATGGTCTTCTGCAAAAGCCCTTCAGAAAGGAATGGAAGCAACAATTGTCTTTAACAACGAGAAACCCTGAATGCCTATCCTCAAAGGGAAGGTTATTCAGTTCCCGGTTCAATTTTCACTAAAATGGCATCAATTGCTTCAGGATATTTTTTGGGGGGGTACAATACAAGCCTTTCAATTCCCCCCTTTTATAACTGTATTTATCCTTTTTCATTAGAGTGTTTTACATTTCATTGAATATAACCATACATTCAATCCTTGACTTCCCTTCCCCCTTCTATGGTTCTATTTCTTTATCCATTGTGACTGCGTATTCTAATGTCCCCACATCTTCATATTTCTCCTCTCCTGCTGCATCTATAATACTTTACACTGTTGCATTTACAATAACCCTGCTAACATTTAACCTGATTAACAAACAATGGTGGAAATCTGCAGGGCCTGCCTGGCTCAGCAATGCCTACACAAGGGAACCTCCAGTGCATGGAAAATGTTTGGCCAGCAAGGTTATTTTGCCCAAACCGGGCCCACTTGCCCCACACCTGACACCTGCTGTGCCCTGTGGAGAACAGGACTCAGCTGATGGGTGAAGAGTTCAATCCTTCCTGCTTGGCATCCATGAGAAAGTTCCCTGTGGGACCTGGCCAAACTCTACAGAAAGAGGACTAAACACACCAAGTCCTGCCATTCATCAGCTGATGTGCAGGGAGGTCTGGCTTGTTTGGTTCTTCTCATCTCTTCTCTTCTCTTCTCTTCTCTTCTCTTCTCTTCTCTTCTCTTCTCTTCTCTTCTCAAGCCCCTGCGGGCCAACTTTGACAGATGGGCAGGACCTGTCAAAGTCTGCCCACAAGGCAGGGAGAGATAAAGATCTTCCAAAACCAGGACACCAATGTGTTTCCACTATAATTGTCTCCAGGGTTTCACAAACTGGAAGTGCATCTGTCAAGCTCTGCTAGGAGATTGACCCTGGAAACCCTTCTGGATGCAAAAAGTATGTTTAATAATAATAATAATAATAATAATAATAATAATAATAATTTATTATTTATACCCCGCCCATCTGGGCGGCTTCCAACAAAACACTAAAATACAGAAATCCATCAAACATTAAAAGCTTCCCTAAACAGGGCTGCCTTGAGATGCCTTCTAAAGGTCTGGTAATTGTTGTTCTCTTTGACCTCTAGTGGGAGGGCATTCCACAGGGTGGGTGCCACTACCGAGAAGGCCCTCTGCCTGGTTCCCTGTAACTTGGCTTCTCGTAGCGAGGGAACCGCCAGAAGGCCCTCGGCGCTGGACCTCAGTGTCCGGGCAGAACGATGGGGGTGGAGACGCTCTTTCAGGTATACTGGACCGAGGCCGTTTAGGGCTTTAAAAGTCAGCACCAACACTTTGAATTGTGCTTGGAAACTTACTGGGAGCCAATGTAGGTCTTTCAGGACCAGTGTTATGTGGTCTCGGCGGCCACTCCCAGTCACCAGTCTAGCTGCCGCATTCTGGGTTAGTTGTAGTTTCCGGGTCACCTTCAAAGGTAGCCCCACGTAGAGCGCATTGAAGTAGTCCAAGTGAGAGATAACTAGAGCATGCACCACTCTGGAGAGACAGTCAGAGGGCAGGTAGGGACTCAGCCTGCGTACCAGATGGAGCTGATAAACAGCTGCCCTGGACACAGAATTGGCTGCGCACCTGGTCTTTCAGGGGCACAGTTACCCCATTCAGTACCAGGGAGTCCTCCACACCCGCCCGCCTCCTGTCCCCCACAAACAGTACTTCTGTCTTGTCAGGATTCAATCTCAATCTGTTAGCCGCCATCCATCCTCCAACCGCCTCCAAGCACTCACACAGGACCTTCACCGCCTTCACTGGTTCTGATTTAAAAGAGAGGTAGAGCTGGGTATCATCAGCATACTGATGGACACCCAGCCCAAACCCCCTGATGATCTCTCCCAGCGGCTGCATATAGATGTTAAAAAGCATGGGGGAGAGGACAGAACCCTGAGTCACCCCACAAGTGAGAGCCCAGGGGTCTGAACACTCATCCCCCACCACCAATTTCTGAACACGGCCCAGGAGGAAGGAGCGGAACCACTGTATGACAGTGCCCCCAGCTCCCAAGCCCTCTAGACCAGTGCTCCCCAACCTTTTTATCGCCGTGGACCAGTCAACATTTGATAATTTTACCGCAGCCCGCTGAGGGGGGGACGTTGATTGTTTATATTTTATTTAGATTGTTTTGATTTAATAATTTTAATTTAATTGTATTTAAATGTTCCTTGGGCGGCCCGGTACCAATTGATCCACGGACCAGTACCGGTCCGTGGCCCGGGGGTTGAGGACCACTGCTCTAGACGGTCCAGAAGGATGTTATGGTCGATGGTGTCAAAAGCCACTGAGAGATCCAGCAGAACAAGGAAACAGCTCTCACCTTTGTCCCTAGCCCGCCGGAGATCATCAACCAGTGCGACCAAGGCAGTTTCAGTCCCATGATGAGGTCTGAATCCTGACTGGAAGGGATCCAAATGGTCCGCTTCTTCCAGGCGTGCCTGGAGTTGTTCAGCAACCACTCGCTCAATCACCTTGCCCAAGAATGGAAGATTTGAGACTGGGCGATAGTTGGCCATATTGGCCGGATCTAAAGATGGTTTTTTAAGAAGCGGTTTAATAACCGCCTCTTTCAGCGGGTCTGGGAAGGCTCCCTCATGGACAGAAGCATTCACCAACCCGCGAAGCCCATCGCCCAGCCCTTCCCGGCTAGCTTTTATAAGCCAGGATGGGCAAGGATCAAGGAGACAGGTGGTTGGTTTCACTCGTCCAAGCAGCCTGTCCACATCCTCAGAGGTAACAGATTGAAATTGATCCCACACAACTTGACTAGACAGGACTCTAGCACTCCCCCGCCCCGGCCCTGCTCCCACGGTGGAGTCTACCTCTTCCCGAATCTGAGCGACTTTATCTGCAAAAAACTTTGCAAATTCATTGCAGAAGATCATGTGGCCCGTACCGGGCCCGGATGGAGCAGGTGGTTCCGCTAAATTGCGAACCACCTGGAAGAGTCTCCTGCTGCTGTTTTCTGCAGATGCGATGGAAACGGTGAAGAAGGTTTTACCCACCAAACCACAGCTCGTCCCCAACAAACCACAGCTCAAGCCCTACAAGTCACCAGAGATATGCTTTTCAGGCCCCAAACTGGTCTGGCTACCATCCCTTTTAAGATGTCAGCACCTGGAAATATGGATTTGTGCAACTCACTGATCAAACTGCAGTCCTCAAAAGATGTGTGCTGTGTTGGGATGGAGAAAAGGGAGACATCTCTGGCTAGGTTTCTTGACTGTTCCTTCTCAGATGATGGAGGCACCGAACATGGATTCAGGGTGGGCATATCCATTTGGTAATATTTTAGAATGCAGTAAAAATCAGGAGGACTGTAAAAATGAAACAAAACACCTTCTCACCCCCCCCTTATCAATCAGCACTGGGCCTGCAGGGCACTTGAGCCACCACATCCCCCCGAGTGCCTACCAGCACTGCAGGCCCAGAGCTGCCTGGGGCAACCCCTCCTTCCCACACCCCTCTAGCTATGCCACTGAGTGGTACCCCATAACCAAGGGGGCACTGCCTCCTCCAATTCCCAAGGTATCTCTGGGTGCTCCTGCTTTACCTCTAGCAAGTTTTACTTGGGTTTAGATGGCTTTCACTCAAGGTAGAAAACATGGCCATGTGTATTTTGCCCATGAGGTCAGTGGCAGAGAGAGTTAAGACAGGACACAGGAGTTCTGAGGGGATGGGATTCCTATTTAGTTGTCAGTATTCTCCTATTTCATTGCCAGAAGGTTTTGGAGGTGGAAGAAAGGCGGCAAAGGCACCCACTTCCCTCTTGGTTGGTAAGAATTATTAGTCTGTCATTGAGGTGCCTTCCCCCTCAGAGGATGCTCTTGCGGGCGTTTGGGAATAATTTTTTGCCACCTCTTTGAATTCTTTGGGTTAGCATTGTTGGCTTGTGGGCAAAATCTCTTATAACGTCCAACTTTGCTGCACTGGTAACACTCTTTGGCTGGACAAGACCTTTCCCTCTGTGCCAAAGCTGAGAGGTTTACTGAGAGGGCACAGACTCACCTTGGTCAATGGAGGGAACCTCTCATCCCCTGACTTGATGTTTCATATTCTCTGGAGGCTTCATATGTATTGTATTTAATCCCCTGATGGGCTGGGGTTGGATGGGGTGTGGGTGGAGGTGTCTGGCAATATGGAGGGGGGCCAAATGTGGCGGGTCAGGTAGGGTGGGACCCCTACCAGCAATGTTGGGCAGGGGTCTCCAGTGGGTGGGGAGGGTGGTTGCCCACGCATGTGGATGCGAGCCAGATGGTCCTGCTAACGGCTTGGGGTAATCCACATGGGTGGGCAGGGAGAGGGGTGCCAGCCTCCACCCAAATCGGGCTGATGGCTTCGGGCAGGGAGGGGGTAGGGAGGGGGCACCGGCCAAAATAAGCTTTTGGAGTGTTTTTAGGCCTTTCCTCAAGGGTTATTTTGTTCCCTCGGGTCCCCCCTTTCTCCACCCTTTTGGCTTCATTTTTGGCCTTGTATAATTTTCTCTATGGGGGGTTCTTTTTTGGGGCGGTTAGGTATGCCTATCCCTTTTATGGCCAGGTCTCCCCTATCTTCCTTCCCACAGGCAGGCTGGCTTTTTCTGAAACACTCGGGGATAGGTTCCAGGGTCTTTCTTCATCTCACGCGTTCACCCAAGTCTGGAAGAAAAGAAATGGAGGTACAATAGTTATATTTTAACTGCAACTGGTTTGTCCAGAATGAGTCTTAATTTATTCCAATGTATTATATCCTTATTTAGAGCTTTCCGAAGCACACTATAATTAAACTGATAAAACTTGTTCAAATTTTGGTTAATTCGTATCCCCAGATATCTAAAACTTTTCCTGGCTATTGGAATCTTCAATATTGCTATAAAAGTCTGTTGGATAGGTTGGTGTGTGAAAAACATTACCTCTGCTTTCTTAAAAGTAACTTGCAATCCTGAGACCCTGGAGAACTGTTCCAATTCTGTACATAGTATTTTGCCTGCTGTGATACAGCCAGAGATGCATAAAAATATATTCTCTGCAAAGAGGCCTGAATCTTGTTCATTTCTGTTTGCAACCACTCCTGTACGAGAGAGGACATTGATTACTTTTCTCCACCTTTTCCAGGTTTCAAAGACCTGTTTTGAGGTAGAGAGGCCAGGACTGTGCACTATACAGTATACTAAATGTGGTTGCACCATCGATTGGGAGAACAGCATCAAGATATTGGAACTCACTTCATTCCACAAGGAGATACTTAACGCATAACCACAATGCAGAGCCATGTGGAAATGGTACTAGGCTTGATAGCTACTGATGCTAGGCTAATCCCCTGATGAGATAGAGAAAGACCCAGAGCCCCATGAGAAAGAAAGTGAATGATGAGCACAGACCTTGCGAGGCTGGAAAGTACCCAGAGGCTGGAGTAGGTTCTAGGGTAGTTTGGGGTTCTACCTGCTGGAAGAAACAGAAACATTCCCTTGTTTGTGGCTGATGGCATAGAGACAGGGCTCCCAATCTGGACAGTTGGGTTCCTCTGTTCCAGTGGAATGGGAGCTAAGGTTCCATGATGATAAAGGCCCACCCCGTCCTGGAAGGAGGCTGAGTGGATGGGTCCAAGCCCAGGAGGCTTGCATCTGGACTAGCTGGAGGTGAGGTGGTCTATATAATTGATTCATAGCTGTGGCCATTGCAAAGTCCCAGCGCAGTGGCAAGGAGAGATGTCTTTTCCCTAGCTCCTGTTGCTGGAGGTTCTAAATTACGGGATCTTTGAAAAGGGTTGTGGAAGATCCTAATGGTTGGCCTTCTTTTGCTGCCTTGACCATCTTCCTGCTATTCTGTAATGCCCTGGTATCCAGGTGCTTTTGATCCCATTGAGAAAGAATATTTCCCTCATCTTCTCCCTCTCTCTTCCATGGATGAATCGCCCTGCCCTGCTGCTGCCTGTTGCCACAACAGATTCTGTCTTTCAAGATGCTCTGCTATTCCCCTTCTTTTCAGGGAAAACATGAGGGTGACCCCCCCCCCCGGGGCCCTCAAATGCACCCGCACTCAGTGTTAATTCAAGTCAGCATCCATAATGGGAGCCCCTGGAGCTGGGGTCATGTGAACCTGTTCCCTGCTGTCACCACAGTGACCTCCAAGATTCTAACTGGCCAGAGAATGTTATGATGCAAAAGTGATGTACAGAGTGATGGGCAGTTGGCCTTAACTGAAGGTGCCAGGATAGAAAAGACGTCCATTAGGAGAAGAGTAACTGAAGTTATGACAAGTTTGAGTCACAACAAGCCCTATGATACACCCCTCCCCTGGTTAGTACCCCCAAAATTTGACCGGGTTAATCTGGATACCTAGTGAAGTCACAGGCACTGGCTAAATCTTACACCTATTAAGCTTACCTGTTTCTATAATTTGGCAGGTTAGGGGTTACAACAGAAACAAAGACCATCATTCATCTAAAGAACAATTGCTATTTTAGGCACTCACGTGAGAGCAGAATCTAACCAAACTGCTTTTGGTTCTGGATCAATGTGGATCATTTATGGATATTTGCTTATTTATCTACTGCTTTTCCTCCCAAACTGATGTTTTGTGTTGTTGCTCCCTGGAAAATCTTGGTTTGTAAGCTGCTTGGACAAGTGCAATGTACATTATTCTACAAAATGCAATGTAGATTGACAGTAGTACCGAAAATAAATATGTGATTTTGAAGGAGCCTCAGACTTTATTGGCACATCTAAAGGTAAAGGTAAAGGGACCCCCTGACCATTAGGTCCAGTCACAGAAGACTCTGGGGTTGCAGCGCTCATCTCACTTTACTGGCTGAGGGAGCCGGTGTATAGCTTCCGGGTCATGTGGCCAGCATGACTAAGCTTCTTCTGGCGAACCAGAGCAGCGCATGGAAATGCCGTTTACCTTCCTGCCGGAGCGGTACCTATTTATCTACCTGCACTTTAATGTGCTTTCAAACTGCTAGGTTGGCAGGAGCAGGGACCAAGCAACGGGAGTTCACCCCGTCGTGGGGATTCGAACCGCCAACCTTCCGATAGGCAAGCCCTAGGCTCAGTGGTTTAACCCACAGCGCCACCTGTGTCCCATTGGGACATCTCGTGAAAGATATATTCAAGACTAAGTCCCATTGAAGGCCATTGAATGGGCCTTAGTCATGTCTTATCTAATCCCCATGGGGAGTACTGGTACCTTGACTAACTGGGGTAGCTTTTTAAGGGAATCCCCCTTTCTCCCTTTTCTTTTGGTAGCACAGCATCCACTTGTATGTAAGTTGTCCAATGATTTCATCCATTCCCCAGTTATAAAACTTTAACTTCTCAGCTGGCTTCTCTGTCTGCTTCATGGGACAATGTAGCGGAACATGTGAACATCACGATGGCACAATTTCCTACCTGCCATGTTGATAGGAATGCTGAAATAACACAAATAGGCTAAGCTGAGAGCACTCCTCGCACTGCTTACTGATCGAGCGTCCGGTAAGAAGTGGGTAACGGAATAGCGATGATGCAAAGTTGTTTCTTGCTGTTTCTACGGTAACACTGCAGAATGTGAGGAAGGGGCTAGGAGAATATTAGAATCAGAATCAGATGATGTCAACATGAAAGGTGGAAGAACAACCCAGGGTTAAGAAAAGGGTGATCAGTTCACCCTTCCTGGTTGAGCATTGATCGTCACAGGCTCCCTACACATTTTTAAACATAGTCATCTGAATTTTCCTTTGGGCTTTGTTTGAATGGAAGACCAATGTATTATTATTTTTTCATTATTAAGTGACCTAACCCCTTCAGATCCAAGGATCCCGGTTGTGGATAACTATGCAGAAAACCCACTTGCTACCTTCCATGGAGACAATGTTGGAGAAAGAGAATTGCACTCTGGAGATGGTCAGCTGAGAGGAAGTTGTAGGAAGTAGTCAAACCATACGGTTCCTGCCTTTGTAACCTGTCCCAACAAAAAAATAGAAAAAGGGGGCATCTGAGCAGCGCCATAGCTGGGTGATTTGCACCCCTGGCAGAACCGTCCAGATTGTGCCCCCTAGCCACAGACAAATTAGCTCTTCTTTCTGCCTCTCTTCAACCCCCACCCCCACTACCCATTCAATTCTTTTAAGGCAATAATCAATATTATTATTTATAAACATATTTATGGACATTTTTAAAGCCGATTTTGCGCCCCCCCTGCCTGCGCCCCCAGCGGGGGCCTTCCTTGCCACCCCCTAGCTACAGCCCTGTGTTCCTATAAAACCTAAACTACTCTACTTGCTGAGGGTATACACCATCAGCTACATTTCAATATGAACTTAGCAAGGGGCCTAGTGATAATCGCCCGGCTGTGGGGCATGTAGGCCGCTCCCTGCAAGGCCCTTTCCACCTGGCCTAGGGGGCAGGGCCCACACTCGCCTGCCCCACTGAAGAGGCTCCTCATGAGGCCGGAGGAACATCACCCGGCTGTGGGGCATGAAGGCCGCTCCCTGCAAGGCCCTTTCTACCTGGCCTAGGGGGCAGGGCCCACACTCGCCTGCCCCACTGAAGAGGCTCCTCATGAGGCCGGAGGAACATCGCCCGGCTGTGGGGCATGTAGGCCGCTCCCTGCAAGGCCCTTTCCACCTGGCCTAGGGGGTGAGGCCCACACTCACCTGCCCCACTGAAGAGGCTCCTCATGAGGCCGGAGGAACATCGCCCGGCTGTGGGGCATGTAGGCCGCTCCCTGCAAGGCCCTTTCCACCTGGCCTAGGGGGCAGGGCCCACACTCACCAGCCCTACTATGATAAATAAGTACAGTGGAACCTCGGGTTGCGGACGTAATCCGTGACAGAGGGAAGTCTGCAACCCGCAGTGTTCCTATCCTGCAGCGCCGCTTCTGCACATGCGTGTGACGCGATTTGGCGCTTCTGCGCATGCTCAAGCGGCGAAATCCAGAAGTGACCCTTTCCAGTACTTCCGGATTTCCCACGGTACACAACCTGAAGACGCATAACCCGAAGCGTCTGTAACCCAAGGTACCACTGTATTCTGCAGTTGACCTCCTTTGTAATGTTTTATTTAGAAATCTTTAAGATAATATTTTAGTTTTCTGTTATGTTGCTTTGACTGTAGGCTCTATATTTGAGTTTCTTCAGATTGTTTTATTTATGTTTTATTGATTTAATATGCTGTAAACCGCTTTGAGATTTTTCTTAAAAATATAAAGCAGTATAGAGATAAATACCGTGTTTTTCATATTATAAGACACGTCTTATATTTATTTTTT
Organism: Zootoca vivipara; assembly: GCF_963506605.1. Taxonomy (NCBI): domain Eukaryota; kingdom Metazoa; phylum Chordata; class Lepidosauria; order Squamata; family Lacertidae; genus Zootoca; species Zootoca vivipara. The sequence goes on along the minus strand of NC_083285.1, from coordinate 20,562,229 downwards.
CCTCAAAAAAAACCACTATGGCTTATTTTCAGGGGGTGTCTTATTTTTTTCCTCCTCCTCCTGCCGCGGCCGGCATTGCTGCTGCGCCTATCACTATGTCTTATTTTCGGGGTATGGCTTATATTCCTTGAATGCTTAAAAATCCTGCTATGGCTTATTTTATGGGTATGTCTTAAAATATGAGAAACAGGGTAAATGAATGAATAATATCTGGTTTCGGGATATTGTTTAAAGGATGGCACAGGTTGCCACTACCTTGCCAAAACTAAACAGGTCTGGGTCTGGTTAGAGCACTGATGGGTGCAGGAACCACAAGTATGTCATCTTGGCTTCCATGAGGGGAGAAATTGGGATAGAAATGTAAGATAGAAAATGAATATATAATAATAAAATGTGTGTGCTTGTTTGTTTTCTATTTCCATGCAACAAATGGCACCACATGCAGTAGCGGATTCTCAATTTAACTGCATTTGAAGTTACATTTAAGAAGTTTGCTTGGCTGTTCCTCAGTTTTACCTGAACTTATTTACTAACAGAGAAATGGTAGCATGACCCAAAGTCGTTATTCCTGGTAAGGGTGGAAATTGCCCTCTACATTAATGTTGAAGGGAATAGTGCTTCATACAGCAGTTGAACTCATTATCAAATGCTTAAAGATTTTCAGGAACTAACTCATGAACTGAAAAACCTCCTAACCAGGGGATGAGAACCCAGGAAGCTCCAGAGCAGGGGTGTCAAACTCAAATTCATCGGGGGCCGCATCAGCAGTTTGGTCACCCTCAAAGGGCCGGTTGTATCTGTAGGACTATGTGTCCACTCTTTATTATCATAAATTATTGACACTGCATTCAATTATTACTGTTTTTTGAAATAATGTAAGTAATAACTAGCTCTGAAAGCAGAAACATAGTCAGAATAATGGCAAGTAGATATTCAAATGCACAATTATTGTACAATTTATTGAAAAATGATTTTTGGTAACTGCACTGGGTGGTGGAGGCTCGCTAGGGTTTCATGCAGGACCTTTGCAGAGCTACTAGTACCTGGAGATGCTGGGGTCCTTCTGCATGCAGGACAGATGTTCTGCCAGTGAGCCACCACCCTTCACCAAAGGGACTGGCTGAGGTTGACTCACTGAAGCTGCTCTCCTGGTTCCAGGGTTTAAGGGCCAGAAGTATAAAGCAGCATCCTATGTTTCTGAGGAGAGGGAGAGGGAGGGGAGGGGAGGGGAGGAAGGAAGGAAAGAGGGGAGAGAAAGAAGAGTAGGAAATAAGGAAGAGAATAAAGAAGGAAAGAAAAAGAAAGAGGGAGAGAAGACGGAAAGGGAGAAAGAAGGAAGGAAGTAGAGGGAAAGAAAGAATAAGAATGAGGGAGAGGAAGAAAGTTGGGAAGGACGGAAGGACGGAAGGAAGGAAGGAAGGAAGGAAGGAAGGAAGGAAGGAAGGAAGGAAGGAAGGAAAGAGGGAGCAGGAGGGAGAGAGGAAGGAAAGAGGTGAGAGAAAGAAGAGTAGGAAAGAAGGAATAAAGAAGGAAAGAAAAAGAAAGAGGGAGAGAAGACAGAGATAAAGAAGGAAGGAAGGAGAGGGAAAGAAAGAATAAGAATGAGAGAGAGGAAGAAAGAAAGGGAAGGGGGGGTTGCCGCCTTGATTCAGCGCCAGAAAAGAGCGCGAAGGGACCCAGGGGCAAAAAGCATTTCCCCGGCCCCAGCTGTTTGTCGGCGCTTTGTTGGCGCAGCGCTTCAGCAGCAAGGTCCCACTGCTGGGTCCTGCTGGCTGAGGCGCTCGGCGGGCCACATGACGAGGTCTGGCGGGCCGGATTTGGCCCCCGGGCCTTGTGTTTGACACCCGTGCTCCAGAGGGTTTAAGCAGAATCACAGGCGCTGCCTTGGGCCGAAGATTTGTGGGGCTCAGTGATACACATGTGACATCATGCACGTGATGCGCATTGTGCACCTGTGATGTCACACTCTCGAAGAGGCTTTGCCCAGAGCCATGCAGCTTCAATGGCCATGGCTGCTCCTCTCTTGCGCTCAGGAGGAGCCTGCCTTTGATGCTACGCAGAGCTCAGATTGGTGATTCGGCCTCCCCCCTCCCCTCAATATGAGGGGAGGAGGGCCGAGCCCCCTGCTAAGGAATATTGAGGGGGCTGATGACACTTCTGTCCCCTAGAGTTGGCATGCCTAGCCAGGGTGGAGCCCAAAGTTGCTGCAGGGTTAAAACACAGACCATGCTCCTCATCTTGCAAAAAGGCTAAAAAGCATAGGAATCATTTCCTGTACCCATAGCGTGATTACTGGGTTCAGTGGCCTGGATTTAAATATCACTTTAAACAATAGCTACACTTAACTATTTAAAGGTGAACTCACAGTGTGCTGGTGCAGACATCCAACAACATCTGGAAGGCTACAGTTTCTCCTTCCCTGATCTACACTGATTGGCAGTGAATCTCCAAGGGAGCCTAGTTAGTCAGTTCGGTCTGTAAACTTCTCCGGAAGACGTTTTTTTTTGCTGAGGAACAGGATTTAAATGCTTTAAATAAATAAATAAATGCCTCACTGTTTTGGAATGCTGATTGCAGAGCTAACAACTCCCAGAATTCAATGTTGCTCAGTGTGCGAGCCTCTATTAGTGTTCGGCACAAATTGCTAATTGCCTGCTGTAACTCAGGGTGATTCAACTGTGCTCATGCTGCTCAGTCAATTGTGCTTTCACCTGCTTACAAAAGCTATTAGAAATATATGTTTATGCAGCAATCTAAATAAGGAAGTGCCCTCTGTCTTTAAAAGGAAGGTGTCTATCCCCACATACTGAATATCTTTTATGATGTACTCTGATCAAGTCTCCAATTTATAAAGAAAAATCTAGTGTTCAAAAGCCTACTTGTCTGCAAATTTACATTGAACCCCCTGAGTTCAATGGGGCTTCGTGTTTTTATTTGTATGCAATTTATGTACTGCTTGATTGTGTGGGATGTGTCAGACAACTCCAACATTCCAAGAAGGACCAACTGTCATCTCTGTGTCAGTTTGTTTTAGTCTGTTGAACAGTTAAGCTGCTGCTGCTGATAGATGCTATGAAGGAGTTGTTAAGACTCACTAATATGCAACATATAGTTTATTTTGTAACCCAAGTATGAATCTGACAGTAAACTAGTTTGTTTTATTATAACACAGATTCATGTGTATTGTTTTTGAAAGAGGGATAAAAGGGATTGACAACTAAGGAAAACTAACGAGTCAGCAAGCCGTTTTGCTGCTGTGCAGACCTCAGTAAGGAAACGTTTGACTCTGCAACTAAACCAGGGCCGGCTCTAGGGGTAGTCTGGGTGGCGTGGGGCGCCACGGTGTTGGCCCGGTAGGGGGCGCCATGCGAAAGAGCTGCGCGAAAACCATGCTGCCCACCAGCCGTGGCAAGGAGTGGGGCGGGGGCGCCGGAGCGATCTCCGCACCACGGCGCCAGGGCACCCGACATGCTTGAGACGGCCCTGAACTAAAGTATATTATAAACGTTCCTACAGATTGTTTAAAAATAAATAAATCAAAGTGATTTTTAAAAATAGAGCAATTAAATCAGTCAAACAGTTAAGTAAAGACAGTATCAAATAAGGATACATAAGAATGCAAATCCTTAGGTTGTGTTCAGAAGTTCTGTTTCTTTATGTAGCTGTCTGTACACATATATGAATGCTAGACCATGCCAAGGCACAAATAACACTATCATTGTGGGTCTGGCTATAGGGCATTACTAGAGTTACAGAATTAAAAATGTACTGATTTTACAGATTCATTAATTTATCATTCATTTATTCCACAGTGCTTCCAATTGCACTTCATGATTTGTGACCTTAGTGCTTGAACAATAATCTCTTCCCTCGATTACCTACCCAGACCTTGAGATCTTCTTTGAGTTCCCCGTGGTGGTGAAAGGGTCATTTTTCAGTGGTGGTACTCAGTGCTAGAAACTGAAATATGAAAGCTAGGAGCTAAATGGCACCATAAACCTAGGTTATGGGAGTGCCTGGGCGTGCCTTTTTTATAACAAGAATACAAAGGTGAAAATGAATGAACTGCAGCTAAAATCTTATGTTCATTTTTCACATGGTCTAGTCCTCATCTGAGGACTGCAAAAGAACTCAAATCCATACTTCCCCTGCCTGCCATTCTAATATTCTTATGACGGTGCCTTCTCTAGTCTACAGAGAGTGGCTGGAAAGTGGGGAGGCAGAAAAGGGCCCTCCTTTCCTTCTACTGTGCAATTTTAATCTGAAATCTTAGGCTCAGTACTGCGCCCAGAGCTCAGAAACTGCTTGCATGAATGAAATTTCCTGTTGCAAAATGCACCTACAACAATGGGAGTTTCGAACACTGGTGGTACCCCAAGAGAGGCCCACTTTACACCTACCGTATATTAAAGGCTTTTTGGCACCTGGTAAATACTTTTTTCATTTTCCCAAGCCTTTTAATTCATGTTGTACCTTTTAATTGTAGCTCTACTGATATATTTTCAAAAATCATGTTTGGTGTTATTTTAATGCTGTGTTGCATCTTGTATTTTTATTGAATTTTTTAAACTTTGTTTTTATTTTGCAAATTGCCTAGGTAACTTTTTTCTCATAGGGTATCCTCTAAATAACATGTGTGTATATAACAGTTGACAATCCTTGTCTCTTAATATGCACACAGCCAAACATCAAACAGCCAGTTCTCCAGGTGACTAACGAAAAGAGCTTTGGAATTTGATCTTTACCATAGCTCTGGAGTGGAATGCTGCTGCCAGAAAGTATATTACAGTGGTACCTTGGAACAATTGGTTCCGGAAGTCTACTTAACCTGAAGCGTACTTAACCTGAAGTGAACTTTCCCATTGAAAGTAATGGAAAGTGGATTAATCCATTCCAGACAGGTCTGCGGAGTACTTAAATTGAAACTACTGTACTCAAACCGAAGTGTACTTAAACCGAGGTATGACTGTACATAGATTAATAGAACTACACCTTGCCTAGAATACCCCTTTCATGTCCAACTTCCTGCAACTGCTATAATTAAAGCTCTGAGTCAGTCCCTAGTAGTCACTACAATGGTGTTCTAATGCCACACCCAAAAAAAACCTAGAGCAAGAGAAAGCTCTGATGCTGTGTAATAAAACACTGCACAAACACACACCCATGTCCCTCAATCAGATGGAATTTCTGTGCTGTGCAGTTTTCTGCCTCATCCCACGCCAATATTTGCCAATTGTCTTCACGCCGATTGTTTTCACTCATTCCGGCCATTGTCCCTGCTTTAACTGAACAAATTCCATTCTTTTAGTTATTATAACTTTAAAAGGGCAGAAGGAGAAGGTGTTCTTCCAGTGCTCACCACACAATTTGATTTTAAAAGATTCTTTTATACCTCCATATTTCGTGCAGCTGTGAAAATCTGAACTGAAAGGGGAACATGAAGCAAAAACCACAGCAAGGCATCTTTTGAGACATCCTAGTTGTTGATTCAGAGCAAGCTACTGTAGTTGGTTTTGGCCACTGTATGCGATCCAAATTGAGGAGCAGAAGGCAAATACTTGTGGCCTTGGCACTGAACCAAACAGAAGCAAATTCAATTGCAATTCAGACTAGCCCTGAATCTGTATGTTTTCTAAAAGGTTAGATCCTATACCATAGCCCTGAGAAGACATATACTGTATATTAAGCTGATGCCTAATATGCCTCCAGTGAGCTAGGGACAAAGGTGAGAGCTGTTTCCTAGTTCTGCTGGATCTCTCAGCGGCCTTTGACATCATCAACTATAACATCCTTCTGGACCGTCTAGAGGGGCTGGGAGCTGGGGGCACTGTCATACAGTGGTTCCGCTCCTTCCTTCTGGGCCGTGTTCTGAAAGTGGTGTTGGGGGATGAGTGTTCAGACCCCTGGGCACTCACTTGTGGGGTGCCTCAGGGTTCCGTTCTCTCCCCCATGCTTTTTAATATCTATATGAAGCCACTGGGAGAGATCATCAGGGGGTTTGGGCTGGGTGTTCATCAGTATCAGAACCAGTGAAGGCGGTGAAGGTCCTGTGTGGATGCCTGGAGGCGGTTGGAGGATGGATGGCAGCTAACAGATTGAGGTTGAATCCTGACAAGACAGAAGTACTGTTTTGGGGGGACAGGAGGCAGGCAGGTGTGGAGCACAATTCAAAGTGTTGGTGCTGACCTTTAAAGCCCTAAATGGCCTCACTCCAGTATACCTGAAGGAGTGTCTCCACCCCCATCGTTCTGCCCGGACACTGAGGTCCAGCACCAAGGGCCTTCTGGCAGTTCCCTCATTGCGAGAAATGAGGTTACAGGGAACCAGACAGAGGGCCTTCACGGTAGTGGCACCCGCCCTGTGGAACGCCCTCCCAGCAGATGTCAAGGCAATAAGCAACTATTTTACTTTTAGAAGACAACTGAAGGCGGCCCTGTTTAGGGAAGTTTTTAATGTTTGATGCTGTTCTGTTTTTAATATTCAGTTGGAAGCCACCCAGAGTGGCTGGGGAAATCCATCCAGATGGGCGGGGTATAAATAATTAATTAATTAATTAATTAAATACGTACGGACAATGTCCTGGCTCCCAGCTGCTATAGAAGAGAGACGATGTGAAATTCCTTCCAAAGGTTTAAATATTTAGTATACTGCCATACATACACAGATTAAGGTAATGCTGTTCAGCAAGGGGGTGAACCGTACCTTGGTTATAGACAGGACACCCATCTATGCTGAAATATTAACATCAAACAAGAAAACTGTTCTGTCTCCATCCGAAAGCCAAGGTCCCGTTTACAATTTGGATAGACAATTTCCCCAGGAAACATGGATTTCGACAGGATGTTGGTTTTTGGAACTGAATATCAGTAGTATCCAGATTTCATAGGTGGTTGTCAGAGTTTGGATCAAGCTCAGATCAATAATTACATAGGAAAAAACCTAATGTAAGGAATGTTCATAGTTGACTTCGAAGGGAGTGACACACAGAGAGAGTTTGTACATGTAATTGTTTCTAAGCTCTTGTCATCATATTGTGAAATGTATGACCTAAGTAATTATACACAACAGATTAGTCATAATGATCTCAGCCTCTTACCACGTGTATCTATTAATCAGCCTAAACCTATGTAACCAGAGAAATTGTTTATGACATAGAAATATATTCTATTTTTAGCAGCTTCCACGGATACAACTACTACAAATGGAAAGTGAGGTCATGTGGGAAAACTACTCTCTGCTGACCATCAGCTAAAGCCTTCAGTGCTATATAGTGTCTGGGCAAATGTGATGTAATATTATTTTATTTAGTAATTGACAATGCATTCTATGCATTTTTACTCAGAACTAAGTCCCACTCTGTTCAATGGGATTTAATCCTATTCTATGTAATTGTGCATCAGATTGCACAATTTAAATTGCTTTAAAAGTTGTTAGAAACAAATGAATATATGCTGGCATACGCTTTTGTAAACTACAGTCTACAAGAACTACAAGGGACAGAAATAATCGACTTGGTTGGTTGGTTTTAGTTTAATATCAACCAGCCATAATTAAGGCAACCGGGCAGGGGGCAGGATTTGGTAGAGATTATAGTATTGTATGTGGTTTAGATAAATTAGACAGAAAATTCTCTCCTGCTCTCACAACACTAGAATTTGAGGTTCTTCAAAGGAATTGACTGAGTATTCAGAGGCAGGTAACCCTTTAATACTACCGTAGTTGTCTGACGGACAAGGAGGGAGGCTCTCCAGATTCCCAGATCTATGTAGGCTGGACTAAATAGACCCTTGCTCTGATTCAGCATAACTCTTATGTACTTTGGTAGACAGGTGCCTACAAAAAGCTGTGCCATAATAAAATAATCTGTACTAAAAATGTCCCCCACTGTACTCTTCTTGTTGTAGGCATTTTCATTTAAATTTGCACTCCAATCTGGTAAACAGAAAAGAAAGTAAACTCTTATTAAACTCAGTGGGACATACTGTGCAATCCTAATGTTCACTCATAAGTAATTCAGTGGGGTTTACTCCTAGGTAAGTGGAGATAAGATTACAAAGTTATTTCTGAATAAACATGTGTAAGGGTATCAACGTCCAAATCCTAACGATCAGAAAAATCAAATATATAAAGTATGTGTCTTCTGCAGACCCTCCAAGTGTCCCTCTTTCCCAGGGACAGTCCTGGATTTACAGAAGCTGTCCCAGTTTCTGATTTGATCCTGGAATTCCCCGCTATTCCTTAGGACATCCCTATTTTCATGGGAGATAACTATACAACCTTTAGAAAGACATCTGAAGGAAGTAGTCTATAAGGTGTTTGTTTTTTTAAAAAAAGTTTATTGCTTCATTTTATGTTTATATATGTTGGAAGCCGCCCAGAGTGACTGTATTATATTATTATTATTATTATTATTATTATTATTATTATTGAAGAGGATATCCCTATTTTCATTGGAGAAACGTTGGAGAGTATTATGCTGGTAGGGAACCAGGTGGCGCTGTGGGTTAAACCACTGAGCCTAGGGCTTGCTGATCAGAAGGTCGGCGGTTCAAATCCCTGTGACAGGGTGAGGTCCCGTTGCTTGGTCCCAGCTCCTGCCAACCTAGCACTTCGAAAGCACGTCTAAGTGCAAGTAGATAAGTAGGAACCGCTACAGCGGGAAGGTAAACGACGTTTCCGTGTGCTGCTCTGGTTCACCAGAAGCGGCTTTGTCATGCTGGCCACATGACCTGGAAAGCTATATGCTGGCTCCCTCGGCCAGTAATGCGAGATGAGCGCGCAACCCCAGAGTCGGTCACGACTGGACCTAATGGTCAGGGGTCCCTTTACCTTTACCTTTATGTATGCTGGTAACTATGTAATTGGGGACCCAGGTGGCGCTGTGGGTTAATCCACAGAGTCTAGGGCTTGCTGATCAGAAGGTCGGCGGTTCGAATCCCTGCAACGGGGTGAGCTCCCGTTGCTCGGTCCCAGCTCCTGCCAACCTAGCAGTTCGAAAGCACATCAAAGTGCAAGTAGATAAATAGGGACCGCTCCGGCGGGAAGGTAAACAGCGTTTCCATGTGCTGCTCTGGTTCGCCAGAAGCAGCTTTGTCATGCTGGCCACATGACCCGGAAGCTGTCTGCAGACAAACGCCGGCTCCCTCGGCCTATAGAACGAGATGAGCGCCGCAACCCCAGAGTCGGACACGATTGGACCTGATGGTCAGGGGCCCCTTTACCTTACCTTTTTAACTATGTAATTACTACCAGTCTACTTAGGGTGTGATTTCTTCAAGTCTTATCTTTATATGTTTTATTACAAATATTGTGTATGTGTGTTTTAAATTTTGTTTTCCCTCTCTGATTATTTGTGGAGAGTTATTGGGTTGTTCTTGTTTTTATTTTGATTATGTATTTTGTGGTTTTATATTGTGATTTTATCCTGTGACCTGCGGCGGGCATAGGGCAGTATATATACTTAAAATAACAATAATAATAAAAATCACTGTCACTGTGTTAAAATATATTTAAAGTGCTCTTTAGGCTTAGTTTCCATGGCTAAGGGGGAGCTGATATCATTTCATGCATCCCGACCCTCCGCCCGAGGGCTGTGCAAGCGAATAACCTTCGCCTCCGTTTCTGTCTGGAACAGTGAAGTACCAGGAGGTTATCTGAGGACAACGACGGAGGCAAGGCGACCGACGTGAGACCGCCGTGTACCGCAATGGCCTCGGAAACGGTACAGACTACAGTTCCCAGCACGCCACGGGGGCCTGGAACGAGCCCTTATGTCTGAAAGGGGAAAAAATGAAACGGCAGCTGCGAGAGGCACCGCCCTTGTAAACGACCACGGAACTTCGAGAGAAAGGGACGCTTAGGGGGAAAAACCACACGCCCCAGAGGTCAATGCGCGGCTCCTCTCTTGTACGTCACGGAAACCTGCGGCTGCCATTGGTAGTTTCGAAACCACGCCCCTGTAACGTCACTACACCGCCTCCGCCTCCTCCGAGTTCCCTATAAAAGCCACGTCAGCGTCAGCCCTCCGCCTTTAGTTCCTTGGCGTCTGAGAGGGGAAACATGTATCGATTCCGTTCACGGGCATCCACGGGGATTTCTGCCGCTGCTACAGCTTTGCCTATCGCCTGCTTTCCTCAATCGCATCCGCTGCCTCGGTCCGGGAAGCCGGCCTCACAGAGACGTTTCTATAATAAAAAGCGCTCCTGCTCTTCCATCGGCTGATTGTCAGCGCCGCCCGGGCGAGGGGGAAGAACAAAAGCCAGGCCGACGAGAACCCCAGCGAGGGAGCACCGGGAAGGAGCCGCGCACGTAGCCGTCGCCGCGACAAGGCCGCTGCCATGCCCAAGTCCAAGCGGCGGGGAGGGGGTAACCCGCGCGGAACGTCAGGTGAGGGAGCCGGCGCGCATGCGCCCCCGCCGCGGGGCGTGCTGGGGGCTGTAGTTCCCTGCTTAGCTTTCGCCCACTGGTGTCGGGAAGCGAGTTTCTTGTTCTCTGTTAAGGTTGCCACCTGTCCTGTATTGTCCTGTATTTCAGGTCCTCTCTCTCTCTGCCAGGTTAGGGATCCTCTCCAAATACATGTGTTTGAAAGGTCATGTATTTATGGTCTGGGTAGCCAAGCACAGACAGATTTACTACTAATAATAATAATTATTAATAAATTTATTATTTATACCCTTCTCTTCTCGCCAGCCTCTCTGGGCGGTTTCCAGCACATATAACATAGTAAAATATCAAACATTAACAGCTTCCCGATACAGGGCTACCTTCAGATGACATCTAAAAGTCAGATAGATGCTTATTTCCTTGACATCTGATGGGAGGGTGATCCACAGGGAGGGTGCCACTATCGAGAAGAACTTCTGCTTGGTTCCCTGTAACCTCACTTCTCACAGTGAGGGATCCGCCAGAAGGCTGAATGAGATGCTCCTTCACGTATATTGGGCCAAGATGAAATCGAGGCAGAGGACAACTTCTGTAAATGTATTTGTGGACACTGAAAGGTTTTTAATGGAAGGACAAGTCTCCTTTGCTATGGACAGCTTTATAATTTGTGATGAAGCAATAAAACTATGTGGCTATGTTCCTTCAGGTCTCTATCCTAAACAAATGCTCACAAAGATTGAGCAATCGGACCCATATTGCGTGCTTGGTGGGAAAAGATTCAAAATGCAATATAAATTGTAAAGGCACAGATTAATAATAATACAACTTGCTGCTCAAATCGATTTTTTTAGCTGTGTTTGATATGCAGTGATATATTTCAATCTTGGGTTCCATTTAAATTATACACAGAAATAAACTCTCTGGTTCTCCTGGTAATCTGAAAATACCTGCAAGGCTGTGACAGGTATCATCTAATAGGTATAAAAGCAGCAAGGTGTTGCTCATTGCTCAAAAGAAAAAGATGAGAACTAGGCGTCTTGGAAGACGATTAGTCACTAGACATTTATGCAACCTCAGTGATGTAATTATGTGTTGTTGGTAAAATTAACATGTAAGGCCTGTGTGGTAAGTATACAGCAGTTCTAACCCAGTGAAATTGGCTAGATATTGCTTGACCCCCCTGCCCCAACAGTTAAGAATTCTGATGCTTTCTGTTTATTCTACCTGAGTTTGATGATGTGGCTTGATAACTTTATATATATATAGTGGTTTTTTAGTGGTGTCCCATAGTAATAGTTGTGTTTGGGCCTACAAATGAAGTTGGATGAAATCTAGAAATGCAACATGCATAATAGGGTAGTTTTTAAACTGCTCCTGCCACATTTGTATACTTGCTGTGCGTTGTACTGCATGCCTCCCATTTTGTTTTAGTAAAAGCTTACTTCTGTGCCAACAAGGCTGTTCTTTGGCCAGAGAAATGCTGCCTCGCAGCATGTTGCAAATGGTTGACAGCAGAGGAATGTTTGTTTAATGTGCAGATATTGGGAGGTTAAAAGAATTCAGGCAGTTAAGAATAGGCGATAGCAGAATAGTTTTAAAACAGGCTGCCACCATATACAGCAAGACAGAACTGTGGCTTGTTGAAATAATTTGTCTTTGAGATATAGCTGTCAGTTGGTCTTCCTCCCCAACACATAATTCTGTCCGCAGTGGAGCCCTACTTCTAGGGTTTAGAAATAGAAAATTGACAGTATATTAGTCTTGATAGGGTAGACATTCCAGAATATTACCCTGTGTTAATGTGGACTGCTCCAAATGCTTTTCCTAGGTGCCCAGCACAGAAATATGCAGTCATTTAGTGATGAAGATGCATCAATTGAAACTATGAGCCACTGCAGTGGCTTCAGTGATCCTTCCAGCATCACTGAGGATGGTATGTTAACCTTTGTGTCTTATTAGGAAACTACTGCAGACATGAAATGTTTATTACATTTGGAAAGAGTTTGGTTTGGATTGAATGTGGTATATTTTATTTCGAAATGCTACTTTATTTAAAAGCACCTAACACTCAAGATAACTTACGGGGGGTCTAATTTGTAGCTCTTTTATGAAACTAAGGCAAGTCAAAGAATTTATATTTAATGTATTTTTGTTATACGTTCACATTATTATCTGGAGTAGACCAGTCATTGAGTGAAGCAAAGTTTTGCTTACTACATGGTAATAGTTGCGTTGGGTACTCACAAAGCCCCCTTTCCAAAAGAGTATACAAGTAGAAACTCCAGGGAGGTTATTTGTCCAAATTATTCTCCCCCTCCACAAATGGCATCAAAACACCTTTAGTAATGGGGCCAGTTCCTAAACCTGGCTGCCACAGTGGAGGTCCAGTCCCATCTACCTGCCAACTCCACTATTGCCCAGCAGTGGGACACAGAGCAGATCAAGTATGAATGAATGAATTGATTTATTACGGGGTCAGACCAGAAACACACAGAGCAGATCCTCCACTGAAGGCTTGGCTGGCCAGGCAGAAGTGGAGGAGAACTTACAGGGGTTAAATCAGATATGTATAATTTCCACAAGACTCTGAAAACTCATTCTGTGCGGCTAGATTTAATAATTGTAATCGTATTGTCTTGTCACATACGTGTAGGGCCTGAAGTTGATGAGGAAGCAACACAAGAAGACTTGGAGTACAAGCTGAAGGGATTAATTGACCTTACGTTGGACAAGAGGTATGGGGGGTCTGAGAAGTAAAAACTAAATTGGCCATCTGGATGTTTGTTCTCCGGATGTTTTGGGATCCTGTCCCGTCATCCTTGAGCACTGTCTGGGGTTGGTGGGTAATTAAGAGTCTAGCAACATCTGGAAGACACCTGGTTTAGAAGGCTGGCTTAAAAGATTTTACAAATTGTGGGCTAGAGCTTTCCCATGAGATCATGGAAGCTTTATAATATTGTAACCCAGCCCTGTGATCCTCAGATGAAGGGTAGTATAGAAATTTAATAAATAATAATAATTTAGATTTGTTCAGGCAGTTGTATCTTAGCTTGGCAGCAAATCCTATGAGTTAAACATTTGGGATAGCTACTGCTTTAAGTATAAGTCAATCTTCATCATGTCTTAATTTGGGAATAGCAGGTGTTAATAGGGGAAATGACTTTTTCAGCTTGTTCCACCCACAACATCATTTTTCAATGTTCTTGCCTGCCATGATTTCTCAGCTCACCACTACTTCAAGCAAGCACTTTGTCATTCTCTAATGACACTGGGAATTTATTCAATTTAAACTTGAGTCTCATTCCCTGCCATATCTACTTTCCTCCAGTTACCATTTCATCAAATGCTCTCTTCCTAAAGATGTTGGATTAAGAGTCTGTTCCTATGCCTAGAAAAGGAAAAGAGCTGCGAAGAGAAAACATTTTATGAGCAGTGTTTCCTTGGCATTGATACATTAAGGATTGCAGAATGAGAAATTGGGGGAATGTGGTGTCTGCCACAGCTGAGGTTGAGTGCCAGTATGGGAAGCTCTGATAAGCAGTTTTTCAAATACTGACTTTGCAAATCTTAGCCTTAAATGTTGTTCCGCCTTTTGGGAAGGAGGTAGAGGTGGAATCTAAAGCATGCGTAACACAACCAGATTGAAATTTGCAGCACAGAGCTTTCAACTGACATTTTACCATGAACTCCCCAATAGTGCGAAGACAAGGCAGTCAGCTCTTGAAGGTCTTAAAAATGCCCTGTCTTCAAAAATACTGTACGAGTTCATCCTGGAAAGGAGAATGACGCTAACAGATAGCATCGAACGCTGTATAAAGAAAGGTAATGTGCATCTCTCTTCCTATAAAATAGCATTATTCTGTTTACAGGTAGGTAGCCGTGTTGGTCTGCTGTAGTCGAAACAAAATAAAAAAAAAAATCCTTCCAGTAGCACCTTAGTGACCAACTAAGTTTGTCATTGTCAGGTTTAATTGCTCTCGCATTTAGTTCTACCAAGTCACGACTGGCTTTCTGTGTTTAGGCAAGACCGATGAGCAGCGTGCAGCAGCAGGGCTGGCTTGCCTGCTTTGTGTGCAGCTGGGGTCAGGAATTGAAAGTGAGGAAATATATAAGACCCTTGCGCCGATTCTGAAGAAGATTCTCTGTGATGCGTCAGCAAGTGTACAAGCAAGGCAAGCGGTAAGTAAAAAGTTGGTGCTTGGGATGAAGAAGTGCAAGTGGATGCCTTGTATCCCATATTGCAGTGATGTATGTGTTGGAGCCTGAGGACCTTAAAATATTTTCCTGGTCATTTGGTGTCTTGGCATCAAGGCTTATAACTTGAACCGTCAGGCAATGCCTGTGTGTCACGCTTACTCTCCATGGTAGGCTTGCTGGCGACAGTGCATGGCAACCGTTTTGGGCCCATGGGAACTTCCACACGATGGAGAGGCAGTTGTGGGCACCATGCACACCCACCCACCCACACCTGCGACCTGCACCCACACACCAAGCAACCTCTTCTAAAATGTTTCTTTCAAGCTTGATATCGCCAGGGAGAAGGAAGCGTCTGTGGGTGTAGATTTTGCTTGCAAGCACCACATTGGTGACCCCTGTGCATGGCGATTAAAAACAGCAATTGTAACTCAGAATATTTCTTGAAGGTTTGGTGGGTAAATGTCCCTTGGGAGTATTAGAGCTAGCCATTCAGGAAGGAGAGACCACTAGGGAGCTGGGAGTGGTGTTTTCCTGTAACGTGCTTCCTTAAACATTGACATCTCGCCAAGACAGTGACAAAACTATAAACATCCTTGTTTTTGTATGAAACCACTTGCAAAGTGTGTGGTTGACTGATCTGTTAAAGGATGCTTTGTTGTCTTGTCTGAAGACAAGGACAGAAGCATGTTACATGATTTAAACCACTTTTAATTAGAACAGCCTCGCTCATTTTAGGTCTGTTGGTCTGTGAGCACAAAATGTAGCAGTAAAGTTAAAAGCATTAATTTCTGCTTCTTTTTTCTAGTGTGCCACCTGCTTAGGAGTCTGTTGCTTTATTGCCACTGATGATATCACAGTAAGCAAACATTTTTATGAACGGTATTATTTAGCAATGAATTAACCAGTCCAGATCAAACAGTGAATTAAACGGTCTTGGTCTGTTTCTTAAACTAGGAATTGTATACAACCATGGAATGCCTGGAAAATATCTTCACGAAATCCTATCAGAAGGAGAGGAATTCAGATAGCATTTCCAGTACCCAGAATACGGTTCTTCACATCAGCACTCTCTTGGCATGGACGCTTCTGTTAACCATCTGCCCAATGAATGAAGTGAAGAAGAAACTTGAAATGTGCGTATTATGTTCCCTTGGAAACCATACCCAGAAGTGCAGGTTAAATCAAGTATGGCTTTGTGTGCAATAACGCAGATCAATAACATGCTCCCAAATTTCCTAGGCATTTGCATAAATTTCCCATCCTGTTATCCTGTGACGATGTCAACATGAGGATTGCCGCTGGGGAATCTTTGGCTCTTCTATTTGAACTAGCAAGAGAAACAGATGGGGTAAGTTCAGAGAATGATTCTGCAGCGAAAGAGATGGGGAGAGCCTGTTTTTGTGAATAGCTTTTATGCTATATCTTGGGCGTTTTGTGTATTCTGATGGAAAAATAATGGCTTTCTGCATATGAATAACATTTGATCATACATAGTTCTTACAGTCATACCTCGGTTTAGGTACGCTTCAGTTTGAGTACTTTCAGTTTAAGTACTCTGCGGACCCGCCTGGAACGAATTAATCCACTTTCCATTACTTTCAATGGGAAAGTTCGCTTAAGATTAAGTGTGCTTCAGGTTAAGTACAGACATCCGGAACCAATTGTTTACTTAAACCGAGGTAGCATTGTATTAGAATCTGGCACAAATGTAATATTTCAGTAGCAACTAATCAAACACCTGCAAAAATCAGGATCCAATTTCTGAGTAGCTGAAGTCATGCTCTGTGTTATGTCTTACTGTGTCCCTTGAGTGCAATAGATTGTGTGACTCCGCAGTGTTTCAGTTCAGTGTGTGTGAGAGGGGGGGGGGAGAGAGAACACATCACTTCCATAATCATAAACTTACATGAGATACCATTTGTATGGGAATGCATCATTCCAGGGTGGTTTCCACCAGTACATAAAAATACAATGAGAAAAAAATATATTTAAACAATCCAGTTAATAAAAACAAAGCAACAGCATGAGGCCAGACAGCCTACAATGACTACAAGTTTCTTTAAATACCAAAATCTTGAATTGAACCTGGTCGCATATGGGCAACTGATACAATCTTGGTTCATTATTGTTTCAGACTTCCATAATTTGCTTTATCATATTTTAAAGTGGCTTCATTAATATCTTTACTGTTTTCTTTAACATTACTGAAGAAAAAAGTCTCAAGTTAACTATGTACCTGTCTTGGTAAGGTAGCTAGAAAAACTCTAGGTGACCTAGGATGGTAGAAAAAAGAATAACTGTAGATTAGTCAAGACAGCTAGTCCATTGTACAATATCTAAACGAACGTTCAAAACTTTAAGCTCTTATTGCTGCACATGACTTGGGTTAATGGCATCTGTTTGACCTCATTAACATGGGCTCCTACACAATGCCAAAAACAGTCACTCAGCCTACTCATTGTTTCAATGATTGAGCTATCCCTAATAAATTTTTCCACTCATACGAACAGCCAATGAAGACATTATAAAGGATCATGTGATAAACAACTTGGGCAGACAGGTGTAGTCAGATGAGAAGGAAACATAAGATATTCAGTGTTGCTACTGAAAGACATATATAAACAATGTGGGAGGTAAAAGGTGGAACCAATAGCTGACTCAGTTTTAGTAGTCATGAATGGAGAGTGGAGACCTGTTAAACCAGAGTTCTGAAATGCAGAGCCATTTCAGCATCTACTTACTTGAAGCTACTCACATCAGAGCAGTGAAATGATGGCTACACTGAACTAAAACACTGTGGAGTCATATGATCTATCACACTAAGACACTTTATTACCTTAATAATAATAATAATAATAATAATATATTGATTTCTCACACTTCACCAGAATGCCCCAAGGCAGGTTGTAGCAACAAAACAATTTAAAACAACAAAACCAAGCATGCACAATAATCATCAGGTGAATTTACAGTTTCCAGTTAGGACAAAGAATAATCTGCCCCTTCTAAATTTCAGGGTGATGGCTAGAAGGAGCAAATGTAGACTTCAGAATACATTTTGCCCTTAAAGGGAGGGCTATTTTACTCTGCAACCTCTCAGAGCGCCTGGCTTTTAGTATTGTTAAAACTTGATCTCTCCATTTGATGAAGATTTGTATGACAGTTGAGCCATTCTAACTGAAATGTGAAATAAAGTTTGCAAAATATTCAAGAAGTTCAACTCCCACAAATAACGTTATTCCCCCTCCCCATCTGACTAGGATTTCTTTTATGAAGATATGGAGCTTCTAACACAGAAACTGAAGGCTCTAGCTACAGATGGGAACAAGCACCGTGCTAAAGTGGACAAAAGGAAACAGCGGTCTGTCTTCAGAGATGTCTTGCGAGCTGTAGAGGTAAAGAAGAATGAGCAAATGTATAAAATGTTACTGGTTAAGACTTCCATCTTTGAAAAGCAAGTGCTTTGAAAAGCTTGTTCTTTTTAGTATAAGGGACGTTGCTCAGTGCTAAGATACACCTGCTGAATATATTGTACCTGATCTCTTGTTTTTAGTAATAATGACAGGATCCATGGAGGCCACTTTTGCTTAGTGAATATCATTTTGGGGCAGGGTGCTTTTGAAACTTCAGGTCTTTCACTAGAGATACTGGCTTTGTCTAAAGAGCAAACTGCTGTCAGAGGACTAACCAGTACTCAAAGCTGAATCTTGAGTCATGAAAAATTCCTGATTTGCTTTCATTAAAGGGGGGGGGAACCCAGTACATTGAGATAGCAACTATGTCCAAGAATTGTTTCGCAGGATATGTTTTTAGTTGTTATATTTTAATCTGATGTTTAAAATGAGAGCAAATGATCGAGAATCCAAGGCCTGCAGCAGTATTTGGGAGGCATACATTGGAGTCTGGCTCAGCTACCTCCACTTGAGAATAAGTCATGAACTTAGCATGATTTTTACAATAGAGTCGAGCAATGTACTATCTTAGTTTGCAGTGGCAGCTAGGGTGCATTGAGCTGTAAGTTGCATTTTTAAAACCACACTTTCCTAAGATGACTGCTTGTTTATTTTGACAGGAGCATGACTTCCCTACAGAGACAGTCAAATTTGGACCTGAGCGCATGTACATTGACTGCTGGGCGAAAAAACAAACATACGATACTTTCAAGGAAATCTTAGGATCGGGGATGCAATACCATTTGCAGGTAAACTTAAAAAACTTTCAATAGAATGGCAGTGGTACTTAGTGCTTTTTAAACTACTTTAAAAACACAAACTGGGGTAAGAGAACCAGAAATTGCTTTATGATGCTACCTCATCTCTACTTGAGTAGGACCCTCCTAGATTTTTAGCCATGGAAAGAAAACAAAAATAGTACTACAATCACATTTAGCAGCTCTTGATAGCCGATATGTCACAAGCAATGGTTGAACATGAAGGTGCAACATTTGCTCAACTCTAATGACTTAATGTTCTATCCAGTCCAATGAGCTTCTCCGGAATGTCTTTGAACTCGGCCCGCCACTGATGCTTGATGAGGCAACTCTTAAATCCATGAAGGTACCCCGTTTTGAAAGGGTAAGTTACTCACATTCTGTTAAGCTGATTTACTTGGTTTGGTTTTTAAATTTGGTGCGGTTTCTGCTTTGCGATTTTGTCACTTGCCCTGGGGCACACAGCAGTTTGTCTCCTGACGAAAGCATCTCACTCAGGGGTTTCCCAGACTTGAATCTCCAGCTGTTTTTGGACTACAACTCCCATCATCCCTAACTGTCAGGACCCCAGTGGTCAGGGGTGGTGGGAACTGTAGTCCAACTGGAGACCCAAGTTTGGGAAACCCTGATCTAACTGGAACTGAGTCTTGCTTGGTCTTCTTCTACCTTCCGAGAGCTTTCAGTAGCACAACTTGAGCATGTGGCTCAGCACTGCCTAATCCTGGGCTTGGGGTTTCTCCATCATGGCAGACATTGTAATTAGGTGAAAAGAAGAGGGGAAAGCAGTACAGATAGAGTTGGAGTAGCTGTCCCCCCCCCCCAAATAATTTCCCCAAATATGCAGTGCTGTACTACTAAAAAGCCTGGCCACCCTCCTTTGCTTTTTGACTTTATGTTGATAGAAATAACTTTAAAGAACTTGATCTGTTCCTTGGTGACTCTTTGGGCCAACAGCCTGCTCTTTTAGAAGGTGTTGCAGCCCTCTGGTCCAGGCATCCCCAAACTTCGGCCCTCCAGATGTTTTGGACTACAATTCCCATCATCCCTGACCACTGGTCCTCTTAGCTAGGGATCATGGGAGTTGTAGGCCAAAACATCTGGAGGGCCACAGTTTGGGGATGCCTGCTCTAGTCTGTAAGAGAAGCTGGTGGTTTCACAGGTGTAGATAGCAACTGTGAATGGCTTTCTGTGTTTGGATGTACAGGTGGCATAACGGAGAACTGGGGTGATGGCAGAGAAGAGATGATACCAAGTATACATAGACCATATTATTGAGGGCTCTCTGCTCATGCACTTCAGCCACCCACGCACCTGAAACCTACACCTTCCAATTGTGTGTTAAATAATTCATTTCTAGTTAACCTTATGGCTATGGAAAGCACTATATTGCAACTTACCAAATTTACGAAGTTCATAAGTTTAAATAATTCTTTTTAAAAAGTGGTTGGTGTAAAAATAAACAGCAGTCCGTCCCCAGAATCATAAAAGTAGCACATGGCGGAGGGATCCGCAAAAAATACATGCTGTCTTGGATTGGGGAACCTCTGCTCCACAGGGCTTCCTCCCAGTTTGTCCCTACCCTGATGTAACATTTAGGGTTTTAAAAAGCCTCAGAGCCAATGGCAGCTTTTAAAAAGCCTAAATGCCGTGTGGGGGATTGAAGCTGGAATGAGAAGGGTTAACCCTCAAGCAGGGTCTCACGGGGGGGGGGGTTGTTTCAGTTGTTGATAGACATTCACATGGGGACTTCATTTATGTGGTCAGCTTTGACTCCACATAAGTGTCCCTTTGCAGGCAGAGCATCTCTGAACTGTGAACTCTTAGCAACTCCATTTCTCTCCAGGGATGTCCTTGAGGAACGTTTTGCGGAGACGTTCACAGAGTATGTAAACCTTCCCTTAGAATTCCATTTCTCTCGATACACAACTTGTGTACGCAGCCTTCATAATGTGCTGTTAGGGAGTGGTGGAAAAGGCAGCTGCTGGCAACAGTTGCTATGCATATAGGCTTTCACGGTGACCAGGATGATCAGTGTTATGATTAGCTCTCTGACCAGGTTCTTAGTGATACATTTGTATGGTAGAAAATCAAACAGAAACAGTTATAATAAATCTGAGACTCCCAGCTGTGTTGGCATGGTTGCTTAGCAATCATTCGGATTGCAGAATTTTCTTCCAGACGTGCGATATCTTGTGCAACAATTGCGTCAACCAAGTATTGTGGTTTTAATTTTAATCTTTAATGCTAAGAGCACCACTTGAAATATTTAGAACTCGGTGATGCAGAACTATCCAACGGTCAGCTGGCAGTGCACAAGATTTAACAAATCTTTCTAATTTTTACACATTGACTGTTGTCAGATACACTGGGGTGTGTCTGTGCAAAATGAATGCATAACCCCAAAACGTTGTCAGAAGGAATGTTAACATTGATTCCATTTCTCTGGTGTTTTTATAGCATTTGTACAACTCTGCAGCATTCAAAGCCCGGACAAAGGCTCGAAACAAGTGCCGTGATAAAAGGGCCGATGTGGGCGAAGTGTTCTAGAGCAAGCTCTTCTGAAGACCTTCGACTTCGTTCCGTTAAATTGAATTCCTGTTTAGTGTGATTAATTGTGCTGTTCAAAGTGAAATGAGACTTTTAAAAGCTATGTACCTCTTAGGTATCTTCTTGTCCATCTGTAGAACAATGTTGTATATTAGCTCCCTAGATGGCTCTGTATTGTAGATTAGAATGTAATCTGATGAGGGGGAGAGAGGTGGCTTTTGTAGCACTTTATTGGCGAGTAAGATAGCTCATGAATCTGGCATAATTCTTAACACCACTTGGCTAAATGGCGCTGAGGATTGGTTTGTTTCAAGCTTCATTGTTTTTAGCAATCTAATAAGATTGGAGAGAAATTCTAATATCTGTAAGGTTAAGCGTGCCTCTGAACAAGCTATTTTATAGACTCGTGTTTTAAAATGAAACATCCTGGCGGTGGCAGTGACCTCTGTCTACATGCCATGGACCCCTCTAGCTTGGCTCACAGCCTTTACAGTGAAGTAGCACATGAAATCTTTCGAGAAATGTTACGCCTCGTATACTGAAACTTGGATAATAAAAGCTATTTATATCTGAAAGCTGTTTTACACAAAGCGTCTGTCTGAAATGAAATTGCGTGAAAGAGTGTTGCGTGGAAATTATATACCGGCAATAAAGGGGTTACAACTGTTTAAAGCGAAGTAGCACTTTTGACACTAATTGTAAAATTGAGTGAGCTATCAGTAGGACTGCTCTGTAAATATTAATAACGGTGCTGGCACTGCTGTCTTCGGTGATCCACATGTGTAGATGATATCTAGATATTATTAGCTTATAAATCCCCAAGTCAGGTAAATGTCAGGAGTAAAACAGCAGACAAAATGAAAACTACATGTTCTTAATCTTTCGCCTCCAGACGTTCAGCCAAAAATAATTATTGCTTGTTGCCAGAAAGGAAAAGGGGGAGAAAACCAAACTGTTCTGGGTAGAGATTCGTGTTCAGTTGCCACCCAGAAAAGGCCCTCTTCTTGGTTGCCACCTACCTTATAAGTTAACGAGGAAAGGTAAAGGGACCACTGACCATTAGGTCCAGTCGTGACCGACTCTGGGGTTGCAGCGCTCATCTCGCTCTATAGGCCGAGGGAGCCGGCATACAGCTTCCAGGTCATGTGGCCAGCATAACTAAGCTGCTTCTGGCGAAACAGCATCACACGGAAACACCGTTTACCTTCCCGCCGGAGCAGTACCTATTTATCTACTTGCACTTGGACGTGCTTTCGAACTGCTAGGTGGGCAGGAGCTGGGACCAAGCAATGGGAGCTCACCACGTCGCGGGGATTCGAACCACAGACCTTCTGATCGCCAAGCCCTAGGCTCTGTGGCTTAACCCACAGCGCCACCCGTGTCCGAGTTAACTCTGCAAAGTGTATTGAACTAATTCCCTTAGCTAAACGAATGCTGGAAGGACTGTCCTTACCCAGGAGAGAATTCAATGTGATACACCAAAGTTCATGAAATGCCACATGGTCTTCTAGAATAGCGGTTGCCAATACTGTATGTTGCTCTCAATATTTTTTGAACTCTCATCACCCTAGCTCTACCTAAGCCAAAGCTTAGCAAAATGTTCTAATGGTTGATGAATCAGTTATATGTTATATGTTAAATGAAAGTGAGGACAGGTGAGTGTGACTTCAGGGCATGATGATTTCCACCACCCTGGCTTGTGCCTTCCATAGATCAGTTTCATTCTGTATTCCTCCTTCCTGGATGAGGTGCAACTTGGTCAAATTGACTGCTTGAATGGACAGGATTCAGAAGCTGTGACAATCCCTATCCAATCATAGTTCAAGTCAATCTCAACAAGTGGGGACAAATATACTAATAATGTAATACATTGCTCGGTATGTACCAAGATGGTCACTGGATGAAATGGACAAGTTGGTATTGGCTTTATTCCAAAGGATCAAGAATTGCAGAGTAAAGGAGATCATTTTGGACATAACCAGTGGAGTGGGCTAGAAGGCAATCGTATCTTTGGTTCCACTGGCTAAATCAGATTGTCAGGCTGCCATACCATCTTATCAATAAAACAATGAACAGGGTGGTGATACAATGACTACTGCAACCAACACAAGATCATATCACCAAGGCAACAGTCTATAAACATAAAAACAACATTCCAAAGAATCTCCTGGACTTCCCTCCTCCCCTTTGTGGGTCCTGTTGTTAAATCATTTCCTCCTGCATCTTTTATGATAATCCAAATCAGGCACAGGCAAACTCGGCCCTCCAGATGTTTTGGGACCAAAACTCCCATCATCCCCAACCACTGGTCCTGTTAGCTAGGGATGGTGGGAGTTGTAGTCCCAAAACATCTGGAGGGCCGAGTTTGCCTGTGCCTGATTTGGATTATCATAAAAGATGCAGGAGGAAATGATTTAACAACAGGACCCACAAAGGGGAGGAGGGAAGTCCAGGAGATTCTTTGGAGGGCCAAGTTTGCCTATGCCTGATCCAAATCTTTTACCTCTCCATTACGTCCAAAAGTCACCGTTAAACTGCAAGCGTTATTTACAATGGTTTTAAAGATAAATTATAAATGTTCCCCATTCCTTATTAAATTTCTGGTCTTGCTGATTTCTGACTCTTCCAGTCATTTTAGCCATTTTGGCATAATCCATCATTCTTCTCTGGTGGGGACTTTTATCTTCTTTCCATATCTGGGCCAATAATGTATGTGGTTGCATACATAATTAGCCTTTTCTGATCCCTTGGGATTTCGGCACCTAGAATTCCTAAAAGAAAAGCTTTGGGTTTTTTTTTTTAGAAAAAGTTATTTTAAACATTTTTTCAACTCTTAAATCATTTCCCAGCACTTCACATTTCAAACCCTATCTCATTGACTTGGTGGGTTTTCCTCCCTTTATCTCACAAACTGCCCTAATGTCAGTCATATTTTCTGTGGTAACTTCTCTCAATGCAGCATAAAGATATATTTATCTTTAAAATGAGGTTTTCCTTACCAGCTGCATCCAAGAGCAAGCCCTCAAAATATGTGACACTTCAGGTATCTTGCTCCTGAGCCTCCTTGCTGGAAGTAAAACAAACCAATGCGATTTTATTTACCTGCAAATATTAATTCTATGTAAATACGAATACGAAATGACAACAAACGAATCTGCATACACACTGAGAAAATTGACTACTGGCAACTGGCCGGTACTGTACTCCATTTATTTTAAATAGTTGAGTCACTTTCCTATTAAAAGTGCCCAGAGTATCTGTCAATTAAACAACCAGAACTTTGTAATGCTATATCTATTTTTAAATAGTAAAAAGAGAGAGAGAGCAAACTTGGTAGACTGAGTAATTTTTGTCCTGCTAACCTGGATGGCAGCTGTAATAGCATTGTTACTCAAGTTCTGAGTCTGTTTTGGTGAGTTTGTTTTATGTTTTAATAATACTGATCTTTTAATTTAAGAAAATACTTAATATTTTTAATTGTTGTAAGCCAGAGGGCATCTGCACAGTCCCCTCCCTCCACTGAAATTAGACTTAAAGGAAGCATTCTATTGTAGTCAATAGTATAGGTTGTGACCTGCACTTGTAGTTGTGTGTGTTTGGCACCAGGCACAGTTTTTGCAGTCTGCAAATTTGCCCACCGGCCCAAAAAGGTTAGCAACCCCTCTATGTAAGCTGCTTTTTTTTGTTCAGGAAAGCATCCTATAAATATTTTAGGATACTAAATAAATAAAGAAGACTTAGGGTAAGATCAATGTGACAGCAGACAAGGAAACCAGTGGAGAGATTGCAGGACCATAATTCAGTTAAAAGCCTTGGCTAAGTTGAATGGGTTTTGTCTACCCCAGGCATCCCCAAACTTCAGCCCTCCAGATGTTTTGGACTACAATTCCCATCATCCCCGACCACTGGTCCTGTTAGCTAGGGATCATGGGAATTGTAGGCCAAAACATCTGGAGGGCCGCAGTTTGGGGGTGCCTGGTCTACCCTAACAATGAGGCTCCTGCCTCAGTCTACCCAGGAGGGTATGGTGCCACTAGATTGGAAAGCCAGCTGTATCAGCTTCAACTCTTGAGACGTTCAGTTCTCTCCAGTGGATAGTGAAATATATACATGTTTGCAACTTTTATATACCAGAGAACAACATTGCACATCGCCAGCATATTTTATTGACGTGGTGGGCTCATATCTATTCATGAATGTTATAAACTTTACCCTGTCTATATTTTTCTCTATAAGTGTGTTTAAAAATTATACTGTCTTCTAACGAAGTATTTGAAACCTGACAACTTGGCTCAAATGAAGACTAAATATAGATGGAAAGCACACTGTGTTTCAGAGCTAAGCTTGTGGGTTTAGTTGAGACACTCCAATAGCGTTCCAAAGGACAAGAGGAATGGTATACAGTATGTTTTCTACTTGAATGAAATACCGGAATTCTTCTGAAATGATTTAGAATTAGACTCTGGAGAATTCTGGACATGGTTGAAGATGTAAGTAACCTTCAGCTTTTATGGTTTTAAATCTGCTAATACTGTTATTTATTCTTTGGTTAGCTGGATTTATTTTCAGATCTTTGGTTAACTACAGTTACCTTTTCTGCTAACTTCTCTCTTCATCCTAAATAAATTAAACGGGGGGCGGGGGGCGGGGAGAACAAGTGATGAGTCAAAGACCAAATCAATACTGACACCAACTCACTCAAATGCACGAAATGTTATCGTTACCATGTTAAGAAGGGCTGAGTTTTGAGTGCTCATGCTGTTAGCTTCTGCTTCCAGCCACACTCAAGGGAAAGAAAACACAAATCACATGCAACTTCTTGGTTTTAATTTTTCATTAGACTTAAGTGCATAGCAGGACAGCTGGCTTTTTGAAAGTATACTTAAAACCAGTCAGACAAAACAAATTACATTGACTAGAGCAGAGCTAATTAGAAGACTCTTCCATCGTTCTTGCTTGTTGGTTCTCTAACAGGAAACGCTGAGAAAACATCTCCCTCAGGGATTTCAAAAAGCGCTATGAATACTGGTGGTGAACCTTTAGAATTCTGTGCAACTTGGGTTAAAGCACCGTGTCTGGTCCTTTGTTGAGGGAAACCAAAAATAGAAATAATGAATCATTATATGGCTGTGTTTGATATAGCTCCCTTCCCTGTGTCACAGTTTCCCATGGGAGCAATAATCCCTCTGTCCTGAACTCAGTGTTGCATATATAACATATTTTCGATCAGAATGGGCATGTTCGTTGCAACCAGAGCTCTCCTTGCAGTCCTCACTAGTTCAGAAAGAAAGAAAGGTTCTGCAAATCTTATTTTTTTAATCACTTTTCAGTATTTTTTCCTCCATCTCTTTACTAATGGGAACTTTTTGCTTAGCTTCCTTGCATTTGAATATATACTACCCTGACGCTCGGTTCTAAGAGAGATTGACAGCAAGTAAGCATGCAGAATGGTGCAGGTAGATGTGATGAAAGTTGATGCAGCTGTCACTTGGGGATTTCATCTTTCATATTTGTGCCTCAGGATTGGCTGTTAGTACACAGCCAACCAGCTCATTTCAACACTGCAATGCTGTGCATAAGAGATGAAGTATGAGTAAGAGATAACATAAAATGAGCCTGCTAGATCAGGCCAATGGCTCAGCATCTAGCCCAGTATCCTGTTCTCACAGTGGCCAACCGTATACCTGGAAATGAGTGCAACAGTATTCTACTCACCTGCCCAGTTTCCCAGAAACTGATACTCAGATGCTGCTTCTTCTTCTTCTTTGGCAATCACTCGTAGCCGAGTAAGATTGTCTTCCATAAACACGATTTTAACAATGGGTCCGTAAGTGACTGTGGAGGCCAATTCTGGATCCACACGTCCTTCCACAGTGGGGACATTGGTTTCCAGGCAGGAGTTAATCACAGTGTGGATTTGCCAAGCGTGCCTTCCTCTTAGCACATTTCTCCCTTGCGTCCTGAGATCGTGTTTCTTCAAAGCCCATGACACCTTTGATAAACGCTGTTCTCCAACTGGAGTGCTCGCAGGCCAGTGTTTCCCAGTTGTCAGTGTTTATACTACATTTTTAAAGATTTGCCTTGAGACAGTCTTTAAACCTCTTTTGTTGA
This sequence comes from Zootoca vivipara, assembly GCF_963506605.1. Classification (NCBI taxonomy): domain Eukaryota; kingdom Metazoa; phylum Chordata; class Lepidosauria; order Squamata; family Lacertidae; genus Zootoca; species Zootoca vivipara. Next base: position 20,534,781 of record NC_083285.1, on the reverse strand, counting down.
CCACCAGCATTACGCTTTCCATTTTTCAGTTCGGAATAGAGTAGTTGCTTTGGAAGACGATCATCAGGCATCCGCACAACATGACCAGTCCAAAGAAGTTGATGTTGAAGAATCATTGCTTCAACACTGGTGTTCTTTGCTTCTTCCAGTACACTGATATTAGTTCACCTGTCTTCCCAAGTGATGTGTAAAATTTTTCGAAGACACCATTGATGGAATCTTTTGAGGAGTTGGAGATGGTGTTTATAAGGGGCCCATGTTTCACAAGCATATAGTAAGGTTGGTAGTACAATAGCTTTGTAAATAAGCATTTTGGTTTCCCTGCGAATACCCCGGTCTTCAAACACTCTGCACTTCAATTGGGAGAAAGCCACACTCACAGAGCTCAGGCGATGCTGGATTTAGGCAACAATATAACATATGGCCCTTGTGGAAAGGTAGCTGCCTCTGACAGTGGAGGTCATGGCCAGTAGCCCTTGATAGCTTTGTCTTCCACAAATTTGTCTAACCCTCTATTTAAAGCCATCTACGTTTGAGGTCGAGAGGACACAGGTGGCGCTGTGGGTTAAACCACAGAGCCTAGGGCTTGCCGATCAGAAGGTCGGCGGTTCAAATCCCTGCGACGGGGTGAGCTCCCGTTGCTCGGTCCCAGCTCCTGCCAACCTAGCAGTTCGAAAGCATGTCAAAGTGCAAGTAGATAAATAGGTACCGCTCCAAGCGGGAAGGTGAACGGCTTTCCGTGTGCTGCTCTGGTTCGCCAGAAGTGGCTTTGTCATGCTGGCCACATGACCTGGAAGTTGTACACCGGCTCCCTCGGCCAATAACATGAGATGAGAGCCTCAATCCCAGAGTCGGTCATGACTGGACCTAATGGTCAGGGCTCCCTTTAACTTTAACTAACGTTTGAGGTCATCCCAGCTTCCTGTGGGAGCAAGCGCCATAGTTGAACTACATGCTGCATGGAAAAATTATGCCATCCTACAGACGTTCTACCCACCATAGAGCTTATATATGGCAGTTCAAATGTACACCAGTTGTACAGTGGAACTTTCTGATGTACAAACATTTTCATGACAGCCCCTATGACCACATCCCCCATAGCCACGTCTATAAAACTATTATACAAGGGGGGAGGGGAATTAACCAACCTATTATGGCTGTAATACCAAGCCAGCTTTTCCCCACTTTGCTTGAAATTCGTAAGACGAACCTGCAAGAGCACTCCAATGGCCCATCTAGTCCAACATTTTCTTCTGACAGTGGTCAACTAGATGCCTATAGGAAGGCAGCAAGCTGGAGCTGAATTCAAAAGCACTTTCCCCAGTTGTGATTCACAGCCAGGGTTGGCCCACCCATGAGACAAGGCCTTGGGCGGCAGAATCCAGAGGGGCAGCAGATCCCAATGTGGATCTTTATTTCCCCCCCCCCGTTCCCAATGTAGAACTTTACTCTCCTCTTCTTCCCTAGCAGGGAGGAGGCTGCCATTTTGTGGTTTGCCTCAAAGGTCCAAATGTCTTGGGCTGGCCTTGTTCACAGCAACTGGCATTCAGAGGCTTACTGCCTCCAACAGTGTAAGTAGGACATCTCGCCTGATGGAGAGTTCTTCTGGACCCAGTAGCTTGTTGTATGACATTTTGGTTGGTCATAATTACTGGATTTTGGACTTTTTCCAAATACAAGTGACGGTTTAAGCCTTAGCCCTGCCAATGGAACCTATTTCTTCCTCTGTTTCCACTGAGAAAGGCTTATTTATTTGGCGTACGGAAGACGGGCAAATAGAGACCCAGGAGATGCAGCCGCCAAACCTGCGAGGAAATAAGTTGTGGAGCTGCTCCCTCCTGCTCCAACACCTCACTTAGGTAGACTGAGGTACAGTGATATACTTCAGCAGCAGAAGTGAATAATACTTCTACGTTGCTAAGAAGCAGTCTAATTTTTCAGTTTGAGATAAAAGCATAAGGGCCCCTTACAGTCAATACTGAAGAAAAGATGACTCGGGAGACTTGTGGCACAGAAACCAAGGCACAGGGAAGAAAGTTGGCCAGATATCTTTAATGTCATTCAGCTTGCCAAAAGGGTAAAAGGTGAAGCCGAGCAGACATTTGCACACTGCATCAGAACAGGTTGGAAACAAGAAACTTCTCACAATGTTTGAGAACTTCCTTTGCAGCAGCCCTGTAGCCAAATTTCCTTGTTGGGTGGGATGACCACATTTCTAGGTGCAGCATTTTGTGTGTGGTGGGGAGGCACATGGTCCCAACCAATTCCCCCCTCTACTAACTTGTGGGAGAGGATGTGGAAAGGCCAGGGGGAGGGAAAGGTCATGATCTTTCCCCTCACTCTTTCTCTTCCATGCAGAGTAAAATTCATATTTACACAGTCCATTGTGTAGGTTAACAGAGCTTTAGCACCAGGCATTGAATGACTGGCATATTTTTTGTTTTGTAAGAAAAAAGGATGTTAACAATACAAGGTGATTCTGAAAGGTAAAAAAACAAAGAAAATAGTTAAGCTGTTTGCAAAGTTAAAGACTTGCGTGGAGTTCGTTTTCTCCAAAATTCAATCTAATCTTGTTTCTGACCTTCAGATTTTCCTTCCTGTTGGACAGTCAAATCATTTTTAAGTGGTTGTTATACAAAGTACTAACTAAAAAAAAAAACTGGAAACCAATTGTGGAAAGAAAATGGATTCTTTAAAACTGGTTGCTGCATTGATTTTTCTGCCCAAAAAACTCTGAAAAAGCCTCATACTGAGCTTCACACATTGGGGAAAATCAGAAATTAGGCCTGAGCGACCAGCCAGTTAACTGTAGAGTGCACACAGCCATGTTTTTTTATTCTTTGCCATTGGGTACACAAGAAAAAGAAGAAAAAATAGCCATTCTGATTGTGCGTATAGAGTGTGCTTTAAGTGAGTAAAGGGTAAATCAGTGTACCGTAGTTTTTTTTCAGATTGCTTTCAGTTATCTCTTTATCTCACACTTTAGCAATAAGCACCCAGTCCTGCTCTACCCATCTTAATAACTGCAGAATAAACAAACTCTTACTATTCACTGCAGGCATACAAACATGCAGGGCCGGCTCTAGGGGTAGGCTGGGGGGCGCCGGGTCGGCAGGGGGGGCGCTGCACGGCGAAGCCGTGCGGAAACCACGCTGTGCCCGCCCACCAGCCGCGGGAAGAAACGGGGCAGGGCGGGGGCGCCAGAGCGATCTGCGCACCACGGCGCCAGGGCGCCCGACCCGCTTAAGACGGCCCTGCAAACATGCTTCCTCATCGCCAGCTGCGTTAAGAATGAAACTGAACCTGGAAAGCAGAACAAAGGAAAATTCAAGGGGTGGAGTCTTAATTCTAGCCCATAAAACAATACAATACAATACAATACAATACAATACAATACAATACAATACAATACAATACAATACAATACAATACAATACAATACAATACAATACAATATAATACAATACAATACAAACTTGTCAAGGGTCATGGCTTGGAGGGGGCTTGGAGGGGGGTGGTCAGGATCAGTTAAGTAAGTATAGGGTGGTTGTGATAATGAAAAATCCATTCTTATGGAAAGTCTTGCATGAGCCAGACTTGGGGTTGTCTCTTCCAGATGATGTTTATCCTGTGCACTTTCCCCGCCTTATTCACCGAATTTTTCAGAGTATCCTATTATTAAATTGCCCCTGTAACATATTAAAAATCTAATTTTACCACTACAACAAATCCAGTGGTGGGGAGGCGGTGGCAAAACACAAGTCTAGGGAGATGGTGTGCCTTGGCTACAGGGCTACTTTGCACCCGTCAGTATTTTCCTCCGTTTCTGCTGTAAGGTTACATGTCTTCTTCATTCCACGTTCTTCAGATGAGGCCCTGCGAGACTTTTCATGTCTCCCCATTTGCTGCCCCATGAATGGGAGGAAAGGAGCTTGTGTCAGCCACAATCACCATGATGGCTCCCAGAGAGTAGTTCTTGGCACCTCTCCTTTGTTCAGAGTGGTGGGGGAGGTCTTAGCAACCAATAAAGTGTAAGCATGTGTGTTCAAAGTAGGAGAAGCTGAGTCAATGCAAACAGGAGCTGAGCAGGAAAAGCAAACAGTGCCTCGTGCATTCTGGATTTTTGAGGGCATATTTACTGAGCCTTTGTGCAGGTGACATAGGAGAGGAGGTACTAAACTCCATACCAGCAGCCATCAAGGTCATACGGAAAACCTCAGTGATAAAAACGCCCTTACGTTAGATTTAAATATCATCATCACCAACAACAACAGCTTCCTATTTGGAGATTGCCATCATAGGTGTTTGCTGCCTAGAAGAGCAAATATATTGATTAGAGACATGTTGCCAAGTTTCATTAAAAAAAGAAGCCAACATGGTGTAGTGGTTAAGAGCGGTGGACTCGTAATCTGGTGAACCGGGTTCGCTTCCCCGCTCTTCCATATGCAGCTGCTGGGTGACCTTGGGCTAGTCACACTTCTCTGAAGTCTCTCAGCCTCACTCACCTCACAGAGTGTTTGTTGTGGGGGAGGAAGGGAAAGGAGATTGTTAGCTGCTTTGAGACTCCTTAATGGGAGTGAAAGGCAGGATATCAAGTCCAAACTCTCTTCTTCTTCATAGGTGTGATGGAGAGTTCTTCCGTGGAAAGTGACTTGCAAAACTTTCATAAAGAAAGGAAACTTTATGCAGTTGATTCTTTGAACAACCTAAATGAACAAAATCTTTGTGCAGATCGATATCGGCACGCTGGTATGTATGCTGCAGACCATTTGTCAACCACCTTTCGGGATATCAGATTAACGCTACTCGTTTCGTGGCTTATTTGTCTAGATAAATGTGTTCTCAGGGTGGTTTAGTAAGAAGAGACCAGATGTTAACTGTGCATCTAAACCATGGGTAGTCAATGTAGACTCCAACTTGAGTCAGCACCTTGCAAGGTTAAATTAACAAGTTGGCATTCACAACAGGTTGGCAGGGTGGTTTGTGTGAGAGACGTAGCTTAAATCTATCTGTCTTCTGTGCACGTCTTAAAGATAAAAGTTCAAAATATATGACTATAGGTTCATTTACACAACTGTGCAAAACTATTATTTTCTTTGAAGATGAGGCTTAGTGGTAATATATATTTTCTTCCAAAGAGTGAATTTTGGCAGCTGCCATTTGTCGTGCCAAAGTGCTCCAGGGGGTAATAAAAACTGCAGTGGCCAAAAAAAATCCGTTCCGCACAACAGTTAAAGAACGGTACCGAGACTCTGTCTTCTGTTTCCTTTGATTTTTCTGTTATATGATAATATCACTGGTTTATGAATAAACACTGAACTGGTAGTGATTGCATTCTACTAAGCTGCTTTGAGTTGCTCTGAAAATAAAACAGGCTTGGGTTTTTTTTTTAATAAATAGAACAAAATGTTGAGGGTGTTAAAGAAATTGTTAATTGCCCACTTTTTCACTGCTTTTCAGGCTATGAAGAATGTGCTTCATCCATTAGCTGCTTTCAATGTGTACCTCTTTCTTTCTCTAGAACTTTTTAGCTGCCGTATATTTCCCCGCTGAATTAATTAGCTGCATGTGCAGCATAATCCCACGCATGTTCCTAGAGAAGTCAGTCCCACTGTGCTTGCTCCCAAATCAATACATTTAAAACATATTTATTTATTTGATAGATCTCATATTTCACCATTGGTGGAACTGATGAGAGCTGAAATCCAACCAACCGCATCTGAAGGACCACTGCTTCCCTCTCCTTGTTTTGAAGAGGAAGAAATGCAATCCTTTCTGGGGTCATCATTTCTTCAGCAGGGGTTGTTGACCATGATATTCTCTTGACAAGACAGATAAATTCCCCACTACATCAGATAATCGTTTTTCAGTTGCTCCACCCTAATTTTATTCTCATGTGTATTTGTCTCTACTGTACACATGGTAACAAATATTATTTTTAGCTCTCTGTGCTCAGCTCCCTTGCAGTGTTCTGAAAGTTCTTTGGAAGTTATTGTCTCTTGGCAACATTCCACATTTTGATGCTGGAACAGATACAGAATCCTGTGGCTTGTCCTTGACTTAGAAAGCGTGCCTATATACAATTTGTCTGAAAGTTATCAGTAAAATGTGTGCTGCAGAATAGTTTGTTTCTGATCAAATGGACAGGCGTGTCAGGACTATCTCTAAGTGTCTTGGGTCCCTCAGTGTGGTGCCCTTTGCCAGCCTGCAGCTTTTGCCTCTAGGTCGCATCACAACCAACTTTCCCCTCCAAACACCGGCTTTGTCCTTCTAACTCTCTAAGAGCTGGAGGAGGGGCCCCACCCATTTTTCATCTGGCACGGAGCCCGCTTTCCTTTGTTGTCTTAATGGCCCATTCCCTTTCTTTTGTTCCAGGCTGTTACCTCACCAGGAAGCTAGCCTGGCTTGATTGGCTTTTAACATTTGCTAGGATTATACAGGTATCACAGCCAGAAACTTATAACAATATTATAAAACATGAGAGAGAGGGGTGTGTGTGTCCTGATAACCCATATTATGTGGTGCCACTCAGTGCTCTTAAGGGTTACTATGGGCTTCCAGTACGGTGAATTCATCTTAGCACTAGAGTTTGCAGATCAATGCAGGCTTTGAGTTTTTAAAGGACTGCTTTCCCTTCTTTTGACTTCAGTGGGCTGCCCTCCAGCATGCGGTTTGGGAATGCAGCCTTGGAGATGTGTGCTCTTGCGCTCTAAAATTCAGACAGATGCCCTCTTTATGGCTGCCAGCTGTTTTTCCGCAGGAATCTGTGATCGGCTTTCTAAATTGCAAACATCCTTCGGATTTATTTTTTTTAAAAAAATGTTTTCAAGTAATGATTTTATGAGATTTTTTAATGCCCCAATTAATGCAATGCCTTTGTATATTGTAAGATAAATATGAAAACTGAAACTTCTACATTATTTTGTTTTGTTTATTACATTTATATCCCGCTTTTCCTCCGAGGAGTCCAAGGTGGCATACACTGCTTTCTTCCTCTTCATTTTTATCCTCACAACAACCCTATGAGGCTAAGAAGATGGTTATTGGCCCCAGGTCACCCAGTGAAGCTTAGTGGCTGATTTGAACCCTGATCTCCCAGGTCTTAGTCCGGCATGCTAACCACTACACCACATTGGCTCCCCGCCATATTTATATGCTAAAATGCGTTATCAGGGGGTCATTTATTTATGTTGCATCTCAATATATATATGCGATATATAATGCAGCAAGCCTGGAACTATTTTAAATGAGCTTCTGAAATAGGTGCCTTCAGTTTAGCCTTGGTAGAGAAGCAAGGCTACATTTCTGTTTTGGCCAAGAACACAGAAGCGCCACACTGTTAGCAGCTTGGCAGAGTTTCTTGCTCACGGATGGCTTACAATACTTTAATCTAATTCTCTTGGCCAGCTCACTTTCTAAGGACTGCCCATTAAGCAGAGCGGACAAAAGACATTTGTTAAAGATAGCTTACTGTGTTTGAAAGCCCACCCTAGGGGTACTCCACATTTCATTCCTGTGACTGGGAAGCTGCCTCCATTGTGATGGAACTCAATAAACTTAACACATAATAGGTTTGTTATGAAATGGAGGAAACGGGCGGAAGCGGGAGACAACTATTAAAAGTCTGCAAACTTTGGTTTCTGCTCGGGCAGGAAGATTTGTGTTAGAAAAATTAGGTTTGCTCTCAAAAATTGTCCAAGTACAGTACAGCCAACTCTTCAAGTAGGGATTTATGCTAGTCCTCTCTGTTGATTCTCTGAGGGCTTTCTGCGACAGATACTTTAAAAATGGTTCTGTTCATGCCTAGCAGCAAAGAACCAGGGCAGTTGTGGGGAAACTTTGACCCACCAGATTTCCTTCCATGCTTAGCCATGTTTGTTGGGGCTGTTGGGAATTGTAGTTCATTAACAACTGGAAGGTCAAAGGTTCCCCACACCTGTCCTAGGAGGTTGTTAAAAGTCAGCTACTTATTATGTCATCACAATTTTCTCTGTGCCTCACGTCCAGTCAAGAGTGAGCCAAGAAGTTAGAGTCAAAGGAAGGCACAAGAAAACAGCAGAGTCAGAAATTGTTGTCACTCAGGCAAGGACCCCAAACAAGCAGCCTTTTATAGCTTTTCCTGTCCGGTGACCAACCTGGAGTCAATCCAGGGCCAGATTTGCTCTGGACCAGGCTTCCTCAAACTCAGCCCTCCAGATGTTTTGAGACTACAGTTCCCATCATCCCTCACCACTGGTCCTGCTAGCTAGGGATCATGGGAGTTGTATGCCAAAAACATCTGGAGAGCTGAGTTTGAAGAAGCCTGTGAGTCTGGACAATTTAGCAGTGAACTGTAAGGGAGACACAGAGACCTAAATAGAGAAGACTATTATTTGTTGCCTAGCACCCCTTTTGCTTGTATTTATTTTTGATTCAGATTTGTCATGGCCAATGGCTAGTACAATAAAGTTATTTGGATTGGTTGGCTCCCCACATGGGCCAATCACACACATGGACACATCTGAAGTAACAGTCTATTGAGTAATCACGTGATGTGTTTTAAGTCACCTTTTAAGTGAGTTATTGCTTATTAAGAGTTTTTTGGATGATATGATGATGGTGCATTACTTAGCAGGGGAATACAGTGGTACCTCGGGTTACAGACACTTCAGGTTACAAACGCTTCAGGTTATAGACTCTGCTAACCCAGAAATAGTACCTCGGGTTAAGAACTTTGCTTCAGGATGAGAACAGAAATCACACGGCTGCGGCAGTGGGAGGCCCCATTAGCTAAAGTGGTGCCTCAGGTTAAGAACAGTTTCAGGTTAAGAATGGACCGGAACAAATTAAGTTCTTAACCAGAGGTACCACTTTACATGGCTCCAGTTCAGAAATTATTAGCATTTCCCATTATTGTCTTCTTAAAACCAGAGCCAACTTGCTATGTTTATTCTCAAAGGCCATTGCATGTTTTCGTCTTAGAATTTTGTCTTTGTTTTACAGCAGTCTGGGAAGAGAACTTACACAGTCAGAGGTGTTTGACAATTCAAAACGGCATGAGATGCCAAAGCTGGTTCTTTGTCACATTGATCATTACTTTAATTGTCAGCTTGGCACTAGTTTCTTTTGTAATAATCTTAATAGGTAAGTAAGCATGCCTTAGTTCTTACAATATCGATTGCAAGGGGAGGATAGGCTGGAATTTAATAGCCTAGATTCTGTATATTTTGTAGCATGCTCTCATCTTTGATATGTGGCACAATGGATAAATGAATAGAGGAATGAATGAATGAACTATGCTCACAGTGGCAATAAAAAGTATTTTAGTATAAAGCTGTGTGAATAGCTGATCTTATGTGAATGGAAATCTAAAACCCACCATCCAGTCAACATTGCCTTGTTTTGCAACTGGCAGGGAGGGAACAGGTGGTTTATATTAAGAGACTTGGGTAATGCAATTCGATCTCCCTTCATATGGTGTTTTAGAAATGCTAATTGATTCTCCTGTTCCTCTCCAACCCCTTCTCTCTCTCCTTTGCACTTTCCTAGGATAGGCATGCGAAAGAATGAGAAGGGAGTATGTGGGCGTGTAAATGTGTACAGTTGGTGTGATTTTGGCTGGAAGTTTGTTTGAGGTGGGCTGCATATGAAAAGGGAGGAACTGAGAGGAATTTGGGAATTATGATTGTCACAAATGGTAATACAAAGGCAATGTTTTGAAATTATAAATCAAATGATATAATAAAATGTATAATATTGTGGGGTTTTTTAAAAAGTCATTTAATATGGAGAACTGCTGAAATGTTACTCCAGGAAGGCAGAGATGAACACCAAATAAATGCGGAAGAACGCAGTATTTGGTTTGGTGCATCAGGGCTTGTGTGGATGCCAAAAAAACTATTACTCATGATTTTATGATAAAAATGTATATTTGCTGCTGGCCCCCACTCTTAAGCAGTTAACTTTGCAGCAGTCTTGTAAACTTAAATGTTCTTAAAACCTTGCTTCACCATTCATATATTAATTTCAGCCTTCATCTATGCCTCAACTCATTGTGGCTGGAAGCAGGTTGCTTCACCCCGCTGAGTAGAAGGGTGCGATTTCCTGATTATGCAATTTTCTGTATTATGAACCATATTCAATCTGACAATCTGAGTGCTGGTTTAAACATTGCCTTTCCTTCCATAGTTCACACTGGAGACAAGATGGATGAAGTGTCAAGAAAATTAGTGGTAGAAAAGAAGAGCATTGATGACCTTAAGGAATTAAACGACATGATTTTGCAATACCTTAATCAGACAGAATGGATGGGGAGTATAGGAAACTTCAGCACAAATCAAGCAAGGGATCCAGGCTATTGACTAAGGGAATTCTGAGCAGCTGGAAGGAACAGGAGAGTGTGCCATTTTTGCAATAAAATCCACTCAGTATACTTACCTAATTCCTGACCTCTGTGCAACAAAGCTTTTTATTAATAATTCTGTAGGCTCCATAACTCTTAAGAGTGAACTTTAAAAAGCCTGCTAAGCATTTGTTTCTAGAACTACGGTGCATTGGTGCAATGCAGTTTCTAGGTTCTTGTTCATTCCTTAGTTATATGGATGAGCTTAGTTAAAATACGTCTGATTTTGAGGTGATGCATCTAGATCCCACATTTGCAGATGGTGAAACATCCTGTATTGTGGTTCCTGTTTCTTGTTCACTGTAAACATAAAAATTAGCATCTGCTTTCTCTAAGGTTGCATATGTTTATAGTGGCACATCATAAAGTGCCTGCTTTGTCTTGTGTTATAAAATTTGCAAGTGAAGGTAGATGGGATTTACTCCTTTGCAAAGCACACTTTAGGTTTATTATTATTATTATTATTATTATTATTATTATTATTATTATACAATTAAGGCAAGCCTTCATTTGCATGAGTGCAAATGTTTGGCTGGTTTCACACATGTGTATACATCACATGCTTTCTCAAAACTTTCAAGATTCTCAGCCAAATGTGCGAATCGTCTCTGTTGAAAAGCATTGTTTGATATGACATCTAGTGATATGAAAGTTCTATCTATAGTGATTAATCTGTTCAATGAAGGCTGCTTGATCTCAGACATAGCACCGGGTAGATACTTTTGAAAGTCCCTCCCAGCTGTTATTGCATGCTAGATGTGCTTCTTGTAGTAAACAGCATTTGGGAGTAAATAGCAGTGTGTGAGGATCTTTTGGCAGGAAACAATTGCATATCCCAATGAAGTGTATGTGGGTTCCCACAAGGCAAGAGACAGTGATAACAGCAAGAACCTTTATTGAACTACATAACTGGGAAACAGAGGCAAAGCAACTGCTTATATACATTTCTGAAAGCCTGGGCCAACGTGATTGGCTGTATAAACTCCCAAGCTGCAAATCACGACTCAGAGTTCAGGGGCCAATGGCAGAGGCCCAAATCCTGAAATGTTCTGAGATTGGACATCATGCATCGAATCAGAACACAGCAGCTCAGAATCCTTAGTCCAGACTCAAGCTCAGGCGAACACAGATCACTGAATACATAACAGTCCCCATTCTGGGTTCAGAGCATGTTCCAGATTGAAGCCCTGTGCCTGCTTTTTCTTCAAAATGAAAGTGGAGACTTTAAGCACTTTTATTTTATAAAAATCTTGTTTATTGTAACATGTACCTTGGCCCTCATTGACACTATTGACTCTTTTTGTGCATGGCTCTTGTGGTAATTTTCCAGAAATGCAGAAGTGTTCTTCTTGTGTGTGTTTGCTTTTTATGTTTGCATGCCAGCAATCAGGGACTCCCCAGGTTGCACTACGGGTATACTAACACTACACAAAATGAGTGACAACCAGGCATGTATAGACTATGGGAATATCTCTATGGATTAAGAGGTTTACGGTACCTGCCATGCTCACCTCTTGTATAACTATGATTTATGAAAATGCAATCCCAAAGAAAGCAAAAGTCATTGTCAGATGGTACTGAATCAAATACAGTACTGTATTTCTGAAATCGTGACAACTCAACGTTGTAAAAATCAGGTGCTTAGCTAAGAGTCCAGCTCTGGCATGATTACAGTTAGCGCTTCCTGCCAAAAGGGGAGGAAAAACATCCAAGCAGTTTACAGTCTGCAGCCAGTTCGAGCTTTATAACAAAGGATTCACATACAGAGATGAATCGTAAACAACTACATTTGCTTATCAGAACCAGCTCCAGCGTTTTCAGTTCAGGAATGGATTTATATAATTGCATTTCCTGACTATTTGCTGTCTTCTAGACTGGTTTGCCACTGTTTGCAATGCACTTCACGATGTACTGATTTAATGTCCTGAATTGCAATGAGCTTGTTCCAAAGGAATGAGACTCACATCCATGCAGTCAATTTATGTTGCAGATGAGTGGAAAGGCACATTCAACATTTATCAATAATTATGGTTTCTTTTGTTTCCCACTTGTATCCTCTCCTTAGCAACCCTTCACTCCACTTTTATCCAGGCTGAGGAATATAGCTTACCAGCAAAGTGACAAGGCACCATTAATAAGCTTAAAGTAGAAAACATTTTCATTAGGATTTATAGCAGCTATTGAATCAGCTGAAGTTTGGGATTATGCCGAAAAGAGAGAAAACTATATCACATAATAGTTTGGGATTATGCCGAAAAGAGAGCAAATTACATCACATAACCACTGCACTGAAGAACCAAAATGAATCCGAAGGTCATCTTGTCCAATTTCCTACTGTAAGAATTTTCATATTGTTACAAGCTCTCTATCCTTGTCCAAGTGGGGATAAATGGTTTCTGCGGCAGAACTACAGGAGTTAATTTTCTTGTGATGAAAGAATACTCTTTGCTCCCTTTCCTCAGTTCTGATGGGTATGTCATTTCAAAAGCTGGAGAGCAATACCCAGCTATCAGGAGATTGATTGTATTTGATCGTTAGTGCCCACTGCTGAAAAACCAACTGGTACACCCTGTATGGAACAATCAACTCTACAAAGAGCAGCTGACTATCAGCTGTAAAAAAATAGCCATCTAGAGAACAGCACCTACAATCTGGAGTATAGTGTGCCATAAAAGAAACAACAGGACCCCAACCTAAAAATATTTATGTGCGTTGATGGGTGTGGGCAAGAATCTCAATGCTTCCAGGGCTGTTAGTTCAGACAGTACTGTATAACTGTTGCAAAGAACGCCAAACACATTCACCAGACAGCTGGATGTTTCTCTTCTCTCCCTACAGCATGCTTTTACATGGGCAGAATCTGATCCAGAAAAGCAATTTGTAAATAAAAGTCAATGAATACCTTGCCAAGTTGAGGTGCAGGACTGAGCAAATACAGGGTCACTGATAGGTTGTTGTTGTTGTTGTTTAGTCGTTTAGTCGTGTCCGACTCTTCGTGACCCCATGGACCATAGCACGCCAATGGACCATAGCACGTCCCACCAATCAGGCAGATTGAGGCAGATGCCTCGGGTGGCAGAATTCCATGGGGTGGCGCCACAAGGGCGCTCAGCCCACCTCTGCCACCACCGGAGAAGTGAAATGCGGTGGCGGCTCATCTGGTAAGATATCACGAGATATCACAGAGTTCTCATGAGATCTTGCCACTGCTTCTCCTTACTTCTCTGCCGCCGCCCTGGGTGCCACCCACCAAAGAAGCAAGGAAAAGCTATTGCAGCTTCTGACGAAATCTTGCAGACCTTTTGCAGGAACCTGGAAGCCACAGACCTGTGACCCCCGTAATGAGGGGGTGGCAAGAGATGGTGGCAGGGAAGGGAAAGCACCTTCTTGTTTTGTCTCAAGTGACAAAACGGGACAGGCCACCCATTTTAAAATGCATAACATTGTAAGCGTTTTGCTGTCAACTTGGTGTCTGAAGGTTGTGAATGTCCTGTATCTAGTTTCTGTTAAAAGCAAAACAAAAGCAAAACCCCTATGCAAAGCCTTATTTTCTGGTGGCAAACTGTCCTGTAATGTGAGGCAATATTGCTGAATATATTGTATTGCGCACTATTAAGGGAAGAAGGACCCCTGGTGGTCATGAGTTATTTAAAAGCAAGGACACAAACATTTGGACGTTTTCACATGTGATTTTTTTTTTAATTGAGATGCATAGTTTATAAATGTTAACATTGGGTGGAATCCAAGGAGCTACTTTAGGCATATAAAGAAGCTTGACAATGCCCAATGGAACTGTTCCCCCCCCTTTTGCTTGTGTATAAAAAATTTGAACAGCAGCTGCCATATAATAAGCAGCAGCTTTGGACTATATCCTGTTTCAAAACCAAATTGTTATGTTGTGTTTGTTGATGGTTGCTTTTCAAGAAGCAACAGACCAGGAGCCCCTTAAGTATTTGAAACTAATTGTACAGTTCGATTGTTTTTATTGAGCTGTAGTATATAGGATACAGAATATAGCCATATTTAAGCCTTCAATTGTATGCACTTTTGCTAGGGAGTAAGTTCTATTGGCTTCAGACTTATTTCTGGGTGAACATGCATAGGATTGTATTGTACAAAATGAAGAGCATGCATGCTGCTTTTCTTACTAAAACGCATGTAAGCAAGTAATATAAGCTGCAATTTTAAAATCTACTGCTTATTTTACTTTTGTTTTGTCTCATGTGTTGTTTTATACTTTAACGTTTTAAGTAGTTAGCCACCATGGGAATACTTTGCATCAAAGTATATCCATCTATGAAAAAAATAATCAGAAATCAGAAAATAAATGCCTCCCAGTGCCATATATTTTGAAGGGTAAAATTAGCAATTCATGAGGACAGAGTCACATGAGGACATTTACCAGCTGGTCTCCAGAAAACTGAATGGGTGCCTGAACTGTCAAGGTTTGAGGGGAGGGACTTATGTGCAACAAATTAAAAAACAAAAACAAAAAAAACCACGAACTGGACTCTTTGCAGTTTGGAAAGTGATGGGGAAATCCATTGAAACATGTGGGATGAACAGATGAGAATTGAGAAGATGTGTAAACTCCTCGTAAGTAAATCAGGATGAATGCTCATTGTCATACCACCTGGTAAACCAGGCATAGGCAAACTCTGGCCCTCCAGATGTTTGGGACCACAATTCCCACTGGACCACTGGTCCTGTTACCGTAGCTAGGAATGATGGGAATTGTAGTCCCAAACATCTGGAGGGCCAGATTTTGCCTATGCCTGTGGTAAACAAATGAGAACTAACGTTCAGACCACTGCTATGTACACAGTAGCACCTTAAAATGCAGATCTCTTTCTTTTGATGTGTTTCAAGTCACACCTGCATGTTTTGTACACATCAGAGAAGGGGTGGGATTTGGTTTTCTTAACCGTGCAACCCTCTCCCCCCCGAACCTCCTATTCTTGAAGCTGTCTTCTGCATATAATGCACAACACCTGTTTCAAATGTATGCACCTCAATTTGTTAAGTGAATGGGACTTAAGTTATTAATTTAGAGGCTGATTATAGGGGAAACTTGTCTAGCAGCAGTATTTCTCCAGAAATTACAGGCTAGCTGTGGCTTGTGGCTAATATTGTGCATGCACAGCTTCAAAACCCAGTGGCGAAAGCGCAATGGCTGCAGAGTGATATGTAAACAGTCAACCGCTGCATAAATCAGAATGAATGCTGAACAGGTCTGCAGAAAACCCAGTGTTTGCACGGAATTCCAGTGGAGAGCATCCACTAGGTGGCGGAAATCTGCCATCAGCAGAGAAATGGGGTGGGGGGGAATCACCTTTATTATGAAGGGCAGTCTGAATAAAGGTACTGTAGTTGGAATAACAATTTAGTATGTATCGATTAAAATCAGTTACAGTGGTACCGTACCTTATTGCAAGAGTGAATTATTCCTAATCCTGCCGTGCGACGCAAAGGCAAAAACGTCACTTAAAAGGTTTCTCATTGTTTCAGAAAAAGGATAATTTGAATTAAATGAATTCCTCCGGCCTCTTCATTGGTAACTCTGCAGTCGCGGTCCTCGAGAGACAACTTTGCCATTCGTACATGGAATGATCATCCACCGCGGAGCAGCGTGGCCTTTGGCGCATTTACTCAGAAGTAAGGCACAGAAAAGTTGGAAGAGACGCAGTCAGATGGGCGGCAGAAATTAAAAGAATATTAATGCGTTACGTCTGCTCGTTTCCCCCTCCCAGAGGCGTAGCTGTGCCCAACTCGTCTGCCCCGACGGCGGCAACAGTGACGTCGGAAGCAGGCAGAGTTGCACGGGAGATTTCCCCACGTACAAAACACGTCCATCTGCGTTGCCGCAAAGGCGAAACTATCCCCATTGTTTTAATTTAAAAAAATTGCATTGTCTGCCAAGCGGCCCAACTCTCCCTACTGAATGCAAACGTCTGGTGGAGACGCCATGAGGATTTTTATATGGTTCTGTCCATTTCTGACGGTGCAAAACGCCCCCCCAAAAAATCAAACAGGAACCCCAGACAGAAAGTGGGGGGCTGGGGTGCCGTGCGTTACTCCGGCCCCTTTCCCGCCCGTTTCCATGGCTGCGGCTCCGAAGCGCGTGGGGGGGGGAGGCTGCCATGGCGACCGCGCCGCGCTGGGCTCGCCTGTTTCACGCGCCTCGGCCACCGCAATGGAGCAAAGTCGCCTCTCTCTGCAGGGCCGGAGGCAAGGCGGGAGCCCGGCGCCTCCCTCGACCGGCACGAAGTCCGCCTTCGCCAAGAGCGCCGGGGCGGAGGACGAGGCCGAGCTCGAAGCCGCCGTCTCCAAGCTCGTCTGCAAAGTTGGGCGCGTCCAGACGGAAGCGCGCACGTATCTGCACTCGGCCATAGGCTGTGAGCGGGCCAAGCGCTGGCGGGAGGTAACGGGCGCCTCTGCCTCCTCCCGGCTCGCTAGGGCGGCTGCCCGGGTTGCGCGAGAGCGCGCGTAATGGCGCGCCTCTCAAAGCTGCGCGTGGTGAATCCTTCGAGCTCCACGGGTCGAATCCATAGCTGCCAAGTTCTCCCTTTTTTTAAGGGAAATTCCCTTATGCTGAATAGGCTTCCTCGCGAGAAAAGGGAAAACTTGGCAGCTATGGTCGAATCCGGCTGTGGAAAACTTCGGGGGGGGGATTCATGTTTCGGATTTAATCATCTGGCTTGACCCGCGTGAAGACGTTTCACCCGTTTCCATGTTGGATGAGCTGCACATTCGTTTGTGTGTGACGTAGGGTTCCACACGTCATTTCTCTATTTTAAATAGGGACGTCCTAATCTTTATCATTTATTTATTATTATTATTTATTGAGTTTTGTATATACTGCCCTATACCCGGAGGTCTCAGGGTAGCTCGCAGAATAAAATCAAAATATAAAACCACAAAATACATAACCAAAATAAAAACAGCAACCCAATGACCCGCTCCCCCGCTCAAAAACCCACACCCCACATTTTAAAAGGGCATAAGTAAGAATACATATTTTGTTTTTACCTATTTCTGTTGTGAACTGTTTTAAATCTTCTTCTTCTTCTTCTTCTTCTTCTTCTTCTTCTTCTTCTTCTTCTTCTTCTTCTTCTTCTTCTTCTTCTTCTTCTTCTTCTTCTTCTTCTTCTTCTTCTTCTTCTTCTTCTTCTTCTTCTTCTTCTTCTTCTTCTTCTTCTTCTTCTTACCTCACCCATCTGACTGGGTTGCCCAGCCACTCTGGGCAGCTTACAAAAAAACAATAAAATGTTAAACATTTTTTTTAAAAAAAAAACCCTATAGAGGGCAAGTCTTCAGATGGCCCAGAGGTCGCATAACTCCTAAATCCTAAAATGATGAAAACAGACGTCCTAAGGAAAAGTGGGTTATTCTGAGAGGTGAATCTTCTCGCTGCTTTCTCACAGCAGGGAAGATGTCCTCACTCAGAAGGTCAGCTGGTTTGGCATCTCGCTACCAAAGGCACACACCCAACAAGCCTTAGTTTAGAACAGTGGTTCCCAACAGGTGGTCCGGGGACCCCCAGGGGTCCGCGAGCTATGCCAGAGGGGTCCGCAAGATGCTATTAGAATAAAAAATATATTAAATATATTTCGTATGATAACAGATTTTTTGTTTTGACCACTTCCTGCATGAGCAGAGTCTAGCGCAAAACTAGAATTAGATAGAGGCAGTAGTTCTGCTGTATGCCATTAGGTGGCGATTTACAAACACTACTGTTTTGCAAAGAGGCAGCGCGCGCATTCTACTAACGCTCACCTCCCCAAGATGCTTTGCACGCGTCGGCTTCATTTGTGCGCTACTGCGCAGGTACCCTGTCTTCTCCATTCCCCTCCCTCCTCCCTGCCGCGCGCTGCCTCTTTGCAAAACAGTAGTGTTTGTAAACAAAGCGTTGTTTTTTGCGGAAGCTACAGTTTGTGTAGTTAAAAATGGACCGTTGGTTAAAAAGTGGTTCGTTAAAACGACAAAGGCCTACAGATGAAGAGGAAGAACTGTAAAAAAACATATAAATATAAAATATAAAAAGACTCTTAATTTGGCTCTCACTTTTTAATTTTAGGGTTAGGAATTAATGGGGGTCCTTGTCACAATAGCGGCTCGATGAGGGGTCCTCGAGAAAATTTTGTTGGGAACCCCTGGTTTAGAAGGAGAGGTGGCAGTTGTTCCTATCAAGTGAAAATCGGCAGGCTGCTGTTAACCAGGGAAGGGCAAATGGTTTCTTTTTCTCTGCCTTAGGACGGGGGGGGGGGTATTTCCCCCCTGCTCGGGTTTTGCCACAGTTGTGCCACACTTTTCTCTCCCAGCAAGCTCAAAGCAGCGTACATGCTTCTCCCCCATCTCATTTAACCCCTACAACAACCCTTTGAGGTTGGTTAGGCTGAGAGATTGTGACTGGCCCAAGGTCACCACCAGTGAGCTTCATGGCTGCGCAGGGATTCGAACCCTGGTCTCCAGGTCCTAATTCAACACTAACCACCACACCATTTGGAGACACTAAACTTTTGCATTCCTTCTAGGATTACAGTCATTTGTTTTCTTCCTTTGACACAGTGGTGTGGCAGAGCTTGAGAGAAATGGAATGCCTATTGTGATTTTCCTTTCCTTTCTTAATACAGTAGTACTGTTTTTAAATGAGTGCTTTATACACGAGTCATATTGGATACAAATACACACTGTTGTGTGTATACATATGCATACATATACACAAATATACACACAATTATATTTCATTCGTATGAATCTTGCAACAATTTTTTGGTAAACAAAAAATTGCAACTGCTCTGACCTGCTTTTTGTTTTTGAAACAGAATTTTTGTTACTTGCAGAAGAAGTTGGACATTTTCACCCCAGCTTTAGGTCCTTATTGTATTTTTATTTTGTTTTCAGGCAATTGAAAACTATAGAAAGCTGCTATCTTGCATGAACACAATGAAGTTTCCTGCAGAATATGTTCCTGGTCATAGCTGTATACGGCTGGTAATTTCAGTTTAGCATTTAAAGCAAAAATAGGACCAAGCACACACTATTAAGCACACACTTGTGGGTTTGGCTGCAAAGCATGGGTTGGTTTTTGATTGATATTTGTATAATTAGTATGGTGCCCAAGCTTCCTATGGCTGTTATGGCGGTTGTTTGGTTTTTACGGTATCCAGGCAGCCCCCAGCTTACATGCGCTCCAATATGTGAGCAACCATGTATATGTATGTGCATTGCGATGAACCTGGAAGTGACCTGGAAACGTCATAAGGATGTCACTGAAGCATCACTAAAAGTATGGAACGGGTGGGGGTGGGGTGGAACAGAATGGTGTTTGCAGGCTTTTTCAATGGGTTTCAATTATATGTGATTTCACCAACATGAAACGTTCACCACCTTGAAATGTAACCCCCGTGTAAATGGGTGTGTGTGCCTCTGTAATCTATATTGTCTTTTAAACATTGGGGGAATAGTTATGCTTGATTATTAGTCCCAATAGTCCTGGTTGCATTCTTATTTCATAGCACAAAATCTTCTTATAGTGGGTATTACTCGTTATTTTGAGCTTCTGGTGCTGTTTTAATCATACCAGTACTAAAATATTATAAATACTGTAATGTGCTATCCTGGTTCTTATATTTTAGGTGTTTGAAACCTATTATCATCTAGGAGTTGCTCTCCAAAAATTAGATTTGCACCGTGATGCTTTCGAAGCGTTTACTAATGCAATAGAAGCTGCAAATGTCCCCAAGGTATGGAACTTCCATAACATTTGTATTATGTGTACAATTTGTACAGCGGTTCTGTATCGTAGGGAGAGAAACATATTGTTTTCATTTGATTGTTACATTTAGAGAAGTTTAATGAATCAAAGGAATGCATTTTTAGATGCATTGTTCATGTACATAATTTTTAAATAGTATACTATTCACCCCATGATTAGGAGGAATTAGGTTAACAAGGTAGTGTTGTGGTAACATTTAACAATTACTGTATATCACATGAGAAATAACACCTAAATAAGTATTTTGGCATTGGCGACGCTTAGCAAGAACTAATTTCTCAAAATGTTAGGATATTTTATGCCGTAGTTATTCCCAAACTTTTTCCCCCGCTGACAAATCGAAAATTGCTCAGAGTCTTGGCAAATTGCTTAATTGTATCTGCTTGCTGTAGCAATTGTAATGTGCTATGCTAGAAACTATATGAATTGTAATTGTATCTTTCTTTATTGCTTCTTTTATTTATTATATATTTTATCATATTGCGATTTGAATTCCATAGAATACAACTTGTAATGCAACAAAACACAATTTAAGACCATTGTGTGAGCAAATTTTTATTTTGAAAGCATGGTGCAGAGAAAAAAAAGTTTGAGAACCACTGCTGTAGTCACTTAAGTAGTATTGATAATGTTATTTAGTACATTGATTAGACATTATGTAGGCATTGGGGCTTTATTGGGGCCCCATAGTTTTTTGGCTTTTTTTAAAGTAAGTGTCTAGCTGTCCTAGAAAGAAAGTTGTGCAGCAAAATGTGCAGATACCCTTCTAAGCAATTTCTGTGAAATGAGCCATCCTGGCTACTCCCACCTGTTTCTAGCCAATGAGTGAAGTGAGAGCTGTGATTGATAAGTGAGCACCAGGCAATAGAAATCCTTGTTGTTTTCTCCTCCCCTTTAGTGCCCTTTTCCTGCTTCTGTCTTATTTTCCAGGCCATGATAGTTTGCCTTCCCTGTCCCTCTAGCAACCAAAATGCATCTTAATCTGAGATCAGGTAGTCACTAGAAGTTATCTTCTGCAGATATTACACAATAAGTGTGGGTGGATGTTTAGAAATCCTCTTCCCTCAAAAAGCCAAATGTGTAAACTTTGCAAAAAGCATAGGCATCTTTCCTGCTGTGCCAAAGTCCAGGCTTTCATTAAGAATTCATTTCATAATTAACTCACAGTACAATGGTATACATGCCCACTTAGAAGTAGGTCTCTTTGTGTTTAATGGGGCTTGTTCCCAAATAGTCAGATGCATGATGGCAGCCTAGGCTTTGGTTTAGGGGTGGCATTGGGGGGGAATTATTGTGCCTTTTCCAGCTGTATGGTGGAAACTCAACAAGTTAATCCTTTTCTAGAGATGCAGTCATGGGGGAAGCTTCACCATGAACGGCAGCTGTTCCCCCACAAGATCCTTTTAAAAATAAAATAAAAATGGTGCTACATTGGCCACCCTCCAGTTCTCAGGTACAAAGGGAAGTAATCAGAATGAATTAAATATTTTGTTAGAAGATCAGCGATTTCACATGTGAGTTCTTTAAGAACTCTTGGATGGATAACAGCTGGATGTGATCATTTGTTTATATTGAATTTGTCAGTGATACCGAAAACTTCATTTTTTCACCTGCCTCAGTTCTTCAGACCTGCTCAGGGATCTGCCGTACATCTTCTTTAGTCAAGACAGATGCAAAGAATTAATTCAGCTTCTCTGCAATCTCATTTTCCTCCTTTAGCACCCCTTTAACTCCCTTGTTGTCCAAAGGCTGTAGTCCTGTTCATACTTATCTGGGAGTAAGTCCCATTGCGTTAAGCGGAACACCTAGGTAACTACTGTTGAACTTAACATACTCTCAGACATGCTTCTGCATCTAACATTGCACTTTTAGGTATGGAAAAAGGAGAGTGTGTATTGTTTTGCCTTCAAATTTTATTTCTGTGATCTATTTATACTTCAGATTAAACGTAAGTTATTATAAGTGTTGTTAGTGCCTTTGTAGTTCCCATACAATCTCATTAAATTCTGTCTTCGTTCCTTTTTCTCTGCAAGGGAATAAATTGATTTATATGAGGCATGCTGCTAATGTTATAGTTCCTTGTCTAGCCCCTTGGGTTCTAATGTTTTTTAAACTCAGTACAATTATGGGAAACACTGCACTGGAATGATGACATAAATCTTCCCCGTAGGAGTCTGAACAGTCTGGGGAGTAATCTCATAGAACCCCGCTGAGGTAAATAAGACCAGTAATTTGAAATAAATAAAAGAGCAATGGAGCTAATGTGAATGGCTCAAGAGTTCCATTAGATTCACAATGGCAGTGTTTATGTGGCATAGCTGTGTAGATCACATTGCAGGGCTGTATTAAATATAATAATATTGCAGCTCACAAGAGTATCCTCTTTTCTCCAGCGTGTCTGTCATGTTGGCTGCGTTACAGGCTCCTACTACCAGACACCTGCGTTTGCGAGGAGAGCTTATGCATATGTAAAATGCGGTAAGACATATTGCTTCTGTAGCCAAGCTCAATAAGCATGCTTGTGTAGGAAAAGTAATAAGTCAAATTGAAATATATTCTGCCCGCCTTGGCATCACCATGGAACAGCGTGATAAGATCTGAGTTTGGATTCTACAGTGTTATGAGTCTGTCTTACGTGCCAAAGGCAGATGTTCTTCTAAATTCGGTGAATTTATCAACAGGTAGTGTGCGGATTGGGATCACACCAACTGTGACCCCCTACTTCCCCTGGGCTGTATATATTCATCTGAAGATCTTCACAGAGTTGCATACATGTTCTGTATCTTGCTGTGATGCATCCTGTATTCTGATGTGAATGGTCAGTGTTCCTAGTGTGTCTGGGATTTGACACCTGTGCACTGAATCAATTCAAATCAATCCTCAACCGGCTGATATTTTTGTAATGTAAGTTCAGAATCATTAAGGAGGTGGGAACCCTCTCTCTCTAAAAGAAACCTCTACCTGGCTATTTCAACCACTTACTTCAGAGATGAAGCCTGTTTTGCAATTAGTCCGAAAACAATCCAGCTCTGTTAAGATGCCATATTTTACAGATCTTGAATTCCCTTTAAAATGAGGCTTCACTTTCACCCTTGTGTCTCTTTGAAACCATTTAACTAAAAAGTCTAAAGATTCTCTCAGATTTTCTTTTCCACAGGGAGCTCTGCACATGCTCTGAAAACTAGATTCTATGCAAGTAGGTAGAATGTAACTAGATAAGTTAGATTGACTTTTTTATTTAATTGGAAGACTCTCTGTATATGACTTTGTTTCATTCCATTTCCCTACAAATAAGGTCCTTTATAGTTTGGCATTGGCTTCATTGCTTTTAAAAGGCAGCTCCATGGAATTTCTCGCTTCAGTCTTCCTCGTGTACTTGCATGGTTGTTAGGCTATCCTTTAGTGTTCCAAGCATAGTTGAGACGAGTCTCTAAAATTTGCAGGAGGATGATAGTGGAAGGGGAGTAGGTGAGACAAAGGTTTTGCTTGGGCTTGTTCCAGCTTGTTTACATAGCACTAAACCATTGATTTTAGCATTACAGTGGACCCTCTGGATATGAACTTAATTCGTTCTGGGGGTCCTTACATACCCTGAAAAGTCTGCAACATGAGGCGCTGCTTCTGCGTGCACACACGCAGCGCGATAGAGCGCTTCTGCGCATGTGCACAGAGTGCTTCTGCACATGCACATGCGGCGAAACCCGGAAGTATACACTTCCGGGTTTGCCGTGTTCCCAACCTGAGAGTTACGTTACCCAAAGGTAACGTAACCCGAGGATCCACTCTACGTGCCAACCAGTTGAATGGCAACTCAACATTTTCTGGCCCTACAGGTAGCCTTGTCTTTGGGTTTATTAACAAAATGTAGTTTGCAGTGATAAGATTGGTTACTTGCTAAAGTTATCAGTTGGCCTTCATGCTGAGTTATACTAGTAAGGCTGTGGCCCATTTCACACGCTACATTAAACAGTAGTTAAAAACAAACCATAATTTAATGCAAATGTACAGGATTCTTGTGCGTGCTGCCAAGAAGTTCACTCTCTGCTCCTCCCTGTGGGTTCATGGTTTATTTCTTTCCAAACAAACTACTAGTGGTAACTAAGGTTGGTTCTTGGCTTACTGCTTATGGCTTGTTTGGAGAGAAACAAACCTTGAACCAGGTTCAGATGTGGCAGCTTAGCAGGAGCAGAGGAGGAGGGAAGCAAGAACTTTTCACCAGCATGCCCAAGTACATAGTGCATTCATACTAAACCATAGTTTGTTTTTCATTATAATTTAATGTGATGTGCAAACCAAGCCTGTATGTGCACTAATGAAAAGCAGCAAGTTGATATAATATTTTGTGGTGGTTGATAATCATAGAAGAAACTCTCTCTGCTCTGTTTCTAGGCAAAATCAAAAAAGCAATATGTGATGCTACAAGAGCTGTGGATTTAGACCCCAGGAATCCTGTGAGTAGTAATGCTGTGGTTCATGTAACTATAGGATTTGCTGTATGTACATTTTATACTCTTGTAGAATTTTAAGATTTTTATTCGGGAAAATTGTGCCATATTTTCTAGATTTGTCAGTAAGAGGTAAGCCCAAATAAATACACGAATTTCTTTGCAGACTCATGAAGAGTTGAAGCAAGCATCCATGTCCAAGGCCTCAGTTGCACAAAGCCATTTCATGATTTGATAAAAATTACACTGCTGCACCATAAAACTGATTTTATAAACACAAGCTGATGCGGTAAACATTTGCTATACAGTACTATGTCTATGAATCTAGTAGAACTTGCTGTTACTTGAGCACAAACATATTGTTGCACTCTCCCTGTTTCTCTTGAGTGATGAAAAATTCCAGGGCTCAGCACGTACAGTAGCTGAATTTGGTTTCCTTTGGAAGAAGGACACTAGATGCTTACAGTGTTTTGTAATGTTTTAGTTTATTTACAGATATACAGGTTGGGTATAGGAGAAGGTACATCTTTAACATTCATATCAGCCAACCAAATCTACCACCCTTCATCTGATCTCCAGAGAGAAGCAGCTCTGAATCTCCTGATGCTGTTAGCTTATAAAGGAATTACAAACTCCTATTTCTCTGTGTATGTTTCTCTGTCTGTCTTAGTCCTTAGTCAAATCTAAACCTTCTTTTGTTTCTTTTCACACAGAGGCACACAGGAGTTAACACTCCTTTATTATCTTCAGGATTCTGGCGGGGAGTTGCCTTAATCCACATGAATTGCCCTGTTCTCAGAAATCTAACAGCAAGATGTATAACAATGTAAAAACATGTACAGTGCTTACACTGGATTAATAATACTTCCTAAATCTGTGGTTCCCAAACTCCTCTCCCACCCTGCAGACCACTTGGAAATTCCTGAGGCTCTTGGTGAACTACTTAATATATTTTTGGGTGTTCTACTAATCAAAACACATACATAATTCATATTTTAATAACCGTAGTCTTGCCTTTTTAGTACAATGGATGAATAATCCCCCATGCTGGCTTCGCCATAGACCTGAGGCCAAGATGCTGGTGATTTTTAAAAGGAAAAAGTAGCAGTCTGCACCAGCACCATATTACAGAAATCAATAAAGACTGGAGCCTCTTTGCCCTGTGTGATGATTTGCCCCTTGTCAAAGCATTCTCTACCTCTTATCATTGCAAAAAGTCAATCCAATGCCAGGACCAAGTCTTGATATTCTTGGTGGGTCATCTGGAGTGGAGCTCACAGACCACAGTTTGAGAAAGGTTTAAAATGCAATGGTGTGGCTTCAGTCATGATCTCGCCACAATTTGCATCTACACTGGCTCTCTGTTAGTTTCTGATTGCAAAGTGCTAGTTTTAACCTCTAAAGCTCTTAAGTTGGTTGGGTTGTGGCTATCGAAAATATTGGACCTGCTTTTCACCTTAAATCAGTGGCAGAGGTTCTTCTCTGTTTCCTTCTCTATTTGGAGGTGAGGAGTGTAGAGAAGCATAATGGCTGTGGGATGCCTAGGAAACATCTTTTCTAAGTATGTCTTCCTACTGTGCCTGGTGCTGGTGGAAGGCTGCTGTTCTCTTGTGACTTTCATTGAAGTGTTCCTTTAAAGTAGACTAGTTCAGCTGTTTTCTCTGTTTATTTCATAGCTTAATCATTGTGTGATTTGTGTTTGTAGAACTTATATATACAGTGGAACCTCGGTTTACGAATTTTTGGTTTACGAACGCTGTGGACCCATCTGGAACGGATTAATTCACTTTCCATTACTTTCAATGGGAAAGTTCGCTTCAGTTTATGAATGCTTCAGTTTATGAACAGACTTCCGGAACCAATTACACCCATGCTTCGGGTTAAGTACGCTTCAGGTTGAGTACTCCGCAGACCCGTCTGGAATGGATTAATCCACTTTCCATTACTTTCAATGGGAAAGTTCGCTTCAGTTTATGAACGCTTCAGTTTATGAACAGACTTCCGGAACCAATTGTGTTCATAAACCGAGGTACCACTGTATATCATTGTTTTATTGTAAGCTGTTTCAAACTGTACAGTTTGGAGTTATGCTACCCTTGTAGCCTGTCTGTGATCTACGCAGTTCCTTCACCCATTTCATCTTTGTGGGAAGCCTTTGAAGTAAGTTAGGAGCTGAAAAGTAGTGACTTCTGGTGAGGGGCAGTAGTAATATGCTGAAGATCCCAGGTTGAATCCCAGGTAGAGCTGGGCATTCCCCCTGAAAACCTAGAGAGCTGCTGCCACTCAATACTGAGCTTGACTTTCCTAAGGTGAGCTCCATCCGTGAGTGGGGATTTGAACCTGGTAGTTAAAGCTACCTGTGGATTTAAGCCGTGATTTAGACAAAACACATTTTTTCAGTTTATGCTGACTGCTATACTTTTTATTTCCTAGGATGTGTACTGTATCAGAGCTCTTGCATGGAGCTCAGCAAAAGAAAAAATGAGAGCCCTTACTGATTTGAACTTTAGTTTCAAGCTGAATTCATCTCATATTTGCACTATGATCTTAAGGGGAGCTATTTTAAACTCCCTTGGGAAACTGCCTCCTCCGAAGAAAAATAAAGATCATGAAAAGGTAAATGGCATTGTCCTGGAACTTATGGTTTTCATTGGTTTGCCTCATAATTGCCTCTGAAGGGGCTACCAGATTTTATCCAATTCTGGAAAAGGTCTAGCACAAAACAACAAACACTGGACCTATTAGTATGTAATTTGACAGACTTTAGCTACTTGCTAGGGGCTATTCAGCTATAGATCTCACACTCATTACTGTCAATAAGCTGGGGAAGTTGTAATCATATTAAAATAATAATTATAATAGTGAATTGGAGGGCTGCAACGCTTTGTTTTTCTGAATTGGGATTTGTTTTGTGACCCTGAGCCAAATTGGAGACTCAAAAATTGGTTTCTACTGTCTCAGGCTGTTTTTTTTCAGAATGTTGAGTGGGAGTCGTGCTCGGTGCACACCTCTTGTTTCCATATCTATTAATTTCATGTTCTTCACCACACAGCTCCTCATTGAGGGTAAAGAAACAAGCACTGTTTGTGATTGTGTATGATTACCGTGGCATGGCAGGCTAATCACCTATGTGACTAGAAAGGCTATAGCCAGCAGCAGCATTTTAATACATTCAGGTTATCATGTGAAAACTGTATTTACTGTGGATAGAATGTTATGTAGCCTGGTTCTGTTTCCTTGTCAGATATTGAAAATCTTTTCTCTCTGTGTGTAATATTAATAAGACAGTGGCTGTGAAATCTACGCATTGGAACCCCCTCATGTTTCTTTTCAGGGTTTCAGTGCTTCACACGATCATTAAAGAAGCCATCTCTTGACATCTACAGATATGATTACATTTCTAGTGTTTCTGTTCTGATTAACTCTGAAATTCTTAAGGAAGTGTGACACCAGCCACCCACTTGCATGCTTTTTAAGTTCAATGTTATTCTATGACGTAGGAAAGTTGAATGCAAGGTTTTCCCCATGATGACACAGTTTGAACAGCATTTTTATATTCTTTACGAAAGCATTATCCTCTGTATCTAGCGCTACAGTAGATACATCCCCACTTTTAAATGACTCTATATGTTACATCCTTGAAGGAAAGCCTCCATTGTGTTTGCATAACTGCCTATCTGTAGAATGGCTAGTAGTGCTGGCATTGCAATACTAAGAAAGGACCAAGTGATCTGCTATAGGCACAGCCTAAAATAGTCTTTCCGCTAATTTTCATCCCTGGCAATGAAAACAAAAACCAAGATCCTCTATTCCAGTATCAAATTCTGAGTTATCCAGATTCTAAATAAATAAGTCAATTTACAGCATTGCACCTTTTAGAAATCCTACATGTGCTCTTAATCAACCCTTATATTCCAATGTCTAGTAGTACTGATTTTTCTGAACACACTGGTATCTGTCTCTGAAGATTATTTAATTGTTTTTGTATCCCAATAGGCATCTAATATTTCCTGGGAAAGTAGGAATTTCTTTGATGTGGAAGATTTTTATAGTCCCAAAATTTCTTCATTCTATGATAAGTGAGTAGGAACGCAAGCAGCTGCTGCATGCAGTATAAAATTGCATGATAGCAAATGCAAACTATTGGAGGGGACGCTGTGCTTTTGAAAAGGGCTTGAAGTAGCGAAGTAATCTCTTTGCACTTATTCCATTTCAGTTCGTATCTTCCACTGTAGTTGCAGCAGCACTGTACTTCGCTGAGAAGCTGGATTTCTCCTTCAGGGGAATTTAAAACAACAACAACCAGGAAAAGCCATCTGGGGAATGGGTAACTTGAAGTGCTGCTGGGATATATTTAACCATTCTCCATTCCAAATCCCTTTCCTGGCAGCATTCATCCCCACTGACATGGGATTTTCAAATAACTTGAGAGATAATTTGGAGTGAGGAAGTAGCAATGGATTCCCAATTGCCCTCTCCTGAAGTGGCTTTTCTTGCTATACACAAAGGATGATTGGTGTGTGTTTGTGTATTTACATCATGTTTATTTCTGTGTAATGTGTAGTTTGATTTTCAAAGAACAATTCCAGGATTTCACAACATACTCATGTGAAGTGCATTAAGTGTGTGCATCCACAGTGATATTGGGTCAGAATGAATCAACTGCAGAATCATTCCTTCACTACCAGAAATGCACAGGGTGAATGTACTCTTAAATAACATATACAATTGATTAGGGAATGAATAATACACAGACACATTATCATCATCATTATTTATTAACATGTAATTTGGATTTTTAAAATATCTGCTATAATATTCTTTTTTTTCTTTTTTAAAAAAGCATGTTTGAAAATTAAATCTGACCTTTTATATATAACCTTCATAAAAATGAATGAATAGCCCTCTTTTGGGGGGAGCTGGAGAGCCAGTGTGGTGTAGTGGTTAAGAGCAGTAGACTCGTAATCTGGTGAACTGGGTTCACGTCCCTGCTCCTCCACATGCAACTGCTGGGCTAGTCACACTTCTTTGAAGTCTCTCAGCCTCACTCACCTCACAGAGTGTTTGTTGTGGGGAGGAAGGGAAATGAGATTGTTAGCCACTTTGAGACTCCTTGGGGTAGTGATAAAGCAGGATTTCAAATCCAAACTCCTCCTCCTCCTCCTCCTCCTCCTCCTCCTCCTCCTCCTCCTCCTCCTCCTCCTCCTCCTCCTCCTTCTCCTCCTCTTCTTTTGAAATGCTGTTTTCAAGAAAGAATTGTGAGGCACATCACCACAGCTGTTATCCTCCAATCTATTTTATTGACTTTTTAATCCTATTTGATGCCTGGGCATTAACTGATTGCTGCAGTTTGCTCAGTTAGTACTCCAGCTATCAAAAAATGTGGTTACCTTAAGCAACTAGCGTGTACTTCATTTTAGGAAATATTTAAATAAGTAACTACCTGTAGATCTTTTTAAAAATTGATTAATGATTTCAGATGCCTTTTTTGATTATTTAAATCAATCCACCCTAGACATAAAGGGACCCCTGACCGTTAGGTCCAGTCGCAGACGACTCTGGGGTTGCGCTGCTCATCTCGCTTTACAGGCCGAGGAAGCTGGCGTTTGTCCGCAGACAGTTTTTCCGGGTCATGTGGCCAGCATGGCTAAGCCGCTTCTGATGAAACCAGAGCAGCGCACAAAAACCTTCCCACCGGAGCGCTACCTATTTATCTACTTGCTCTTTCATGCTTTCGAACTGCTACCGTGTTTCTCCTAAAATAAGACGTGCCTCTAAAATAAGCCATGGCACGATCTTTTAAAGGCAAAAAAATATAAGACATCCCCCCAAAATAAGACATGTTGGGGGTACCGGTACCTACCCGACCCAGCGGGAGCTGGCAAACACAGCAGCGCGCGCCGCGCCGAGCCCCAGCCCAGCGGGAGCCCCAGCACAGCGATGCGCCGAGCTCCGACTGAACGGGCCCCAGGACCCGGCAGCGGGTGGTGCGCGAAGCCGCAGCAGCCGGCAGGAGCCGGCAGCAGCCCCAGCAACGCCGCGCCGCACCGCGTCAAGCCCCGGGACCCAGCAGTGGGCTCAGCGGGCGACACGCGAAGACGCAGCAGCCGGCAGCAGCCCCAGCCCCAGCCGCGCCATGCCGCGTCAAGCCCAGGGACCCAGTAGTGGGCTCAGCGGGCGGCGCAAGAAAGCCCCGTACCATAGTTAAGGTAACAATGCTGTACCATGCTTAATTAAAAAATAATACATCCCCCGAAAATAAGCCACGATGTGGTTTTTTATAGGAAAAATGAATATAAGACGTGTCTTATTTTAGGAGAAACACGGTAGGTTGGCAGGAGCTGGGACCTAGCATCGGGAGCTCACCCTGTCGCGGGGGTTTGAACCACAGACCTCCTGATTGGCAAGCCCAAGGCTCAGTGGTTTAGACCACAACGTCACCTGCATCCCTACCCTAGACATACATTGACTTTAAAAAAAACTACATCTGGGCAGAAAGGCTTCTAAAATTATACATTAGCAGAGCGATCTTAGACATTTCTATTCAGAAGTAAGTCTGAAGGAGTTCAATGGGACTTTACTCGCAGGTAAATCGGGCACAGGATTGCAGCCCGAGGGAATTATACTCATGCTTGAAACCCCAGAGAGCTTCATTCAGCCATTGTAGACTGTATTACCGGTAATCTCGGCCAATGGCCTGTTTCCTTTGTCCTTACATCTAAAGCAGTTTCCTTTGTTCTTACGTTTTGTGATGTTGAATAAACCATGAAATGAAGGTAATAGTTCATAAATATATTACTATGCATAAATGTTAACAAAACCAGGTTCCTTATCTTCTGATGATTTTTTTATTTATTTGTAGATACCTCTGGTCTCTAAATGTTTTTCACACCGTAACTGAAATAGACCTGTTCGATGGAGCTAGATTCCTCTCCAACTGTAAGAGCCAGTAAATGTACTTAAAATGATTATGCTACAAATGCCCGCTTTGCTTTGCCTTTGAGTTAGTTGGATTCCTCGAAAATGTCCTTTGGTTATAGAAGCCTGCAGGAGCACCTCCCTCAGTGGGGTGAGTTTCAGCTATGTCCTCCTGGCAGCAGTGCCATTGCTACTTTACTAAGAGGGAGAGGGCAAGGCCATGGCTGCATGGCTGCTCTGGTGGAGACAGCAGAGTAGCTCCATTGGTGCATCAAGAAGCCCCAACCTCACCTGCCGCCTTTCCCCTCCCCTCCCCTCCCCTGTATGTGGCAGTGATGCTTCTGCCAGGAGGCTATTGCTGCCACCAGGTGAGACACCCCTGTAGGCTTAGAAAAATAGGATTGGAGAAGAAATTGCAGGAGATGAGTAGAAATACTTTGAGAGTCATGCTAGGGTTGGAAGGAAAACGCACGTTTTTAAAAGCATGCCTAGATCCTCTGGATCAGTAAATTCTCCTCAAAATGGGGAGGCTGAAATGCAGTATTTTAGAACAAACATCTGTATTTAATTTACGGAAAGCTGAGCAATGGAAGTCCCTGCCACAAGGAAAACACCGTGGCAAAGAATCCAGTAATAGCAACATAACATGATGTCTGCTGCCTTTATCTGCCACCATTTTGTCGCAGGCTCTGCCACTGCACCACCGTTTTGTCACCAGTGAGCTCAGTAATTTTCAACCCATCTCAAGCAGATCCTAGGGGGGAATTTTTTTTAAGCACGGTTTATGGGAAAGATGAACCCTCATGCCAGTTTTTGCTTTTGTTGTTCCTGAGTGCTCCCCATCTTTTACTGGAAAGACTAAAGGTTGTCTTCGGTGCTGTGAAAGCAGTATTCTACTTGAGCAACAGGACTTCTTCTCGTCTCCCCTCATGCCCCTGAAATTGATCTGGAGGGTCCCCCCAGCCTTCATCAGCAGAATTGGATGGTGTGGGACTGCAGGCGAAAGGAGGGAGAAGTTTCACTGCATAAGAATAAATATTTTGGAGAAGTGGAACAGCAGTGTTGGATACGACACACGACTGTGCTACGTGCACCTTAAATTGGGTTTTATTACGTAGAAAAATATGCCTCCTCAAGTCAGCAGCATTCTTAAAGTGACTACTGTTCTAGCAGTGAAAGCTGTACATACGGTACTATGAAACTTGTTTACTTTAACTTACATTCTGATTTCTGTTCTGCCTTAGCTAAGTATTTCGTGACTGTTTTTGTTTTACAGTTCGTTTTAATCCTTTAATTCAGAAAAACCTTTTCTTATAATATATATATATATATATTGCATAACATAATTTCTCATGTTTTTGAATTAGCCATTAACAAAAACAAAGAACAAAACCTGAGGAGACCATTTAAATGTGGCTCTCTGACAGTGTATTCCGACAACATTTCCTTATTAAGGCGAAAGATGTACTCACGGCAAAGCATGGCATCAGTCACAGGAATTACTGGTAAAAACTAAATAGATACTTCAACATAAGAAATAATAGGACGCTTTCTTGCTTCAAGCTTGGCAATGTAGTTGTGATTGTTAAGGTGCTTGCATTTGCACAGACTGAATCTTGCACACACAAACATATGCATGTACCTAGAGATGTCTGAGTATTTTGATGAAAACAGGGGTAGAAATTGCTGATGTTTGCTTATCAGTCCAGTGAATACAATTGCTATTCACTGTTGTTGCTTTGAGTCCACGATTGATATGTAATGGGTTAGGTTTCTCCCCCACCCCACCCCACCCCACCCATTCCCCTAAAAATGAATGGGGTGGAATAAGGCAATGGCCACATAATTCACATTATTAATTTTGTGAACGGTGTAAATTATATAATTTTATCACAGCAGGCAGCAGGACAATGTTTTGGATGGAGGATAAACTGTGGCAGAACAAAACTCTATGATTCTATGAAAATAGCTCAGTTGGTTTAGAGCGTGGTGCTTATAATACCAAGCCTGCAGGTTCGATCCCTGTAAGGGCAGCTGCATACTCCTGCATAATCTCTTCCAACTCATATGATTCAATGCTCAAGAAACAGTGTTGCATGCAACACCCCCACATTCCCCCTTCCACCCTTATAGACAGGCCTTCTGCTATGTGAGGGTGATTCAAGGAAGTTGAAGAATAGGAATAAAGTCCTGAAAACAATATATGCTATATTAAAACCTGTGAAAAGAGAAGTCCGCAGTAATTTCCTTAAACAGTCACAAAATAACCCAAATACTACACTGCATATTTATAAAACACATTGATAATATTTGCTGTTATGTGTGCAGTTGCTTTTTAAATGCATCCTAACACTTGCTTTTCTGTATTATTATTATTATGCCTGAATACTGGATTGGTGCTCTCAGGGAAGAGTCGCTCCAGTTTATCATCAGCATCTGGTAATCATTTATTTTATTTTTTCATATTGTTAGAATTTGTACCAGAATTGTTTTTATATAAACACTCTCAAAATATTAAAGTGCTCATCAAGCCCTGGAAGCTTCAACAGAAGCTTCAGAAAGAAAACTTGGAAACATGATCTGCTTTGTATATTATAATATAGGCAATGTAATCCATCTTATCCCCTGGCAGGAATCTATGTTACAAGCAGCTGGAGCCACATTTATTTAAAGCCATATTGGCTTGTGAGTTGTGTGGTTCCCCCTGCTGCCATACTCTACCTTTCTCTTAGATCAGTCTGTAGTAATATAATCATCCTGCCACAAAATAAATCAACTGGCTTCTGCAGACCGGTGGTATAAAATATTACAGGATTTCAGGCAGGAAGCTGATTAGAAATGAAGCTGTGTAAAAGCCCACAACCTCTGCAGGTGCAAACAGTATTTAAAGTAGAATCACATGTGACTTCCCTGATAGCAGCACGAGCAGAAATCATCATGAATGCACAATAAGAATGATGTCTGCAGAGTTCCGAAGACTACACTGGATTTATACAATGCTGTCCTAATACAGTCATACCTCGCTTAAAGTACGCCTCGGTTTGAGTATTTTCAGTTTAAGTACTCCGTGGACCCGTCTGGAACGGATTAATCCACTTTCCATTACTTTAAATGGGAAACGTTCGCTTCAGGTTAAGTACGCTTCAGTTTAAGTACTCCACGGACCGTCTGGAACGGATTAATCCACTTTCCATTACTTTCAATGGGAAAGTTCGCTTCAGGTTAAGTATACTTCAGGTTAAGATCAGACTTCTGGAACCAATTGTGTTTGTAAACCGAGGTACCACTAAATCATATCATTTGCCCCCCCTTTTTTATTACTGTGCCTGACTACTGTATTGGTGTTCTCAGTGAAGAAAGACTCACATTTGTCAGCTACACAGAAATCTGGTAATTAGTTTTTCTTACCATGATTATTGTTTTTCTATAAACCATCTCAAAAAGGTTGCATTTGAAGGCCTTAAAAACAGAAGCTGCAGAAATGAAACCTGAGAGTATGGTGCACTTTGTACATTGTGGGGAATGCAGTGCAACCTCAGCACATGGCAGGAATCCTTTCGCCAAGCAACTGTACTATCTCTTCCCACCCCCCACCCCCCAATGCAGCATGCCTGCCATTTGCCAGAGTACTACCTGTGAGATGCAGTGCCATATGGCTAGCAATTCTTGGAAACTTGAAACCCCCTGCTGTCTTCTGAGCTTCTTTAGGCCCTGGCCATTTCAATTAATAAGGCATCTTAGTTTTCTATAGTTTACTGGGCCTGGATTATTCCTTGGAAGGAATACTTAGAGACAGGTAACTCTCAAGTCAACCACCATACAGAGGCTGCAGTCGCACCCTGCAATGGTAGCGCAGAAAAATAAATGCTACAGATCTAAATAAACACCACCTTCACCTAGCGATAAGGAATGACACAAGGCTGATGTTTGCTGAACACCCTTGGGTCAAGATTAGATGCACTATTGGCCCCAGGATCCTAATCTGCCTGGGAGTATTTCTTATAGTGCACAAGTATGACTTCCTAGAAGCATGATCAGTAGAGGGGCTACGGAGTGTATTGCCTAGATTATTATGCCCAGGCTCACCACGTCCCTAGCAATGGTATAGGAGCCCTTTCTCTGCATGGAGCAGCTTCCTTGGGCCAGTAACCTTCCATAGGATAGTCAGGAGGTCCACCCTCCACCTTCATGTGACATTCAAAGAGCATTAAGTTTGCTTCTTAAGAATCATGCAATGGATCCTGCAATGAGTACCACAAAGCTTTTTCCTCCCACCATGTTCCAAAGATACTGCTCCTTTCAATGCCTTTGCTCTCTATTCTGCAACCCTATCGACTGACAACTGAAAGTTGGACTTACCATGATCTAGGTATGGGGGAGAAATTCAATTTAGTTTGCATTTAAAGGTGAACCTACATAGTTTGCACTTTCCCAAGCAATATGCAAACTGAAACATTTCCTACAAAAGTTGCACCTTTTTGAATTTTGCAGTGCCAAATAATGTGTATCCCTTAGCTGTTTTAAGTCTTATGTGTTCAGTTTATCCATATGTTTTATCTTATGATAGTTTGTGAAGGAAATAAAATGTGATACTTTGTATGAAAATGCATATACTAGGGTTATGTTTGCATTGAAACACACTTATAGGTGCAAATAACCTACAAAAATGGATTATAGTAAGGAAAGGTGTTTTAGAAAAAGCATGTGTATTAGGCAAAACTGCGTACAAATGTTTGTATAAAAAGAAATTCACACTAAAGTGCTGATGAATTTTCATGAGGATTTGTAAAAACAACAGCAACCCAAAATTGTTGAGGAGAACTGAACTTGAGATTGAAAAATGAGAAACAGATAAACTTGATAGATTCACCATGGCTACTGTGAAGTACTCTTCTAGTAAACAAGGAGTGAATCAGACTACGTAGCTCACACACACAATAGGGGAACAACCAGATCATTGAGAGTGGTTTGGATGTTTCCGCTGCACAATTCACCACGGTAGTTTCTTAGTTAAGGACGCTGCTGTAGTCTTACTTTCCCTAAACAATGACTTTTTGTTTATAAGAGATATTATTTAAATTAGGCTGGAGTCCATTTGAAAATTGGTGATGGTTAAACTAATGCAAAAATACAGAAGAGAGAATGCTGAATACAGTAACCCCTCCTCTCCCTCTTCCTTAGGCAGTGAAAATTTAAAGAAAACTGTGGCAAAAAGAACAAGTTCATTTACAGGCTGGGAGGCATGAAGAAGAAAACAGCTTTCAACAGGATCATGGTGGCCTAGTACACGTGGCAAAGTATCAAGTGATGTTTTTGGCAGTGGAGCTTAAAATATGCTATATTTTAAAACTGGCATTCTTTAAAATGTATTCCGTTCCTTAGTAAAGGGCTTTATTTAATATATGCATATGCTAAGTGTGTTTGTATTGTACCTCCTTGGTGCGGCTCTCAGGATCCTCACTTGTTTGTGGGTGGCATGACAAAACCTACGCCGGCCCCAAATCTATTTGCATTGTGCATTTACACTGTTATGGGGGATGAGGCATGATTCATCTTCAAGTCCTAAAGAGAAAACACAGCTTGATATTATAACTGGAGAGGGCCCATAAGACTTTTCAAAATAAGCGTGAGTGACTTGAACTTGCCCATTGACCACATTATGCAGTGCTATAACATTACTCATTTATATCAATTCAGAACACTCTGCATAAAATTGATTCTGAACAGGAAGGGAAATACCTGTACTCTTAGTGGTACCACACACACCTCACTTTTTGTCCCCTTGACGCACCCAAAAGGCATCTAACAAAAATTTCAAAACAATATTCTGTCTAAATAGCATAACATGAAAGCAAGTGGAACAAAGTTTTTTCAGGCTTGAAAACTTTCTAGGCTGGGTTATTATGCCTATGAGCATAATAACTGTTTCTCGGTCTTTCTGTTTATTACCAAAAATAGTAGTGCAGTTCTAGTCTTGAATACACCTCTTGGATTTTGCTAATGTGAATATGCCTTGCCCTGCTTTAGCCAAGGTGATTGAATCATGCCATAAATTTCGCACGAACCTCTTGGTACATAAAGTCTAAAAGAGCAAAACCAATAAAACTTTTTGATGCTGCTTTGGAGTATACCAATATTGACTATATTTTCCCTGTCTTTATTAGTGAAAGGATTTATTTTTTTATTTATTTGCCAGCTGGTGTGTGGCATGCTTAGGATTTTGTGCAGTGCTCTTTCACAGTGCAATGACAACTTCATATTGAAGTCAGAAATTCATAGAGGCATAAACACAGCTGCTTATACCCATAAAATAACTTGTTTACAAGGGGAGGCATAATCAGTACTATCAAGTGTTTTGTCAATTACATTAAAAAGAGAAACAGAAAACAATATGTATTTGACAGGAGACCATTTTAAGATATTATATTTGCATAATGCACATCTTTTTACGTTGTGCGAAGCAGTGAGACACAGAAAGAATGGTATCCATTATTCATGATTTGAAGTAAAGCATTGCATGGAAACGCAGGGCTGAGACTTCTGATGTTTGCAGACTTGTTTCTTTCTTGCTTGGGAAATTATGGTCAATTATTGTTGTTTTGCTGTTTAACTACATCTTGTTCCTTGA
This sequence comes from Zootoca vivipara, assembly GCF_963506605.1. Taxonomy (NCBI): domain Eukaryota; kingdom Metazoa; phylum Chordata; class Lepidosauria; order Squamata; family Lacertidae; genus Zootoca; species Zootoca vivipara. The sequence continues at coordinate 20,496,631 of NC_083285.1, read as the reverse complement.
ATGGATGACATCCCTTTCATACGGTCTTCTAGTTAGCACAGATCAGCACCAATGTTTTTGACATCTCACGATGACATCTCAGGGAATAAATGCTCCTGTAGATCCGCTCAGCCAACAAGCTAGTTTAAGCAATAGCCGTTTGGATTGGCGACAATCTGCGAGGCTTCCAAAGCAATAACAGGCCTGTAGATATAAGTGTTAAATAAGAAATGAAATGTTTGTTAAGGTGATATGAAAAGGATTGAATTATGTTTGTTAAGAGAAAAATAAGAGGATTGAAGTATGATATAGAAATTACTGAGGATGATATACAATGGAACGCAGTTAGAAAGGACAGGAGGAAGTCAACAATGATAGGATATTATGGTTTCTTTTTCCTTTTTGTATTTTGTTTTGGTATTTTTTCTTTTTGTGCTTTATGTGATTTTTTGTATCTTTGTGTTTTATGTGTTTTTCAGTGTTATAAAATCAATAAATATATTTGGAAACAAAAAACAGGCCTGCTCCGTAGAAGAGCTGCAGATTTGCCTGTCTCAACAATAGGACTTATATGTGAACGTACATAAGATTAGGCTGTAAAAGGTAATTTGAACATGAATGGGGATAATTTAGTTGTTAATGCCAATGTAAACTACTCAGGTGGCCCAGTGCAGCAGTGTTTTCAGGCACTGGCATGCCTACAAAGCTTCACTGACTGTGAAAGGGATTAAATCCATCCACTAGTGAGAAAGATGTCCTATTTGCGCAGTTCTCCTAAAACGTGCCTCTATATCTAGAGAGACCTGTGCTGTGCAGTTCGCATGACACTTAATGATTTCTGAGCTGTCACTCAGAAAATATAGAGTTTGTTCCTGAATATTGGACACACACCAATATTTATATACCATACACTTACACAGGAACAAATACGGTATGAGACCAAGCTTAGGATCTTCCTACCGGTAGTAAAAGGAAAATATACCTGTAATGCGGGACCCAGGTGGCGCTGTGGTTAAACCACTGAGCCTAGGGCTTGCTGATCAGAAGGTCGGCAGTTCGAATCCCTGTGACGGGGTGAGCTCCCGTTGCTTGGTCCCAGCTCCTGCCAACCTAGCAGTTTGAAAGCACATCAAAATGCAAGTAGATAAATAGGAACCGCTACAGCGGGAAGGTAAACGGCGTTTCCATGTGCTGCTCTGGTTTGCCAGAAGCGGCTTTGTCATGCTGGCCACATGACCTGGAAGCTATACGCCGGCTCCCTCGGCCAATAATGCGAGATGAGCGCGCAACCCCAGAGTCGGTCACGACTGGACCTAATGGTCAGGGGTCCCTTTACCTTTACCTTACCAGTAATGCAGAACAAAGAATATAGGACCCTGTCAGCTCTACACATTTAGCACACTTATTGTGCAAGCCAGAAGGACTAGGAATGAAAAGTTAACTACTCTGGGGCAAAAAATAGAGATGTGGTCAGGAGTGCGAACCTGGCCCTGCGACTGGGTGGCTGGGGCCATGGGTGCCACAGGGTGCATGGCCCTGGCACTGAAATTTGTAGGTGCTCAGGGCCCCAGGGAGTTAGCACCTATGGGTGGGGTTTGATTTTCGTATGCTTCAGATTCTGTCAGCGAAGCTCAGATGCTGACAGGAGAAGAAGAAACAGGCATAGAGAGAGAGAACAGTTAAGAGCGGAAGGCAGAGAGGAGGGGGAGAGCAGCTGTAATCTGAGCTCTGAACAAAGGGGAGACAAAGGACAGGGCCAGAGTGACATTGGAATGCAGGAAGCATTCTCTCCCTCATCTCCTAGGATCTCAAAAGAGGCTGAGACAGAGACACAGGTGAAAGATACTGGAAAAGAAGGTGGGGGCTTCTGTGCTGTGGAAGAGGGAGGAGCTCAGTCTGGGCAGCTCCATCTTCTGGGGATGAGTAGAGGAGCTCCGTCCTAGTTTGTTGTTTTAGCAATAAATCTGAAATAATTAACAGCCAGAGTCATCTCGCATTTGTGGGTGAGACCAAGCCATAACAGATTCATAGGACCCTGCACATTAATTAATTAATGCCTTTACCCTTCCTAGATCCTAATTGTTATTTAAAATAATTATTGTCCATCTTTAGCACAAATACTGCTGTCTGGCTCATCATTTATGTGGGTCCATGTGCACCTTGCATTTGTACATGCTCCTTTTGAGCTACAACATTATAAACAATAGCTTCCAAATTTAATTTGTAAGGGATCCCTTAATAATCTGCCCCTTCCTCCTGCGGTTGCTTTTGAGTATCAGCTCAGAGTTTACTGGAAACATTTTATCAAAGAAAAAGTAGAAAGTGATGTGCAAGGTAAATAGCTTTCAGCTTTACTGCTAATATATGCCAGTGTGCGTCTTCGTGATTCAGTTTGTTTCCTGGTGCTGAACCCTTATGTAGTCATGCTCCAATCTTAATACAGCAAGTTCATCTTGATCAGGGATCTGAAGGACTCATAAGCAAAAGGCAAAGTTAATAAGAATGACCAAGATTTCATTATTTTCTTTTCCCTACCGCACTCAGGGAACTAAATTATCTTTTAGGTGGCAGAACAGATGTATCATAATGTGAATTTTAGAAATCATTTTGGAAGATTAATTCAATAAAATGGGGGAAAACATGTTTCAAGAAGTCAGGTGAGAACCAAAGCAGAAGTATGAATACTTGGGATTTATTAAAAGGATTGAAATGTGAATTTTATCTGCCCTTATGCGTATCAGCTGAGAATCTGAAATGCTTCTATATGGTAGGTATGTTCCTTGCCATCTGCTGGCAGAAATGTACTGCTTCAGGTACTTAAAATACAGTGTGCCTTGATCTTTTTGTTTTGTAGCTGTCAATGAGCGGATGTGTAAAGGTAATATTTCCAATGCTGCTTAAATACATGAATCCCCTTTCCATGCACTGATAAGGGCTAATTCAGGTGTACCTGAAGCTATTTACTGGAGCTAATTTATATAATAGAAAGGTTGGGCTAGTGGTCCTACAATCTCAGGCTCCATCTGCACTAAATGTTCAAAGCAGTGGCATGGCACCTTAAACAGTGTGGCTTCCCCCAAAGAATCTTGGGAGAATGGCTACTTCTTGATGTGGTCTCGCCTGTTAATCATAAGCTCCTCTCCTCATGTTACAGGTTCAAGGTGACTGGGAACTTTTAACTCCTCTGCCCTCAGATACGGAATGTGTCATCACCTATGCAAAGGAATTTTACTGTCATGATATCTGAGCCTCAGGGTATAGTGGGTTAAACCCATAACTCCCGATGGACAGACAGGTGAAACTATGCACCCCATATAACATGCAAACAGCCCATCTAAACAAAGCTAGAAAGATAGGCATTTCAATGCAAGCAAAATGCAACAGTTCATGACATTAGGCCTTCACAGTTGGTCTTAGCAAAATACTTGCAACAACTTAAGGAACGTTGTTGATTGATTGAATTTACATCCTGCAGATGGGGGCAGATATAGCCACATTAAAGAGTTACAGTTAAAAACATTCTAAGAGCAATGACTATGGAACCCACATATTTCAGTCTGTGATGTCAGGGTTGCCAGGAAATTTATTCCTCATTCACCAAATGCCTGGGCAAACAGGTGCATTCTTGAATTCCTCCTGAAAGTTAAAGATGGAGACACATGCACCTCATTAGGGAAGGCATACCACAGATGAGGGACAACCACTGAAAAGGCCCCGTCACAGGATAGCACCAGCAAGGCAGTCCCACCAGCAGTGCAATCCTATATGTCCCTATTTACCAGAAGCAAGCCTTTTGGAATTCAAGGAGACTGTCTGCTGACTAGACATATGTAGGACTGGCCTGTAAATGTATGTTGTGCTGCATTTTAATAGCAGCGGGGGCTTTGGGGTTGGCATTCTGAAAAAGACCAGTCGTACTGATTTAGAGGTGCCATGGCGTCATGCGTGCTTCTAGTAGCAGAATAGGAAGAAGCTGCATTAAATTATGGATGGAGAAGCTGGGATGCTTCCATTTCCTTAAAGCAGCCTTGCTGATGCAACATTTTATTACGGTTAGCTGCATTTACTTTGCATCATGTCAAGGGAATCTGTGACCCATTTTTGAGATTGTTGGCACGAATATTTCCCCCGGGGGGGGGGCTTCCATCACTGTATCTGTGCCATGTCCCTTGCCTTGATTTCTTCGAAGGCAGATGTTCCTGAAATTGTTGAAGTCCTGAAATTCTAAAGAACGGAAGTACAGTAATTCAGTAGTGAGTCACCAGCCACACACCTATGCATGCCTTTTCTCTCAAAAGACCATCATGCATACATCTCCTTTCACTTCCCTGCCCTCCTCCCTTTATACCACACTTCCCACCCCCCACAGCACCCCACTACTCCCTGCTGTCCTCCATCACCCCTCCAACTTACCAGGTGATGTTTCAGGCAGCCACTGTGTTCATTTCGTAAAAACGCCTCTCTGCTTCACACGGCACCCAGAGGCATTCTGGGGGGAATAAAGATGGCATATTGCTGAAGGCTGGTGCTGCGAAGTTAATTTAAATCTTGTGGGCACTGAGAGAAGTGCTGCTGACACCAGGTTCCAGGTAATCATAATGTGCAGGTAGATGTAAAAATGGCCTTGGTCCAGTATACCTAAAGGAGCGTCTTCACCCCCATTGTTCTGCCCAGACACTGAGGTCCAGCGCCGAGGGCTTTCTGGCGGTTCCCTCATTGTTGGGAGAACCAGGCAGAGGGCCTTCTCGGTAGTGGCGCCTGCCCTCTGGAACGCCCTCCCATCAGATGTCAAAGAGAAAAACAGCTACCAGATTTTTAGAAGACATGTTCAGGGAGGCTTTTAATGTTTAATAGATTACTGTATTTTATTTTTCTGTTGGAAGCCGCCCAGAGTGGCTGGGGAAACGCAGCCAGATGGGCGGGGTATAAATGATTTATTATTATTATTATTATTATTATTATTATTATTATTATTATTCAACCACTGCGTTTTAAAAATACTTAAATTGTAACTACTGGAAAGCCACTTATGAAGGGTCGAATACTTCATGCAACAGCTGTGGAGTGGAGGCAGCAATGCTGGGTGTGGGGCTTCAGGCACAAAGAAGAGTCAAATGGTGTCTGGATCACCAGTCTTCTCCTGGGAAGCTGCAGCCACATTTGGGTAGGTCTTGGCGTATTCTTGGGTTATCCTTTATGATGCCTGCCTTTTCTTCCTGCTGGATGGCTTGACAGCCCCAGGTCACCCTGGGTAATCAAAATCAACCTGTAGCTTATCCATCAATTTATTGCCTATTTAGCCCCATGGCGATATTTTAAAGTACGGTTATTGGGCACGATGTAGCCAAAACTAAAGTTGGAAGTTCCATTGATTGCAGCAAAAGTTAAACATCCCGATAAAACTATGGGGCTTCACTCAGCCAATATTTATATATTAGATTAGATTTTGAGCATCAAATGACAAGCCACATGGCTGCCCGAGAAGCCTTGATCTATAAGACGTCCCCCCTCGTTTCAGTGCACAGCCAAGATGCTCTGTACGTTGTCAGACACAAAACAGTAATGTGTGCAGTTTAAATGCATAGGCGGTAGATGGTGCAAGGGTGAGAGCCAGTCACTTCAAATTACCAGCATCAAATTTAAGGGGTGCAGAAAATAAGCCTCTGCAGAAGCTATTCTGCTCAAAAGAGCTGCCATTTATTATCCACATAGCAATTCCAGCATAAGGATATTTTTCTAAAAGAAAAGACGCTTCATGACACTGCACAACTTTATTTTTTAAAAACTGTATAACCATGGTAGGCACAATCTAGGAATGATCTATTTTGTGTCTGATAAATGATCATCTAGTGACAGTATTTGGGGACACTGATCAGGGTTAGGATCATCACTGAAAGGGAGTTAAGTTTGCTGAATAAAAACACACTAAGGAGAGATTTGAATGAGTCAACAACACTAGTAACTTAGTAGAATTTTAACAATGGCCCTTTGCTCATCACCTCCCAGCCATTTCATCATATTCATTTTCAGCCAATCTGCAAGTGAATTCAGGGAAACATTTTCTGATCCTTGACTTAAAAACCTGGGAAATGCATGTTTTTGTGCATCACAATGGGTTTCTTTGTCCCCTCACACTGCTACACACCATAGCTGCCAAGTTTTCTCTTTTCTCGCGAGGAAGCCTATTCAGCATAAGGGAATTTCCCTTAAAAAAAGGGATAACTTGGCAGCTATGCTACACACTGCAGTACAGTACCTGACTTCCTGTTCTTGTATACTCAAAACAAGATCAGCATTTTTTCTTCTTTTACTACTAATATTCCCTGTTCAGACCTAGATTTGGCAGTCAACCCCACCTAAATCTCTTTAGAATTTTTAAATAAAGGTCTGGCCCACAATAGGTCCTAAGAGTGCAAACTGTAGTAGCCACAGGTTTCACTTGTCTGAATATTTGCATCTGAAATTCAGAAACTCTCCACTTTAAAAACAATTTATTGCATTTTCAGTTGGCTCTCTCTTGAGCCTCCACACTTTTTGTTTGTTTGTTACTGACTGTTCAACACACGGCATTCAAGTGTTTTCAGTTTGGGGGAGGGGGGTTGTCAAAGATGATTGAATGTGTTGAACAAAGATGTGTTCATTGAAATTATTTAACTTCCCAAGTTGTTTATGTTGGACTATTCATGGGAACATAATATCCCAAATATGCAGGTTTAATTCTGTTCATTGTGCACGCAGTGAATATGATCATGGCTGAATAAAGTTTGTGTTGCAAAATCCCACTAATGTTGCCAAGAGAATTTGGTTCCTAATCAACAGCTGGCTTATTGCTTCTAGTAGAAACATTTTTCCAATTAAATTCTTTCAGAAGACATTTCTTGGCACATTAGCATGCTGTTTATGCTGTGGTACTTTTCACAAGGCATTATGCAAAGGATGTGCATATGAAACACTGAGAAATGACAGGCTGCTTTAGGACTATGCCACAAGAAATAGCTTACATTAACTATTTCCTACCATACCCATACTTCTTCACCTCAAATGTTTAAATAGAAATGTGCTAACTGCAAAAATGTATTACCACAGAGCAATATTTATGTCTAAATAACATCCAAATGGAAGGAGGCACTTGCAACAGCACAACAGACCTGCTTTTTCCTGTTTAGATCAGAGTCTCCCAACACCTTAAATATGAATGAGGCATCCCATTTAAGAAAAGTGGCTAACAATGCAATCTGATGAATGCCTGCTACCGGTAAGAGGAGCTCCATAAAATGCAGAGTGTTGAACACTAGAACAAGTTAATCACATGCCGCAAGCAGGCTTCCCTTCACTAAGGCAGGGGGGAGCAACAGGTAGCCCAGGCATAGGCAAACTCGGCCCTCCAGATGTTTTGGTACTACAACTCCCACCATCCCTAGCTAACAGGACCAGTGGTCAGGGATGATGGGAGTTGTAATCCCAAAACATCTGGAGGGCTGAGTTTGCCTAGGCCTGATGTAGCCCTTGGCCTAATATAATGTGGGAGGTGGCTAATATAAGGTGGCTGAAAGAAGAGGATGTGACGAATATAGGACTCCTTTGAGTTATTTATGACTCAATTAGGAGCCACTAAAAACCGCCCGGCACGCTTTCTCTAGCGCCTCTGCTCCGTAGACCCGGGCTGGCAGTAAAACATACAGCAGAGTCTTCTTCTTCTCACACACAGCGGAAACTTGTATAGCCGTTGTATAAAAAGCCTCTTAAGAACACACAGAGTCCAAGGTGTTCTAATAACTACTGAAGTTTATTTTACAGAGAAAACAACAAACTTCCTGGTGAGAGCGCCGACATCTTGCGACCGTCTCCCAGGCAAAAACGAAACCAACTGATACACAAAGAAACACTTCCAGTACATTCTGTAACATGATATCTTCCTCAGTGGTCAGGTGGACAGTACACAGTTAACCCTTTGGTTACTTGTTACTCCTCACAGAGGATGCATTGTCCACTTTCTGCTCTGGCATGCCCACTCCTGGCATGCAGCCCCCAAGGGGGAAATGCTCTTAACAAAGAAAAAAAAAGAAAAGGTCCCACCACTCTTGCCTCAGGGGCATTACTGGGCCCTCAGCCCAGTATACCTGAAGGAACGTCTCCACCCCCATCGTTCTGCCCGGACACTGAGGTCCAGCGCCGAGGGCCTTCTGGCGGTTCCCTCACTGCGAGAAGCAAAGCTACAGGGAACCAGGCAGAGGGCCTTCTTGTGGAACGCCCTCCCATCAGATGTCAAGGGAAAACGACAATCAGATTTTTAGAAGACGCCTGAAAGCAGCCCTGTTTAGGGAACTTTTTAATGTTTGATCTTTTATTGTGTTTTTAATATTTTGTTGGGAGCCGCCCAGAGTGGCTGGGGAAACCCAAGAAGATGGGCAGGGTATAAATAATAAATTTACTGTTGTTGTTACTACTACTACTACTAAAGTCAATAGTGTGGGTATAGGGTGATTTTTATCAGGACTGCCAAGTGGAGATAAGGGTTAAATACCCCTGCACACATGGAGCTGCCCTAATTCTGACAAGCCCCTGCCCCTTAAAATATGTAAATATACCTTTAACTAATGAATGAATACTGAAGGTGCAGAGGTTTTAGGTGTCTTGGAAAACTAGTATATTAACTATCAAATGATAGTTACAGACTTCTAAGCAAAGATTCCTTTACCCCATGCAATCAATATAGTTTCACCGGAATACTGTACAGATTACAGAAGCTTTCAAGCAGCCTTTGCATCTTGTGGCTGTAATGCAAGCAGGTTACTATTTCCACAAAGAACAAACAAACCTGAGTAGTCCAAGTACTGCAGCATGTCTTAATATCCACTTAAGACAAATCATACAGGGTCCTTTTTTATTATTAGGCTATCAAAACAGTTGCAGAGGAAAGACAATGCTATTGGAAGAAAATGCAGCTTATTTCACTAAACTTGAGTAAACTAAGCTGATGGATCTTAAGCATAGTATTATTTTCATAGACTACGGTCAATTGGCCCCAGCTGACAAACTGTCCTTGCTCCAAGGTGCAGCTAGTATAACACCGTGTTGGGGAACCATACAGAATGATGGCTACCCCTTTAAGGTTTGGAGCAAGAGTGTTGAATGCATGGCTGCCACAGCATTGCCGTGTGTGATGCAGAGCTGTATTATGGACTGCATGCATAACTTTATCTCTGCTTAAAGATGTTGCTTGAAATAAATGGAAGCAATCTTTTAAGCACTACTTCTAACTGGTCACATGGGTTTTCTTTCTATGAAAACATGCTAATAATATGAAAGAACAGTAGATCTTAAGGCGTGACGTCTGAAGCGCTGAGCGCCTAATGCACTAAATATCACGTATGAGAGGCAGCAACCTGTTTTGGCATCTCTTAAATACTTAATGATTTAAGTATGCTTCTGCTGATTTTAGTGATACCTTCATTTGATACTTTTTCTATCGTGGATTTCCACATTTGTGATTTGAATATATTGTTTTGCCATTTTTGTAAGTTGCCGTGGAATTTAATCAGGAAGGGTGGTATATCAACATTTTCACCTACACCTGCTGAAATGAGATTCGCATGGGGTCCCCCATCCTGTGTACTAGGATTTAGTTTCATTTTCAAAGGATCCTGGCTTGTCATATACAAACCAGGGATTGTGTGATTTAGAACTTAACTCTGGTCAATTTCTAAGCAAACCAACTTCAAACAAAGCTTGCTTGTTTAATTAGCCTGTGCTTATTTTAAACCAGTCTACAAACAAACTAGGATTCATTGAAAGTGAAACTAAATGCTAGCAAACCATAAACTAGGCAGGGTTTCCTAAACTTGGGTCTCCAGCTGTTTTTGGACTACAAATCCCATCATCCCTAGCTAGCAGGATCAGTCAAGCACATACCTGTAATGCAAAATCACGGTTTTAGCAGTAAGTGCAAACCAGTCTTTTGTCTAGCTGTCTCATTCCCAGGTAGAAAATAAAGGTCAGGTCATTCATGAATGTTACTTTCAGTCAATCTTATTGTGGTTTTTATTTTGAATATAACAAATAATAAAACAAACAAAAAGGCCATGAAACTGAATACCTGAAAAGATAACTGAATGTAGAACTTGAGAAATCAAAATTTTAAAAGGAGCATACAAAAAAGCCACATATATTTAAACGATCCCTTTATAGAACAAATTCAATAAAAAAAACTGAGTGGTATCAATGGGAAAAAAATAAGAGTAATGTTATCCATTTGCTGCCAATAAACTCCTTTAACACTCTGGTTTAGCTCAATGTTAGTCAGATTAGCATTTTTTAATCCAAAGGAAGCACAATGTATCCAACAGAAATGTTTCATTTTCAATGTTGAGAAAGTTTCAAAGCATTGCTAAAGAAATTAGAACAGATGAAAGTGCAATTGTATGAGAAAGGAAATGGCTTACTCCTTTTGCCAAGATCACTTATCTGCTTTTCAATTAGATGAAAACTATTTGGAGACATGAACATTTGCACATTCTAGGAAATGTGAAGTATAAAAAGGAGGCAAAATGAAATGTAAAGAGCCAAGCTAATCTCTGCACAGAACCATGTCATTCTCAAACAATATCAAAAGAATCACACAAAATGTTGGGTGTCAGTAAATCATTTACATTCTAGTTTATTCACTCCATTCAGCATAATGTGATGTAGGTTGTTGGAAACTATTAATCTGGAATCAAATATGACATTTCGGTTGAACCTGTACTTGAAAAGAGAAACCCAGTAACACTTTGTCAAGGTAGGAATATTATCCTTGAATTCATTTGGGCCTGTTTACATGTCTAATAAACATCATTCAACTTGTTCAATGTCTTCCTTTGCCTCAATTTCTGACATCCCTGAGCTAACTGTGCACACGTTTCATTTCATTTTGGAATAAACAGCACTCCCTGACTTTTGATCATACTTCCATCCCAGTATAATAGTCATGGGAGAAGGGGGCCCTGATATTCGTGCCGGACAAACCTACAGTTGATCTCACCAACATCTCTTCATCATCTCTCTGTGCAAACATCTAGCTTAGGAACATAGGTACCTGCAGGTTATTACTGCCATTGGGGATAGGCTATGCAAGAGAAGAATTTGCCAGCAATAAATTCCGGAATCTGTAATACCATGATCTATGTGAGAGAAAGGTTTGTTTAGTACAGAAATATTAAATGGCTGTTTTCAGCAAATGTTCTATGGCAAATTGCCGGGATATGTGAATTGCTCTTAATGCGTTAAATAGTGAATACTTATTTTGCAGTGCTTGACAGGTAGCTAAAATAATAAAACTTTCCTTAAAAAAAGTAAATGTAAGAATTTGGATGTGTAGTCACATTTATACATACCCACTACCATCCTTGCCTTGGGCTGCATATACGCTATACCTTTAAAGCACATTTGAAGCACATTTCCCCCCTCAAAGATTCTGGGCACTGTACTTTGTTAATGGTTGCTTGAAATCGTAACTCTCTGAGGCGGCCTATAATTGTAACTATGGCGGCCTATAATTCTTCGAAGTGGAACATGTGTTTCAAATGTGCTTTCAAGGCATTGTGTGTCTCAGTATGCGTTCTTTCATGAAGCAGTTTTGATATAATTTTACAAATGACAGAGAAACTTGACACTTGAACTTCCGCATTGAAAGTAAACGTGTGGGTGTGTGATACTAGTTTACAGTGATTTTAGTTTTAAGATCTGGCAGTTCTAGTGAAGTGATAAAACTATTTGTGGATGATAGCTTTTGTTTAAATGAATAGAATGAGCCAAAATCCAACAGATGGAAATATTCAAAAGGCAGTTACAGTACTGATAATATCTCTCTCATTATGAGCACCTTTTTCAACCCCTTCCAGTTTTTCAATTTAAAAAGATTTTGAAGCCTCAAGGAGGCAAGAACATATATTCTTTTCCACAAACAGCCGTTTGTGTTCCCTTACATAAAAGTAAGATAATGTGCTTCAGTTTGAGGAGAGAAATATATTTCAGGAGATCGTTACCACCTGATTAATATGACAACAAAGCTGGTTTGATACGTCAACTTTGTTGAATTCAACAATACTGAATTCAAGGTCCTACCTATCTTTGTATCATTTTTAATTGAGGCCATTACATACTCTGATGAAGATATTAACTATGGTATCCAAGATGAAACATGATGGCTTGGATCCAGATTTTGCTACTGCTTATTGCAGCAGAAGTGGAGTTCCACAGGGAGTGTTCCACTGGTAGAAAGTGGGGAATATTTTTGCTGAGCTTCCTCTTTTCCTGTAGCCCTTTGCTTCCTCCAAAAACCTGTGCCAGAGCATTGGAAGGAATTCTAAATCTGTAATACCATGATCTATTGGAGAGAACAGCTTCTGAACTGGATCAAAAGCCTTCCACCGATGGAAGGAGTTTTTCTGCTCGTGGATGGCTAAAATTTGGGTCCAACCTTATGCCTTGCCATCTGAAGAATACTGCTGACATCAATGAAAGTTGTTTCCATATATGCATCTTGTAAGGCTGCTTTCCTAAGTACATGGAATTCCAATAAAAAAGCTATCAAACTTACATTCACTTAAGCATTCCTGGACTGCTACTAGTTTCCTGACATGGTTCTTTGCTTTGTTTTAATTTCAGTTCATTGTTATTTCAGGAAGCCTGAAACTTATCAAAGCAACATATAATCATAATTACTTCCTTTTACATATGAGTGTCAAGTGGTGTGCTGAGAACACATCAGGAATTTAACAGTAAAAAGCATGGAAACCGTGCTAATTTAAATAAATTTGTGCAAGTGTGCAGACAAACCTGTCTCTCAAGGACATGGTCATGTTTCATAACTTTCATGGAATTCAGATTCAGCTCAGTAACAATTAACACTTTTGCTGCTTTTTGTTTTCTAATGAGGTTTCTAAACCCTTTCCAAAAACTTTAGTTGCTCGGGACAGTGAGCAAAGGGAATACAGCTACAAAAGTAGCAAAGTTTCTTCAAACAGTAAACTGTTAAAAATCAGTCATATTTTCAAGTTCTATGAGTTCCCAGTTCTTATCATCTTTGGTTCTTAAATTAAGATCTGACGAGTTTGAAGCCTTGTCCTGTGTCCAAAACTGTGGGAAGAAACCAATTCATCTTAAATCTTTTCAAACACCTAAAGCAAGCTTTGCAAACCCAAAAGATATTAAGACCACAGAACCAGTTTGCCAGATGAATCAGTGGGTAAGTGATGCGTGGGAAATATATCATCCAGTGTTTGGCAACATCACTTTCACTTGGCAAGTGCAATGTGTAGTCACTCCACCGCTTTGACACGCCATACATGGCTTTCACGGTACGCCCTTTTTCAAACCAGCTGATGTCGTTGTCAGGATTGCAGTTGTATTCAACCCATTCTCTAGTAAAATCACCAAGGTGTGGGAGGTCTGACTCTTCTGTGTCTACCACTTTGGCCAGTTCTGCTCCTTGAACTGCAACATACTGGTCGCTGACTTTTCTTACTTCTTTAACCCACGGCTGAGAGTTCTCACAGTCCAACAGTATAATAAGTCGTGAACAAAAAGAGCCATTCTTTTCTCTCCACCATTCTATAAGTGTGTCGAGCCGTAATGCATCACCACCTGTGGGAAAACCAGAAATATAATTGTTACTGAAAATGAAGCATTCACATGGGAACTTAGCTTCAAACACAGCAGGTTAGGATGTAAAATACTTGCAGAACGCATTGAATTTCCACAATGTTCTCATATTCAGATCAATTTCTAGACTGAATGCATATGAAAAGGGTGCCATAAACGTTGGATTGAAGCTGTGAATGCTAGTGAATAGAGGACACAAGCTATCACCTGTGACAAAAATAATAATTAAAAGAATAATTACCTGTTTGGCACCAGAAACTGAAAATATTCCTCCAGTCCTTGCACCTATGGTTAATTCTGATCATAGCTGAGAAGTTAATGCTTTTGGCACTAACTTAGTAAAGGCATTCAGGAACCACTTAAAAACTCACTTCTGCTTAGCTTTTTAATCCCTTGCAAATGTCTAAAAACTGTGACCCTTTACTAAAAGTCCATGCATCTAAAATGAGCAAGATGCCTTCGGCATGACTAGATTTCCATGCCCTTGCTAGGAATTTCCATTTTGATCCTAAAAGAAGCAGCATGATATTGTTGTTTAGTCGTTTAGTCGTGTCCGACTCTTCGTGACCCCATGGACCATAGCACGCCAGGCACTCCTGTCTTCCACTGCCTCCCGCAGTTTGGTCAAACTCATGTTGGTAGCTTCGAGAACACTGTCCAACCATCTTGTCCTCTGACGTCCTCTTCTCCTAGTGCCCTCAATCTTTCCCAACATCAGGGTCTTTTCCAAGGATTCTTCTCTTCTCATGAGGTGGCCAAAGTATTGGAGCCTCAGCTTCACGATCTGTCCTTCCAGGGAGCACTCAGGGCTGATTTCTTTAAGAATGGATAGGTTTGATCTTCTAGCAGTCCATGGGACTCTCAAGAGTCTCCTCCAGCACCATAATTCAAAAGCATCAATTCTTCGGTGATCAGCCTTCTTTATGGTCCAGCTCTCACTTCCATACATCACTACTGGGAAAACCATAGCTTTAACTATACGGACCTTTGTCGGCAAGGTGATGTCTCTGCTTTTTATGATGCTGTCTAGGTTTGTCATTGCTTTTCTCCCAAGAAGCAGGCGTCTTTTAATTTCGTGACTGCTGTCACCATCTGCAGTGATCAAGGAGCCCAAGAAGGTAAAATCTCTCACTGCCTCCATTTCTTCCCCTTCTATTTGCCAGGAGGTGATGGGACCAGTGGCCATGATCTTGGTTTTTTTGATGTTGAGCTTCAGACCATAATTTGCGCTCTCCTCTTTCACCCTCATTAAAAGGTTCTTTAATTCCTCCTCGCTTTCTGCCATCAAGGTTGTGTCATCTGCATATCTGAGGTTGTTGATATTTCTTCCGGCAATCTTAATTCCGGCTTGGGATTCATCTAGTCCAGCCTTTCGCATGATGAATTCTGCATATAAGTTAAATAAGCAGGGAGACAATATACAACCTTGTCGTACTCCTTTCCCAATTTTGAACCACTCAGTTGTTCCATATCCAGTTCTAACTGTAGCTTCTTGTCCCACATAGAGATTTCTCAGGAGACAGATGAGGTGATTAGGCACTCCCATTTCTTTAAGAACTTGCCATAGTTTGCTGTGGTCGACACAGTCAAAGGCTTTTGCATAGTCAATGAAGCAGAAGTAGACGTTTTTCTGGAACTCTCTAGCTTTCTCCATAATCCAGCGCATGTTTGCTATTTGGTCTCTGGTTCCTCTGCCCTTTTGAAATCCAGCTTGCACTTCTGGGAGTTCTCGGTCCACATACTGCCTAAGCCTGCCTTGTAGAATTTTAAGCATAACCTTACTAGCGTGTGAAATGAGCGCAATTGTGCGGTAGTTGGAGCATTCTTTGGCACTGCCCTTCTTTGGAATTGGGATGTAGACTGATCTTCTCCAATCCTCTGGCCATTGCTGAGTTTTCCAAACTTGCTGGCATATTGGGTGTAGCACCTTAACAGCATCATCTTTTAAAATTTTAAATAGTTCAGCTGGAATATCATCACTTCCACTGGCCTTGTTATTAGCAGTGCTTTCTAAGGCCCATTTGACTTCACTCTCCAAGATGTCTGGCTCAAGGTCAGCAACCACACTACCTGAGGTGTACGAAACCTCCATGTCTTTCTGGTATAATTCCTCTGTGTATTCTTGCCACCTCTTCTTGATGTCTTCTGCTTCTGTTAGGTCCTTACCACTTTTGTCCTTGATTATGGTAATCTTTGTACGAAATGTTCCTTTCATATCTCCAATTTTCTTGAACAGATCTCTGGTTTTCCCCATTCTATTGTTTTCCTCTATTTCTTTGCATTGCTCATTTAAGAAGACCCTCTTGTCTCTCCTTGCTGTTTTTTGGAAATCTGCATTCAGTTTCCTGTATCTTTCCCTATCTCCCTTGCATTTTGCTTGCCTCCTCTCCTCCGCTATTTGTAAGGCCTCGTTGGACAGCCATTTTGCTTTCTTGCATTTCCTTTTCCTTGGGATGGTTTTCGTTGCTGCCTCCTGTATAATGTTACGAGCCTCCATCCATAGTTCTTCAGGCACTCTGTCCACCAAATCTAAATCCTTAAACCTGTTCCTCACTTCCACTGTGTATTCATAAGGGATTTGATTCAGATTGTATCTTACTGGCCCAGTGGTTTTTCCTACTTTCTTCAGTTTAAGCTGGAATTTTGCTATAAGAAGCTGATGATCTGAGTTACAGTCAGCTCCAGGTCTTGTTTTTGCTGATTGTATAGAGCTTCTCCTTTGGCTGCAGAGAATATAATCAATCTGATTTCGATGCTGCCCATTTGGTGATATCCATGTGTAGAGTCGTCTCTTGTGTTGTTGGAAGAGAGTGTTTGTGATGACCAGCTTGTTCTCTTGACAGAACTCTATTAGCCTTTGCCCTGCTTCATTTTGAACTCCAAGGCCAAACTTGCCAGTTGTTCCTTTTATCTCTTGATTCCCTACTTTAGCATTCCAATCCCCTGTAATGAGAAGAACATCCTTCTTTGGTGTCATTTCTAGAAGGTGTTGTAGGTCTTCATAGAATTGGTCAATTTCACTTTCTTCAGCACCGGTAGTTGGTGCATAAACTTGGATTACTGTGATGTTAAAAGGTCTGCCTTGGATTCGTATCGAGATCATTCTGTCATTTTTGAGATTGCATCCCATTACAGCTTTTGCCACTCTTTTGTTGACTATGAGGGCCACTCCATTTCTACTACGGGATTCTTGCCCACAGTAGTAGATACGATAGTCACCCGAACTGAATTCGCCCATTCCCTTCCATTTTAGTTCACTGATGCCCAGGATGTCTATATTTATTCTTGTCATCTCATTTTTGACCACATCCAGCTTACCTCCACTCATGGTTCTTACATTCCAGGTTCCTATGCAATATTTTTCTTTACAGCATCGGACTTTCCTTTCGCTTCCAGGCATATCCGCAACTGAGCGTCCTTTCGGCTTTGGCCCAGCCGCTTCATCAGCTCTGAATCTACTTGTACTTGTCCTCCGCTCTTCCTCAGTAGCATGTTGGACGCCTTCCGACCTGAGGGGCTCATCTTCCAGCGTCATAACTTTTATATGCCTGTTGTCTTTGTCCATGGAGTTTTCTTGGCAGGGATACTGGAGTGGCTTGCCAGTTCCTTCTCCAGGTGGATCATGTTTAGTCAAAACTCTCCACTATGACCTGTCCATCTTGGGTGGCCCTGCATGGCATAGCTCATAGCTTCTCTGAGTTATTCAAGCCCCTTCGCCACGACAAGGCATTGATCCATGAAGGGGGCAGCATGATATAACCAGAAGTAACTGGAGCAGCCACCCTAACTCTTAAGTAGCAGAAGTGCCACTCATGGGAGCAGCTGACTTTTAATTAGGAGAGATGTTGCTCTAGGGCTTTTATCAGTTCTTTTAGGAGCTGTGATAAAAGAAGAAAAACAAAACAAAACTCTGACTCTAGTCTAGAAAAATGGTCAGCTTCCAGTTGAATTTTCTTATTTAATTAATTAATTCACAAAGTGCTACCACAAAACAACGTTTAAGAAACAATGCATGTACTTTTGTAAACCAAGAAAATATTTACTGGTAATATTATTATTTTTTAAAAAACAACAACAACAAGGATTCCAGTAATTCATTTGTAATGAACAAAATAAATGGCAAATCTCCCTTTCTTTGTGCATGCTATCGAGTAATATTGCTAAAATAGAGATGTTCTGGGGCCTCTCCAATAGTTTCAAAATCCTGAAATAGCACTGCTGATTCTATTCAGTAAAGTTTCTGGGTCTAAGTAAGGAAACACTACTTGAAAAGCACATACATCCCCCCCCTAAATCATGTGCTGTGATCAGAACCTTTAAATAAAACAAACTGTCCACATACTTCTCTTAACACAATATAGCCACTTCCTGCTTTCTCTATTTGCTCCATACAAGTGCTGTAATTCTAAACAGAATATATTATTATACATGCACATTGGAGAGGTAGCAGTTAAGCAAGCAGTTCCAGTAATAGAGACAAAGCTTTATTGCCCAAACCTTGACTCTGCATTCAGTCAGTGAACTCAACTTTCCAAGCTGTTTTGCTGCTCATGGTTTATTTATGACTACTTAGCAGTTTATTTTACACACCACTGTTAAACTACCAAGCCTCCAACAATGAAATAACATCATTAGACAAGTCCAATACATTAAACCTTCCTTAAAGATGTCCTCAAGTTTATGCTGATCTGCTACACAGTGTTATTCCTCAGAGGATCTTTTTCGTATTTGAATACTAACTGGATGTTTAGATTTTCATTCTCACCAACTCTTCTCCAGACGTAGGAGATTCGATACACTGTCTTAAATCCAAAGAACTGGACATGAGCAGAAATCCTCTTACCTCCCCTATCATGCAGGATATATACCATTAATGGCTGCATGTTCTACCTAGCACAGGACATCAAGGATTGATAAAAATGGCACTTACAATATCAGCCACTCTTCAGTTCCGAATTCTGGTTGTATTCAAAAAGCAGGAATAGACTGTATGCTATGGTTTTCACTGTGAGAGCTTAGTAAACTGGTCAAAATCAATCTGTCACTAGTGCCCCTTTCCTTCTTCTGATTATGTCATCTTTTCTTTAATGCAAATTTTGTGAAGTGCCTAAATACAAGCTTCGCATATGACTGTCACGGAACTTCTTCCTGTTCCTCCGTTATCACTTTCTCTTGACATTTTGATTATAACTTATCTGGACTTCGTGTTAAGCCGCCTCAGATAATAGCAGCAGCATGGAGTGCTTTTAGTCAGCTACAACTAACTGAAATTGAGGCAATAATCTTGCACTCCTTTGCAATTTCCAGTTTTGACTATTGTATAACAGGCACTAGCTTAGATTCTTCAGTTATACTACTGCAGTCCCATTTCTATTAATGCATCTGCAAAGGTGGAATAGTATAAAACTGGGGGAAACCTAGAAATGATACAACATGAAAGAAGAGCAAATAACATCTCACTCAAAGCTGTTTGTGCTGGTTTTGTAGTCTGGAAACTCTTCTAAGAAACGAATATGTTCAAAATTCAAAATATTGTGGTGTTTTGAATGAATATGCAGCTTCCACAGCAACTTTTCAAAAGGTGTAATAATTAGTTAAGACTGCATATGAAAATTTCTAACACTTTAAAAATCAAATGCACAAATGAGATTTTAAAACCCTTTTCTACTCCCTCTCCCTTTGACCTACTCGTAGTATTTATGATTCAAATGGATTATTAATTTCATAAATATCAAGTATCTAATCTTAAGACTTAAATGTTCTTAAAGAGAAAGAAATCAGGATTATGAAAAGCTTCAAATGTAGAATACCTGCAAGCGCCCATTCTCCAGTGCTGTGAGAATGGCCACTATAATATAACACATAGGTATCATGTCTGGGTCCGTCAGGGGTCCGAAGTTCAAGAAAAGATTTTAACTTAGAATGAAGGGTGTCAAAAGAAATTCCACTTGTTGAATAGTCACAGCCGTAAGTCTCTATCATATGATATGCAAAGAACCTTTGGATGGCATTAAGCATGCCAGTGGATCTCAAATTTAGCTCTTGTACATGCTCAGGTGGAAGCAGTGTTGGTTGGCCATCAGGACTAGAAGAAGCAGAGGGGAGAGAAGAAAAAAGGAGAAATTAGCTTTTGTCATTAAGGGAGGTAGTCCTTATGTTGCAATAATGGAAGTTACTTCTGTGTTACGTTGTTCACTACCCACATCTGAACTTTGAACCACCTCACCACTTTGCGGACTTACTTAGTTTAATTTAGAACAAGCATCTCCAAACTTTGCCCCCCCCCAGATGTTTTGGACTACAATTCCCATTATCCCTGACCACTGGTCTGTTAGCTAGGGATCATGGGAATTGTAGGCCAACACATCTGGAGGGCCGCAGTTTGGGGATGCCAGATTTAGAATGTTCAGTTACAAGTGTCTTAAAACAGGTCTCTAAATCACTGAGAAGATCTGTACTACTTAAACCAGGCATCCCCAAACTGTGGCCCTCCAGATGTTTTGGACTACAATTCCCATCTTTCCCGACCACTGGTCCTGTTAGCTAGGGATCATGGGAGTTGTAGGCCAAAACATCTGGAGGGCCGCAGTTTGGGGATGCCTGACTTAAACAGTTCTCATTTAGGTGGAAAATAATCCTCTATTACCTACCAATTTAATTATCTGTATGGTAAATTCATAACTAGCTTAACTTGTCTTATAAACAGAGTTCGGGAGGTGATCACCCACTCTGTGCTCCACAACCATGATGAGCTTTACCCATGCTCTTCTTCCCCATGTTCACTCCAACAGCAACCCCCATTCCACAAAGATGAGGTAGCACAGCATAGCATACACAGATGGATGCAGCTTTATCCTTCTGTCTCCCTTACAAATGCGTTACACCAATGCGTTACACCAATTACTCTTCTTCCTCCCCTATAAAAAACCCTCTCTCTTTGTTCTCATAATGTTTAGTGTACTTTCTTATTAACAAATGTTGAGGAAAGGCAGACAAATCATTACATCCACACACATAGCGGCTTGGCCCCTAACTATACTGACAGGATACGCCTGCCAGCGAGCATGGGGAACCCTATGCTTTCCCTATGCCCTCTGGAAATCTGCTCCTATGCACTCTGAATATTTGCTCTAGAGGGTTGGGTGAACTTCCAGAACATGATGGGGTTACTTGTAAAAATTCATTCCACCAGTGGACCCTCCAGTGGATTTAAATCCCTTCTTTTCACAGAGGGTACCTGAGGAGCTAAGTCAATATATTTAACTTTTCAGAGTACCATTAGGACAAAAGACGGCTGGGGGGGGGTAATCAAAATCTAAGTCAACAAATTAGTATTTAGTTGGTGAGAGAGAGATTGAAGTTGGTCTAATAACTTCACCTAATAACATGTCTGCATTAACTGTTGACTTGTAAGGCATAATACCTGCAGAAATTGGTAGGAATCACAACTGCATAGCCAACACATGTTCCTCCCAAACAGTTGCCCAGTTCATGAAATAGCCCATGAGCCATGGATTCTAGTGGCAAGACAATCAGAAACACACTCATGAAGATTCCATTGAATTTCTAAAATAAAAAGATACAGTCATTATATATATTATAGCAATTAGCACATATAAATGAAAAAAACTAATTCACAGATTTTCCTCAGCAACCCTACTGTAAATAGTTCAGTATACAAACCATAGCTGTCAAGTTCTCCCTTATTTTAAGGGAAATTCCCTTATGCTAAATAGGCTTCATTGCGAGAAAAGGGAAAACTTGACAGCTACTACAAACTGCAGTGCTAACAAGATTACTGTGTAGAAGTATATACAGTGGTACCTCGGTTTATGAACACAATTGGTTCCGGAAGTCTGTTCATCAACTGAAGCGTTCATAAACTGAAGCGAACTTTCCCATTGAAAGTAATGGAAAGTGGATTAATCTGTTCCAGACGGTCCGCGGAGTACTTAAACTGAAGCGTTCATAAACTGAAGTGAACTTTCCCATTGAAAGTAATGGAAAGTGGATTAATCCGTTCCAGATGGGTCTGCGGCGTTCGTAAACCGAAAATTCGTAAACTGAGGTGTTCATAAACCGAGGTTCCACTGTAATGGATTGCATGAGGAAACATGAAAACAGCCTTGAAAATAGCAAAATATATTAATTTATTGTTGCTTATTAGAAAATTTACATGCCACCTTTCCAGTAGTTCTAAAATGAAATATTCATGGTAGCAAAAAATGGTAGCATTGCAAACTTATTGTGGGATAGTTAAGAATGAACATAATTAGCTTCCCCCACCAAGGCTGCAATTAATTTCTGTATGGAAAAATGAAGGGCTCTTGTGTATGTATTCTAAAATAAAACTAGCTTCCAAACTATCATACAAATTGCCATTTATTTTATGTTCAGCATAAGTAACATCATCTGGTGTCTTCATTCCATTGCTGTAAACTGGCCACATTTTGCAGTTCATATAAGCCACTGTGGAACAAAATAATAATGATGATAATAATAATAATAATAGTAATTGTATTATTTATATTCCACCCAACTGATTGGGTTGCTTGTTTGGTACCGGTATGTTCAGGGTATTCTACTACACATTTGATGCAGTAACTTGCTACATGCCATGAATTTTGATACAAAATCCCCTCCCCCCCCCATTCTAAGAGCAACAGAAGAGAATGTAAAACCATTATAACATACCTGCCAACATACAGTACCCAAAACTGCTGTTGAAAGAAGGCTAAAAAATACAAGTTGCTCTGAAATTAAACAAAAATGGCGCATTCCTTTCGATGCCATAACTCTGTCAAGGCTGTTGTTCTCTGTCCTGTGTGTATAATATATTTTGTGGCAGTCATTTAATTTTGTATGAAATCCCCAGAGGGTTATAAGAAAAATGATGTGGCAGACCATCCAGAAAATTCCAAAAATGGAAAAGCCAGGTATCACAAAATACCAGACATCCAAATCGCCTAATTTCAGGGCTGAAAGAATGAAATAAATAAGTTCGATAAGGCCAACAAAAATGACTGAAAACCTCCGGCATACTCTACCACGATACAAATAGGGTTTCCAACGTTCTGTAACTGAAAGTCCACTGAAGTA
This sequence comes from Zootoca vivipara, assembly GCF_963506605.1. Lineage (NCBI taxonomy): Eukaryota > Metazoa > Chordata > Lepidosauria > Squamata > Lacertidae > Zootoca > Zootoca vivipara. Next base: position 20,473,912 of record NC_083285.1, on the reverse strand, counting down.
AATGTCAAGAAGAGGATCCGTTATTAGACAGCTGAAAAAGCATCCCAAGGCGAATGGGTTCGTTGGTATGAGTAGGGATGGAAAAAATAACCAAGAGGAAAGGACTCCAAAGATTACCAAATTTGGAATCGCCAGGAAAGACTTCATCCGTAAATCAATAATCAGCATTGCCAAAGCCACCACCAGCAAGATAATACTCATGGATTTTTTGACCAGCATGGTTGTGCTGGCAATTGCAAATCCAACCAGCTCAAGAAATTCAACTGTTGTCAGCAAAGTAGGTCGATGATGAATACAGCCACATATCCTCTGCACGAAAGCAAACAATATTCTTATGATTATGGAAGACAGCAGCAAATATTTAGTTGCTGCTTCTTTCACATCATTTTTAAAAGAATTATTATCAAGAAAACAGAGAAGGCCAAGTAAAAATCCAAACCAAAGATTAGAGAGACTTAAACTTGCTGCTTCCATTGAAAAATAGTAATAAAGTATACTGGCAATTCCAAGAACAAAAAGTCCCAGGATAAAAATTACAAGTATTAATGCATCTGCTGTCTGCTCCCACCTGACATAAAGGCCCATACATATTGCAACCAATAAATTAATTCTGGCTAAATAGCCCAGATACCGAACAGATGAGTGCATGTTCACTTCTCGGTTTGCCTCGTCTAGTCTTGTCATTGCTGCATAGAGACAGTGGCTAACACAGTAACGCAATGATCTACACATGTAAGCTGACTCGTAGTGACTGCATCCAGTTCACAGGAAATAACTGTTTGAATTTTCTCCAATAAATGCGAAGCAAAAGCAGCCTCCTGTAGCGTTGTTTCATCAATAACTGCCAGGGATTACTGATGTACTGAAAGAAAAAGAAAAAAACCACATTCACTTCAAGTTACACATTTTAAAAAAGTTTACAGATAAAGTAAATAGGCATGCTAATATAGTTATTATCAGCATTCAAATACTTAATACAGTGGTACCTCGGTTTATGAACACAATTGGTTCCGGAAGTCTGTTCATAAACTGAAGCGTTCATAAACTGAAGCGAACTTTCCCATTGAAAGTAATGGAAAGTAGATTAATCTGTTCCAGATGGTCCGCGGAGTACTTAAACTGAAGCGTTCATAAACTGAAGCGAACTTTCCCATTGAAAGTAATGGAAAGTGGATTAATCCGTTCTAGACGGGTCCGCGGAGTACTCAACCTGAAGTGTACTTAACCCGAAGCAAGGGTGTAATTGGTTCCCAAAGTCTGTTCATAAACTGAAGTGTTCATAAACTGAAGCGAACTTTCCCATTGAAAGTAATGGAAAGTGAATTAATCCGTTCCAGATGGGTCCGCGGCGTTCGTAAACCGAAAATTTGTAAACCGAGGTGTTCATAAACCGAGGTTCCACTGTATTCTAATTTCGGTATGATACATGAACAGTAATGCAGATCATATGTAAATCTTGTTCAAAAATATGTGCTCACAAGTGGCACCTACTTTAGATTCTGAATCTACAAAAATCCATGTTTTAAACATTACAGGAATATAAAGTTGAACAGCCAAGTTGGTCTGAAAGAACCAACATGTCTTTTGCCAGAAACTGAAGCCTCTTCCAGTCTGATGGACTTTTAATGTTTTACACCTAATTTTAATGCTGAGTGCAACATATACAATATACTTTTGTTTGTTATAAAAACAAACAAAACCATCACAATAAAAATAAGCAAAACCATTCCAAATTGAACACAACCATATGCTTTCAGCTAAAGAGGTGGTCTCACCATACAATATCTCTTAACTTCAAAAAGGTGCATGTTCAGCATGCAGTGAAAGCAGTATCATGAAGATGCTGGACTCACCTTTGTGGTAAGATATCAATTTCCCCTTTTGTTTCCCTTTGTATTTTTAAATGCGTGGATCACTCAGAACTCAACTGGGCAACAGATTTATTTATTTTAAAGGTAAATAATGTAAATCTGCATAACTCCTCCTTTACTGTTAAAAGTGCACACCTTGGCGGGCAGAGGCAAACTTTGGTCCTGCAGATGTTTTGGCCTACAACTCCCATCACCCATAACTAACAGGACCAGTGGTCAGGGATTATGGGAATTGTAGTCCAAAAAATCTGGAGGGCCGAAGTTTGCCTATGCCTGCCTTGGAGTTTTCATATCATGCCAAACACGCTTCCCGCCCCTCATTCCTCTCCCTTCGTTGAACACGGAACCTGAGAGAAAAATTCCGAAGACTTCGAAAGCTCGATTTTTGAAATTTTCCTAGAGGGAGCTTCGCTATTGTTGCTTCTTGCGTTCTAAAAGACCGGGAGAAGAGCCCCTGCTTCAAACTTGAAAAGAAGAGGGGGAAACTTCCTTCCTGAGTAAAAGAAAAAAGTGACGTCGAGCCAGGTGCGCTGCGATGGAGGGCAACCTGGGCGCGTCTGATTAGCTCAAGGCGAGTCCCTCCCTCCCCATTCACCAAACTTTCTTTCCCTTCCCTTCCTACAGGCCTCTTTCCAAAAGTCTGCGCTAGTTCAGGAACCGCTTGGGGGGCGGACCTTGGGGGGGAGAAACCTACTATCGCAAGGCCCGGACTGGACAGACAGACAAGGGGAGCGCCTTCCTTTCAGCAAACGGCCGGGGGGAAGAGAAGAACGCCCCCCCCCACCTGCCCAACCGCCACTTGTAGCCGAGGCTGGGCAAAGGCGCCGCTCACTTCTGAGGGGAGCCCCTCACCCCCACCCCATCAAAGTGAGAGGGAGGGGAGGCCGAAGCCTCTTGTCTTTTGCCCAAGCTCCCCCACCCCTCCCCGGCTGGCCCTTCACAGCTTACTCACCAGCCGGCGCTCACTCCGAAAAGTTCTCCTCCCGCCGCCATTTTGACGCTTCCTCCCCTGCCTGCCGCGGTTACGGGGAGCGCGAGGGCTCAAAAAGGCGACGCGTCCGGAGGGCGTTCGGGCGGGCAAGGCAGGCTGCTGCTGCTGCGGACGGAGAAGGAATCTCGGGCGCCAGAGCAGCAGCAGTTTCTGAGCTGAGCGGCGTCGCTTCCCCACCCGCCTTTATGGGACCCTTTTAGCAGATGTCGCTTACAAGCCCCTCGAGAAGATTGCATTGGGGGCAGTGTGTGCTTTTTCACAGGCGTCTCCCGCTGCAAAGGGAAGCGTCGTTGTCCTGTGCTGGCAGCGGGCGGAGTGGCTCCCCCTAGCACGGTACCCAACCTGATCAAAAAGGGGCTTTCGGTAACGTCGTTGGCCTCTGGGCATGGGCAGAGTGGCTTCCAACTTGCTGAGGTGCTGCAAAGCTCTGAAGGTTGCCGTCGTGCCGTCAAAGGGATAGAAGGGCTCCTTAAGGCAGGTACACCCCAGTTCATCTGGAGAAACGTTTTCCCAAACTGGGATCTCCACCCGATTTCGCACTACAGTTCCCATCATCCAGGACCACTGGTCCTGCTGGATAGGGATGAGAATTGTAGTCTGGGAGCGGCTGGAGACCCGAGTCTGGGAAACCCTGATCTAGAGACTATATAGGTGGCAGGCTGGCCCAAGACATTTTGAAGCCAAGGGTGGATATTGCTTGAATGTAACTTAAATGAGTACCAAGAGCCTTGGGCCACTTTGTCTGCACACACTGCTGGACAGCAGGCCACCGCTCACACAATCCAAACGAAATAATCTGTGGCATGTTCCAGCCGACCAAAACGTTAGCATGCTATTGTATGCATCACATGTGCACACATTCTATCTTAACAGCTCTCCCTCCAGAACAAGTTTTCTGCTCCATCTAACAATGGGCCATTCTGGGCATAGGCAGTATAAATGCTTAAGAACTCAACCAATTTTGGAAAGGATTATTTTTAATTTACATTGGGTGCAAACAGTATTTGTCTTAAATAGGTGAGATATCTAAAGAACACCTCTATTTAATTCTATACCTTTGCAAAGTGATAGCGGCCTTAAAGGGCATCAAAGACCAAAGGGCTTTAGTAAAATTGGTGCCTGAAGTCGCTTTGTTGTTTGATATATGTTGTTGCTATTTAAGTTGCACAAGTTACAGGCTAGTAATTGCAACCTTTAAAAAGGAATGATTAAGATTGTGAAAGTGACAAGTTAAAACAATTCTCAGAATATTTCATTCTAAACAATTCACTGTATATAGGAATGCAAACTCAATGGTAAGCGTCAGTGATGAATTCATATGTTCTACTACTTTTTTCGGAAATAAATGAATGCACAAAGAGTGCCAAGTATTTTTATCTGCTATATATGAACCAAAATATATTAGAAGTGGGTAAGCCTTAATCGCTGATTGATATGGGTAATATCCATGTTGTTATTTTAATTATAAACTAAAAATTATAAAGTTTCCTACATTTGATGTTTAAATATTATTTAAATCAGGTATATTAAAAATAAATTGGTGGGACCAGAGCAAGGCATTATTGGATTGATGAAGTAAGCCCTTTTCCCCAGTTCTGAATACCTCTAAAACATTTCTGAAGATTATGTATAAAATCTGGTATAAGTATACAGTACAATTATTATGGTTTGTGATAAAATGCTACACTCACACTGTATACTTTGCAGTTAATCATTTGCAGTTAATCATTGCAGTAGTGTCCTCATACATACCGTAGCCAAGAGCAAACTGGGCAATATAGCACACACCAAGCAATACTCAAAAGCTGTTTGCATACCTTCTTTTAATATGTTCACAAAAAAAACTTAAATGAAATGAAAACACAAATGTGATTTTTTTGTGCTACACATTCTTCCTTGCATTGACCTGGATTTCTTTATTATTGTTAACCCCAAAACTCCCCAGATTTACACAGCTTTCTCTGTATTTCTAGTGAGATTCCAGTAACAAGTCCGTTTAAAATAAAATGTGCCTGCAAATATTACTTGGGAGCAGTTAATTGCTCCAAAAGATTTGTTCACATTAGGGCAATTGGGAAAATAATAAAGTTATTCCTCTACTGAAGGATCCACAACACTTTCACGAAGCCATCAGATATTACTGGCCAACTTCTATCATTAAAAGTTTTAAACCATTTCACAAGTCATACGTCATGACTTGAATTTCAGGATCTGAATGAATGAGAAAACATTAACATGCACTAACAGAAATGCACCTATGCTTAGGAAGTCCTAGGGACTTTCTGCTAATATTAAACTGCACATCTTGCACATTTGAGAAGTAAATATTTGGAATGAGAGAAAAGGTAGCACCAGCATGGCATCTTTACCTACTCCCAACACACAAAAACCACCCTAGGAAGCTTTTAAATAAATGAAAAGGAACATTTAGCATTAGATGTAGGAAACCTCTACTTGCCTATGCAGCAACTATTCTTGTTCAATGGATAATCAAACTAACTGGGGAATGATGTTTGAGTGTCAACTCCACTCTGCAAGATAGCAGTTATGACAAGCAGGATGACGAGCAATCCCCCCGTTGTCACAGATGCAGCCCCCCATACCCTACTTTTGCCTGTGGGATTAAGTGAGTGAGTGGCCGGCCAAATCTGGGCCTGAGGCTGTACCACAAAGCCTTCAGAGGGATCACACTGCCCTTTTCAGAAAGTAAGAAGAAACCTTACAATTAATCAGGTTTTCTTTTAAACATAAATTTCTTATGGTTACTTGCAGTCAAATCTGAACATTCAGTTTTTTTTTAATGTTACATGCAAGAGGTAAAAAAACATGTTTACAAAGCAACACCACACTGTATGCAAGTTGTGTATAAAAACTTCTTAGCAGTATGCAAAAAGCAAGTTGAGATGTCAGTTTTGTGAAACATTAGTGCGACGTTTTGGTGGGAGTGTAAAACTTGTACACATTTTTAATCACACAAAAATCGCTTTCAAGCTGTGTAGTGGCACTCCTGAAATGGCTGCTGACTGCTTAACACCAGGCCAACGTTTATTAAAACTGCCATTTTATTTATTTTTAAATATATTTTATTGATTTTCATTTCATGAAACTACAGAAACTATTGGGTCTTTTGGCTGTTGGTTTATATATTTCAACTTGTATCAGCTTGAAGCCACATTCAGGCATGTGAATACAAATGCCTTTAATCTGATATGGAAGCTAGCTATAGGAGTCCAAAAATTCTGGTGCAGTTTAAAAAATGTTGGTGCAGTTAATAAAACAGATTTTGCTTAAAAGGAAACAGTTCCACCCAGGATTAGATTTGTGAAAAAAGTTATACTTCATTTTTCTCTCTGCCACCAAAGAAACCAGTTTCTTAGCTTGCGAACTTCAGAATTTTTTAAAGAAGATTTATTATGCAGATTAGTCATCTAGCCCTCCAAAACATTAGAGTGCCTTTATTTGTTTTCATTCATAGCTGCGGGAAAAACTTACAAACAAATTACATTAATAAAAATATGTAGGATTATAATGAGGCTCAATTCAATACTTTGCTGATTTCATGCATCAGAGACTTCTGGAAGGGATTATTATGCAGCTTTGTACTGAACTACTTCAATGCAAAATACTTTGTAACACAAAATACTAGGAAAAACTGTAGTGTGGGTGACGTTAGTGTAATTTAAAAATGGCAAGGATATTGTACCTGGCAAGTTAACAAAAATAATAATAATCCCGTATTTTAAATCTACCATTATATATGTGTGTGTTACATATCATTCCAACAGCACCAGGGACATGAGAATCTAATCTCTTGCTGAAATGTTCTAATTGCAGTATTAAAGACAAGTAAAACCAATCTGCAGATATTTTCATTTTACCCTATCAAGATTGACTCAACCCAAACTTTGTTCTAGGTCCGTTTTTTGTTCAAGTCAAACACTAACAGTGCATACTCTAACGTTCTGTGCAAACCTCTAAGAAATGCTAGCATGAACCTCAAAAATCATATCTTGAGATTTAAAAATATCACACCAAGAAACACTAGCATATTTGCAAAATCACAGTTCACAGCACTGGAGGGTGGAGGGGAATTGTACCTTTCCGGAGTATTTTACCGGTACAAATATTAAAGTAAACCCTTTTTATGCTATGGACACGAGCCATTCTGCATAAAACATGCACTTCAACTTTTCAATACAAGAATAAAATTTAAAATTCATAAGTAGAAAAAAGTGATGGCTCCCAAAAATCTTTCGAATTTCCTTTTTGTAAATGCTTTCATGTGCAGAGCAGATGTCAGTATAGCAAAATTAGTTTTACAGTAAAGGGAGTTTGAACTTCACAGCATATTTTAATTGTTACATTAACTTAGAAGCAATATAGGATCTTCTAGCTCATAAAACGGAATAGAGCTGGTCTGGCTTTCCCCAGAGTCAGAGTCATAAGGAGCATCTGGAAGCTCCACAAAGCTGTATGCCAGTTGTTCATCTTCTGCATCTGATCGGATGTAGCAGGAGTTATTAGAAAATTCCTCTTCTTCTATACTATTGAAATCCTGGGGGATGTACAACATCCCTGGGTAGTTCCTACTCACCAAGTCACTTGTTGTTTTAAGTGAGATCTTCCTAAATGCCATCAGGTGCATATGAGAAAATTTTGAGTACTTGAAACGTTTAAAGCCCAAGGATTCTATAGCAATTTTCCAGCTTTTCATCATCATAGCGTGGCGATTCTGATGGGAAGAGTCAGGAGTGATAATAAGTAGCAATCCGTTTAATACAAGAAGCTCGTGGGCCTTTTTGCAACATATCCATCGTTGATAAGGTGAAGGGAAGTAAGATAGGAGGAGGGAGAAGACCACAATGTGGAACAATTCTCCAGGCAGGGAATCAATAGGATTTTTTAGCTGTTTCAAAAAAGCATCTATGGCATCTTGTGCAAGCTGAAGAGGCTGCTGAATCTGAAGGTTCAAGAAGTCACATTTATAGACACTCTGCGGAAAGAAACAAATGCAGCTATATACTTGGATGGTGCAAGTCAGGTACATTAAAACTACAGTAGATGCTCGGGTTGCGAATGTGATCCTTGCAGGAGGCACGTTTGCAACCCGCAGCGCCGCGTCTGTGCACACGTGGGTTGCGATTCTGCACATGCGCAAAGTGCAATTTAGAGCTTCTACGTAGAAACCTGGAAGTAACCCATTCGGGTACTTCTGGGTTCGGCGTGGGACGCAACCTGAAAAGACGCAACCTGAAGCATCTGTAACCCGAGGTATGACTGTACACATTTGAAGCATGGCTACACCCTGAACAGATAAACCTTTTGCGCTTCAGTATTTTAATCTAAACAGTTGTAGAGCACTTTTCATCAAGAAAAAGAATCACAAAGCATTTTCCAGAACAAAAACAGAATCTAAGAAATTGAAGTAGATATAACAAACAATTCTGTAGCAGCCAACCATCACAAAGCCCACTGAGGTGGACAGCATAAAAAAACAACAACAACCCCACAGATCACAGCAGTTAGCCACCACCATCATCCTGGGTGAATAAAAAGGTATTATAGCTGGTGAAGTTTCAACGGTGTAACTGTCTGCCCCACTAGAGAAAGATAAGTTTTATCATTACCAAGAAGGCTCTACCTTGCATACCCAGCAGTTAAGCAACACTCACCAGGGGGTGGAGGGGGGAAAAGGGGAGACACAACAAGCAGAACCTCCTCCACTGATCTCAAGGCCCAGGTAGGTTGGTATCAGCAGAAGTGTTCTCCCAGATACCTTGCTTCCAAGTTGTTCATGGCTTTCTATGTCAAGAAGAGCACCTTAAATCGGGCCCAGTAACATATAGGCAGCCACTGCCCATCCTCCAAGAGAGAAGTCTCATGAGACTACGTACCAAAAGTGCCAGTCAGCACTCTAGCAGTAGTACCGTGTTTCCCCCTTTTTAATACGTAGTCATAAAGTAAGCCAGGGCAGCAATTTTAAGCATTTGCGAAAGATAAGCCATACCCCGAAAATAAGACATAGTGTATCTCCATGCCTGCAGCAGCGCGGGCGGAGAGCTGAGCCAGCGGCCGGGCCTCTGTTGCTTCTAGCCCAGTTTCTAGTTTCTAGCCCAGCAGCTTGGAGCACCCAGGAGCACCGGAGCCAGCGGCCCTGCCTCTGCCTGGCCGAGGAGGCCTGCTGTTCCACCGCCCGGAACCGGCTGCTGGAGCGCGCGGAGCGCCCAGCAGCCCCGGAGCCGAGCGCCAGAGCCAGCGGCCTCGCCTCCATCCGGCCGCCGCCGTCCCGCCACCCGGAAACAGCTGCTGGAGCGCGCGGAGCGCCCAGCAGCCCCGGAGCCGAGCGCCAGAGCAAGCGGCCTCAGCTCCATCCAGCCGCCGCCGTCCCGCCGCCCGGAAACGGCTGCTGGAGCGCACGGAGCGCCCAGCAGCCCCGGAGCCGAGCGCCAGAGCAAGCGGCCTCAGCTCCATCCAGCCGCCGCCGCCCCGCCACCCGGAAATGGCTGCTGGAGCGCGCGGAGCGCCCAGCAGCCCCGGAGCCGAGCGCCAGAGCCAGCGGCCTCGCCTCCATCCGGCCGCCGCCGTCCCGCCGCCCGGAAACAGCTGCTGGAGCGCGCGGAGCGCCCAGCAGCCCCGGAGCCGAGCGCCAGAGCAAGCGGCCTCAGCTCCATCCAGCCGCCGCCGTCCCGCCGCCCGGAAACGGCTGCTGGAGCGCACGGAGCGCCCAGCAGCCCCGGAGCCGAGCGCCAGAGCAAGCGGCCTCAGCTCCATCCAGCCGCCGCCGCCCCGCCACCCGGAAATGGCTGCTGGAGCGCGCGGAACGCCCAGCAGCCCCGGAGCTGAGGGCCAGAGCCAGCGGCCTCGCCTCCACCCGGCCGCCGCCGCTCCGCCGCCCGGAAACGGCTGCTGGAGCGCGCGGAGCGCCGAGCAGCCCCGGAGCTCAGCGCCAGAGCCAGCGGCCTCGCCGTCGCCGTCCCGCCGCCTGGAAACGGCTGCTGGAGCGCGCGGAGCGCCCAGCTGCTCAAAGCGCCCAGCAGCGCTCAGACAGCCCAGCAGCATGGCGCGCAGTGCCCAGCAGTGCCCCGAGCCAGCAGCCTGGCCCGGCCAAGAAGACCTTAAGGTGCTGTAAAAACTGTAATAACGTAAAAAAAAATAAGACATGCCACCAAAAATAAGCCACCCTGTGGTTTTTTGAGGGAAAAAAGCAATAAGACGGTGTCTTAAAATGTGGGAAACACGGTATTATGCCCTAATCACAATTTCTGTATTGTGCAAGGGCAACCCCCTGTATAGGGTGTTACAGATGTCAATTAACTGATAAATTAAACAGGCATATGTGTAAAGCTTTTTTTTTCCAATTAAGCAAACAGCATAGTTTGTTCTTAGACAATGTACTTGTTCCATAGCGGGTATCATTTTATAAGAGACATTCCCTTCTATGGAAGAGAGAAAGTGGAAATGACATAAGATGGTGCTTGCCATCTGCTGTTTTTCTAGGCATTTGCACCAATACTAAATATTACAAATTTTTTTTAACAAGAAATCTGTTGGATGATCGGAGGTGCTTTTTTCTCTCTTCAATTAAGTTGTCTAACCACTGCAGTCCTAATTTTGAAGCACAAAGGAATGAAATTATACTTTTGATGTAACACTGAACTATGGAATTTAAAGGAATATTGCAAAATTCATAGTGATTATTAAATGCATGAATAAATACACACAAAAATGAAGAACACCCTGGCAGCTGTCTTTCAAAGAAAACATTGGTTTTAAAACAATTCAGGAAGTAAAATATGCTTTGACATTTCCCCCACTGATTTTACCTGAATTTTACAGCATATAATCAAGGGGTTCAGGCAGTGCTCAACTTTGGATAAATCATGTTCTTAGTGAAAAATCCAATGGCAAAACTGCTACCTTTAATGGATTGCACTGTTCCATTAAAAGTTTTACTTTTTATGACACACTGGTTTGTGGATAGAATGGTTAAACAAACCCATATATGACTGTATCTGACTAAAGTCACGATTAGAGCCACTGAAATCAATGGACTTCAGTCAATGGGTCTGCTTTGAGTGTGGCTTAGCTGGGTACAAGCCAAGTGCACGCTGCTAGTAACCAACTGAATAATTTTTTGCATGTTAAGGATTTAATAATCTACTCTTGATTATCTGTACTGACAAATGTTTCATACCTCAACAGCTGGGACAATGTCAATGCCAACCGTCAAAAATTCTTCAAACTTCAAAAATGGATTAAAACAGCTGCCAACATCAAGTAATCTGATCTTTCCTGAAGGATGTAGCAATCTAAATGGAAGGGAATTCAAATTGTGAAATAACCTTTAAATAAATAAAATGTGTGAATCTTTTAGAATTTGCATTGCAATCTTTTAGAACAGGAAACATATAGCTGCAGTTATATAACTGGTGAATGGTGATATGTCCTGGTCATACTTGGTTGGAAATAAGCCAAGGCATTTCCCAAGAAACCTTGTCTATCTCTATAAACCCACAACTCCCCACATATGCAATTACTAACCCTCTTCCTAGTCCCCTCCAAACTGTACTTCAATGTGCTTCAGCTATTGAAAGAGGAAAGGAGGCCCTTGTTCTGAACCCATTTCTAAATGGTTTTTTTCTTTTTTGGGGGGGAGGGAAGGAGACTACGTATGGGCCCAAAAAGTAAAATAATAATAAATTCATTTATTGAAAGATAAATAGGACCTGTGGTCTCTTGGGAATATAGAGGTTTCCTGTTTCTACTGAACTTTGCTTATAACTTTAGTCATGGCAAAACTCCGACAATTTTTAAAATAAATTAAGTTTCTATTGTTTAGACAATACACTTCAGGCTTCCTCTGGTGTTGTTTGGCAATACAGTTCTTGTTTGGCACGATTAGACCAAAGGGACGCAGGTGGCGCTGTAGGTTAAACCACAGAGCCTAGGGCTTGCCGATCAGAAGGTCGGCGGTTCGAATCCCCGCGACAAGATGAGCTCCCATTGCTCTGTCCCAGCTCCTGCCAACCTAGCAGTTCGAAAGCACGCAGTGCTAGTAAATAAATAGGTACCGCTCCAGCGAAAGGTAAGCGGTGTTTCCGTGTGCTGCTCTGGTTCGCCAGAAGCAGTTTAGTCATGCTGCTCACATGACCCGGAAGCTGTCTGCGGACAAACGTCAGCTCCCTCGGCCAGTAAAGTGAGATGAGCACCGCAACCCCAGAGTCGTTCGCGACTGGACTTACCGTAACTGTCAGGGGTCCTTTACCTTTAAGCTTTTTAAAGTCCCACTGATCTTAACAGCAACATTAGATCATACATAACCCCCTTTAGTAAAATAGGACTTTAAAATGCCTACTTAGTCAAGCATGCTAAATTCACAAAACACACACAAATGAACTTCCACCACCACACCTGCCCTCTGATAACACTTACTCATCCATTATAGAACTGTGATTTGAATTTTCAGAAGAATCTTCTATTTTGGAAGCTGGGTGAATACTCATGGTTTGAATACTTTGAGTAGCAAGAACTGCTCTTTTCTCATCTTTTTCCAGTGCTTTTCGTTTTCCACCATTTTGAAAATATTCCCGTGACACACTTGAGGGGGGAAAAGAGGGGGAAAGGCAACTCAAAATAGTTTTCATTATCATTTTCTAAAGGCATTTTCTTATCTATATTTTTCAAAGAACAGAATAGAATTATTCCTTATCTAGGTAGAATGATTTGAAGTGATCGTACACATAAAATTAAACAAATGGGTTTGCACCAAATGTTAATTAAAGTAATATGATATAGTTCAAGACCATGCAGTTTATTCAGGATCACAAGCAATTACAATTTCTTTCCTTCTTTCTTCTTCTGAATCTTTTGTCTTATTACCGGTAGCAGTGTTTTCCACACCAAGCTGGTGTTTATATCTCTGCAGGGCTTCCTTTCAGCTGTATCCTGCACCCCATTTCAACCAGAATAAGCAACTAAAACTGTTAATTCTGAAAATTAAGTGCTTTCATTTGTGACTGCATAGGTAGAGTCCAAGGAACTGCCAGTTCTACACTACAGGTGGGTGTGCACATTCCTGTATTACTGGGTAAATCTATTCTAAAAACTGGAACAAACAACTAAGATCCCTTTTAATCTCCACCTGTCTAGTGATGCAGTCTTAATCCATCGATTTAGTACTAGGCATGTGGTTTGAAAACAAAGCTTGGCAGCAGAAAACATCAAAACTTGGGGTTGGGAAAGAATGTCTCCATTTGTATACATTTGATAGGAACACATTTTCCAGTCATTATTTGTTAAATACAAAGAATGTTACAAATATAAAGAAAACGAAAACAGAACCCTGAAAGCAATTATATACAGAAATATATGTATTCTGTGGAAATGTATTTTTGTAATCTGTTCTCCTGTAGAAATCCTGCAAGTTTATGACCAAAAACCACATTCTCAATAGTTTGCATTAGGTCACTTACCTGCAGCACCATTCAATGCGACCCTCTCCTTCACAGGTTTTAGCCCAATGATTATCTGCCAGATTTTTCATTGCCTCCGCGTATTCACAGAGGGTTTCTTCATCTTCACAATGTTCACGCCAGATTTTATCAAAGTCCCCCACTAAAAACGCACAAAAAAGAGAGATGGGGTGAGAATAATGGACAAGTGTTCATTGTTCATCAAAACCCAGAGTTCAGCTTATTGTGGAAGCATTGCAAGAAGGGGAAGAGAGATACCTAATTGTGGAAACTTAATAAACAGAAATAACAGAAACCAACTAGCAGCTTCGTTTTCTGTTTGGGTATAAAAATACAGTTTGGATCTTCAGTCATATAGAAAAAAAAGGTATGAAATATTTCTCTCAAACCCATTGCATGAAAGTTTGTTGAATTGGAAAGGAAAAAGCCCTAAGGAGCAAGAGCGATATATATTGCCCCGTCTCCCAAGTACCCACACAGAAAGGACTACATTATTCAGAACAGAAAATTGGATTATAATCACCACACCATTGCAAAATATAATTTCAAAAGTAGCTCAAGAGCCTTGCCTACAATGTTTTTGAAACAGTTTTGTTGAAAATATATACCTAGCATATTTAGTTTGACTTCGTTAAGGAAGTTACTCATATGACTAGATTACAACACTTCTGGTTTTCTCCCTTGTTTACTGTGCACAATAACCTATTCCTTTGCTATCCTATTTCCCTTTGAAGCTCATGCTGGAGAAGCCACACAAACATTGATTCTGCTGCAGCGAAGAGATCCAGGGATAAAAATCATTCCTCCTTTCCCTCCCCTCTTCCAGGTCCCATGAAGGGCCTTCACTACCCTAATGGAAAATTTTGCTTGTTTTTCTGGCTCAGCAGACAAACTACAATATCAGATTACTAATAAGACAAACTGTTTACCATCCAAGATTGAATTTACTCTAACCACCATTTCCTGAACCTTCTAAACTATGCTGACGTAACAAACACTGGAAAGCTGTATAATCTCTTCTAAATAACCGACTGATGCTCTCTCTGTCCAGTTCACAACCAGTAACTAATTCAGTGTTGCACCAAATGAAAGCTACCACTCTGTAGTATATTGGCAGGGAAAGCCTATTTTCCCAACTCTCAGCTATTACCCAATGTTTTTTGCTCATACTCCCTTAACCTGTTCCTCACAGTAGGTACAGCATCATTTTGTTCACCCTTCAGGGGCACCGGGGTAGGTTACTTGAAAGGTTGATCCAGACAATGCCAAAATACTCATGTAAGCCAAGTATTCAAAAGGTAATTAGACTGAATGCTCAAAAATCTACTACCAGATTGTTAATTATCATTATTATAAATTATTATTATTGTTACTACTACTACTACTACTTGGAATGAACTTCCTTGTACACACCCAAAAAGCTCTTTTGTAGATAACTGAAAATTATCAGCATGCCATAAATGAAAACAAAATGGGTGCTAATAGATTTTACCCTCTGGCTCACTATGCTCCTTCAAAAGCAAAATTTGAATTCAAAAATATTTTATGAAACACGTAAGAAAAGACTAGGAAGCAACGTTGCGTACAACTTCCTAATAATTATTTTAAACAGCTGTTATTCACTACTTGGATACTTCAAATTACAGCTTCCTTCATGTAAACAACCTGGGATTGGCATGCAGCTGCAATCTCATCATGGTATTACTGTGAACTGGAGTGGGTTGGCTATTGGTTTGTTTTTGTTTTGTGTGTTTTTATCTCGTATTTTTATGTTGTGGATCACCCTGAGATCTATGGATGAAGGGGTGCTATACAAATTTAGTAAATAATAGAAATAAATAATACACATGTATCTAGTTATACACAAATGCCTCAGGAGCTATAACCAACTGGAAGGCCACACGGATGTCCCCATCTCTGTGAAGTAAGATTAAATCTCTCATAATCTGTGCAGCGATTCGTCCTTTATATCTGTGCGCTGGCAGAGGAATAGGAGTGCGGGGGGAGCACCCCGCCATTGGCAGCACGATCCCGGTGGGGTGCCATCGCGGCTGCCCCCCGCCCGTGCTGGGTACCCCACCCCTAAAGACGGGTACCCACACCCCTGGGATGCGCCCCGCCCCCGCCTGCTCTCCGCCCCCTGGTGCCGGAGCATGAAGGCCCACCATTGTATCTGTGCCCCCACCTTAATATAGTTAATAAATCATGTACACATATCAGGATGACATAATGGTTAAAGGAGAGCTAAGTTGACAGGTAGCTTAGATTGCTTTGAATTACAAAGTTATTCATATTTTCATTAGTATAATGAGTATGTCAGGAAAAAGCTTCAAGATAATGAAAGGATGCAAAGCGTCAAAGACTTCTGTGCATGCAGACACCTTTGAGTGTTGGGGCATTCTGTGGAGAGGCATCTGATACTGTGTGAATAAGTGAAAGATTGACCAATCAAGTCCCCACCCCCACTGGAAAACCTCATAGCAAGCCTAGGGACCAGGTTAGGCTCAGATCTGGTGTCCCAAATACAGTATATGTTCAATGGATATCAGGCAAAGACATTAGGTAGCTTGGAACCGTATTCATGTATTTTTGTTTATTGTAATATGTATAGATTGCATTTCATAAAAATACAGCAAGGTGTTCTCTACCAATATACAGATGTATATTGCTTGACTCACATCTGTATATTGGTAGAGAACAGTGGCACAGTTCAAAAGCAGTGACTGGACACTCATACTCCTTTCCCTCCCCCCCACCTGCATACAGTACTGTACATTCATTCCCCCCCCCCTACAATATAAATAACTTAAGGAAACCGTATGCCATTGAACTGTCACATCTAAATATACTTAAAAGATTCCAACTAAAAAGCTTTGGATCTCACATTCCAATTAAACTGTGCACCTTATTACATATATATCCTCCAAACCAAATATTTCAGTTCAACTAATTTTGACTACAGTATTGGAAAAACTGTTCAACTATTTTTACTTCAATATTTGGCTGAATATGTTTTACATGTGGGTCACATATTAACAGTCCATAACAACCTTACTACACAGCCGAAGCACATCCAATTCAATGTAGATGTGAACTGATAAAACAAGGCAAAACTTTGAAGAAAGACTTGTGCAGAACTCAGTTTTGTTAAGTGTTGAACTTGTAACTTGCGTATTAAGTAAGCTGTCAACCTAAAAGGTCCATAAAGCCAATCATTAGGAGTGACTACAGAGGACAACCACCCCCTCATTTAGTAATCACATCTCCCCATACAAGTTATTACTGAGATCCTAGTTCCCTAAAGAAGACAGGAGTGCCCTGGTCCATGGGGTCACGAAGCGTCGGACACGACTAAACAACAAAGTTCCCTAAATTCTGATGCAGAAATCTTGGGAGGTGCCCTTCACCTCTCAACATTTGGAGAAAGGACAAAGCTGTGAGAATATTTATAAGTTTCAATGGCTAAACTAAGATACAAAGATCCTTCTCACCCTCCAAGTCCTCATAACAGAGCACTTGGGGAGGAATAGTGCTGGTGTGGCAAGTGAAACTAAATGGTGACGAAATCATGCTAAAATGTGCATACCCCAGCACAACTATATTGGTTCTCATTCATGCCTGTGTTTGAAAACTGTATCTTATCCATAAATCAGGGCTACAAGCACTGTACATTTCAAGAAAAGAAAGTCTTCTACAAGAATCAAAGTTTCTTCATTCAAGATTCAACAGTGGTAATGCTTCTACTGTATTAGGATGGGGAAAACTTTTCAGCAGTATGCCTGGAAAACACCAAACATGTAACACTGCCACAACTCCAATGTAATCGCGGTAACGCCAGAAAGTGCCACATATACTAAGGATTAGGGTGCAAAGTTGGATCACCAACATTTCCTTTTACTACCGTCTTTCAAAGTAACAGAAGGAGCACATCCATTAAAATGGCTTCTTCACAGTATATTCTTTGGAAAACCTACACCAGCTTATTAACTTCAAGACACAGCTGACACTATGGAAAATTGAAACTTAAGCCTCTGTGAAAACTATACTGTATACTCATCCCATTTGCTTAAATGGAGACAACTGATGGGTTTTATGTGTATATAAAATGCTTGTTTTCTTCTGATGCATGCATTTTTACTCCAAGGAGGCAACAGTAAATGTACTTTGTCTATTGCTTTTTTGCACCTATTATGCAAACTAGTACTGTAAATTAAAGGCAGATCTGTAGTTTTACTCCTTAAATCTTTCCATTACAAGAAGGTCCTACCTTCAGCAACTACGGGCTGAAAATTTCCATTTCTTAGTTCTGCCTCAGGCTAGCAGAGTCGAGCCCGGTCAGCATATGCAACAATGGAATCTCTTAGATATAGGTTCTCCCACCAGTTTTCTATGATGAAGCACTTCACTTATCAAACCTTTATTAGGCATTTTACAAATAAAACCATAAAAGAGAAAATATGATGAAGCATATGGGAGCCCATTAGCAATTGCTGATCCTTGAGCTCTAAAGAAGAGTGGATATACTTAAGAGATATACTAGCAGCAATGGACTGGTTTCAAGTACTTGCTTTCTTTGATCTTCTGCAAGAAAACCCTGAAATACCACAAGATTACAGTCATACCTCGGTTTAAGTACACCTCAATTTGAGTACTTTCAGTTTAAGTACTCCGCGGACCCGTCTGGAACGGATTAATCCACCTTCCATTACTTTCAATGGGAAAGTTTGCTTCAGGTTAAGTACGCTTCAGGTTAAGTACGGACTTCCAGAACCAATTACACTCATACTTCGGGTTAAGTACGCTTCAGGTTGATTACTCCGCGGATCCGTCTGGAACAGATCAATCCACTTTCCATTACTTTCAATGGGAAAGTTTGTTTCAGGTTAAGTACGCTTCAGGTTAAGTACTTTGCAGATCGTCTGGAATGGATGAATTCACTTTCCATTACTTTCAATGGGAAAGTTTGCTTCAGGCTAAGTACGCTTCAGGTTAAGTACAGACTCCCAGAACCAATTGTGTATTTAAACTGAGGTACCACTGTACTGTACATTTATTTCATTCAAAATACTGCAAGTGAAGCGGTTTAACTGGAAATGCTACCGTACACCCACTTTGCTCCTTGTGTGCCAAGATTTCGGCTAGAAGAGGTCACAGACAATCTAGAAGGAACGATGACAAGAACATGCCACAACATATGTAGAAACTACCATATCAGGAATGGCATTTCCTTCATGCACAGCAGTTATTAAGGTAATCAAGCCAAGTCCACAGGATAATCTTGAAACCTCTGGGAGGAAGTAATTGCCATCAAGGAAATGGCTCATACCTTACAGTATTTAAATAGCTGATGATAATAAACAAGTAAAATTATTGTTGTGTAGCATCAATATACATGGTACCATTGCACTATACATGGCAAGTGAGATAGGTCCCTGCCTAAATTTTTAGATGGGCAACAGGAAGATACAACCCAGGGGGGGCAAGGGTCACAGTGCAGCTACACGTACATTTGCTTCCTTCAGTTGTGAATGAGGACACACAAAAAGCTTAATTACCAGAATTGTTCTGCATCGCATAAAATGGTTATGAACATTTTAGTCAAACTAGCTACTCAGTATGAAATTTACATTTCCTCCTCTTTGACTTGTATAGAGGACTTGGGATATCTGTACCACATTCAAACAAGACTTTTATTTAAGGGTCAGCATTAAAATTCCAGGACTGCATCTACCAAAGAGGTAACGAAATGCACCAGGATGCCATTTCATTATTATGTTAGATCCCACACACAATGGGATCTTGTGAACCCTTCTGATCTTTAGATGAAGGGTGGTATATAAATCTAAACAAAATAATAATAATACTAGCAGAATGGTTAAGGCCATCTCTCAAAACCAAGGCTGCCTTATAATCCTTTTTCTTTCAGCAGAATTTCCCATAGTACAAATACAACATGTCTTTTCTACGGATGTGGTACAGATACATCTTACTAAAACTAAAACATCTTACTAGTATAAGAAAACTTATGCTATAAATATAGCTATAGTACAAAGCATATAACAGATGCATGAATTTTAGCTGACAAGTTAGGTTACACTTGTGCTTAAGACATTAATCACACTACATATATTAAGGGCTCCTGTTTGCTTACAGCAGGGGTCAGCAAACTTTTTCAACAGGGGGCCGGTCCACTGTCCCTCAGAACTTGTGGGAGGCCAGACTATATTTTTGGTGGGAAAATGAACGAATTCCTATGTCCCACAAATAACCCAGAGATGCATTTTAAATAGAAGCACACATTGTACTCAGGTAAAAACACCAGGCAGGTCCCACAAATAACCCAGATACGCATTTTAAATAATTCTACTCATGTAAAAACGCGCTGATTCCCGGACCGTCCGCGGGCTGGATTTACCGTAGAAGCCGATTGGGCCAGCTCCGGCTCCCGGGCCCTAGTTTGCCTAACCACAGTTTACAGATTATGTTACGGATTCCCCCGAAATGCAAACAAAAAACACCCCACACATATTATCCCTAGTCACCCAAAAGATGCCAGACAAATTAGAATACAAGACAATGAAAGAAGATAAGGTGTGCAAGAAACAACACAAAGTTTTGAGTTGTAAAGACTTTTCAAAGGGCAGCTGAATAAATCTCAAGAGGATGAGCTAAAACAATCTTGCATGTTATCAAATACCCTTATCAGATAGCTTGTTTTGCAAGTTTGTTAAACCTATTTGATAGCATGCAAGATTGTTTTAGCTGACCCCTTGATGAGATTTATTCAGTTGCCCTTGGATAAGAGCCCAAAAACCAGGGGTCGGCAACGTGTGGCCCATGGGCCAGATGCGGCTCACGAAGACTGTTTTACTGGCCCACGAGCCACCCCTGAACCGAGCCGCCCGCTCAACTAGTCCCCCCCCCCTGGTGTGCTAAACCAGCGCAGTGCAGCAACTCGGCGAGTGGCGCCAGAAATTGCGTCTGTGCATGTTCAGACGCCAAAAACTGCTTCTGCACACGTTAAACTTTCGGCGTTTGGCATCATGCTGCGCCAGTCCGGCCTACGGATGATCTCCATGGGAGTGATCCGGCCCATGGCCAGTAAACCTTGTATCTAGGGCCTGAGTATGTCACTTCTATTGCACTCTGTGCACTTCAGCAAACAGCTTACACTAGGCCTCGTTTCTCTCTCAGTAAACTCATATATTAGATATTGGATATGTGACATGCAAAGTGATGACAAGAGCTGGAAGAAGAGGTCTGTATTTGTTCCTTGCCTGGAATTTTCATATTGCCAAGAAGAGGGGTGGGGGACTGGTTACTAGGATTACTATTGACATGATTTCGTGGAAGTCCACGAAAAGTTAAACTAGCTGTTGTCATATTTGCCAATCTCAACATACATTCTGGACTGAATGTTTTTCTAAAGGATGCAATGTACCAACAGGATGAAGGCTGGAGATAGAGAAGCCTTGCAAGGTGAGATGCCTAAGAAATACAGATGTATGCAAGAGTCCGTTTAACAAGTGGAATACCGAAATGGATAGCTTCAAAATTCCCAGTAGTCAAGATTCCAGATTCGTCCCTCTCCAATTGCAGCCAAGTAACTTCATACCTCATAGGCCTTAAAACATGGGAGTCCAGAAAAGGCCCTCATCCTTTTCACTGCACACAAAGCCAGGAAAAGAATATGGTAGCATTTCCCCCAACTCCCTTGGGAAACTCATCACATCATTAGCTTCCTGGACTTGCCAAGCAAAATCAGGAAAATAATGTGGAGCAGCAAAGCTGGAATACCCCCCAAGTAAAGGCAACACCCATTATGCTGTACAGCTTCACAACATTCTGGAACAAAATGGCAGCATTCAAAACGGGGACTGTGGAAACACTGCAAAGCCCTGGGACCATGATCACAGAAGAACACATCGCTTCGTGGCCTTTCCCCTCCCCTCCCCAAACCCATCTCTGCCACGGTGCTCCCAGCAGGTAGCTGAAATAAAGAGGCTTGAAACTCTAGATTCATGCCAATAATACTCAGAATTATACAGGCTACTGTGTATGTTTTGTGTCACGCCCTCTTAAACCTTTGCGGGCAACCGCTTATCACCATCCCTGTGGCCCCTTTGCACTCTTGATATGTTGGGGGGAGACGGGGGGGGAGTGGAAAGCAAGCAAGGATCCCATTTTGGCACAACGATGAAGATGGTAACAACAACCGTTTCTTGAATGAAAGGAGGCCCCAAGGGGGCCGCCCTCTCCCCTCACAGGCCCGGGACCCCAGTCCCACACAGCCGCCCTCCTGCCCTGCTCCTCGCCCGGGGGGCCAGAGGCCTATAGGGCAGGCGGGGAAAGGGGGTGGGGCCCGGGCTCAGCTTCCCCGCCAGGCCTCGGCCAAGGCCTTGCTTTCCCCGGCGACCGAGGGGCCTCCGTGCGGATGGGACCCCCCCCCGCTTCCTCCGCTCGGTCCCGTGGCTCCGCGGGAAGAGGGGCAGAGACCCGGCGGGGCTTCTCCCACCTTACCTTCGCGGTACTTCTTGCGCAGCCGCCGGTGGACGCTCTTCACCACCCCGGAGAGCTTCTCCTGCTGCAGCTTCCGCTCCTGCTCCCGGGGCGGCGGAGGGCACGGGAAGGAGGCTGAGGCGCCCGAGGGGGGGCCGAGCTCCGGCTCCATAGCGGTGGTAGCGGCAACAGGGCGCCTGCGCTCCGCCTCGCTCCCTCCGCGGAAAGGGGGCGGCGGCCGTCGCCGGACTCTTCTGCGCCTCACGGCAAGCCAGGCAGGCGGAATTAAAAGTCTGGCGAAGGTCACGTGGCCCTGCTCGTCTCCCGTGGCTTGTTGGGAAGTGTAGTCTCGCGCCTTTCTTTTTTCTGAGGCGCAGCCGCCGGAAGCGCCGCCGTTTCCGGATGCTTGGTCGTTGTTTTCTCCCACCCCACCCTGCTCCCCGTGGCTTGATGGGAAATGTAGTCATTAGCCCTTGGAATGCCTCTGGCGCTTCTGCTACGGGCAGCTATAGGCAGCAAGCAAATGCACCAACGACGACGCCTAAGCGTAAAGGGGAGGCAGGTTCTCAGAACTGGATTATAAACCACCCATGCGGTCCAAGTGACATGAAGATCTACCTCCTACTCCCAACACAACAACGACAACAACAACAACAACAACACCCCGTCCATCTGGCTGAGTTTCCCCAGCCACTCAAAATATTTTTGCGCAAAATTTTGGTTTTCAAATTTCAAATTTTTGCTCAAAATTTTGGTTTTCATTTTACATTCGTTCACTCTTGATTTTATACGGATTAGCCAGTTTTTTTTATCATTTGAAGGAGCCTCCACTTTCCGCACTCGTGTATAGCATTATTCAACCTGTCCACATTTCCTAAATGCCCATTTCAACCCCCGCCAACCTCTGAATGTGGGCATTCGTCCAGAGCACTTGGGGCAACTCAAAAAGTAGTAGCTCCAAATCTTTTAAGGTGCTGGGGAGCCCAGGACAGCTCCCAAGTTCTGATGCCAGGCCTTTTGGCAGCATAGTAGCAGCTGTTGGTTTTCATCTGAGCTGCTAAAACTTATACTGATCTACAAAGTCTTGATTTCACCAAAGGGTTAAGTTTTGTGTGCACTCTTTGAAGCGGGTTGTGGGCCTTTCAAGGAAGAACTAAGTGTTCAACTCCTATTCATATATTGCAGTGTATGCATCAAATCAACCTCTCGTGCCAAATTCCCTCTACCTGTCTATCTTTAGCCAGTACCGTACTATTTCATATTTAACTCCAAGCATGTAGCTTTTTTTATGAGAGAAACTACATAGACTTTTTTTTATAAAAAGTTGCAAAACAAATGCTGTGTTGCTCATAGGATGGGAAACCAATACTAAAATGTCATAAACAGAATTGTGATATGGGGTCACAGTGAAAAATTGAAACTACAGTTCAAATATAAAATAAGTCTCATATTTTATTCTGAACTTGAAGAGTTGTTAGATAATCAGAAAGATAACAGAGCTGGCCTGCTCCTATGACTTTAAGAGCAGTTTGATGTACAGACATCAGCAGATGAAGCCAGATCATAACATTATAGCCTGCTAATGTCTGCACATCAGGATATCCTTAAAGGAGCAGCTGCAGTGGTTATTTGAAAAGTTCTCAACCCTATGTGCCAACCACCCCAACCTTCTACTTATCTAGGGTTATTATCCCTTTTCTGTCAGGAGAGCTGACAAAAAGTTTAAAAGGTCATTATTTCTTGGTGGTAGTTTTGGTTAACTGAAGCAGTCATATACAGAAGCACACACACACACACACACACACACACACACACGTTTGTGTATATGTGCATATATAAGGATCTGCATGCAGAGTCACTTTCAATTGCATATTTTGAAGTTATCAAAGGTAACTTCTTGGTTTTAGTCCTTATTCCAAGGGGGTTGGACTAGATGATCCTTGGGGTGCCTTCCAACTACACAATGCTATGATTTCACCTATGTTCTTTTGGCATGTCTAACGCAACACAAGCATTATTAATTTTAAGCAAATAGGTGGGAGCCAGACTAAGTCTGCCATCCTACCGTGTTTTTCCAAAAATAAGACACCGTCTTATATTTATTTTTCCTATAGAAAAAAACCACAGTGGCTTATTTTCAGGGGATGTCTTATTTTTTAATTACGCGTCCAGCCTTGCCTCTTCCTTGGGGCCCTCCAGAACTGCGCCTATAACTATGTCTTATATTCGGGGTATGGCTTATATTGCGCAAATGCTTAGAAATTCTGCTATGGCTTATTTTATGGGTATGTCTTATTTTAGGAGAAACAGGGTAGGTATGCTTACGAGGAAGTAATTTCCATTAAACTCAACAAGTTACTCCTGAACAGACAAAGAATTGCACTGTAAATTGCATTTAGTTCCCAGTAAAATAAATGAGACCTAAGTCATTACTAACTTTTCCAAGTTTTTTTAAATGGGCCTTGTGTAACAGTGCAATCCTCTGCACATTTACTCAGAGACAAGTCCCACTCAGTTAAATGGAGCTTACTTACCGGTGAACATGTCTAGGATTGCAGCCTTTGTCTTGATTCAATCCAAAGGCTGGGTGCACCACAGAAATTATGTTTCAAACATCTGTTCTTAAAGCTGTAGGGAGCTGCAAGTACTTCTTAATATTCTCCATCATGCTAAAATGATATACTGGTACTAAGCACAACAGGAACAAGGAGACGTTAAAATATTATATTCATCCAAGATGCTTGGATGGTTTCTGGGAGACAAACTTCAGGTTACTCCTTCGAAACCAGGCCTGTCTTGAGGGTATATTGTACTGGATAAGGAAGGAAGCTAACGGAATCACATCTAGGCACTTACAGATGCCCGTTCAGGACTAACAACAACTCTGTCTTATCAAGAACAATAAGCCACCTTTCCACACAATGGTGCCAAAGCAGCTAACAACAAACAAGATAAAAGGCAAGACAGAAACAGTCTTGTGAAACACAGTGCATAGAATAAGGATGTACCCCAGCCAGTTGAAAACACTATTAATGGCAGATAAAGCAAGGTTGACTGACAGTGGACTGATGAGAAGACACCCACACTAAGTGAGCTTTTTCCTTACTACTGTGTTCAGCAGTAAGGAACTGAATATAGGGCCTATGTGTTTTGGTTCTCATCCTTTCCTCTTATTTAAAGCACCTCTACCCACATAAACCTCCCTAAACAATGAGGTACATGCTCTTCAGAGGCCCTTTGTGACTTACCTACCAACAGGCAAGCGGACAAGGACTAGGGGTTTTCCCCCCCAGGCACCGCACCTATCCACAAACCCGCAACCTGCTCTTCTACTTTTTCAGCATGGAGCAAGACCCATTTTATGCACCCAGGCTTTTAAGTACAATTTTCATTTGTGATTCAGGTTCCACATTTTAATCCTGATTTATGTCAATTTGTGTGGCTGATTACTGTAAGCCACACAGGAAAACTCAAAGAAGGCCCAAAAGTGAGTAAAAAAAATGCATTCATACTTACTCCTGCTGTGCTCGCCTGATGCATTGTTTCCCCTTATCATTATGTTAAACAAGGCAAGGCTAGAAAGGCCTGAAATGTGCTTTCTTGATGTAGCCTATGTAGTACAGCCACTGTACTCAAGCCACTAGGTACCCTATACAGCAATCCTCTCAAACATGACACCTGTGTCAAATAATCCCTTTACCCAATTGGTGGGCTGGTGCTGAAAACCAGATAATTAGATGGTGGGGTGAACCTGAAAACGATCTGCTAAGAAAACTGCAGAATCAAAATGTGAGCTTTTCTTTTCTTTTACCTTAATCTTTGTTATATTCATCCATATATGACTTAAACATAAGTTGGTAGAATAGGTGGCTCAAGGAAAGAATGACGTAATTACTGCTACATTATCCCCCATCCATCCTATCCTCTCTGCACCCTGTCTCTGTTCTGTACCTTCCACAGCATTCTGCTGTACAGAAATGTGGAGCCTTTTCTGGTATGCTGACCATTAAATAATGCTAAAAGATTCCCATATTACAGGCTCAGTTAAGTCACACCCTCTCTTTTCCAGAGAGGAAGTGGAGCTTCCTTCCTCTTCCTTCCTTTCTTTCTCTCTGCGTCATGTAGCCAACAAAGATAGATGTGTCTAAGCTAGTTCAGAGCTTTGAGCACATGTCTGAAGCTATCTAGCTGTATTTTCTACTGAAGAGCATTTTGCTTCCTTGCTGTTGCATGGAACAATGCATGACTGAGACCTTGAATCTGTAAGTAAAGCATTTTAAACTTACTTAACAGTGTGTGGTCTGCTCATTGCAAGAGAGGGTAGAAAGAGGTTAGCTGCTGTGTGCAGCTGAGTGGGATAAAAAGGTTTAACAGCCTATATTCCTGATGCTTCACTGTGCTGTTTATTTTGTGAATTTAATATTCTACTGCTGGGGCTCTCTGTGTGCTAGCCCTGTGTTTTGAATTCAGGCACCCAGCCGTTTCTTTTTGTTGTCCTCCCACCCACATCCACATGGATTCATATATTTAATTCCTCACACTTCATGCTCACAAACGGATCTTAAGGATTTTATATACAGTGTCCCTACTCATATCATGTTTTCATTTATTTTACCAAGTCTCCCTGTTGAAATCTTTTGCTGAGTCATTCACAGCAATAGCTAGATTCTCTGGGTGTATATGTTTAAGGCCCCCCCACTGCAGTCAGTATGAATATACCAGTGTAGTAGGCTTCTGAATTGCCTCCATGGGATAATAATCAAAGCATTTGCTAAGTGTTTACCAGGACTTATCCAGCCCTCAGCAATGACCCCTGTGTCTTGTTGACTATTTCCCCCCTTCCCTTTCTTCTTACAGTTCCTGTCTGCCATGAGCTATTACTGATTTTCAAGCTGTTTCTTTTGTGTCAACCTCTTTGATGGCATATGAGTTTCTTTCTTTCTTTCTTTCTTTCTTTCTTTCTTTCTTTCTTTCTTTCTTTCTTTCTTTCTTTCTTTCTTTCTTTCTTTCTTTCTTTCTTTTCTTCTTTAGCAAATGTTGTCAAAACAGCCAGTCAGTCCAAGTGCTCTCCTGTCTTGATGTCACTCAGAATGGCCTGTGTCTTTTGCATGGATTCATGATTTTGTCAGCACTTGCTATCTATAATCTTGCTTACTAGTCAGTTCATGTGCATTGTGCTGAGGACAGTACACTGATGTCAGGAAATGACAGGAGAGAGGAGGAGATGTTAGTTGGGCTAATCTAAAGAGGCTGGTGATATCATAAATTTTTAAAAATTGGAATATTTGTGTCTACTGAAGCCAGGGCAAGACCCAAGAAAACAAAGGCTACCGAAACAGCATGCAAAGAACCTGCATAATACAAACTAGCACTTTGTTGTTTAGTCGTTTAGTCGTGTCCGACTCTTCGTGACCCCATGACCAGAGCACGCCAGGCACTCCTGTCTTGCACTGCCTCCCGCAGTTTGGTCAAACTCATGTTCGTAGCTTTGAGAACACTGTCCAACCATCTCGTCCTCTGTCGTCCCCTTCTCCTAGTGCCCTCCATCTTTCTCAACATCAGGGTCTTTTCCAAGCATTCTTCTCTTCTCATGAGGTGGCCAAAGTATTGGAGCCTCAGCTTCACGATCTGTCCTTCCAGTGAGCGCTCAGGGCTGATTTCCTTCAGAATGGATAGGTTTGATCTTCTTGCAGTCCATGGGACTCTCAAGAGTCTCCTCCAGCACCATAATTCAAAAGCATCAATTCTTCGTCGATCAGCCTTCTTTATGGTCCAGCTCTCACTTCCATACATCACTACTGGGAAAACCATAGCTTTAACTATACGGACCTTTGTAGGCAAGGTGGTGTCTCTGCTTTTTAAGATGCTGTCTAGGTTTGTCATTGCTTTTCTCCCAAGAAGCAGGCATCTTTTAATTTAATAAACTAGCACTACATTATGCATATATCTATACTGTATTTTCCCAACTGTGTACCTTTAAGACATTCTTTTCAGCACAACCCTAACCCCATATCTACTCAGAATTAAGTCCCATTATATTTTGTGAGGCTTACTCCCAGGTAAGTAGGATTAGGACTGCAGCCTTAGTATGAAGTAGCAAATGTTAAGAGAATATATAAAAAATGTTAGGGTGGAGTAGGAGACAGACTGAGAGAGAGAGATTGTAACGTAACAAAACACTTAGGTATTGTTCTGACTGCTGGACTTTTCGTCTCTTTTGTTAAGCAGTTTGCTAGCCAATGGCCCAGAATAGCGGGGTCCTTTACCTTTATCTTTTTAATGGCTGGCAAATGTACAGAGATCATATCTGGAATCCTTGGGAGAGGCTATGGCAGGGACCCCCAACATTTTGTGGGCATCACAAAATACCCACTTCAAAGAAGGAAAAACTGGTGATTCTCAGAACCAAGAGGGGAGGGCAGGGGCTTTGTGGGGCACCAAGGGGCATGTGTCTGAAGGTATCATAGCACCCACAAGTGCCGTTTTGGGGGTGCCATGTGATAGGAAAGAATTCATTTTCTCCTCCACAGGCCATCCCAGTGAAAGGGAAGTGGTTAAGATAGGTGTGTGTGTAGAGAAATCTGCAGTTTGGAAAAGCATGGCAGAGTGAAGCACATGGAGATTGCTGAGAGCTATCAGTCAGCTCTGAAGATGCACTGAGGTGTAGAGCTGAGTGCCGATTCAGCACTTGACTTGCTGGAATGTCCATCTGTAATGCAAGGCAAAAACAAGTTAATGCTATGGGTGAAGAACCTCATGACTGCTCTTAAAATATTGTGTCTGCCTTAACCTACCGGATAATGATGGTGTTCATAATGATTATAGTCATTACAATCATTCTGCCATTATATTTTCAATGTGTTTTCTCCCAAAGGGCTTGCACTTTTCTCCCCTTAGCACTAGTGAACACAGCTGCTGTCTTTTTTTTAAAAAAAGCAAGCAGCTTTCCACTTGGTTTGCAAGACTGCTTTCATTGCAGAAAGCTTCCTTCTTTATGCTAAGCTGGAAAAGTGGTCACGCTATTGTCAGAGTTGAACTAGCATCACGGTTTCGCGGCTGCGGAGCTGAAGGTGCTTCCTTTGTTCCCCATATTGGTTGTCTGTGCAATTCCTTATTCTGTTGTCGCCTCACTGGTTCAAACTGTGTACTCTATACTCACTCCAGTGATGTCACTGGAAGTGTCTGGAGGAAGCAGTCTTGAATTATTGATTCATTCATTGAACTACTCTGTTCATTTCACTTTGGTGCCTAGAAATCTGTAGTAATCTTGCATTCTGTTCTGAAATCCTTGCAAGTTACTTTATCGGCCATTTATGTACTTGTGTGGTTCTAGGATTGCTCAGGGCTCTAGCCTTGTTGGCTCTCCTGGTGAGTCAAGCCAATAGGCCATTTGCAGATGTTTTAAGATGTACGTAACCTTGGCTCTAAAGATGCTTGCTGTTGCTGAATCCACATACATGTACTAGGTCCCAGAGATGAGTGTTCACAAGTGTCCACAATCTATGACAGTGACTGCTGATCCATGCTAAATATGATCAGTTTTCACAGCTCAATGGTTTAAGATCTATTACAAAGTTAATTGCGGTGCTATTGCTATATGCACACTACTTTTGACTTAATTCTGAAGTCAAAACAGTTCTGAAACAAAAAATGCAATCAATATAAGGAATATTTTGGGCAGGGAAGGCTATTTGCAAATGTTCTTCCAGTTTACTTCTTTATAGATTCATATGTCATGCTCCATTTCACGTGGCTGTGCTGAAAATTAGGCTAGTTCAGCTCTTTGTGCCATAAGGACCTAATTGTAATTCAGTGAGGAGAACAGGGGTCTCCTAAGAACTATCAACACATTTAAGAAGCTTTTGTTCCCAGGATTCTTTGCGGGAAGCCATAAGGTGGTATAGGAGCTGTACCTGTAAATATATGGTGTGGGTCTGGGTATTATCTACCCTTTCCACAAACAAATCAGAGTGAATGCTCCTTAAATAGCCCGTGCCATCTAATCTTCCAAAACCAAATCAGGATGAATGCTCAGTAAACAGGTCTTCTGGAACCCTACTGAGAGGGCAAAACAGAAGTTAAGGACCATGGACAGCTCCAAATCGCACTGGGACAGAATTTAGTGGCTCCAGGATTCCAAGAGCTAGGGTGTTGCTTCAGCAAAGTCTGGAGCTAATTGAAGACTTAAATTGTCTGCAGATAAATCAGAGAAGAGAGGCTCTGGAGATAAATCCTCTCTTTTAAAATCTGGGAACATTTACCTTGAAAATGGTCTCTGAACCATTGTTTTCTTAGAGGAGCTATTTTATCTCTGTTCCTTTAAAGTGACTTTAAAAAACCCTTTTCTATCTCACCCTTTAAACTAATCAAGGTGGCTAACAGCAAAAAAAACAGTCCACAATTTAACAAAAATATAAAAATGATAGTCACCATGTCAAAGTATGGCGAAAGCTAAAACCACAGGGTTGTTTCTTAAGCAGCGATACTGGTATAAAATGATATATATCTGTAGTACAGATAGGACTTCCATTCTGTCACCCTTGATGAAACCGATTCCTTGTGTGGTTTTGGATTATATAGATCCTGGGGCCAAAATAGTCATAAAATGCCATTCCTGTGTACAGACAGCACCCGATAGTTGTGCTATTTGCACTGTATCAAGAGAAAGAAATGACAACATCACAGTGTAAGGCCCCTAAAATTGGAAGGGACTAAAAGGCTCTTGTTGTGAGGCATTACCATTTGCAAGCCACACATTTAGCAATGCATTTTGCATTTTGCTTTGTTAGAAATAAAAACAATTTTCAGAGTAAGTGCTTTTGCAAATGCAAACTGCATATGCCTATAAGGAAATAAAAATATATCTTTACAGCTTAGCCTAGCTATTTTGTTGCAATACTTACCCTGGGGAAGGAAATCCAGTTGGTCTCGCAGCTGGTTTTGTAGCTGATATCATTTCTTGATACTCATTTCCTTCAGGTATAAGAGCATTTGAAAAGAAAGGAGGCATTTAAGTGAGGAAGCGGGAGCACCAAATTATGTTACTTGAACCAGTCCTGTGCTTTTTACTCATGCCTGCAGGTCGTGTTAATTGTCATTCTTACTTTTTTTTAAAAAAATATTCCAAATTATCCTCTATAAGCAAAATGCACCATCTGCGGTGCTCAAATGAAACTTTCAGTGAACAGTTTCTCTTGCAAGCCTGAATTTCCCAATTGAAAGTGTCTGATTAGAATTCCTGCTTGTATATATAATAGAAAAATGGATAGACGGAGAAGCTGTAAGGTGCTCAGCCCAAATTAGTGCAGGTGATCCCTATTGTATAAGCAGGCTTCTGCATCTGTATCATGTATTGGTTTGGGAACTGTGGGGTGTAAATTAGATGCACATCTCAATGCACACCCGGAGGAGCATCTTCATATGCACCCTCTAGGCTAGCCAGCTGCCATCAGGTATGGTGGAGGATGCCCTCTCATCAGTGCTAAGGTAAGATTCAATTTTCACTCCACTTGGCTTCTTTACCTGCCATTGGGTGAGGGACACCATCTTGTCCTTTGCCTCAAGCAGCAAAATGTCTTGAGATGGGTCTGTGCTACACCCCTAGCCACAGAAAAATGTTTTTATGTGTTATTGTAGATGGACTTGAGTAGCTTAACTTCTCCCTCAAAAAGTAAACACCACCATAGCTGGTCTACATTTTGTGATAGGTGCAAATATGTTCTTAAGATTCTTGTCCGTTTAGTATTTAGGTGTGCAATGCTGCATTCTAGAGGAGGTTATGTGATACAGGAAAGCAAAGCAACTGAAGCAGTAGAACCTGGGAAAGTAAGACGGGGGAAAGGATGGGTTTTGTTCTTTCCCCCACACTCTGTTTAGTTATAAAATTAAGCCCACCCTCAGTTTTATCTATCCTGAGTAGATCCTGAGAGATCTACACTGGCTCCCAGTACGTTTCCGAGCACAATTCAAAGTGTTGGTACTGACCTTTAAAGCCCTAAACGGCCTCGGTTTACCTGAAGGAGCATCTCCCCATCGTTCAGCCCGGACACTGAGATCCAGCACCGAGGGCCTTTAGGCGGTTCCCTCATTGCAAGAAGTGAGGTTACAGGGAACCAGACAGAGAGCCTTCTCGGTAGTGGCACCCGCGCTATGGAACGCCCTCCCAGCAGCTGTCAAGGCAATAAGCAACTATTTTACTTTTAGAAGACAACTGAAGACAACTTTAGAAGACAACTTCCCTGTTTAGGGAAGTTTTTAATGTTTGATGCTGTACTGTTTTTAATATTCGGTTTGAAGCCACCCAGAGTGGCTGGGGAAACCCAGCCGGATGGGCGGGGTATAAATAATAAGTTGTTGTTGTTTGTTGTTGTTGTTGTTGTTTGTTGTTGTTATAGAAAGTCCCCACTGTGGGCCATGATACAGTTCCAGATTTGAAGTAGAAACTTCTCTTTCATGACTGATGAGACTGAATGGATGAGATTATCGTATGTGTGTTGGGAGGGAGCCTGTGTATTGACTCTCCCCACAAAATTATTCTTGGGCCCTGAATAAATTACAAACAATGATCTATACCATGGGTAGGGAAACTAAGGCCCAGGGGCCGGATCTGGCCAAATCACCTTCTAAATCCGGCCCGTGGACGGTCTGGGAATCAGCATATTTTTACATGAGTAGAATGTGCCGTTTTATTTAAAATGGATCTCTGGGTTATTTGTGGGGCATAGGAATTTGTTAATTCCCCCCCCCCCAAAAAAATATAGTCCAGCCCCCCACGAGGTCTGAGGGGCAGTGGACCAGCCGCCTGCTGTAAAAGTTTGCTGATCCCTGATCTATACATTTTTATTGTACTTGTATTGTATAGAATATATATCTTTAATAGATCTTTAATTCCAGCCAGTTCTGTCTGCAAGGGCAGTTTATTCTGGTTGTAGTTTATACATAGCTGATTCTGGTACCTGTTCTCAAACTTGTTAACTGACATTGTGGGCCTCTACCTACGTGGAGACTCTTTTAAATTGTATTCTGTATTCTGGTTAAATTGTATTCCGCTCTGGTCAGACCTCACCTGGAGTACTGTGTCCAGTTCTGCGCACCACAGTTCAAGAAGGATACTGACAAGCTGGAACGTGTCCAGAGGAGGGCAACCAAAATGGTCAAAGGCCTGGAAACGATGCCTTATGAGGAACGGCTTAGGGAGCTGGGTATGTTTAGCCTGGAGAAGAGAAGGTTGAGGGGTGATATGATAGCCATGTTCAAATATATAAAAGGATGTCATATAGAGGAGGGAGAAAGGTTGTTTTCTGCTGCTCCAGAGAAGCGGACACGGAGCAATGGATTCAAACTACAAGAAAGAAGATTCCACCTAAACATTAGGAAGAACTTCCTGACAGTAAGAGCTGTTCGGCAGTGGAATTTGCTGCCAAGGAGTGTGGTGGAGTCTCCTTCTTTGGAGGTCTTTAAGCAGAGGCTTGACAGGCATATGTCAAGAATGCTTTGGTGGTGTTTCCTGCTCGGCAGGGGGTTGGACCGGATGGCCCTTGTGGTCTCTTCCAACTCTATGATTCTATGAAATTGCTCTGTGATTCTATGAAATTGCTCTGAATTTGGTTCTGTTGTCTGCTGAAGAACGTATGGCGGCCTCTTCACCAATAGGAACTTGTGGAGCTGCCGACAAATCTATCATTTCTTTGAAGAGCTCCCATTTGTTGAATGGAAAAATGTGCCATTGGATTATATTCTCATTGAAATAATATGTGTGATTGACTAAAATAGGAAGACCAGGGCAGTCAACACCAGTTCAGAATCTGTGGGTCTCAGTAAATATTCCCTCAAAAATATTCCCTCAAAAACAAAGCACAAGAAATTAGTCTCTGGTTCATGCTCAGTTCCTGTTTGCACTGGCTTGGCTTCTCCTACATGGAACATATCCCCTGAAATATACCCACATTTCACTGGATGCCAGGATTGGAGAACAACCTTCCCATTCTGAACAGAGCAAAATAAAAAAAATTTTTTCCTTCAGTAGCACCTTAAAGACCAACTAAGTTTATATTTTGGTATGAGCTTTCGTGTGCATGCACAGAGGAGAAGTGCAAAGAGCTTCCCTCTGGGAGCAAGTGTAGCAATGATTGACATAGGTGTGTTTTTCACCCATTGATGGGCAGGCACGTCTGCACCATTTTGCATCCCTGTCTCTTTTCCTGCTCTTTTGTAACAGCCATTTTGTGATATGCAGCTGCCCCGTGACAGCCATTTTGTGGTATGTCACAAATACCCTGCACCCATTTTGTGGCTGGCACCCACAGCACCACCTCAAAATTCCAAATGTACCCACTGACCCAAAAAGACTTGTGGTTCCTGGACTAGGGGGAAATATTCCAACAATTCCTTTTTTTAAAGAAGCAAAGCAGTTTCAATCTGCCTTTATATACTACACTGTGAATTGCTCGATTGTTTATCTCTTTCGAGGCAGCATGTCCAAAACTTCATTGCTGTGAAACAGTGATTCAATCTGTATTAGACAATACATTATCCAAGCCACTTTTTATATATTGCACTGTGTACAGTGAAAAATGCTCTATAAACAATCTTATAAAACCAACTGAGCAGCATAACTGTATAGCCTCAGTGTATACTTTATCTTTTCGTTTATATAGACTGCAATAAGCAAATGCTTGTAGTGTCCTATGGGGACCACAAATTAAATTGAAAATTGTTTTGACTTATGTGTAATGTACTGTACAGTATAAAAAAACCTTCCCAAATAAACTGTAATAGCTGAGGGGGAATATGAATTACAGCACAGAGGATAAAGTCAAAGAAGCATTGGCAATGTGTAGACGATTTTTGGCGCTTGAGGGAAAAGAAGGCATGGGACAATGTGCATCAGATTAGAAATTAGGGCTCAGTGCCAGATGTAAGATGCAGTTATATATATGCTTACCTGCGAGTAAGTCTCCTTGAATTAAAAAGTGTACTTTTGAGCAGATATGTCTATGATGCATTCCTACATGTACTTACCCAGGAGGAAGTGGGCATTGATTTCAATGGGAGAAATTAAGCACATGCTTCATTCTCTCAATGGAAGAAACAGACAAATTTATATATTAGAATGTCTCTATTACAGTCTTTTGATAAAGAAATTCCCAAGGGGTGTGTGTGTGTGTGTGTGTGTGTGTGTATACACACACACACACACACACACACACACACACACACACACACACACACACACCTTGTGTATATATATATATATATATATATATATATATATATATATATATATATATGGACAAGCCACAATATACATTAAAGCACCCATCAGACAATGGGGCGGGAGTTTTGCAGTCTCAGTGCCACAGCTAAGAGGCCCTTTAGCCATGTGGGTTAAACCACAGAGCCTAGGGCTTGCCGATCAGAAGGTCGGCGGTTCGAATCCCCGCAACAGGGTGAGCTCCCGTTGCTCGGTCCCAGCTCCTGCCAACCTAGCAGTTCGAAAGCACGTCAAAGTGCAAGTACATAAATAGGTACCACTACAGCAGGAAGGTAAATGGTTTTTCCGTGCACTGCTCTGGTTTGCCAGAAGCGGCTTTGTCATGCTGGCCACATGACCTGGAAGCTATACGCCGGCTCCCTCGGCTAATAATGCGAGATGAGCGCCGCAACCCCAGAGTCGGTCACAACTGGACCTAATGGTCAGGGGTCCCTTTACCTTTACCTTAAGGCTGCAATTCTGTACATGTTTCCATGGGAGTAACTTCTGTTGAATTCCATGGGACTTACTCACTTAGACAGTAAGTCTAAGACACTTAGACTTAGGCATAGGATTGTGCTGAAAGTTTGGTTGGATCATTTTGGTTGGGCATTGAATTAAACATTGAATTGCTCAATTTATCTGTATAATCTGCACACAATTGCATATGGATAACAGGAATTGTTAAGCCCAAAGCACTCTTCCTTTGTTATTAAGTGATGCATGCGGGTGTTGTTGTTTAGTCGTTTAGTCGTGTCCGACTCTTCGTGACCCCATGGACCAGAGCACGCCAGGCACTCCTGTCTTGCACTGCCTCCCGCAGTTTGGTCAAACTCATGTTGGTAGCTTCGAGAACACTGTCCAACCATCTTGTCCTCTGTCGTCCCCTTCTCCTAGTGCCCTCAATCTTTCCCAACATCAGGGTCTTTTCCAAGGATTCTTCTCTTCTCATGAGGTGGCCAAAGTATTGGAGCCTCAGCTTCACGATCTGTCCTTCCAGGGAGCACTCAGGGCTGATTTCCTTAAGAATGGATAGGTTTGATCTTCTTGCAGTCCATGGGACTCTCAAGAGTCTCCTCCAGCACCATAATTCAAAAGCATCAATTCTTCGGCGATCAGCCTTCTTTATGGTCCAACTCTCACTTCCATACATCACTACTGGGAAAACCATAGCTTTAACTATACGGACCTTTGTCGGCAAGGTGATGTCTCTGCTTTTTAAGATGCTGTCTAGGTTTGTCATTGCTTTTCTCCCAAGAAGCAGGCGTCTTTTAATTTCGTGACTGCTGTCACCATCTGCAGTGATCAAGGAGCCCAAGAAAGTAAAATCTCTCACTGCCTCCATTTCTTCCCCTTCTATTTGCCAGGAGGTGATGGGACCAGTGGCCATGATCTTGGTTTTTTTGATGTTGAGCTTCAGACCATATTTTGCGCTCTCCTCTTTCACCCTCATTAAAAGGTTCTTTAATTCCTCCTCGCTTTCTGCCATCAAGGTTGTGTCATCTGCATATCTGAGGTTGTTGATATTTCTTCCGGCAATCTTAATTCCGGCTTGGGATTCATCTAGTCCAGCCTTTCGCATGATGAATTCTGCATATAAGTTAAATAAGCAGGGAGACAATATACAACCTTGTCGTACTCCTTTCCCAATTTTGAACCAATCAGTTGTTCCATATCCAGTTCTAACTGTAGCTTCTTGTCCCACATAGAGATTTCTCAGGAGACAGATGAGGTGATCAGGCACTCCCATTTCTTTAAGAACTTGCCATAGTTTGCTGTGGTCGACACAGTCAAAGGCTTTTGCATAGTCAATGAAGCAAAAGTAGACGTTTTTCTGGAACTCTCTAGCTTTCTCCATAATCCAGCGCATGTTTGCTATTTGGTCTCTGGTTCCTCTGCCCTTTCGAAATCCAGCTTGCACTTCTGGGAGTTCTCGGTCCACATACTGCCTAAGCCTGCCTTGTAGAATTTTAAGCATAACCTTGCTAGCGTGTGAAATGAGCGCAATTGTGCGGTAGTTGCAGCATTCTTTGGCACTGCCCTTCTTTGGAATTGGGATGTAGACTGATCTTCTCCAATCCTCTGGCCATTGCTGAGTTTTCCAAACTTGCTGGCATATTGGGTGTAGCACCTTAACAGCATCATCTTTTAAAATTTTAAACAGTTCAGCTGGAATATCATCACTTCCACTGGCCTTGTTATTAGCAATGCTTTCTAAGGCCCATTTGACTTCACTCTCCAAGATGTCTGGCTCAAGGTCAGCAACCACACTACCTGAGGTGTACGAGATCTCCATATCTTTCTGGTATAATTCCTCTGTGTATTCTTGCCACCTCTTCTTGATGTCTTCTGCTTCTGTTAGGTCCTTACCACTTTTGTCCTTGATTATGGTAATCTTTGTACGAAATGTTCCTTTCATATCTCCAATTTTCTTGAACAGATCTCTGGTTTTCCCCATTCTATTGTTTTCCTCTATTTCTTTGCATTGCTCATTTAAGAAGACCCTCTTGTCTCTCCTTTCTGTTTTTTGGAAATCTGCATTCAGTTTCCTGTATCTTTCCCTATCTCCCTTGCATTTTGCTTGCCTCCTCTCCTCCGCTATTTGTAAGGCCTCGTTGGACAGCCATTTTGCTTTCTTGCATTTCCTTTTCCTTGGGATGGTTTTCATTGCTGCCTCCTGTATAATGTTACGAGCCTCCATCCATAGTTCTTCAGGCACTCTGTCCACCAAATCTAAATCCTTAAACCTGTTCCTCACTTCCACTGTGTATTCATAAGGGATTTGATTCAGATTGTATCTTACTGGCCCAGTGGTTTTTCCTACTTTCTTCAGTTTAAGCTGGAATTTTGCTATAAGAAGCTGATGATCTGAGTTACAGTCAGCTCCAGGTCTTGTTTTTGCTGACTGTATAGAGCTTCTCCATCTTTGGCTGCAGAGAATATAATCAATCTGATTTTGATGCTGTCCATTTGGTGATATCCATGTGTAGAGTCGTCTCTTGTGTTGTTGGAATAGAGTGTTTGTGATGACCAGCTTGTTCTCTTGACAGAACTCTATTAGCCTTTGCCCTGCTTCATTTTGAACTCCAAGGCCAAACTTGCCAGTTGTTCCTTTTATCTCTTGATTCCCTACTTTAGCATTCCAGTCCCCTGTAATGAGAAGAACATCCTTCTTTGGTGTCATTTCTAGAAGGTGTTGTAGGTCTTCATAGAATTGGTCAATTTCACTTTCTTCAGCACCGGTAGTTGGTGCATAAACTTGGATTACTGTGATGTTAAAAGGTCTGCCTTGGATTCGTATCGAGATCATTCTGTCATTTTTGAGATTGCATCCCATTACAGCTTTTGCCACTCTTTTGTTGACTATGAGGGCCACTCCATTTCTGCTACAGGATTCTTGCCCACAGTAGTAGATATGATAGTCATCCGAACTGAATTCGCCCATTCCCTTCCATTTTAGTTCACTGATGCCCAGGATGTCGATATTTATTCTTGTCATCTCATTTTTGACCACATCCAGCTTACCTCTATTCATGGTTCTTACATTCCAGGTTCCTATGCAATATTTTTCTTTACAGCATCGGACTTTCCTTTCGCTTCCAGGCATATCCGCAACTGAGCGTCCTTTCGGCTTTGGCCCAGCCGCTTCATCAGCTCTGAATCTACTTGTACTTGTCCTCCGCTCTTCCTCAGTAGCATGTTGGACGCCTTCCGACCTGAGGGGCTCATCTTCCAGCGTCATAACTTTTATATGCCTGTTGTCTTTGTCCATGGAGTTTTCTTGGCAGGGATACTGGAGTGGCTTGCCAGTTCCTTCTCCAGGTGGATCACGTTTAGTCAAAACTCTCCACTATGACCTGTCCATCTTGGGTGGCCCTGCATGGCATAGCTCATAGCTTCTCTGAGTTATTCAAGCCCCTTCGCCACGACAAGGCATTGATCCATGAAGGGGATGCATGCGGGTAACTCATCTTAAAAGAGGCCACTCTCTCTGGTGTGAAATATCTGCTGCCAGTTTCATCAGGGGGTACCCTTTTAAGCAAGCACAATGATTTCAATCGAAGTGATCGTTGAACTAAACATTGCAGCCCTAATCTATCATTTTGCATATGGCGGCCACATAGGGTTGCCAGACTCAATAGAGGACAGGACTTCTGTGCCTTTAATTGCCCTGCTCTCTTTTGAGTCTGGAAACCTAAAAGAGAAACCAGCAGACCCTTTGCCTGGAAATTAAACAAAGGGTCTGCTGGTTTCTCTTTTAGGTTTCCAGACTCAAAAGAGAGCAGGGCAATTAAAGGCACAGAAGTCCTGTCCTCTATTGAGTCTGGCAACCCCACGGCCACATCAAGGGATTCCTGGTTTACCCTTTGTATACAAACCCTTACATGGACTCTGATCATTCTCATGCCATCTCACCCCTCCTGCCCTCAATGAGCAGGGACTGAAAATTGACATGATACTCATAGCTGTGGTATACATTTATTTTAATTTGTACAGCCTTTTTGAACATTTCTGCTGGTTATTAATCATAGTAACATTCTGCAGCAATGTTGTATAATTGACATATTCACGAAAATGCAGTCTGACTAATTGCTGGCAGTCTTGTGAAAGTTAATGAACCAATGAATTTCAATCATTTGCTGTTTAGTCATAATTCTGCTCTCAAACACCCCACACCATGTGCATTTCACATATCACACCAATGAATGTTGGGATTGCTTCAAAGAAGAAGTAGATTGAAGCTGTAATCCTATTGCACTTACCTGGAAGTAAGTACCATTGAACTCAATGAGACTTGCTTCTGAGTAGACAGGTGTGAGTTTGAGTAGTCAGACCACACTGTTAGCTGGTTAAAATGCACTCTTAAAACTGGTTCAGAAGGTTAGTAATGTAAGAACTATATAAAAACATTTAGCAAGACAAGAGGATTTGTAACTGGTGAAACATAAACTACACAATATAATTTGGATTACATCTTGTTATATCAACAGCAGCATTGTCAAAGATGGGAATGATTTGTCTTTTCTGCAGTTTAGCGATGCCACCCGTTCTTATGCATGTTTACTCAAAAGTAAGTCCCATAGAGTTCAATGGGGGGAGAAGTATTCCCAAGTAAGTGTACACAGGATTGCAGCCTCATAGGCCCCTTAAAAGACAGCAATAGGAACACTAGACAGTTGGGACAAATGTTAACATCACATTTTCCCAGTGTTTCTTTTAAGTGGGATATAAATCTTTTAAAATGTGCATTTTCCCACATCTGACTGCAGAGTTGCTGCAGTCGCATTTCTTTCTTCTAAGATGCAGGATTTACTAGTGCAATAGATGACTGGCGCTCTTCCTTTCCCATGCTGTTAAATTTGTATCCTATATACTATTATGCCACTTTTATTACACCGTACAATAAGAATAGCAACTTGGCACGGAAGTCAGGTTGCTGTATATAGCTGTGCTCCAGTAGCAATAAAAATCTGCTCCAATTAATAGGCATTCTGTGCACATTAATTGCTTCTGCACACAGAAATGAAGAGGCAGTCCCTTGTTACCTATTCTCATCATCCTCCATTTCTGATTAATTTGCTTCTCTCCTCAGGGCTTCTTAAAGCACTGAAGAAAAAAAAGAGCAGTTCTTCTGCATACTTAAATATCAGCTCTAGTTCCAGTATCTTTGAGGTTACTCGCACAAAAAGGAATGCGAAAAACAAAAGCTATACGGCTTCTGATGTAAACGATCCCTGCATCTACCGTTGGAGAGTCCAGCAGTATGAATTTAGCTGGTTTTATTTATGCAAAAATATATATCAAAAAATCAATGCTAATATTCATAAAACAATGGGAGAACACTTTAACTTCCCAGAACCCTCTGTGGCGGACCTTAAGGCAAAGGAAAAGTGCATCATGAAGTAGCTGAATTGCAGTTTCTCAAGAAATACGATGTTATCGTTTGTGGGTTAAATCAAGACAAAGGTTTGTTTGTTTTTTAATCACCTTGTGTGTGTTAGTCAACTGAGCAATGCCAGGGTATCTGTGCTATCTGTGACTTGTTTCTTGCAAATAGTTCCTGGCTCCGCTACAGAGGTTGATGCAATCATCTCCACAATGCTTATCACCAATCTGCTCAGGAGTGCCAGCTTGGCCCACGACCCTGGGAGCCCGGGCTTGTGGGTGCCATGCAACGTGCATGGCCTTGGTACCCAAATTGGTGGGTGCCCAGCCCCTTCATGGGAAATTTTGTGGGTGCTCAGGCACCCAGGGTTCCAGGGACTTGGCACCTTGAATCTGCTACTGTGTGCCTATTTAGCATACATTTATGCTCTAATTTCCACTGACTGTAATTTTTTGCATCTTCTTGCCGTTCAACTCCCGCTTTAGTTTTCGCATTAATATACCTGCCAGCTACGATTTCACTTCATGCATCTCAGAAAATGGGCTTGAATTCTTGAAAGCTTATCATAAAAGCGGCCTACACCATATTTGTTAGTCTTTAAGGTGGCATGTGACTCTATATTTAAAGCTCTTATCATTTCTTGCAAACAGTACCTTAGGGTCAAGTGGGTTTGCAGCCACTTGCATGCTTGACAGAGAACAGCAGCTAATCCTGGCAGTAGGAGAGCTGGGGAAAAAATCACATCTGGCAACCAATGCGTCCCTTTGGTTTCAGATAGTACATAGGTAGACAAGTCATTTTCATGGCCCTCTAGCAGCTATGGTGGCTCATTTACCAGAAGTAATGTATTTAGCATTAACTCTGGAAGTGTATACTCAATTCTGATCTAACTCATACCCTCCAACATTTCTCTGATGAAAATAGGGACATCCTATTCCATATTATTATTAATAATTTTATTATTTATACCCTGCCCATCTGACTGGGTTGCCCCAGCTACTCTGGTGGCTTCTGAGATATATAAAAACATAATAAAACAATAAACATTCAAAAACTTGTTTATACAGGGCTGCCTTCAGGTGTTTTCTAAAGGTTGTATACCGTGCTTTTTTTCTTAAAAAAATTGGTTAGGGGTACAGTACTCTCATTTTCCTACTCATATTGAAATACTGCCCCTCAATGAGGCCAAATTTGATCCACAAAATGTATAGGGGTATGCGTACCCCTGCGGAGCCCCAGAAAAAAAGCACTGGTTTTATAGCTACTTATCTCCTTGGCTTGGGGGGGGGGGTCACATAACTCCATATCCTCCAACATTTCTCAGATAAAAATACAGGTAGGGACGTAATAAGGAAAAGCGGGAAATTCTGGGATCAAATCAGAAACCAGGACAGCTTCTATAAATGTGGGACTGTTTCTGGAAAATAAGGACAGGGTCTGCAAACGAAGCCTCCTGATATATATTTTGCTGGGTGAAATGGACCTGTTCTCTGACCCGGTTTAAGGCATCTTCTCAAGTTCCATGAAAGGTTATCTCAGAAGAGGCCCTCTGTAGAGATGCTTCCAGCCATTACATTTGATAAGTGACCCACCCAACAAGTAGCGGCTGATACCAGCCATGCACTTCCTACCCAGAAGTAAACCTTCTGCCTTTAAACAGCTATCTGTCGTTTTCTTTCAGAGTTCTCCACAGCATCCCTTCCATACATTTCTGTACATTAGAATAAAGCATTAACTGCAAGAGGGGGAGGGGAAGAAAGCTAAATATAGTTCTGCTTCCCCTTTAGGGAGCCATTGCTTGAGCCTCATTACTACACATTTTAGTACAATCTAATTTACTCATGTGGCCGGCCCCAGGTGTTTCGAACGGCAACCAGAGAAAAATCAGA
This sequence comes from Zootoca vivipara, assembly GCF_963506605.1. Lineage (NCBI taxonomy): Eukaryota > Metazoa > Chordata > Lepidosauria > Squamata > Lacertidae > Zootoca > Zootoca vivipara. The sequence goes on along the minus strand of NC_083285.1, from coordinate 20,431,051 downwards.
TCATGCTAAAATTAGACGCTCTTGGATGGCTTCCTGTGTAGGAACTCAAAACGCACATGGCTAATTAAATAGGACACACTTATGAAAACCAATACTGAAAACTGGAGTAATGAGGATGTTTTTTGTACACTGACGTAAAGAAACGGGTGCTCTCCCCTTCTGAGAATTCCTAGCAAAAAGTCACATAAAACAACACTGAGTGTTTAGATAGCAGGTTGTTAATGGAGATCAGGGAGGCCAGGTGTGGGGAACCTTTGGTCCTCCAAATGTTGCTGAACTACAACTCCCATCAGCCCCAGCAAGCATGGCTGATGACCAGGGATGATAGGAGTTGTAGTTCAGTAACATCTGGTGCCAAAGGTTTGCCTGTATGGGGGGGGAGGGGAAAGGGTGTGATTAACCCTTTCCTTGCCTTGTTCCTACACTCCAGATTGCCCCACAAATGTTTACACCAGGGGTCCATGAACTAAGGTCCGGGGGCCGGATGCGGCCCAATCACCTTCTATATCTGGCTCGCGATGGTCCAGGAATCAGCATGTTTTTACATGAGTAGAATGTGTTCTTTTATTTAAAATGCATCTCTGAGTTATTTGGGGGGGCCTGCCTGGTGTTTTTTTACATGAGTAGAATGTGTCCTTTTATTTAAAATGCACCTCTGGGTTATTTGTGGGGCATAGGAATTCATTCATTTTTTTCCTTCAAAATATAGTCCGGCCCCCCACAAGGTCTGAGGGACAGTGGACCAGCCCCCTGCTGAAAAAGTTTGCTAACCCCTGGTTTACACAAACACATACAGACACACATGGCCATTGCAGGGTTTAAAATGCACATTTGCTGCCTTTCTCTGGTTACAGATATAAAGGAGTTAACATGCCACATATATATATATTTGTAGGCATCGCTGAGCAGAGGAAAAACATGACTGTTTCTTTAAAAAGGGTGGGTGATTTGTCATGGGCTTCTAAAGTTAAAGGATGTGCACCTGGCATCAGAATCTGCCTGTAGTGATCCTGAGGAGCCTGTTGGAGTCGGGGTTCATTCACCCTCCATGCATGCACCTCTCGTGTGTGCCACACCCTAGCTGCCCAGTCCACCAGCACTTGCCCCGACCCGGGTGTCAGCAACCCATGCTACACCCCTGGGTGTAATGCAAGGGTGGGTAACCTGTGGCCTTCCAGATGTTCTTCGGGTTACAGACTGGGACCAGAGAGACCCATTCAACCACAAGGCCATGTGACCTTGGCCCAGTCACTCTCTCTGCCCAGGCTACCTTGAAAGATTGTAAAGATATAATAAAGGGACCCCGTGACTGACTTTGGGGTTGCGGCGCTCATCTCGCATTATTGGCCGAGGGAGCCAGCGTACAGGTTCCAGGTCATGTGGCCAGCATGACAAAGCCGCTTCTGTCGAACCAGAGCAGCACAAGGAAACGCCGTTTACCTTCCCGCTGTAGCGGTACCTATTTATCTACTTGCACTTGACGTGCTTTCGAACTGCTAGGTTGGCAGGAGCAGGGACCGAGCAACGGGAGCTCACCCCGTCGCGGGGATTCGAACCACCGACCTTCTGATCGGCAAGCCCTAGGCTCTGTGGTTTAACCCACAGCGCCACCCGCATCCCAATAGATATAATAGGAGAGGGAATAACCATGTGTACACTGTTCTGAGGAAAGCTGGGATAAAAATGAGAAAATAAATTAATGTGTTAAGGGAGCCTTGCCACTATTTCTTTTTTTCTTTTTAAGTCTGCTCAAATTCCTTTCTAAAGGCAGTTTGGTGTGTTTGCAAAACAAAACAAAACAAAACAACAAAACAAAACAACAAAACAAAACAAAACAAACCCTTTTGGGATGTGAAAACATGTATACACTACATGCAATTGAGTGGATTGAATAGGACCTGCTATTCATTATCTCTTAGAACCTGGCAAGCAGTGTTTTGATGTGTTAAGCAGAGCTATATTAACAGTGGCCAAGATAGTTTGCTGCCATCACAAAGTTTAAGATGCCCTTATCAAAAGCAGCTATTATGGTGGCACATAAGAATACTTGTCTTGGCAAACACCCGGCAAAAGCAGAACTTCAAAGGAAATGTGTTTCCGGATAGGTTTTTCAGTGCATCAACGAAGTGGAGATTACATTAAATCACACAGAAATTGAACAGAGAAGAAAATTGTTATGTCCACATACAGAAATGCATCCGATAGTAAATACATACTGATAACAGCTCTGATTCTTTGCAGGGAAAGAGATGGACAAGGAACGCTTTGAAAAAATGTACAGTATTGGGAAAGACAGGGGCAACACATCCTGTTTTGCCACTTGACACAAAACAGGAATGTGCCCCCACTGCGTAGAACTTCTCTTACCTGTGTTGCACAGCTGAGCTACAAAGCAGCAGCGGCGGCAGCACTGACTTTTGGTGAGATCTCACAAGATCTCGCCGAAGTTTCACGAGATCTGCTTAATGATAAGACTGAAAAAGGGGTTTTAATTTTAAACAGCTATCCTGGCAGGAAAACAGTCTACCTGCAGATTTCCAGCTAGGGCCTAGTATAAAGAACCAATCCACAGACCGTTAATTTTGTTCCTTAAATGAGATGGAAGATTAAATCAAAATGCAGAGTGGAATGCCACATTTGGAAATGTCACACATTTTGCATATTGGTAAGAGGTCTTAGAGGCATACTCTGCAGCTTTCCATCTCTAGTGTATAGATGCAGTTCCTTAGAACAGCCTTCACCAACCTGGCACCCTCCAGATGTTGTGAACTACAATTCCCATCCACCCCAGCCAGCATGGTCAAGGGTCAAGTATCCAACGACATTATACGTAGGAGGGCACAAGGTTGTTGAAAGCTCTCCTATAATGTTGGATTGCTTTTTTTATTTTCATGGACCTTGCCAAAAAGTGGAGATAGCACATCTCTGCTTCTTAACCAGTTTATATATTTTTTCAATTATATTTTGGAATAGTCTTTTGCAACATCCAGTAAACTACGCAGACTGCCAAAAACAAAACAATGCCAACCCTCCAGGAACTCTTGCCTTGTGTTCTGGAACGTTCAATTAGCCACCAGAGGGAGTCTCGTGAATGCAATAGAAATGTTTTAATATTGGCATAGAAATGATATTGAGGTAGCAATCCAGCACTTAAAACCCTACCAGTCAAGGAGCTGCAGGATATAGCACAACTGCTGGATCTCAAGACAAGCCCCTGGCACTGTGCTGCTCCACTGACAGAACACTGGTAAAGATACACACCATTCAAACAGCTGAAATGGGATGGGATTGTGGGCAGGACATAAAATCATAGAAATGCAGCCGAGAAATGTTGGAGGGTATGACAAAGTCATAGTACTAAGTAAGTCTTTCCATTGTAGAATACCAATTTGTATTCTACAATTTATATTTGTATTCTACAAATTGGGCACTGCCACTGAGAAGACCCTTTGGAACCTTGAATGAATATTGTTATAGATTTGGGGTAAACCCTAGAAATTAATAAATGCCAGGGTTTTGATCATTAATTGGGATATGGATTAAAGTGCAGAAATGTGCCAGATAGGGAATTCAGGGAATTCCTGGGCTGGCTTATGCAAACCAGCCTGGCCAAGCTAGGGGCATTAAGGGAACAATAGAGGACACGGGTGGCGCTGTGGTCTAAACCACTGAGCCTCTTGGGCTTGCCGATCAGAAGGTTGGCGGTTCGAATCCCCATGACAGGGTGAGCTCCTTTTGCTCAGTCCCAGCTCCTCCAACCTAGCAGTTCGAAAGCACACCAAAAAGTGCAAGTAGATAAATAGGTACCGCTCCGGCACGAAGGTAAACGGCGTTTCCATGCACTGCTCTGGTTTCGGTGTTCTGCTGTGACAGAAGCGGCTTAGTAATGCTGGCCACATGACCCGGAAAAACTGTCTGCGGACAAACGCCGGCTCCCTTGGCCTGTAAAGCAAGATGAGCACCGCAACCCGAGTCATCTGCGACTGGACTTAACTGTTCAGGGGTCCTTTATCTTTACCTTTTAGAGGACCATTGAGGGTTGTTGCCAGTGCAGGAGAACTTCCCCCCTGCCCTGAGGTGTGGATAGAGAAAGGGGTCTGAAAGGTTGCCAAGGTGGTGGGATGTGGTTTTGGACAGGGGTTTCTGGGAGAGAGAAGGAGGAAGGAGAGTTGGGATCCATCCTTGAGGGAGGCAGCCTGAAGGTTGCTTGCGCTGCTGCCTCTGAAATTCTGCATGCCGTAAGATCTGGACTCCCTCCATGCAGACTGAAGGTGTAAATAGGTGAATAACCTGGTTTCTTAAAGCACAACAGTCTCCGCCGTGTCTTCCGTTCTCCAAAAGGACACAGACCCTGTGAGTGTGCCTGGGGCCCCATGGGCTCTTGCTGCTGCTTGGCAGAGAGAGGGGCAGGCCCCCAGATTTTGTAGCAATATTTTCAGGTCTGGGTAGGTATGCGTGTGAGGAAGTGACCCTTTAGGTAGCCTGGTTGCCAAGTCCCAGAGGTGAGCAATGATCTGTGGGGGCAGATCTGTGGGGATAGGCATAGTAAGTGTGGTGTATACACAACCATGTGGCATAGGGGACCTGTGGGCCTCCGAACATCAGACTACAACTCCCATCATCCTTGACCATTGTCCATGCTAGCTGGGGATGATGGGAGTTGGAATCCAACAACACCTGGAGGGTCATAGCCTGCGCTAAATGATGATGTTGTTTGTTCATAGCACAGAGGAGTGTGTGTTTCTTCCACCTGGCCAAATGTTCTGCACAGGAAAGTTTATCTGACAATGATTTTTCAGCGTCTTTATATTCCTAATTTTTTAAACCTCTGATGTGATCATTTTAATGCTGCAAATGCTCCGCTGTTTATCCTCTTGTTTTGGTTTTATGGCTTGCAGATTTTATTGTTTTAATAAACAACACAATTGTCTCTGATGCTGGAAGCTGCCTTGAACAGGCTTCTCTTGAAAGGCGGGGTAGAAACGGCTAAGGGGGGGGGGAATAAGCAAACCCACTGTGCAAACTACTTTCTGCACCTTCTCACTGGCTTCCCCCATTTTAAAGGGTTATAAATGATTCAAAAACCAAATCAAATCATGGTTTACAGTCATTGCTTTCTCTCAAATATTAATTGCATGGCTCTTAGCTCAGTTAAGCTATGTTTACATTTCCACAATGCTTATGGTTTCTAGGGAGGCATCAGTCGATTCCAGCCGACCTGTTTATTGAGCATTCATCCTGATCTGTTTCAAGGAGGTTAGGCGATGCTGGCTATGGACTGAACCGTCTTTCTATTTTTTTGAAGGGAGGCTAGAGGACGTTGTCTCAAGCAAATGTTGTCCCACATGATCTGGTGCATTTCTTCCTCACTTTCCCTTATTGCAAAAAGTTGGATCATCTGAAGAAGTAGGTTTAACGTGCAGGATCTGCAGATCAACTTTAAATGCACCACTTTGGTTTGTTGGTGTAAGGGTGACTCCCTACAGGGAGCCAGCCCCCATCATCCTGACATCCACCTTGCCAAGCACATGGAGCAGCAGTGGGTCTGAAGCAGCCAGGGGGGAGGGGAAAGACTCGGAGGAAGAGGGAAGCCAGCGTGCGGAACAATAGGAAGGCTCAGGGGAGGAGAGATGTAAGCAAGGGCTCAAGGATGCTGGAGAGCCCTTCCACCGCCTTGACAGGGAGGAGGCTGAGAGGGCATCGCTCCTTCCGTTGCAAGAGTTAAAGAGAGCACTGTGACGCAGGTCAAGGGGGAGGCGTTTTGGGGTGCCCCGACTACTTTGCTGGCATAGAAACAAACGTATGCCATTGCCAGATTCTGATTTGGAATGAGAGGTCATGTTTTAAGCTGTCTCTGCACTGTAAATACTTTGCACAATAAAAGCCTTTAAAGACAGACTGGACTCAAGCGGAGTTACTCCAGAGTAGCCACGACGACCCTCTGACAGCTGGTAAATGATGAAATCCCACCTAGAACTAGGGAAGGTCGTTACAATTCATTTTACCGTGGCATGCAACATTGCAGAGTTAAGGCTACCATGGCACACACTAAGGGATAGAACTGCTCAGGTTTTCATTTCTTTGCATTTTGAAAGTGACTTCACCTTGAACATCAAGACTCCTTGTGCTATGTCTGGATACGTAAGAGTGGCTTTCTTTCTTTCTTTCTTTCTTTCTTTCGTTCTTTCGTTCTTTCGTTCTTTCGTTCTTTCTTTGCTACAGTGCTAAGGACAGGAAAGGAATGAAAGAGTAGAGGGAGCCTCGGTTATTCTGTCTCCGCCAAGAAGCTATAGGTCAGAGGTGGACCAACCTGTTCTGGTACCCAGAGTGGCGCGTGTCCAAGGGGGCGTGGCATGCATCCCAGGGGGTGCACGGTGAGTGGTGCGTGCCCCAAGAGGTGCCACCGAACGGGGGTTGGCATTTTGTCACCCCTCCTTTGGAATGGCACCCAGGGCGAGCCACTCCCCCACCTCCACCTCGGAACGCCCTTGGCTATGGGGGATTGTGATCAAGTGATGAAGACAGTTTTGCCCAGCCTTTGACTTGATACTCTTAAGTCAAGCTTTGGCAACTTGGACTACATCCCTGCCGACTCCAGCCAGGATGGGAATTTCCATGATCTCCAGCATCATATAGCAAAGCTGTAGGGCTGGATCAACCATTAAGCAAAATAAGCATGTGTTTATGGCATCAATGGAAGGGAATTTCCCATTGCTGGACCAACAGCAAAATAGTAATAATAAGATAGTAATAATAGAGATTAATGATGTACACTGGTCCCATCACCTCCTGGCAAATAGAAGGGGAAGAAATGGAGGCAGTGAGAGATTTTACTTTCTTGGGCTCCTTGATCACTGCAGATGGTGACAGCAGTCACGAAATTAAAAGACGCCTGCTTCTTGGGAGAAAAGCAATGACAAACCTAGACAGCATCTTAAAAAGTAGAGACATCACCTTGCCTACAAAGGTCCGCATAGTTAAAGCTATGGTTTTCCCAGTAGTGATGTATGGAAGTGAGAGCTGGACCACAAAGAAGGCTGATCACCGAAGAATTTATGCTTTTGAATTATGGTGCTAGAGGAGACTCTTGAGAGTCCCATGGGCTGCAAGAAGATCAAACCTATCAATTCTGAAGGAAATGAGCCCTGAGTGCTCACTAGAAGGACAGATCGTGAAGCTGAGGCTCCAATACTTTGGCCACCTCATGAGAAGAGAAGAATCCTTGGAAAAGACCCTGATGTTGGGAAAGATTGAGGGCACAAGGAGAAGGGGACGACAGAGGACAAGATGGTTGGACAGTGTTCTCGAAGCTACGAACATGAATTTGACCAAACTGCGGGAGGCAGTGCAAGACAGGAGTGCCTGGCATGCTATGGTCCATGGGGTCACGAAGAGTCGGACACGACTAAACGACTAAACAACAACAATGATGTACACTAATCTTGGGAATACAACAAAATTAAAACAGCAACTCGGTCCCCGAGGCTCATATAATCGTCCTTATCTTGGTTATATTGGCGGTCCCATTAAGTCGCCCACGGAGAGTGAGTACAGCAGGGCTCAGTACTGTGGTACCAGATGGGGGGATGGGTTTTTCCAAATCCATAGGTTTTTAAAGGCCTTGGCTAGAATTTTGGTAATTGATGTGTCAACTTACGATGAAATAATATGTGCATCGCTATGAACTCATCACATCACTAATTCGGATACTATTTGGATACCCTCCAGATCATCAAATACATGCCTGGAGGAAGGCAGTAGATTGGGTGTGGAAGAGAGGGAGAGGGATTTGCTGCAGGGCAAATCTTGGGACCAGGGGAAAAAATCACCCCCTTCCCTTCTGCTTTGCGGCTGTATAGCGGTGACCCGAATTCCTGGACCCAAACTGTCAGCCTTGGCATTTGTAGAAAGATACACCAAAATTCATTCTTTGTTTGCAGGGGTCTAATAGCTGCAGAGAAGAAGAATGTTAGCTCTTATAAACGTTACAGTTTGTTACTTCATTTGTGCGGGTCAGAATGTTATAATTTGCTTTTCTGTTCCTTTCTTGTGTAAGCACACCAGTTTGGGGAGCGAGGCTATTATGCGAGGCTGATTAAAGCAACCTCAGATGTAAGGGAAGGAATCCATATCTCTGTTAGGAAAAGAAGAATATTAAATAGCCTTGAAGCAGCAGCCCTGCGATGTGACATTTTTACAAGGAACTCATTTGTAGGAAGATGAAGCGCAGACACTCAGAAGAGATCGCAAAGAATTAAGCTATTGTGCTTCCCTATGATTTGAAAAGCTGACAATTTGTTACTCTTATCTACAGAAAAATATCCTTCAATAAAACCAAATCCTAGCAAAATAGGGAGGCTAGATATATTGTGATAGGTCTGTCTCCTTAATTCTTCTCCCATTATTTTAAGTAACATTTATTGTTCCTGCTGCTCCTTGCTAATCTCCTTGGAAAATTACCCACGGAGTCTGGCTGCATTTAAAAAAAAAAAGAAGAAAGAAGAGCAAGAGAGACGGAGGCAGAGAGAGGCACCCTGAAGAGGAGATAGCAATGATGTGCTCAATTTCGCATGCAGAGGAGCAGATGCTCAGAAGAGAGGGTGGAGCATAGACAGTGAAAGCCTATGCATGCTTACTCAGAAGTAAGTCCCATTGTATTCAGTAGGGTTTGCTCCCAGGTAAGTGTGCATATGATTGCAACCCCAAGGAGGGGGTGGGGTGGGGGAGGGAAAGGGACCACCTCACTGCTTGAGAAACCATTCTACAAACACAGTTCTTGTTGCAATGCCAGCTAATTCAGTCATCTCATAAGAGCATCAACTGGGGAAATTTAGGGTGTTGAGAATTCAAAGCCACAGGTTTAGAGGCCTCATCCTGTGAGGCACTGAGGGAGCACAGCAGCTGAGGTGCTGGGGGTCCTGCCAAAAGTGGGCTGCAAAAAACACTGAAAACAGAAGACAGTTTTTTTTTAAGACTTGGAAGCAGTGGAGAGTTGAATGGTTGAGGTCTCGTTTTTTGCCCATAGCATGCAAGTCTAGCCATAGACTGGAGGAAACTGGTCTTGGCAGAAGACTGTTTGTTTTCTTTTTTTGTTGTGCCCTCAAGAGTTCTGGGAAATGTCAGAACTAACACTCAGCAGCGCAAGCAGCATCAATACAATATTATACCTTAGTGTATTTCAAAAGTATATACAGTACTGAGTTATTTTTCCGACTCTTGAGATGCTTTCATTATGTGCTGCTATATTTTTGCTTTGGGGGGATTTTTATCTGGTAGCATTATTTTTTTAAAAAAAGTTTTGTTGTTTTAATATACACACATTTATATTGTATTTATTATTTCTTGTAAATTGCTGAGAGACTGTTCAGGTATTAAGCAGCATAGAAATATATGAAATGAGATCAATAAACTGCGAGTCAGCCATATCCCACCATTCAAGTATATTAAGGATGAAATTGATCCCATTTCACCATTCCATTGTCTTGTGTGGAACTAGGTGAAACAATTGGAAATAGGATAGAAATTAACAGGCCTTTTCTCCCTGCAGTGAGGCTCACTTATTACATGTGTCCAGTTTGGGACTGATACTGTGCTGATGTGATGAGATAATTTGCTCCTGCCACTGTTCAGAAATGGTCACCTGCACAGGGTTTAGCCTTGGAGTCCTTTTTGGTCGTGGCTTTGAGAGCAGACTCCCGGTGCTGCCTTGTCAGGTCTTAGGTAAAGGTAAAGGACCCTGAGGTAAAGGAGATGGCAGCACCGAATCAGTGGTGCATGCCCTCCTTGCGGGCACTCTTTACAAAGACCTGAGGAACGAGATTATCATGCCTCTTTTATTGACCATTCCGGGTCGCCCAACCACAGCCACAGATGAAGAGGAGCAGATAACTGCAAAGGTTGCAAGGTTTCTAGCTGGGGCAATCAGAATAATATTTGACTGCTGATTCAGGACCCTAAACTGTGTTTCATATAATCAACTTTTTATTTTGCTCTGTGTATATCGCAATGTTTTTTGTTGCTATGGCCGATGGCTAACGCAAAGAAAGTTTCATTCATTCAAAGGACCTCTGGACGGTTAAGTCCAGTCAAGGCAACTATGGGGTTGCGGCGCTCATCTCTCTTTCAGGCCGAGGGAGCCGTTGTTTGTCCACAGACAGCTTTTTGGGTCATGTGGCCAGCATGACTGGCATAACGGAACACTGCGATGGAAACCAGAGCACACGGAAATGCTGTTTACCTTCCCGCCACAGCGGTACCTATTTATCTACTTGCACTGGCGTGCTTTCGAACTGCTAGGTTGGCAGGAGCTGGGACAGAGCAACGGGAGCTCTCTCTGCTGCGAGGATTTGAACCGCTGATCTTCTGATCGACAAGCCCAAGAGGCTCAGTGGTTTAGACCACAGCGCCACCTGCGTCCCTCAGGCCTTAGGACCAACCTATATGACACGTTTCCTGCTTTTTATAACGCTACTCCAGATAAATATGATTAGCTGTATAAAGAAAGGTAGGAGGAAATCTGACCTGGGTGTTAAGATTATGCTGCATTTGAATGCTTGTGTCGGTTCTGATTTGTAATATTTGTATTTTTCTTGTTTTTCTATTTTCTTTTATATAAATTGCTTCAGGAATTCTGTACTGAAGGGAAGTATGAAATATTTATGATACATAAGCAGGTACATAATTAATACATTAAACAGTTTGCATTTTTAAAATTTAATAGCGTCTATATTTTCAGTCTAATTATTATACATTCTTTTTTTTAAAAAAAAGTCACAGGATGTTTGTGGATAATATGCAGAACATTTACACGGGCTCAGATGTGTACCTAATTCAGATAAAGCTCACAGCGCAATCCTATAGACCTACTTAAAACTAAACTCCGCTGCATCCAGTGGAGGTTACTTCCAGGTCAAGGTGGACAGGATTGCTGCCTTAGGTTGCTCAGCAATCCAAAGGATGGCTTTCATATGAAACAACAAGGATGTTTGGAACACACTAATGTATGAGCCTTGGATGCAGAACCTTCCAGGAACTGCACATCTGTGGTGGGTGGAGAAATCCTGCCAAAAGGAGCAGTGCAGCGGATGTAAATTGGATTAAAGTCTAGGTAAACTCAAGAAATTAAGGGAATAAGGGAAGATGGCATCATGCAGACATATCTGTCCCAAGGGCACCAGGTAACGCTATTAAACCACAGACACTGAAAGTGTAAGGAATCGAAGTGATCTATCACGCCTTGTGTTCTTGTAATTAGACTGCCATCCAATTCAAGAAACCTTAGCCAATTAATTTTCTGAGTCTGTTAATGAATTGCCTAATCAATTGATGAATTATGCATATGAATAAAACAGTATTTCTGAAGGCACACTTTTTTGTTTTTCGACACATACCTGTCGAGCTTCCCAGCCTGCTCTCCTTGCTGGCTCTTTCCTTAGCAGGAAGAAACTCCCTGTGAATGCCCAGGAAGGAGCTGGAGAATTTTAAGTCGGGTGCAACACCCCAATATCCCCCACCCCTGAAAAAAAGCCACTTAATGGTTAACAATGACTTCAAATTTGAGCTGAACTGGTCTATTTTATTTATATGTGTTTCATAATCATTTGTAGCTTTGTTACCAAAGGTGGGAAGTGATAAACCTTTCCACTTGAAACAAAGATCTTGTCTATCATTATGTTCTTTGCACTGAAAAAGGCTTAGTCCTGCCAAGTAGTGGGCAATTACTCATGATAAGACAAAGGAAGTTTATAGGTTATGGCATTACCTACTTAAATTAATTTAGAAATTCAGCCTCATAGGTACTTAGCTGTCAAGATGGCAGCCAAATGCCAAGATTAGAAAAGTCACACACACGATTCACCCTAGATACCTCTAAAATTATTTCCAGCAGTTCAAAATATATTTTATCATGCATGAAACAGACATTTTCAGACCCCCCTTATCCATATATATCTATAATAGATATAGATAAGACGCGACCTTTTTATTATATCAACCCAATTGTCTTCATTACCCACTGCATCGACAAGTGCAACAGAGCCCCTATCAAAGAGAAGCCTCGGTCTTTGTTAATCTGCCTTTGCTTGTTGTCCATCCAAAAATGGCCAAAATAAGAAAGCTCTGCTAAGATGAAAGAGAGAATACTGGTCTTCTGATAGAAATGAGCTTTGTTTACTAAGATACACCCCCCCAGGCCAATTTGCTCAACTGTTAGTTGTCAGGCCTGCATAGTGCTCATTCATTGTCTCCAGCTAGCTTCCTGTGTGAACTAACAACCCTCACTTATGTTGCCAGGAATTCTGAAACAGAAAGTTGCCTTGTTTTGTCCATGTAGCCTAGTACTGTAGTGTCTTCTCTGACTTACAGTGGTGCACCACACTCGCCACGGGCAGAACATCCTTCCTAACGCCAGCCCCCTGATCCCGTTAACTGGAGAGTCAACTTTGAGCTTTCTGCCTGCAACAGCTACCATCCCTCTGGGTGATCTGGGTGAATCTAGGCTTGTAAAAGTCTTCACACCAGCCAAACAGAGGCAGACAAAGAGAAGTTGCTGGGGAAAGTGTTTTGTTTTGTTTTTGCCAAATCTAATGAATTTGGAGTATAGTGCTGCCTCTTTCCCCCCTCTGCTTGTACTGGAAAAACCATTTGTGAATCCAGAGAGGATTTGGGGAGCACTCAATTCATCTTACCCAGCTCTGCTCAGGTTGGCAAAAGATGCAAACCAGCCTTGATCATTGTACACCATGGCTGTATTCCAGAATGTTGTGCAAAACCCAAGGCATTATAACTGCTCTTTATTGTGATTATTTTCTAATAAACAATTCACATCCTTTGTGCTGTATTAATAACCACTTCCTATATTTAGCGCGCTGCATTTTTCGCACCTTCCAGCCGAGTGTTAAAGCCCTTTGCAAATATTAAAACATATTTATAATATTGGTACAATACTGCATCCAATTAAAACCGAGAGAGGGGAAGTGGGCTTAAGGTATTTAATCTAGTTAGACCTCCCTCATTAACAAAGCTGCAGTAAAAGGTAGGATCCCATCTCTCTCTCTCTCTCTGTCTCTCTCTCACACACACACCCGCACAACACATGTGGCAAAGGACCTGGTTTCCACATGAACGATGGAACCTTAATGGCATGCTCAGATACTGACAGTACATAAGGCTGCAGTAGAGAGGGGGGGGGGAAGAGATGCAGGCCCCATCAACACTGCTGAGAAGCTATGCTCCCTCCTTCATCAATTACCCAGCGGTAACCAGTGATGTATGGAAGTGAGAGCTGGAACATAAAGAAGGCTGATCACTGAAGAATTGATGCTTTTGAATTATGGTGCTGGAGGAGACTCTTGAGAGTCCCATGGACTGCAAGAAGATCAAACCTTTCCATTCTTAAGGAAATCAGCCCTGAGTGCTCACTGGAAGGACAGATCCTGAAGCTGAACTTTTTTTGGAACCTGAATGTGCTCCATTTTGAGTGCCACACTTCCGTTCGGAATGTTATGCTTTCATTTTGAGTGTTACACTGAGGTCTGTTTTTGCTATTTATTTTGCATTTTTGTGGCGCTTTTTTGGTGTGCCTGTGTGGAACCCAGTTCAGCTACTGATTGATTGATTGTGTAACTGCAGTACATTGTTTATTGCTTTCATTTTATGGATCAAGGGCCTCGTTAGATAGTAAAATTCATGTTAAATTGCTGTTTTAAGGGTTGTTTTTAAAAGCCTGGAACAGATTAATCCATTTTGCATTACTTTCCATGGGAAAGCGTGCCTTGGTTTTGGAACGTTTTGGTTTTGGAACGGACTTCTGGAACAGATTAAGTTTGAGAACCAAGGTACCACTGTAGTAGAACAAAGACTTCCATTCTTCTTTTAAAAGTAGATCCTTTCGATCTCTTAATACTGCTGTCAGCTTCGCCATTTCCGCATAGTCCATTACTCGCACCTCTAAGTTTCTCGTACTATATTTTACCCTGACCGTACTCAGTTTGAAAAAATTCAAATGTAGCATCTCCCTGATATGCATTGAGGTGTAGCGGCAGATCTTGCAGGAACTCATTTTCAGCATGTGCATTATCACCCCAGTCCAGCTTCCATATCCTAGCTAGATGTGAACAAAAAGTCCTCTGTACATGCTGTTCTTGGCTTGATCCAACAACGGCTGGGCTGTTTTAACAAGAGATTTATTTTCTAACGCTGTCAAACGACAGAAAATAGGGAGGGGGGCATCTTAAATGCTAGTAGTTAAGCAGCCATTAATAACTTGCTATCCTGATGTACGAGCTAGGTGGGTGTTATTTATCGTATTGCCCAAATAACCGTCTTCCCCCATGCTCACTTGTCCTTTGTGAAGTCCTGTCTCCTCCCTTCACCTTTGTCTCATCTGTGCAATACATTCTAGGCTGGGCTGATGAGCTTTTGACTAATGCTTGAAGGACTGTCAGTCACCTCGGTTATGTTTGCTTCATTTCTCACTCAGGAGAAGCATTCCATTAGCAGGCTCCTAATAAATCAACATGGTGGTGATATTGCTTCAGAAAGGACACTACTATTTTTCATGGTTCTCAGTATCGTCTACACTGAATGGCAGTGGGTCTCCAGGGTTTTGGGGAGCAGGTTTTCCCAGCTCTACCTGGAGGTGCCAACGATTGTAACCCATCTGACTGCAAAGTCTATGTTCTTCCACAGATCAACAGCCCTCCCCTTAGAGCAAAGTAGCATTTATTAATAGGAACAATGCAAGCATACAACGTATTGCTAAACAGGCGCCAACTCTTACAGGTCACCAACATATTGCTTGTGTGGAATAGTAGCAAAATGATCCCTGCTATTATCTTCCTAATAGTTTTGACGGGTCCCACAGCATTAAATAATTGATGCAGTTAATATTCTGCTCATTCATTAAATGTAGCATCCCTTATTCACTGGTCTCTTGCAGTTGCGAAGGTTCCAATGTGGGTTTGATGTGCCCCTGGGACTCTGCAGAAGGGCAAGATTATGAAGATGGATTTCAGCCAGGTTTTAATTAGAGGTTGTAATCCCTTGCCTGTCCAATTCTGAATGATGTATGCCTATCCTCTGAGACCGGTGTTGGGCCAGGCAATTCTATCATCTTCATCCCCTATTGTCCCCCCAGTGAGCCATTCGGTTTGGATCCTATGCTCTCAAGTTCAGCCCTCCAATCCTAAATTAGGGGTGCAACAGCCAGTGCTGCCTCAATACAGCTACACGCTTACACCACTGGGCTCCATTGAAAACATCTTCTCCATGCAAACCAGGAAGTGACCTCTCCAGACAACGGAACAACTTTCCCCCCTTATGTCTGTGGCTGAATGACCTCTCCTGAGTGACGCAGATGCCATTAGGCAGTTGAATGTGCATGCTTACTCCATCTGTTTCCCTCCTTCCCACCACCACCCTTCCATGTGGCCCTGGGTACTGGCAACCCATGCCGTCGCTACTCCACTGTCTTTCAGTATCTTTCAGCCCTTGAATGAACAGGAGTGTTTTGAAATGCCACCTAATAATGAGGATGGCACACCTCCCATAGCTGCCAAGTCTCCCGTATTCCCTGGGAAATCCCCGTTTTTCCAGCTGTTCCTAGCTGAAAAACTGGGTTTTTTTTGTTTCCCCCCGGTATATTCTGGCGCGACGGCCATTTTGGAACTGGGCGGAGCATGCTCAGAAGCGACTTTTGATGCTGCTCTGCCCAGTTCCAAAATGGCTGCAGTGCGACTTCTGGTGCGGCGGCCATTTTGTAACTGGGCAAAGCAGCATCAAAAGTCACTTCTGAGCATGCTCCGCCCTGTTCCAAAATGGCGCCAGCGCTACTTCCGGCCTGCTACTTCTGCCCGGTCCCTTATTTCTCCGACAGCAACTTGGCAGGTATGACACCTCCTCAGGCAAGGCAGTGTATTTGCTACCTAAGGAGTCCCAGTCCTGTGTGGCAGAAGTCCACACAGGGATACCTGTAAGAGTATTGCAATGCCTAACCATGCGATTGCTGTAGGCGGGAACACTCCCATTTAGAAATTGTATGCCTTTTGCAACAGCTATCCTATCAAGCCACACCACGCCCTTGCTCATTTGCACAATTGGCTGAGCTTCCTTTTCAACCACGCCCCTCCTCCCAACCACTGGCTGCCTCCATTCTAGCCACAGTGATGGTACTGCCTGTGATCTCCTTTACCTGTGCTGGACTTTAGTGATCAGACGGTGGAGATTCTGCCATCCGTCGTAGCAGGAAGTCCCAGAGCCCTGCTCCCAGCCAGAGTCCTACCCCGAGGCCAGCTAAAGCGAGGAAGAAACAGGATGGAGGGGGATCCCTACCTGCCACCCCAGCCGACAAAGAAACAACAGCTGCCACAACACCAGAGCTTTTATTGAACAGCATCACAGCTCAGGCAGGTTCTGGAAGGGGGGAAAAGGGAAGAAGATATGAACGGAGCTGCCAACCTTCCTGGTCTCCTATGCTTGAGTAGGGCTTCACCTGTTATGCAACTGTCTAGCAAGATGCTCTCAAAGCTACAGTAGCTGGGTTAAGAAGGTTGGAGCAGAGGACCAGGAATCTGGCATCTGCTGGTTTTGCTGTAGACCTCACTAGGAATCTGACTGAGGAAAGTCCTGCCTTCCAACCCAGCTGGAATGCTGCCTGTGGAAAGCCAAGGAAGACAGGAAGAGTGTAATGGTCAACTGCTACAAATCATAGAATCATAGAGTTGGAAGAGACCACAAGGGCCATCCAGTCCAACCCCCTGCCAAGCAGGAAACACCATCAAAGCATTCTTGACATATGCCTGTCAAGTCAAGCCTCTGCTTAAAGACCTCCAAAGAAGGAGAGTCCACCACACTCCTTGGTAGCAAATTCCACTGCCGAACAGCTCTTACTGTCAGGAAGTTCTTCCTAATGTTTTGGTGGAAACTTCTTTCTTGTAGTTTGAATCCATTGCTCTGTGTCCGCTTCTCTGGAGCAGCAGAAAACAACCTTTCTCCCTCCTCAATATGACATCCTTTTATATATTTGAACATGGCTATCATATCACCCCTTAACCTTCTCTTCTCCAGGCTAAACATACCCAGCTCCCTAAGCCGTTCCTCATAAGGCATCGTTTCCAGGCCTTTGACCATTTTGGTTGCCCTCTTCTGCACATGTTCCAGCTTGTCAGTATCCTTCTTGAACTGTGGTGCCCAGAACTGGACACAGTACTCCAGGTGAGGTCTGACCAGAGCAGAATACAGTGGTACTATTACTTCCCTTGATCTAGATGCTATACTCCTATTGATGCAGCCCAGAATTGCATTGGCTTTTTTAGCTGCTGCATCACACTGCTGACTCATGTCAAGTTTGTGGTCTACCAAGACTCCTAGATCCTTTTCACAAGCTCTGGATCCGAAGCCCCAGTAACACCCCCCCCCCCCAATTAAGGGAGAGAGTATAGTCACTGATTAGATGCTTTCTCCATCTTGTATGGATTTGCCACAGAGTTCTGTTAAGCACAGGTCTGTTCTGCAGAGATAGGTTTTGTGTATTTGTGGGTAGTTTTTAAAGGAAAATCCACCAGTTTTTCACACACACACACACACACACACACACACACACACACACAAAGTTTGAGGATTGTCTCTCTCTCTTTAACATTTTACAGCCTCTAATGCTTCTTCTGAATAGAGTAGAACAAAAATTGGCTCTAAAATGTTTCAAGGAAGTGATGGTACATGATAATGTGCATTTCTGCCTGCAGGCCCCCCCCAGTACAATGTCCTTGTAAGGCTACCATGGGTGGGGGGTGGGGGAAGGCTGCCCCCAAAGGTACATAGGGACAGCCATCCTTTTCTCTGCACAATTCCCTGGAAAGACTTTAATGTTGTGATGTACAGTTTCTTCCTGGGAGCATTTCAAAGCAGCTGTTTTACTGCACAGCCATGGAGGAAGTGTTATCTTTTCTAAGCCAGTGGGAAATGTTAAGGAAAGAAAGAGGCAGCCCTCGGATCACCTTGTAGCTACGGAATGAACCCATCCACAGATCGAATAATCAGACATGTGGCTTAATCTGCAGATTTATGTCCTGATCTGTGCCTGGGTCTGAGGGGGGTAAGCTCGGTCAGTTTCCTCCAAAATGTGGAGTGAATTAGAATCCTCGTACACCATAGCAAAGACATAGTTTCCATCGTTCGCATGGGATTATGGATAAGTAGCATGCATTTTTTTAGCCATTGTACTCCGATACACAGACTCCGGCCTTCTTTCGCTTACCTGTGTGTGGTGCTTGTCCTTCCACCCCCAACTGAAGGAGTTGCTGTTTGTGTTCGGAGCCCTGGGGCAGTGTACCTGTAGGAGTTCTGAGGAGAGAAGTGTTAGCAATGCGCTCTTTTTCCGTTCCGTTCATCCAAAAGTATCCTTTCGCCATGTTGCCCACCACCAAGTTCCCCCTTGTGTGCGCAACATGACTGATACAGCCTCATGTTGCCAGTCTTCTCTTCTGACTCGCAGTCTCTTTAGCGGCAGGGCTGGCCCTACCATTAGGCAAAGTGAGGTGGCTGCCTCAGACAGCTGGTTCTGGTTGTCAGGAAATGACAGCAAATTGTGTGTGTGTGTGTGTGTGTGTTTTTTTTTAAAAAAAATTACAATTATAGTTTCACTCCCAGGGAAAGGCTGCTGTGGAATTTTATGTCTCAGATGCCAAAATACTTCGGCCAGCTGTGGAAAACATGCTCCTTGATTTGGGCAGGAGGTGGTGCCCTTTGCTGTTCTGTCTCAGGCAGCAAAATGCCTTGGGCCAGCCCTGCTGGTGATGAGCAATGATGAGATGCAGAGAGAAGCCTCCTTCACCCATTGTAATTGCATGGGCCTCCCTTCCCTGTCCCGCCCCCCTGCCCAAACCTTAAAGTGTTTGGGTGCACAGATCGGGAGCTTAAAAGGGAAACAGGCGGAGGCTTGCAAAAGCCTTTGTGAGTCTCCCTTGCTCCCCCTTTATGATCAGAGCACATGGGATTTGGGCAGGTGGACACCGGGAAATTTTGGCCTGCAAGGCAGAAGCTGATAAGGATCTGACGCATGGGACCAAAAGGTTTTCCCATCCCTGCTCTACTACAACATAATATTGATGTACTGTAACAGTTAAGGCTTTAGAGTTCTCAGAGCGCTTCCCAGCAAGCTCCTTAATTAACCTTTGACCAAGGCCTGACTTTTGAGGGGGCTGTTGCCAAAGGGATCCCTCATGAGGCCCCTCCACTGTTGGCAGAATGTTGCCTTTTACCCTCCAACATTTCTCTGATGAAAACAGAGATGTCCTAAGGCAGTGAGGGTGAACCTTTTAGAGATCGAGTGCCCAAACTGCAACCCAAAACCCAAAGTGCCAACATGGCAATTTAACCTGAATACTAAGTTTAGAAAAACAACAACTCGTACACGCTTGGAGCGTGAGTAGTTCATGTGATGCGCTCAGCTGGCTCCGCCTGACTCAGTCGAGGGGCACAGAACGGAGCGGGAGCAGCTGGGCTGGGCAGGGCAGAGGTGCGGGTGTTGTGAGAAATGTCCTCATGCGCATGTGGAGAGGGGGAGGGGAGCAGCTCAGCCCCATGTCCCTCTGGCTTTCTAGTAACGAACTCTGTGCTGGGGCGATGGCGCGCGTGCCCACGGAGAGGGTTCTGAGTGCCCCTTCTGGTATGCATGCCATAGGTTCGCCACCACTGTCCTAAGGAAAAGCAGAGACATTCTGGGATTAAATCAGAAACCGGGACAGCTTCTCTAAATCCAGGACTGTCCCTGGAAAATAGGGACACTTGAAGGGGCTGTTGCCTTCTGCTGGCAGTGACAAACCACCATCTTAAATTTCCCACAATGCCTCCAACAGAGTGTCTCTCTGGAGCATTGTAGGAAATCAAAATGCTGGTCCTGGTGGTAAGTCATGGTGATTAGGGTGGGGATTAAAATAGTAACTCATAAATTCAGATGCCTGAGCCAGCCAGGCATTGGCACTGACAGGCCCTGCATAGGGTTGCCATATTTCAAAAAGTAAAATTCCTGACACACCCGCAAAATTGTTGAGGTTCTTAAAGGAATTGTTGAGCTTTTTTGGGGGGGGAAACAACCCCAAATTGTTCAGCTTCTTTGGAGAAAGAACCCCCCAATAGTGATTTTAAGCTTTTTCCATCGTGTTGCTATACATACGGGTTTTCAATGACATTTTGCCACTTTCTGCAAAATTGCCCCCGATGCCATTTTTACATCTGAAAAACAGGACATGTCAGGAATTTTCCTGACGTATGGCAAGCCTACCTGCAGTTACCTGATGGTACCAGGTTCTGGTGAACAGCCTGCCCTTTTCCTTTAACAATTGGCAGATCTACACCATACATTTCAAAGTACATTCAAAGCACAACCCCCCATCAAGAATCCTGGGAATAGTAGATTTATAAGGGTTTTGGGAACTGTAGCTCTGTGAGGAGGAACTGGGAACTGTAGCTCCTACATGGCTGTTACTTGGATGACTGTTAGCTGCTTGAGGGAGGGTTACTCATGTCTTGCTCAAGGGCCCTTTATAACCTGTAGCCAACCCTGTTTATGGATTGCTGTCGCTGAAAAGGGGTTATGTCAAATAGTAATAGAGTGCTTCTAGAACTAGTTGTTAGAAAGGACATTTTCCAGCTTGTTATTAATTTGCTGGATAAGGAATTATAATAAAATGCACTTAAAATTATTGTCTTTGGGAATGATAAATATAAACAACGCCTTGAAAACCATGTCCCCCAGGCTAGTTATTACTGTCATAATCTATTTCTCTTCAGAAAAGTGTGTGTTTAAAAAATATTTTGCAGCTGCAGGGACTTAAAGCAAGATGTGTTCACCCCCAGCACAGCTGCAGCTTGAATATTTAAATATTCGATTTACCCAGTAGACATTCCCAGGTTACTTACACAGATATTTAAAATATAAACACTTTCAAATGGGAATAGGGGAAACAATGAGTTTAGGAAGAGGCAATTCAAAACATGTGCGTTTCACTGCAGCATAGAATCTAGTAAAGACGAGAAAGAAAATAAATGCTATGCCTTATGAGGGTGGCTGATGCTTTGAAGGAGACTGTCGAGTGCCTCCAACCCACAGGTTCGGCTGCAAGATCCAATTGCTGCCAGTCTACGTGAACTAGCTGGGGTAAAGGTGAGCTATTTTCAATCAAAAACAGCAACAACAGCTGTAACTCCAAAGCTCGAAATGGGAACAAAGGAATTTGCCTTATACCGATGCAGACTGGTCCATCTACGTTGATTGGCAGCAGAGAGCTGGGACAAAGCATTTAGCTACATACCTTACCCATCTCTTCATTGTGTTATTTCCTGCTGCCGTTTCCTGTTTGTTCATCATTGTTGCAGCTAGGTAATTTTCAACCCTGGGCTTAGTGGGTAAGTGTGCTTGTGTGCTTTAGGTGGCCATGTGCATTACTTTGGATGTGAAACACACAATTGAAATTTCTCTCTCACATCACCTCCTTTGTCTACTCCAATCAACAAACAGGGAAACGAAAAGCTGGTTGTCAACAGAAGCAGATTTAGGGCAGTGTGACTTCCCTATGCAGGGCTGCCTTCAGATGTCTTCTAAAGGTTGCATAGTTACTTATCTTCTTGGCCTGGGGGTCGCATAACTCCTTAGCCTCTAACATTTCTACAATGAAAATAGGGACATCCTAAGGACCATTGGGACATTCCAGGATCAAATGAGAAACCGGAACGGCTTCTGTAAATCCGGCACTGTCCCTGGAAAATAGGGACACTTGGAGGGTCTGACCTTATGGTACAGATACACCAGTGCAATTGTAAGAAGTGAAAAGTCATCTCCACTTATGCAAACCATCACTTTTCACATCTACAATCGCTGGTTTCTTCAATGTAAGTAAACTGCATATTTGCTTAGACAGCTGCCATTAGAGCTTCAATGGCCTTTCAATCAAAACCAAATTCTGGTGTCAGTTATTCAGTTTCAGCAAAACTGATTTGTATCAGAGTTCCCCAAAGCATAATGGAGCACTTTCAAATTTATACATGTATAGCCTGTAACACACAAATCTATAAGGAGATTAGTATGTAGGTTAGGTAGAATTTCCCTTCTTGAATAGGAAGATTGTGCAAGAATGAACTATTTCTATGGACGCACTAGAAGTATCTTATGGTAGGAAATCATGAACAGGATTTCATTGCAAGATGCTTCTTGGCAATAAATATGCTTATATTTCTATACTGTCATGCTGCAGGTAAATGGCTTTTGAAATCCTTTGGGATTATAGGAAATATGTAAGAATCAAACATTCCACTGTGACACACACACACACACAAAACCCAGACAAATGTAACATTGAAACATGTCCAAGCAATAATCAGAAGAAACAAACTCATACACCTAATCATAAATAAGAATTTTATCCCAATCCTTTACGTAACTAACACAACATTATCCAAGTGTTTGGGACTACAACTCCTATCAGCCCCAGCCAGCATGGCCAATGGTGAAGGATAATGGGAGATGTAGTTCATGACATCATAAGACCCCTATGTTGGCTACCCCTGCTTTAATTGGTGAGCTTATTTCATGAATATTTGGTACTAGTTAACTTTATGCAAGTGTATAATGCGTTGCTCCATTTACTTTCAATATACCATACGGCCACTTAATTGCTCCTCTCTATACCTTGGAATCCAAGTAAAAATATGAACTGAGGAGAAAGCTTTCCATCTGCTATTATATTTGTGGTTATCAAAGAGCAGTCATCAGAGCTGAAGATGAAAATCCATGAGCTAGTGTGGAAAGGGGATAGTTAAGGTCTCCTGGGACTGATGTAAATTGCTGGGCTGGGGGTGATGGGAAATGTAGTCCAAAACACATGGAAGGCACTAGGTTTAAGGATCCGAGCAACTCCAGCCCTCATTCAGGCACAATTACCATCCCTGCCCCACTCCAGATGTTCTACAGAATTCCATGAAATGTAAGATACAATAATAATGTGCCTTACAATATTTTCTATCTCGGGTGGTCCCAGAATAACTTGACCAGCCATATGCACCTTGAATCCAGGCACTGGGTGGGGCATTTGCTGCTCTGCTCCAGGTAGAAAACTACCTAGGATGTAAGTGAGCCAGCTGAAATGCTTTTGTTAATTAGACTTCCATCTGGCTTCCTTTGCTTTGGACCAGGGGAAACCTGGGAAATATTAACTCTGTAGGGGAAATGCCCCTGCATCCCCCAACACTGTCCCCCTGCAGGTCCTGGCCTCCTCCTTGCCCCCTCCATTGCCCCCATGCTGCTGCCAGTGGTGCTATGGTGGAAGTGAGGAGTTGAGCCACATCTGCCACTTGAGTCCTGTTGCTTCGCCTCGCCCCATGGAAGCACTGGTGTTGCTTTGACTGAGCAAAAGTGGTGGCGTAGGAAGGGGGGTGCGGTGGGTGCGGGCTGCCCTGGGTGTCATCACTGAGGGGTGTGTGACCGCGGGGCCTGGCCTGCAGTGCGTCCGAGCCACATGTCTCTCCTGGGGAGTGATGCGGTGGCTCGGGCACCTGCAGGCCCTGCACTGCCCAAAACGGCAATGTGGGGCTTGTGGACTCCGTGGAGGTTCTGCGCAGCATGCTTTGCCCCGGCTTGCAGGGCATTTACGCTGCCCCGGACGCCCAAGCAGCTAGCTACGCCACTGTCAAAAAGACAGATTACTATCTTAATATACTGGTGTATTTTTATGAATAGCCCGTTTCTATGAAAAAGCCTTTTCTGGAGGTTTTCTATAAGAGATAGAAAACGGTTATAATATTTGTAGGATACTGATTATACGAGTAACTCAGAACTATAATATTAATACACACCATTATCCATAATGCACCCCAAATCCTATATTTTCCTCTAGAAAGCCAATTAAACAGGCCCCAAAAGTTACCAGAAAGAACAAGAAAAATACCAAACTTGGTCGTAATACTGAATAACACAGGGTGGTGACCCCAAAATGGGCATTTTCTGTTGTTGCCTCTGTGCTTTGGAATGTTATTTTCTCTGCCACACTTTAAGCAGCATCCATCAGTTGCTTCAGATGTCTTGCAAAGATGTATCTTTTTTTGCCCAGGCTTTCCTTAACCCATAAGACTGGACCCTGTTTGTACTGAATTTCCGTGTTTTCCTGGTTTTTTATAGCAATACTTCACTAGTTATGTTTTTATGATACTGTTTTGCTGTATTAATGTTGTGCTTTTGTATACTTGCTTACGAATTTTTCAATAGCAAGGGATTTCGAAAGGCTTTTGAATAAAGAAAGAAAACCTCTGTTTAAAACTTTGATGCATGAATATCTACAGCTATTTAAAAACACAATTACTCATATATATTTGCACAGATATCTGGAAAATACTGTTTCCATTTACTCAAATGCAGTAACAGCTGTGTGTGGGTTGTTTTTTTTAAACACACACCAGAAGAACCTTTCTTGGCCCCCCTTTTATGAGATACCTAAACATTTATCAGCATCTTGAAAAATAGTCTCTCTTTCGCGTGGTTCATTTAGTAGATGTTTCCTGGTGGTTTTTTCTTTTCATTTTATTTGATTTGGACTAATAATCCCTAAAGGGAAAAATGATTTTATAAGCAGAAGGGGTGCACATAGCCAATCCTGAAATGAAATGAAGCATATCAGAGGAATTTTGGGCTTCTCAGAGGTAAAACACAATCTGTATGAGGTGGCAAAGTCAAAGCAGTAATCTCTGGGGTGCTTCATGGTGGCTCAGTGAATCAGATGTAAAACAAAACAAAACAAAACAAAACACCACAACAAAAATGCAGACAAGTGTTTGTCAAAAGAGAAACCAAACATCTCTAAGATTACTGAGAAATACCACAGTGGGGTGGTAGAAGAAGGGAGATGGAAGACCATTGGGGAGAAAGGGTGGAGGGGTTTTTGACTGACAGGCCAAGCTTATAATCAGAGGGAATGTTTTATTTGGAAAGCTAATCCCTTTAAATTATTTCCCCCTCCTAATCAACTTCAAAGGTGCCTATCATAAACATCTCTAGACCTATTTGTCTGCAATTTGGCAATTTTCTTACCCAGGAGCACCTCTCTATGCCTAAAAAAATCAAGGAAGTTTAAATCATTCCTTTGCCCACTACCCCAAAACTCTAATGACTTCCTTTGTCAAAAAACCACTGCAGACAATTTCTAAAATTGGGCAGGAGTCGTGCCCTCAAATTTCAATGTGGCCTACAAATTTCACCCACTTCTGCAGCAAAAGGAAAAGGTCCCTTAGAAAACAAGATCAAACTTTAAAGGTGCTGGGCGCCAAATCCCGATTTGCCTGTAATTTAGCAGGCTCTGTCCACTCTGGAGGGGCCAATATGCCTATAAATTTCATCTGCCTGTTGAAAAGAGGAAAATTATGACCCTTTAACAAACATTCTTAACAGGGCAGGGGAAGAGAGGACATGAAGTTGACTCAGATCAACCTTGAGCTGAATCTGCCAGTTCCCAAAGTGCTTTGGGCCAAGGTGGGCTGAATTGAGGTTCAAACCCAATCTTATGATCGGTGCACACACCTAAAAAATAGTCTCCTCTGGTCATGCTGAAAATTATCACTTTCACTGTGTATTCCGTTTAAATGAAAAATGTTCCTGGTATCTTTGGCTTGAAAAAAAATACTTTAAAAAATTATATACTGCAGTTCTGTTGGTTTTTGTTGCATTACTCATCTCAATCTGCCATTCATCTCAACAACCCAGGTCAAGGGCTTTGCCTGCATTCTCTCTTTTATTTCCGTTGTTTCAAATGTGGACAAAGTGATTCAGGGGGCTCAAGAGGACAGTCTTGTGTGGAGAGCGTTTAGTTTGGTGGGGCCTTCATTTGATTTCCTTGGGCATCTAGAGCCCTGAATGTGATTTGCTAACACCCAGACCTGCAGAAACAACCATGATGGCCTTGGATGTTGATACTATGGGAACAAATAAAAACCAGCTTTCTTATGCACATGAGACGTTCTTCTGTTGTTTGTAAAAACATTGCGACAGCTTAAAAACTACTATAATATGCAGCCATTAAAAAAAATAGATATGGCTGCTTCATCCAGTGGACACAATGTGGGTTGTATGGTAGCAACATAAACATGAGTGCTTTGTTGTAGGATGTTTCATGTTGTTGGCCATGGAGTGGACAGTTTCCATGGCAAATGAGGCTTGTTGGGAAGGCAGAGATACTGTGGGCACATCCTGCATTGAGCAGGGGGCTGGAATCCAAGGTCCTGTCAAACTCCATGGTTCTAAATTCCAACAGAGAGGACATGAACCGCTACTTTAAAGTATGTTTCACCTTGGAGAGGGATGCAGGGTAGCAGTCTCTCACTCCCCAACCTGATCTCTGCAGAATCCTTTATGAAATTCATGGTCCTATTCAAAGACCTATTCCAGTGGGCCTGTTGCGGCTGAATAGGCAAAGAAGAACATGATGAATGACTCAATGCAATGCCTATTCATTTTCACCCGACAAGTATCGCAAGGAGGATGACGGAAGTCTTCAGGCTGCTTCCACATGGGGCACACTCTGTGGAATAGACATGCGTTGTTCACTCACTTTTTACGAGGCACGTGCATGATGTTGTGAGCTAAACACCAGCCTCCTATGTTATCCCCCTTCAGCTTCCTTCCTCCCCACCACCCCAGAGTTCAGACAATCTGACTTTTAAAAAACACAATGGAAGGACGACACAATTTTCCCATCCAAGACATTGCACAGCTGCTGAATAACTTTGGGGGCAAGTTATGGCCTGTAAAGCTTGCTCTAGTCATTTCCTTGTACATCTTTGCCTCCCAAAGGCTTGCACAGCTGTTAGTTGCAGCAGCCCTGGCTACAAGCTCCCCAGGCAAATAGTGGCTCTGGGGCTGGCCAGGGGGGTAGTGGTTGCCAGGATCTGAGGCAGCCTTGGAGCAAGCAAGCAAGCAAGCAAGCAAGCAAGCAAGCAAGCAAGCAAGCAAGCAAGCAAGCGGGGTGAGGGAGCCCAGCCAGCCAGTCCACCAGCCCTTGCTATTGGGAAAGGACAGACAAATGGGAGGCCAGGCAGGCAGGCGCTGCACAGGCCTTTCTTGTGCTTCCTATGTGCAAGGCCTGCCTGGGAACTGAGTGCTTTTCCGCCATGCAGGCGTGGAAGCGTCCATTGCTATCACTGCTGCTTCCCAAGGTAAGGTGCTGGCCTCACATTCACCTTTGGCCAGTCTTCATTGGGCCACTAAGGTGGGGGCATCCTTTTCCCAGGCTCCTGTAAGGCAATGTGAGAAGGTACCTCTCTTTGGGGTGGAGTCCTCAGCAGCTGCCCAGAGGACTCCTAAGGAGAGGAGGCTGAGGAAACACCCCACAAGGGAGGGTGTTTGAAAAAGGGTGAGAGGCTGCCAGCTCTTCAGGCAAGGGGTGACACAAATGGGCTCCTGAGCCCCACAGGGATGCTGCAGAAAGAATGTAGCTGGTCAAGGGAGCCATGGACCCAAAAAGGTCGAAATCTCCTGTCATATACAAATTTAAATATGTGAGGGTTTGGACTACTCTGGTTTAATTTGAATAGCGGGGAAGTGGCTTAACAGCTAAATGATAAGGACAAGGCCATAGCTGTATAATGTAACACCAGCTGGCTTTTTATTCAACTGTAATATCAAAAAAAGGTTGCTACCCTTAAATGAAATAAATGGTAAAGCACGACCAAGGGGTCACCTTTAAACTTGATCTGCATATCATTTAGGATGTGTGGGTATAAGCTACTATTTGAAATGTTTCCAAATCCCTCTGTTATTATCTTCCAGATAGACGTCTGCCTAAAATATACATTTTTTAAAATTAGAAAACATAACCTGCAAATAAAGCAGAAGCAGGGCACGGACATGCTAATGAAATATAATGACCTGTTTGCGTTAAAACAACAAATGAAATGAAATGTAGCACTTAAATGAACCTGATCCGGAATTTCTTCCATCTCAAAAGCTGCCAATGAACTAAAATTGTACATGTCCAGAAATACTCATGCTAAGATGATATTAAAAATATGGAGATGGGTATGGGACAATTGGGGGCTTGGGGTTAGGGTGGACACATATCACCAAAATGTTTTGGGCCTTTCTCCCGAGGGAAATCAAGCAGTTCCCTTCTTTATCTGCATTCAGGAAGTGTGGAAACTCTTTACTTAATTTATCCAGGCTTTTAGTCATTGGTTTTATGAAGTTTTTTTTTATTCTGTTAGTTTTAACTGCTCTCTGCAATATGTTATAAGATTGTTTTGAATTGTGTTGTGCTTCTTTTATTCTTGTAAGCCCCTCTGAGCTTCCTTTGGGGAAGAAGGCTATGTTATACATTTGAAATTAATAAACAAAACATGAAAAGGACACCAGCTGATAAAAATGTGCACACGGCCATTTATATGTATAGTTACAAATTTCGAAATAAATACCCTAATTTAAACAGAGATACAGCACATCTCACCATAGTAGGAAAGACTTGACCAGGTGACCTATGTTTCTGCCTGCTTATTCTATTGCCCTGGCGCTAACTTCTGATGGATACCCCAGATGCACAGGCCCGGCTCGCCCATTGACTCTAGTAGCGCAATGCACCACTGCGCCTGGGCGATCAGGGGGCGTGAGGGGCGCCCCAGCAGGTGGGGGAGCTTCGCGGCGGCCTCCCTTTTCCCTCCACCAGTCGCGCCACGAGAGCAGGGAGGGAAGCGAGCGGAACAGGGGCACTAGCGCCAGGGTCATCCCTGCAGATGCACTCCCCTTTTTGTGGTTCCCTAGCCTTAAACTGCATTTGGACCACACAGCCCTTTGGTGTGGGACTCATTCAAATAGAAGACAGCCTTTCAAATGGAGGATTTCCCCCTGAAAAGTAGATAAAGAAGCCAAATTACTCAACAGCTAGTCATAATCAGCTCTACAACCGTCAAGGAATGGTCTGCCCTTCCTTACCAAAGAAGACAAACCAAACGCTGACGCAAAAACTGAAAGAAACAAGGCAAAAATCCATGGTTTTCTGCAGAGATACTCATCTCAGCACCACTTTAAGAAAATCTACTGTAATATTAAATGCACACCCACTCTGGCTCGGCTCATCCACCGGCTCTGCCACTCAGGACGAAGTAAAAAATCCTTAGTGCCAGAAATCTGTGAATAATCAATCTTTCAGAATGGTTTGGCACTCCCTGTATATTAACATTAAACAGGCACCTTCATTAATACAATTTTAAGTGCCTGCTAAAACCTTTTTTCAAAAGAAAGAAAAAAACAGCAAACCAGTCTGGACATATAATTCAGTCATGAATACTTGTTTTAAATATCTGTTCATTTAACCTGCATGCTGTCGATAAATATTTTACGAGTTTATGTACACTGCTTAGTGTTTATTATTATTATTAAGTGATTTATAAATTTAATTGTGTGTAAGAGCGTGTGCACTAAAATCACACTGCAGCAAAAAACAACGAGCCTCATTTTTTTCACATTTCCCATACCTGCCGACGGAGTATGGGAGGAGCCTGAAGAGACCCCCATAATTTACTCTCGTCCTCCTGAACAGAACCAAACTCTGCAGGCAGGAAGTCTGCCATCTTCTCCCCTCGGACTGCACAGAATGGAAGGCCTTCACTGCCCTCAATTTCTTTATGCTCAGTTGAGAATTCCAGCCTACCTCCCAGGGCTTGGAATGTGGCAGAGATCCTCTAATGCCTCCTGTTATTCCTGAAATTGACTCAGCAGGTTAAGGGGTGATATGATAGCCATGTTCAAATACATGAAAGGATGTCATATGGAGGAGGGAGAAAGATTGTTTTCGGCTGCTCCAGAAAAGCGGACACGGAGCAATGGATTTAAACTTCAAGAAAGAAGATTCCACCTAAACATTAGGAAGAACTTCCTGACAGTAAGAGCTGTTCGGCAGTGGGATTTGCTACCAAGGAGTGTGGTGGAGTCTCCTTCCTTGGAGGTCTTTAAGCAGAGGCTTGACTTGACAGGCATATGTCAAGAATGCTTTGATGGTGTTTCCTGCTTGGCAGGGGGTTGGACTGGATGGCCCTTGTGGTCTCTTCCAACTCTATGATTCTATGATTCTATGCATAAATGTACTCCAGACAGTATTCTGTTGGATGGGAATTTCTGATGGGAATTTCTGGGGGACTTACAGCTTCACCCTGCCTTTAAACCACAGTTTTGCTGACAAAGGTCATATATGCTCTTATAGGCAGAAAGCTATACAAATGACTTCGCTAACAATGACATGAAAACTGTAGGTTCTGCTATTTTGGGTGGACTGGGACTGCAAAAGAGACAAATGAGTAGACCTGCAGGATTGGCTCTGGACTCCATCAAATACAGTTTTCCTGTATTCTCAATGGCCTCCCTAGTCACTCAAAGCGACTCACAGTATAATAAAAGAATAAAACTAATATGAAGCTAAAACTCTCTAAGATAAAAGGCCAAAAGTCTGAATGAAAATAATTTTGCTTTGTTTGGATGACAGAAGGCTTTGATGAGCTTTAATTGCACAAACATAAATCTCCAGATATGCACTTGAATCCCTCATGCAAAATATTGACAGCCTCGAGATGTCCAAGAAGTATTGTGGCACCTTAAAAGGTGCTATGAAAGGCAAAGATTTGATGTGTATCCCTGCCACGGTTATTACTTTTTTCTGGAAAAATTGAGAGAAGGGAAAACTGGAAATGTTTGTTTTGTTTTGTGCTGAAAACCTGTTACAAAAAGTAATCAGTTTTAGAAATAAGTTCTTAAACATATATAAGCAATTCATACAGATGCTGTATTCCTTTCTCTCAGTGTGTGTGTGTGTGTGTGTGTGTGTCAGCTAGTATCCAGTCTACCAGGAGTAAAGTCTAATGTACTCAAGACGCTATAGAATATTAGGTTTATTTCCACTGTAGTTAACTTGACTTACAAATAATGGCCTCCTTTGAGCTTTACGCTAATAAAATATTTAGCAGTTGGCATCTATCTTTAGACAGCATGGATCAAGAGGTGTCAATATTAGGCAGAGTGTCCCTACTGGCTGTCTCATCATCTCTGGAATGAAACAACTTAGAAGAAAAGACAGAATGAATTGTTTTAAGCATTTGAAGCAGAAAGCAATATCTGCTTAGAATAACCGGATCCGTGTTTGCATGCAGCAAAAACAAATTAAACAACTCTGTGTGCTACTGTGTTCTTAATCATGACCATGTTTAGAAGACAGACCCCACAGATCTATCAGGTTTCCTTCCTATTGCGATTCCTGCTAAATAACTTGCTGTTGTGATTGTGATGTGAGTGGATTGTGAAGAATGGCTGAAGAGTTGTACATAAAAGTAAGAAGAAGAAGAAGAAGAAGAAGAAGAAGAAGAAGAAGAAGAAGAAGAAGAAGAAGAAGAAGAAGAAGAAGAAGAAGAGGAGGAGGAGGAAGAAGAAATTGAACCATCTTCCTTTGTAAATTCAAAGAAGAAAGTAGAGTTTGAATCTACAAAGGAAGAGCGTTCAGTTTTTGCCCTAACCCTTGGTAGTGGTTTGTGAGAAGATGCAAAGGAACTGAGAGGCATTATGCCACAGCTGAACACATTGTGCATGGATGAAACCATACAACCCACACCAGACACTTCCAGTTGGTGATGTTTCCATGGACTGATAGGTGTTGATAGAAGCAAAGTGATAAGTTTTTCTGTCTGAACAGCGGGTTGAAGCCCTACTCAGTAGAATGGAAAGGGTAGTAAAGACCTGACATCTCTGTTAGGTGCCATTCTGCTCGACATGCTGAAATCCAGTACTGATCATCTGAACCATCACTGGGGACTTAGCTACCCATGTTCGATATTCTGTTGCAGGTTGTATACCTCAAAATACCGGTTGTTGGGTATCACAAGTGGGGAAGGGTGCTGTTGCACTCAGGCCCTGCTTGTGAGCCCCTGTGAGAACAGGATGTACTTTATGCTAGAAATGTGACTCTGTTTTGGCCTATAACTGCCCTTCTGGCCTATAACTGCCCTTCCTTTTGCAAAGCCTGCACCCTTCTCTGCTCCCATTTTATGTGTCTCTGCACGTTTCAAAATGTAGACATGAGCTCCAGATTTGATGTTGTTGGTTTCCTTTTTTGATTCCCCCCTCTATTCTGCAAAATATCCACTTTCCCCATAGCATCTCTCTCCTCCCTTACAACATCCATGCATTATTTGCCCACATTCTGTTCACTGTACTTCCCCACCCCCAAATTGGCTGTATTCCCTCTTCCTGCACCTGCACAGAGCCTTCAATTGTCATTATTCATCTAACTGGGTATTTGCAATCTGACAATTTCCCATGCTGTTTACTTTATTTAACAGTGCAGGCCTTCTCTCTCTTTCACCTCCTTTCTTTCTGCCTTTTAACCAGGTAGGGTGCTCCTTTGGCTGGGACCTGATACTACCCTCTTCCGAAGCCTGTTTGGATTCCCAGCACATATACATGTGAAACACCCACTTTGCTATTAAGAGGAATGACTATTAATGCAGGTACGCAATTCAATGCGCACCAATTTTAAGAGAATAAAAGCAGAGAGCTCTTTTCAAGGAAACTCTTTGATCCAATGCACACAAGTTTAAAATGATTGGATTGATGCTTATAGAAGCTTCATGTGTATCTCTCTGTCTGAGAGATGGATCTTAAGAAACTTTAGTCTAAAAGTATGAACTGCTGATATTTCTCTCTCTCTCTCTCTCTTGGAAACATCGTGAGATGGTATGACAGCTCTGCAGAAGGATGAGTCTATTGTGATTAAGCCTACTGATAGAAGGGGTATGATTGTCATTTTAGATCCCAAGGATTATGTGTCAAAAGTCAAAAGACAAGTATAAGACTTGAGTGATTGTATCCCTATTGACAAAAATCCTATTCAATTATTATGGATAGCAAAGAAACAAACAAAAATTAAAAAACAAACAAACCCAGTATTATATTATTGTCTATTCTTACTGTGAGTGATCCTTTTGGGAAAATATGGATAAGGATCACTTTCCCTTCCTTGTTTGAAGTCTCTCAAGATTTGCATATTCAGGATTGATAACTTGCTGCTATTAAATAACATTTTCTAAAATCAAATATGTGGATTGTAATTCACTTTAAAAATAATTAAATTCGCTAATTTTACTCATGTGTAACGATCGGGTGCTCCAGCAATGGGCTCATGATATAAATAGAAATGAACTTTCTTCTGCAGGAAAAGGCAGACAATAGACAACTGAACAAACATAATGTTCTTAAAGGAAAGAGCCAGTGAGCAAGGATTCAATGAACTTCAATGCCCCTAAGGCCTAAAGGTCAGTTGAATGCTGTTTTGTAACAGTATTTTGTAGCTCTGCGGAATAAATTGCTTTCATTCGCTAAGTGGTGAAAGATTCTCCACCAGTCCACATGCCAGCACAGATCCACTGGGAGCCAGCAGAGCTATGCCAATTTACACCACAGAAAAAGAAAAAGAAAAAATGAACGAGAAAGAAATCCAGAGAAAACTGCTTAAGCCCAAATATGTCTACTCAGAAGTCAGTCCCACTCTCAGTATTTATTATTATTATTTAAAAAAGTAGATTTCCTCAGGACAGAGGAACCTGTGGCCTCTTGTCGCCTTTTTCAGATCATGCCTTTTTGCCCAACCTAACCACAGAAACCAGTGCAATTTAGGATACATTTGTTTCCAAGCCCATAGCCAGAAATTTTGCCAAGGCAGGAGAGGCAAATAGCCTACATTGCAAATATCTGTATAATAGCAGAAACCTAAATGCAAGCAATCCATTATGTTTTAAATAATTTATTATAATTAAAATTTATTTGTTATTAAAAATATCTGTTTAAAAACAATAGCACACGAGTGCCTATCGCTTTATTCCAAAGTTAGAGAGGGAAAAACTAAGTACTAAATGCCCACAAAGCTACACACAAGCGAAAATAAATGAATAATGTCATGTACCCAATCTGTTCCCAAGTCAGGAAAATCAATGTCAATCCTTGCAACCAGAAAAATTAATGCAGCCACGGCCAAATGGAGAAAAACAACTGCCATAATTGACAAGGAAGAGAAGTTCAGAAATCCTCCCCACCTCTCCTGCTTCATTGCCCTGTACAAGCAGCAGAAGGAAATGAAGCTGGACTTCATTGCTTTCCTGGCTTGTCAATCAGGTTCTGAGCATTTGGAAAGAATGCTGCCTGCACATTTCCCCTGCTCTGCACAAATTAAGTGCTTGTAAATCTGAAATTCCAGTGAAGGCTCTGGATTTTGGCAAGTCCCCTTCGGCAACCTTCCTATCAGGTTTTTCTCTCTCTGTCTCTCTCTCTCTCTGTGTGTGTCTCAGTTCAAAAACAGCGAGGTGGAGACCATGTCTACCTTTGACTTCCCCAACGTTACCCATGGAGTCCTGTTACAGCAAAGCAATGCCAGACCAAATAAGCCCCATGCTCATGAGGAACATAGGAAGCTTCTTTGAAGGTAAGGCTCCATTAAGAGTCAGGGTGGAAGGAATAAGGAGGTAAAGGAGTATGGCTGGCTCCAGAGAGGGAGTGGAAGCGCACAAGCATCCAAGATGGAAATCTCTTGTATTGGAACATTGTACCGTAATACAATGAACAACACAATGAATACAATGGCCCCAAGAGTGGAGTCCAGATCCACAAGGTGATAGTGAAGACTAGAAGGGTGAGAAAGAAGATAGATGGAACATCTCTTCCAGACATGTTAGATCTCTCAAACCATGCTGCAGACAACTGGAGAGTTAAGCAGCAGTTTGGCCTGTTCATCGAAGCCACTGGAGCTGTGGATAAGGCCAATAAAAAGGAAGGTAGCTATTTAATTGAATCCTGCAGGGCCCCAAGCCATTGATTTGTTTAACACTTTCCTACTAACTGCAGAAGGAAAGTCTAAATATATTGCGGGTAAGAAGTTTTGAGGGACACAGTACACCAAGCAGGAATACACTTTTGAGATAGACGTTTTTCATACAAGAAAACAACACAATGAAGAATCGCCGCAGCATTTGTTGCTGATCTGAAAGGGCCAAGCCAGACACGCCTGTATCAGATTGAACCAAAGTTGTCACATATATGTTTGCATATGCAGGAAATAGTATGTGCTGATTGTAGATTATTTTTCTCACTATCCAAAAGCTGTCTTACTAATTTATACCACAGGTTCTCAGGTGACTGAACAAATCCAAGTTCATATTTGCTGGGCATGGCATTTCTGAGGTGGTTTGCCCTCAGTTTGCTTGCCATGTGTTTAAGAACTTTTCAAAAGTGTGTTTCAAGGCTCAAATAATCTCAGTCAAATGTCCTTGTTGAAAATGGAGTACAAATTGCCAAGAAATTGCAAAGGAAAGCACAGGAGGCAGACATCGACCCAAACCTGGCATTGCTGAATAATAGGGCATTTCCACTAGAACATGGAAAAACACCTGGAGTGCTTCTGTTTGGAAGGATTAGTTGAACAATGTTGCCCAACTTATTAGAGGTTGTGGAAATGGTGTAGTTTGAAGTACACTTCCAGAAAGGCTCTACGAAATTTAAAGAGAAGGCATACTATGACAATGACTTGCAGAATATTGTAAAATATTGTAGCCAGCTGCACATTTATGATGGCTCCACATGGAAACTGACTGCAAAGGTTATTAAGGAAGAGGCTCCATGCTCATACATTGTCTCCACATCAGATGGGCAGTCATAAAGGAGGAAACGACAGCATCGTTATTATCAAAAAGGGGGAGAAGTGAGAGCAAGGCTCCATTAAGAGATGGGCTAAAAGGAATAAAGAATGATTGGAAAGACCAAGGAGTGAAAGGGTGTGGGCAGCTGTAGAAAGAGAGTGGAAGAGCAGAAGCCAAAGGGTCATCTGAGGTGGAGAATTCAGTAAAACTTTTGTTGTTAGCTCACAGCAGTTTCTAGCTTTGATCCATAATACAAGGAACAACACAGAGCTCTGCCTTTTCCTAACTCACCTCAGTATTGTCTACACATTCTCTCAGTATTGTCTACTCCAGGCATCCCCAAACTTCAGCTTTTGGACTACAATTCCCATCATCCCTGACCACTGGTCCTGTTAGCTAGGGATCATGGGAGTTGTAGGCCAAAACATCTGGAGGGCCGCAGTTTGGGGATGCCTGGTCTACACCAACTGGCAGCAAATTCTCTAGGGACATAGGTAGGGAACTGGACTTTTTCAGCCCTAACTGGAAGTGGCGGGGATTGAACCTGGGGCCTTCTGTGTTCAAAACCTGTGCTCTACTACTAAGCTATGGTCGCTCCCCATGAGCTAAGGTTCTTCCCTGGGGCTGTATTCTATGCTCTAATCACTTGCCACCCTGTCTCATATTGGTTTGCAGGTCAGCCAAGTACAGACCAACACATATCATGGTATATGCATAAGTTGCAAAGTTTAATCAGTGCTTAACCAGTAAATTAATCAACTGCAGCTTTAGTACCAAAAAGGGGGAAAAGAAATCCCTCAGTTAATCATTAGGCCATAGAGCCGGGGGGGGGGAACCCTCTTGAGCTTTAATTCAGCACTGGGCAGGCCACATATATATTCACATAGAGATAAACACTGTATGGTGTTTGACATGGAAGAAAAATGGAGGGAGGGTCGTCACAGAGGTTTTACAATGTTTAAGCATTTAAATCAGGCATCCCCAAACTTTGGCCGTCCAGATGTTTTGGACTACAATTCCCATCTTCCCCGACCACTGGTCCTCTTAGCTAGGGATCATGGGAGTTGTGGGCCAAAACATCTGGAGGGCCGCAGTTTGGGGATGCCTGATTTAAATGGTTAAACTCAGGGTTTTTTATTCCAGCTGGAACTCAGTTCAAGCACCTCTCATGTGGGCGTCATTGCCATTATAAGAGAACAAGGTTCATGGTGAATTCCAGTATACCTCCTTTTCTAGTAAAATAGCACTGGTTAAACTAACTGTATTTCAGAAATCATAGAACAAGATGTCAATGGAACGATATGCACTACACAATCATTGTGCATATAGTGCTTAATCAACATGTTGTGGTTTTAGTAGGTACACATTACAAAATGGGCTTGGGCGTGTTTGGCCAGTCTAATGAGACAGTGTCACACAATGCCTTTCAAAACTGCAACCCAGTCATCACAGTGGAACATACCAAAAGTAGCTGTCATGTCTCCTAAATTTAATAAAGTTAGGCCAAGTATGGAAGGGGTAACTTTATGGGGGAAACGGGCAGATTGAGAGATATGTTTATTTCAGTAGGTTTTCACTGCCTAGTTAGAGATATTATTACTATTGCTGAAGTCACTGAAATCAAACCGTACATTCAGAAATATCATGGAGTACTGTATGCTTTCCATGCACATTGACAGGCATTTTAATATGTGACCCCTCCTCACCAAAGTCTGAAGTAGTACAGTCCAATGGGAACTGTACCACGTGGTACTTCTAAATGCAAAACTCAACTCCGATATTGGGTCAAACAGGGAGTGGGGAGATAAATGCTGGCATCAAGAAAATTAAATGAAATATGAAACTGGAGTAAAGCGTGCCATTGCTTTGTCTGTCAGTGGCCTACATCCCAATGTTTAGAAGAAAATAAAGTACTCGCATTGTAAGAAGCCAGCTTTGCAACAACACAGGCATAATTTTCTTCTTGATCTCTACCCGTTCATTCACTGAACAATACGCTACCCAAAATTATAACAGCTGTCCCCACACACCATTTTAATCCATGTAAGCATATAATCCTTTTAGGAGCTGTATTAAGACATTTGCCTGAATAATTTTGTGTCACAGAGCATTTTGCAAAGTAAGTAACTATATGCTAAAATATTTCATGTGTTGCCTTTTAATTTCATTTGGTACACCTCTGCTCTTCTTATTGAAGCAAAATAAAAGCAAAACCTGTCCAAAAACATGCAAAAGAAAAAACGAAAAAAAAACACCAAGCCTGAATATTTTAAACATTTAAACTGTTTTTCACTGAATTTTTTTTATAATGTACTATTTGCAAAACTGTAAACTGATTAATGGGGAACAATGCCCACTTTATATTCCCAAACTATACAATATAAATATAGGTTATCATTGTCTATGGTATTATTTATTTAGAATGCTCATAATCTGCTGTATTGCTCTGAGAGGTCCTTCAAGCATCTTACAAACAATTCTCAGAATAAAAATCCATTGCAAAACTCAACTGAGAAGAAGAGTGTTTGAAAGTTTCTGGCCTTTGAGACATCAGCATCTGCACAACTACTATAAGAATTCCAGTTTTATTGATGTTTTTAAAATATGTGATGAAAGTTATGAAAGTAACTATTGTATAGAAGTCAGATACCAATGCATCCTAATGGTCTTAGTAAAATATCTTTTATTCTAAATACTTCTCATATATGAAACTAAACATTGTTTTGCTATCCTATGGTTGGGAGTTTGGCTTGAGTATGTGGTCAAGGTGGGTCTAGGGATGGGAAGGAAAATCCATTTTTGTTTGCATTTTAAAGAGAAACTGCCTAATTCATACTTCTTGAACCAATATGCAAAACAAAACACAGCTCTCTTTTGAAATTCAAAATCTGAATTTTGCAATGCAGTTTCCTGACCAAGCAATATAGTCTATGCTCCTAAAAGATGCATATAGATGCATATATATGCATTATATAGGGATAAGTGGGCCTAAGAATGCATACGTTAGTGAAATAACATGTCTGTGTGACATTACGGAAAATTGGTTGCAAAGGTGTGTGTGTTAGTCAGAACTGCATACAAAAATGTGTCCTTAGGAGAAGTTCACACTAAAGCGCTAATGAATTTTTCATTAGGATTTCATGTTGAGAACTGCATTTAAGATTGGGAAAATGAGGACCTGAGATACAGTGAAATTGTTGAATTTGTCCATCCCTACTTAGGCCTCTCTCTTTTTTTCTAGTTAGATACAGTCATACCTCGGTTTAAGTACGCCTCGGTTCGAGTACTTTCAGTTAAGTACTCCGCGGACCTGTCTGGAACGGATTAATCCACTTTCCATTACTTTCAATGGGAAAGTTCGCTTCAGGTTAAGTACAGACTTCCAGAACCAATTGCGTACTTAAACCGAGGCACCACTGTATTCTGAAAACATCCTATGGATCACTCTTCACACATGGGTGTTTTTCCTGTTATGCTGTAGAACACCACCCCACAGGCCAACACACAGAACATCATGCGTGCTGTCATGGACATGTTTCTGTTTTATCATGTGGAGGCCTTGAAAATGCGCAACACATATCCTCAAGAGTGTGGGCACATGCATGATCCTTACACGCATGGGGATAAACCTAAAATTTCCATACAGCTGTGTAAGGGGAGGGATGCAGGCCCTAGCTGTCTAGGAATTATGACATGGGACTAAATCAGATGCATAGCCAAGTACTACAGTTGTTCTGTAGCTTGTGGATCAGGAACCATTGCAGGTCCCTGGGACTTTAAATTCATTTCAAGCCTCTTGGGGATGGTGACCTGAAATGTTTTTGCATTCATGAAGATTGATTATTGCAGTGCTTCCAACACTGCATGCTAAATGTAATCTTTGAACCCATCAACATTAGCATGAAGTACATGAGGGTTAAATTAAGAAGCTTGCCGTGAACACCAGCGGAATCAAGATGCCATCTCCCCTCCCAAAATTCTTCAACCCATTTTTTAAAAAAATCTATTAGTATACAGGAACAATACTACTTCTGTTGTTAATAAGAATATCTATATATGCTTACAGCAGTTTAGCTGTCAGTGAAACCCGGCTGGTGCCACTACATCAACCGGGAAACAGGGAGGCAGGTATTCCTCCTCTTTCCTGCAGAACCATAAAATCTACTCCAAAAGGTCTCTCAACCTTGTGGAATATATATGTTTGTTTGGGTGTGTGCGTGCAAAGGACTGTAAATGGGAAGAAGAAACTTGAAAATAGCCTCTCTCGACTCACAAACACTTTCTGCCTATAGAGCAACACAAACTGGATTCTACTCTTGTGTATTTTGGGATGGATTGCTCTAGAGCTATAGTGAAATGTAGAGCCCTGGGCCATGGATCTCAAATATCATGATCCCCAAATTAACAGCACCTCTCAGCAGAACTGACAAATAGGTATCAGGGTAATTATGATAAACTACACAACAGTGCTATTGTCGAGAATATCATTTATCAATCCTGTGGTCCCCATCATTCATGCATTTTACAGTTTGGGAATACAGTGACTTCAAAGAATAATAATCCATAATGGCTACATTCTCAAAAAGTCATGCTCACTAAACAAAATAATAGTAATAATAATCATAATAAAAGGTTTGTTGTATAACTGGAAAAATGTAAAATTTTATTCCAAGAAAATTAACAGGCTACACAGGTAAATTTTGGCAAATGCAACTTTATATTGAAATCCACACATCTGTATCTAAAAGAAGGAAAGACTCACAGACTCTAATGTATTTTCTAAAATACTAGAAATCATATTATATGCTTTCACAAGTTAAAATTGAAATAATTTGAAACAACCAATACACCAAAATGTGCAGAAAGTATAAACAAGACTGTGCCTTCAGTAGAATAGATGCTTCACAAATTGTGCAATATATCTTACTAAGGCTGCGGTCTCCCCTTGACAGTTGTCTTAAAAATATAAACATACATTGTCTGCCTGTGTTTCTCAGAACAAACTAGAATGGGCAACATACCTTAGGGCGGGGGAATATAATCCTAGTGATGAGCATACTGATTTTGGGAATCATGAGAATAAAAAGGGAAATAAGGGATTTTAAGTGATCTTTCATGCACTCCCAAATGGCAGATTGGAGTTAACCGATTCACTTTCTTTGCTTATTTCTAAAATGCTAAACAAAATGGAAGATACTAGATAACCCTTTAAGGCAACATGTGGTTTATTCTGCGTAATGATTACTCCTTTGTCATGATTGGATAATCTCATTGATGTTGCCTAACAGACTGATATCTAGCTTTCGAAAATATAAAATGCATCCAATAAAAATTATAGCAAATTGTGATTTTTTAAAAAACAAAACAAAAATAAAACGAGACATAGAACACAATTATATGCTAGTTAATACTTCAGCCTGGAAACAAACAAACAAACCAGTATTTCGTTTCGTGGGGGATGGGGGCGAATGGCAGCAGGTGGGTGGGTGAAAGACGAAGAATGTATTTAGAGAAAAATAAAACCCAAGTTGAAAAAACAAGGGGGAAACCTCCCCAGCCACAACCCAAAAACACAAAACTGCTTTGTAATGCTCCCCAGAAATCACAAGGCAAATGTGGGGTGATAATCCAATACTAAATGGCACATCTCCCATTGGTTACAGGACTTAACACAGTCCCCAGATTTTTGTATTTGAAAAACAATAATTGTATGAAATGATCTAAAGGTCATCCCGTGTCTTAAATAGTTTCATCAACACATTAACCTCATGTCAAACTTAACTGATTCAGATGTCCAATTTTAATCTTTTTTGTGATGGTCTTACTTTTATGTAGTGATATATACAGCATTGAGCGCTGATATATTTAGCACCTGCTACTTTCTGAATCACGATCTAGGTTTTCCACCACATCAAAGCATTTCAGGGCAGTGGCTCAGTCCTTTACTCTTAATTTACAAACCTTCGCGAGTGGCCAGCAGAAACAAGTTTAGGTTTCGAAATAGGATTAGAGATGAGCTATTGCAAAGATTGCAGGACGTCGTTGCCCAAATCCTTACAACCGCTGACAGCCCCTGTTTGATTTCCCCCTCCCCCCCTTTTTTCCTTTTCTTCTCCAGACATGGCAACAGGCCACAATTGCTTAGCAGAGAAGGGTAGTGTTTTCACAAGGCTAAAGATTTTACAGATGCTCCCTCATATAACACAGTAAGGTTCCCTTGGTAACCTGGATTTTCTGCAGTAAAGAAGGGTTGTGCTGAAACAGCGCCTCAGCTCCCTGTTGGAGAAAATGCAGACAAAAGGATTGATTCCAGCTTGGGCAAAACTCATCCAAACAGCAGCCGTTAGAAATCCACCTGGAACCACAGGCCCTCTCGCAAAAACTCTCCAGTAACAGGCGACCAAATACGGGCCCCACAAGGTTAGGAAGAGGAATGTCATGATATAGAACATTCTGCTGATTCGTTTTTCCATTTTGAACTCGTCCAAGACGAGCAGCCTCCTCCTCCCTGTGGTGTTGGCATTTTGCCTGATCCCCAGCAAGGTTGGTGGCGTGGGACCCCTTCCGAATCCAGCCAGCCAATTTGCAGCTGCTTGACCACTGGCTCCTGGACCATGAAACGTCCAGTTCTGGCTCACCGCTGCAACAAACTGAACTGGCTTCATTTTCCTGCGATCGTGAACGAAAAAGATCAGCTTGAGGTAGACAAGCTGTGTGGCTAGAAGGATAAGGGCGAGGAGCAGCATAAATCCCAGAGAATCATTGGCTCTGAAGGAGCGATGC
Source organism: Zootoca vivipara (assembly GCF_963506605.1). Taxonomy (NCBI): domain Eukaryota; kingdom Metazoa; phylum Chordata; class Lepidosauria; order Squamata; family Lacertidae; genus Zootoca; species Zootoca vivipara. The sequence goes on along the minus strand of NC_083285.1, from coordinate 20,388,577 downwards.
TGAAAGGTACACTGGTCTTCCTCCCTAATGAACGAATAGGTGCCCACATCCAACACCGGAGGGAAAGCCATAGCGACGGAGAGGGTCCACACCATACAAATAACAGCCAAACAAGTCCAGAAGGTCAGCCTTTTTGTATAAAAGCGGTGGTGGGCAATAGCTAAGTATCTGGTGACGCTTATGCAGAACAGCATGAAAGCCGTGTGGAAACAAGACAGGACCCCCAAGAAGGCAATCACTTTGCAAGTGAGAGTCCCGTACGTCCAAGATGAGCCATTTTTCACGGAAGTGAAAACAAATGGGAAGCAAATTGCAGATCTGAGGATGTCTGAGCAGCAAAGATCCAACAGGAAGTAATACGGAGCTCTGTGCAAGGTCTTGTCTTTGACTAGCAAGATGGAGATCAGAAGGTTCCCCACCACACTGACTCCTATGATGAAACCCAGTGAAGTCAATTTCAAAAACGCTGTTAGAGGGGAGAGATTTTGTAAAATGTTGTCAGCTGCATGGCTGTAGTTCGCCATAGATGGACGAATGATTTGAATATTGCCTCAGTCAAGTCTCATGATCTAGATATATGTATAAGGAAAAAATAGATCCATACATCTTACTGAAAATATATTCCAAAAGCAGATCTGATCTGGTGTCTGTCTAGTCACATAGTACATCCTCTTTTCCGCTTCCTGATTTATCATGCCATCAAAATATCTGGAAAAAAATAATCAAGCTATCAGTCCTTAAGTTAACATACAAATGGTGTCAGGAGGTGCTAACGAATATGTTAATTTATGGAGAGCCAAAGGAAGTTGCAAGTTGGAGTACTATTATTTGTTTGAGGGAAATTCAGTGAGAACTGCACACTTACTATGCATTGCTTCAGTTTATTCCTTCTTGTTTACAATCAATTTTTTTTTTGGCAGAGTATGGAATTGTACAGTTCCTGTCTCTGAAGCTTCAGAGGCAACCCAATTCCTACATCATCATTCCGGTACTGGCAGCTTAAAAAAAAAATGGCAAGGAAGAATGGTTGCCCATAAATGCCCACCTTTTCTGTTGATATTGTGTGTGTTTCAGAGGCAAATGCTGTGTTGATATGGAAAACATCCAAAAGAAACCCTGCAGAATGTATGTTTTTAACCAACTCGCCAAAGCATATTAATCACACCCTGCTAGTTCATGCACACTGAAAGGAGACAACAGGAATCCTGATTTTGCAATGAACCAGAGCCCCCTCCCCCACTAGACTTTTAAATAAATACCTAAGCTAAAGAATTGCCATATGGGCATATATATATTCTCCCCCCCTTCATTGCAGTGGGGTGTGTGTCACCACCCAGCTATGTATTTACATAGCTAAATATGAAACGCACCCCAGGAAGAATGTCCGCTTGCTCTGGTTTGATTCGGATTGTATTTTTGACCAGCACGGAATGCGAGGATCTGCATCTGGCTAGTCAGAATTCCAGGATTTATCCTAATGCCGCCTGTCAAAATGTAATTAACAAAGACCCACTCTGCTGCTTGCAGGGCTCTAGCAGCCACTCCACGGCGGAGCCAGGCAGCCTTCCTTGCCTATCCCCATGGAGGATTCCTCCTATGCTGTCTCTTCTGAGCTCTACATACAGAGAGAGCATCTTCACAATAGATTCCACCATTCTCAGCTTTTAGGAACTACCTGCCTGCCTCCCTGCTTGCTTGCTTGCTGCGTAAACAAGAGCCTTGATCGGATCATGAGTGCATTGTTACACACGCAGGCAACACACACTTACACACACACACAACCATGAAACCAGCTTCTCCCACACCCCAATACATGCACATACATACGCGAGGCAGGCAAGAGGGCTGTTTGCTTGGATGCCTGACTTCTTTCTTCCCCAGCCCAGATGCTCAGACTTGCCCAGAGGCGCCAGATCTCCGAGCCAGCCCCGCCGTGCAGGCATCGTTGTCTGCCCTAGTACGCTTCCGTTATGCAGCCCTGTGATAAAAATTTTAAGACAACACCACCACAGAAACAAATAAACACATACACACTCACGGAGCCAGCCTCCTTCCAGCCGCCAACCGCACATTCCCTTCTCCCCACATCCCATCCAGCCCTACCCAGCAGGGAGATGCATAGATGCACGCGCACACACACACAAATACACACACAAACACACAAAGCCCCCCTCCCCCCGCAATACCTGTTGGTGCTGGTGTGTGTGTGTAGGTAGGTGGGAGAGAGAGAGAGAGAGAGCCCCAGACCTCCCCACCCCCCCTCTCCCTCACCAGATCTCCTTTCTATTTGCTGGTATTTTCATGCCTCGCTTTTATTTCTTCCTTTTCCAGCAGGGTACCTTGGCGGAGGCGCTGGAGCCAGTGGGTCCGGGCGGCGCATGCTCAGTGCGCTCCCTCCAGCTCCTTGCCTCGTCTTCCCCTGTCGCAGCGGCACAATCTCGCTCGCTCTCGCTCTCCCACTAACGCAGCAGCAGCAGCAGCCGAGGCCGCCGGCTCAATGAGGGCAAGGCAGCCTCGGCAAGCCGTAGTAGCAGCTCCGACGGTGGCACGCTGCCGCCACCGCCGCGTCTGGCGTTGGCCCTCGGAGCCCCCGGAGCGGGGCGCGGGGCTTGGGACTAGCCAGCCAGCCAGCCAGCCGCCTTTGAACCCGCCCGCTTTCGAGGGAGGGGGCGGAGGAGCAGCTCCCCGCGCACCCCCTCCCCTAATCTCTCTCTCTCTCTCCTGATGACTGCATTGTTATTGCACTTGGCAGACGAGGGGAGGGAGGAGGGACAGGCATTCTTGGAGTCTCTTGGACTCTCCCTCCTACTCCTCCTGAACTCTGTATATGCCGTCGGTTCTCCCCTTGGCAAGGGAGCACGGCTGTTTGGTTTAATTGCAGAAAAACACAAAATTATCCTTTGATTTCTTCCCTTTCTCTCTCTCTCTCTCCCTCTCTCCCTCTCTCTCTCTCCCCCCCTCCCCGTAAAAAGGAACACGTTGCAGGAGGCTGCAAGACCTCCTGTGCCACGCTGCTGGCTGTAGCTAATCGTTTAATGGGTGGTCAGGCTGGACCTCATTATCTCCCCCCCCCAACTTCTTCTGAAACCAGTTGCCCCCCCCCCGAAAATGAAGCAAGTCCTAGAAATGTATACAGTACATTTAACTGGTAGAAGTCCCAACTTCTGGTGGTTGTGTGTGTGTGTGTGTGTGTGTGTGTGTGTGTATTTATACCCAGCCAGATGGACAGGGAATAATAATAATAATAATAATAATAATAATAAATAATTTCCTGCCCATCTGGCTGGGTATAAATATTATACCTTATTATTATTATTATTATTATTATTATTATTATTTAGGGCATGGAAGGGGCAAGATGCATTTCTTAGGAAAGCAGGGAGCTTTGATGTTGCACAATTAATTATGGTCTATTTAGGACCATACACCTGAGGGTTTTTGTTTTTTTTAATCTGACAAGGAACATATATGTGTGTTATGCGATTACAATACGGGCGAGTAGATTTTAGGATTCACTCCCGGCCCCCGCCCCCTCTCCACAAGATCTGCAAAGCAGAACCAGGTGTAGAAGACAAAACAGAGTGAAAAGACCAAGGTGTCTCTGAGCCCACACTGAGTGTAGGAATTCATTTGCAGCACCACAGTTCTTTCCCACAAAATTCCACTCCTTGCTACCCTTCTTCACTGTAGCAGCCTGTTTTTTATTTATTTGTTGCATTGATAACCTTCATTTTCTTCTCCAAGGAGGCTCTGCCGCTCCTCATTTAATTCTCTACAACCACCCTGTGAGGTAGGTTAGGCTGAGGCAGTGAGTGGGCCAAGGTCGCCACGTGAGCTTCATGGCTAAGTGGAGATTTGAACCTTGGTCTCCCAGGTCCTCCACTGACAATTGCACCACACTGGGTGGGAAAAGGTGGAATTGTTTTGTTAAACATTTGGGAGTCAGAAATCCTTGCCAGCCAACTGCAGATAACCCAGAGATCTGCCACTAGAGCTCAGTCTGCCTACCTCTCATCTAGAACAAGAGCAGTGTGTGTGTGTGTGTGTGTGTGTCCAAAGTTGCCAACACATTCCTGGACAATGATAAATAAATTTATCAAGTTACTAACTTACCATAGTGTGCCTTTAAGCAGTTGACAAGATGGTCCTCAATAACACAGCAAGTGGGAGAAGAGCTGTATCACTTCCCTAACACTCCAGTTTTCCAGTTTCCAGTTTGGAAATTTGACCAATGCTTGTATCCAACACTCAAGAATTGACCCACTAAAACTAATGGACCTAAGTAGGGCATGCTCATTAATTTCAATGAGGCTACTCTGAGTAGAATTGACATTGGATACAACCCCAGAGTCTCAGTGCTTGCTAAGAAGGTTACCTATGTGCTGTAGGAAGTTGTTGTCGTAAATGTACACCTGTTTTCATCCAGTGAGGTAATGATCCCCCCCCCCGACAAACAGAATTGTGTGCGTGGGATTGTAATATTCCGATGTTCTTTCTTCTCTGGCCCTTTTAGATGAAAGTGAGGAGGCGAAGAAGAATTCTAGCAGGCACATCAGAACAAAATGCGATATAAAAATGTGTGGTGGTTAGAATGTTGGACCTGGGAGTCGAGGGTTCAAATCCCCACTTGGCCATGAAGATTGCTGGGTGACGTTGGATTAGTCACTGTCTTTCAGCTGAACCTACCTCGCAGGGTTGTTATGGGGTAAAATGGAGAGGGGAAGAACAAGGTATACCACCTTGAGCTCCTTGGAGGAATGGTGGGATATAAACATGATATACTATGAAATGATATCGACCTTAAGCCTACAGAGGAAAAATACGCAACTATCCCCTTACTGCATTTAATTAATTGCTTGATTAGATTTATTCTTCTAGGTTCAAGGTGGACAGCAACTTTTCTATTCATTAAAAAAATACTCCAGTTAACCATCCACCTGCCAGGTGTCTGCTTGGAAAGTTTCCCCATCACTTTGGGAAGCTGCTGAGGCTTGGACTTTTGTGCAAAAGTAGAGAAACCGATTTTCCAAAGCACAGAAGATACTTGCCTTTTTTGTGCTTTCATGGTTCACGATCTGTGGATGGAAGGCATTAGCAAGAGGTTGTCACTAGTTAAGCTGAGAGTTCACCAGAAAAGATTTCCCCCTGTGATGTGGAGGGCTCAAGCTGTTTTAAGACTTTTAGGTCAAAAGCAGCACTTTGAATTGCATTTGAAAGGGAACAAGAGGCCAGCACAGATCCCAAGGCAGTAGTGCAGTGTACTCCCACTAACTTGATGGCAGGTAGGGATGAAGGCCTGGTTCCCACATATGCCACTTGACGGCAATAAGCTTGATGGATGGGCCACTGAATGTGTGAACTGACTGCACCAAATAACGTTGCATTTAATGTGGAAGTTCTGTCTGTGTCATGCCCGAGACTGTCACTGGTTAGTAGAACAGCCATCCCATGAAGATTGAGCATGTGCAAGCTGCAGAGTGTGTTGCGCAAACATTTTGATCTCTGAATAGTTCCCCAAGGCTGTCCACCTAAACATTAGGAAGAACTTTCTGACAGTAAGTGCTGCCTGACCATTTTGTAAGGTGTTGGACAACCCCTCCATTGGAGGTTTTCAAATAGAGGTTGGATGGACTTCTGCCAGGGATTATTTAGCTGTGGTCCTGCACTGCAAGGAGACCCTTTGGGTCCCTTTCCAACCTTACAATACTATGATTCTGCACAGGTCTAAATGATGTTTCCTTGGTTCCAGTTTAATATAGCTGCGGTTAGTTTTCAATTTCATAACATAACTGCTACCATGCAGTCGCACATAGCTTATCTACGGTAATTGTAACTCAGACTGTTCATTTGAAGCCACATCCAAGTCTGTCAAGGCAGAGTGTCTGGATATAATGTAGTTTATTCCCACGGAAGTATTTGGACTGGCTTTCCTATACAGGTCCAGGGTAAAGGTACAGGTACCCCTGATCATTAGGTCCAGTCATGACCGACTGGGGTTGCGGTACTCATCTCACGTTATTGGCCGAGGGAGCCGGCATGCAGCTTCCAGGTCATGTGGCCAGCATGACAAAGCCACTTCTGGCGTACCAGAGCAGCACACGGAAACGCCGTTTACCTTCCCGCCAGAGCGGTACCTATTTATCTACTTGCACTTTGACGTGCTTTCGAACTGCTAGGTTGGCAGGAGCAGGGACCGAGCAACGGGAGCTCACCCCGTCACGGGGATTCGAACCGCCGACCTTCTGCTCGGCAAGCCCCAGGCTCTGTGGTTTAACCCACTGCGCCACCCGTGTCCCACAGGTCCAGGGTATTCCAGCCTAATTCCTCAGAGCACGTAAAACACACAAACCACGCACATACGATCTCACAAAACTCAGTAAATAATTACCTTCCTCATCAAAGTCGAATATTCAGGAGCACTACATTGCTGATACAAGCCTGGAATGATTAAGTGTCCTCGGTTAGTTAAAAGTACATTGGAAAAATGGTATCAAATTTACAGTGCATATTACAATGCAGTCTTATGCTACTAGGAAACATTTTACTGGATGATTGCTATAAGCCGTGACTCTGTTGGGAGGAATGAGAATGTTGGGAGGAACGAGAAGGGTGGTTTGGCCTGGCAAATGTCATATTATGTCTGAAGATGCATCCTTAGGCCTAGACCAGGCACCCCCAAACTTCGGCCCTCCAGATGTTTTGGACTACAATTCCCATCTTCCCCGACCACTGGTCCTGTTAGCTAGGGATCATGGGAGTTGTAGGCCAAAACATCTGGAGGGCCGCAGTTTGGGTATGCCTGGCCTAGACAGTATCCCTGAAATGTGCTGAATCACCTCTGTGGCCCATCCAGCTGTCCCCTCCCTGCTGGCTTTTATAGGCCAAGAGGGGCAAGGGTCCAAAGCACAAGTGGTCACCCTGACCTTGTCCATATCCTCAAGTTTATTAACTGAGACTCATCCAGCACAACAGGACTAGACAGGACTCTGGATGCCCCTTGAGATTCATCTTCTGTAATAGTGGCGTCAAGATCCCAGTGGATGCAAGCAATTTTATCCTCAAAAATGGTTTGCAAAAAAAGGTCACAGTGACCACATTGGCTCTGCCACCTCCCTTGGGCCAGATTGTAAAAAACCCACCATTACCCGGAAAACCTCTGTTGGATGGCACAATGAGTATGCCTTCTTTGCTGCCTTCACTGCCACTAGGTAGGCTTGATTATGAGCCCTCACCAGTGTCCTATTGCATTTGACCAGGGTTTTCCTCCACTCGTGTTCAAGCCGTCTCCCAGCTTGTTTCCTTGTCCTAAGCGCTGGACTATACTGGGCAGTCAAGCAAGCCCCACAAAGGCCATGGGGGCATTGGCCCCCACAATAAAATATTTGAGGCGGCTGGGCCCCCACAAAGTTGATGGCCATTCCCATTCAAATGGTGTCATGTGGTTGATTATGCAGGGCGGGGCTTACCTGCCCCCCCCATTTTATTCAAGTTGGCATCCCTGCAGAAGAGGGCACTCAGGGACGATCAGCCCAAGACATTCAGATGTCCTGGAGGTCAGCCAGGGCTTCAACAGAAGCGCCAGTCACAGCAGTTGGAAAATCCTCCGTGGCTGTCTGGAAATCCATTAGCTCCATCAGCCTCTGAGGGCGGGCCGTTGGGTTTAATCCCCAGGTATTTATAGGACTGCAGCCTATGTGTCCATCTGTGGGTGTGCAACACTAGCAGCAAAGGACAATTGCAATCGCAGAGGCATCCATAGCTTCTGTTTCATTGTCACTACCCCCGAGGGAGGGACTTTTCGCATTGGAACCTGTGTGTAGCACTTCCTGCACAGTGACTCATAACCGTAGGCTGAAAAATCGTCTTCAATTCTAGTACTATGTTCAGCTGGTTTCTTCGTCACATTGTAAATGACATTGCCGTCAAATATACAAGATCTCATAAAAAATAATCCAGTAAAATATATCACTTGACCCTCCTTATCTCACGCTAGTAAACAGGGACCAACTCATAACACAGCTCCAGGGCAGACAGTCTTGGAAGATATGAAAATATCTTGTTTACAGTGGCGGTGTTTGTGCCAGAACAGGAAGAACCGAGGCAAGGTTCAACAGGAATGAAGCAAGTGATAAAGACTAATGCTGATAAGAAGCCTACACCGGAGGGGCCGGAATAATTCCAATTTTTATTTATATCCTGTTGGGTTTATAATGACCTGCTTCTATACAAGTTGGGTTCCACCCCCCAAAAAAGTAAAAAAATCCACAATGAAACGGTCAGTAAGGAAGATTCCTAAGAGATTGTTAGAGAATATGTTTCTGGATGAGTACTTTAGTTTTTGCTTGTTGCTATTTTTATATCGGGTTTTAACATCTTTGTTTTTATTGTGCAAGTTGCTTTGAGACACCTTAATGCAAAAATGCAACTGATGGATATGATAAAAATAATAAAAAATAAATAAAGATAAATAAAGATAATGGAGAATGAGAAAGAATGCAAACACAGGAGATCTAATGCACACCAGTCAATAATGCACATCCACACTGCCATAGACACATTGCAGGTGAATGTATATTTAAGCCTATTTTTTGCAATCACAAAAATAGGGCTGCATATACCGTATTTTTTCACCTATAAAACGCCCCCATGTATAAGACACCCCCTATTTTTGGGGAATCAGGTTTTAGAAAATGGGGGGGGGGTGTATCTGTGTATAAGACACCGCCTAATTTTTGACATTATTTTTTTTGAAAAGCCTAGTCTTATACACAGGAAAATACGGTAATAGCTAGGCAGATTGCTCCATGTTCAGCCTGTTCCAAACCTAGCACAGCAGTTTAGATGGGCTGCTCCTAAGAGTACATGTAATGACTTTGTGCTAGGATAATATAGAGCTAGTTCCCACTTTATGGGCAATTTCTCTCCCCCCCACCCCAATACCTATTCCTCTTCCAGGAATTCTGTATCCTAGCACCAGGAAGTGGTAAGGATGGGAAATTGCAAGCACCTATGGCTGTACGCACTCCATAGCTGCCAAATCTCCCGTATTCCCCGGGAAACCCCCGTTTTTCCAGCCGTTCCCAGCTGGAAAAACGGATTTTTTTTGTTTTTCCCCGGTTTACTTACTGGCCGGGGGAGGCTCCTTCTGCACATGTCTGGAGTCTCTGGACATGCACAGAAGCGATTTCTGGTGTGGCGGCCATTTTGGAACTGGGCGGAGCATGCTCAGAAGCGACTTTCGATGCTGCTCTGGCGGCCATTTTGGAACTGGACAGAGCGGCATCGAAAGTCGCTTCTGAGCATGCTCTGCCCAGTTCCAAAATGGCGGCAGGGGTACTTGGCAGGTATGACGCACTCCATGCATTTAAAGCATTCCCAAAGACTCCTGGGAACTGTAGTTTATTCCTCATAGAGCTACAACTTCCAGCACCCTTAACAAACTACACTTCCCAGTGTGTGGGGAAATGTACCTTAAATGTATGCCGTCAAAGACCACCAATAGCAACATCACCACCACCACTAGTCATGGAGCACCAAAGACGACGAGACATAGCACAAGCAAATTTGTACATGGTATCCCCACCCCGCCTAATTCTGAGGATGTTTTCTCCAATGCCTCTCAAAACCTCGAGCTGCACTGCTACACTCAGTGGGAGTTAAATGTGCTTAAATTTAGCTGGATTGTTTCTTTGTGATATATATAGGGAAGTCTCTGACCAGTTATCCCGTACAAAAGGTCACAAAGATTTCCTCTGCCTCTACAGCCTGAGCCCCTATGAATTAGGCATAGCTATCTTCTTTGTGGCCCTAGAAAGCCACTTGGTAATGAAGTGCCTACTAAAATATGCATGATTAATTGGATTCATTAAACTTCAGGATAGAACAAATGAAACAAATGAGTCATTCTGCTATAAAGCCATCCTTTGATGTCTGCGTGTGCATTTTTCATAACACTCTGTGTGCGCGCGCGTGTGCACACACACAATACTAGGAACAGGCCAAAGGGTTGAGGCAAGTCGAGTACCGAGAATCTGGCTTGCTGTTCCACACTTTTCCCATTGTAATTGCCAACATCTTGAAAGACACTCTGCATAAAAGTGTTTGATTGACCCGTCTATCAAGCCCAAGCGGTGCTTTCAGCTTAATCTGAGGGTGATGTAAGGAATGAGGTCATTCTTTCCAAAAATCCAATATTTTCTCCCTAAAATGTATTGCTTTAATGCAACTAGGTACCCTTGGAGGAAAAAACCCTCAAAAAACCCTTTATCATAAGAAACAGATAACATTCCAAAATAGTATGTTACAATGCGCAATGACATCAAATCTCAGGTACAGGTGAGGATTTCGATTAAGAATTATGTTTTTGTCTTTCTCTGACGCCATCGTGAGGACTATCCTTAAACGTAGCATCTCCCATCTCCAGAACGAGGGACTCTTAAACGTGTGTATTTATTGTGTGTATATAGAATGAAATATTGAAAATGTATCTCTTTGTAAGGGAGAGGGGTCAGCTCGATTCATTACACCCCAAAGTAGTATGGCAGCAGATTCTGTTACCAGTGAACCCATTTTCTCTGCTTCTGGTTTGACCTTTTGCCACTTTTTTTTTAAACAGGCAGGTTTTACTATCTAGGCCGAGTTTGTTAGTAACATTAAACATATGACGTATGAGTCTATGACTGCGTAACAGTTGCACAAGTACGCACTTCCTGTTTAGTAAACTTTATGAAGGCTTTAAAGCTGCTCAGAATCAAATGATAAAGCCAGCTAGGAAGCAATACAAGTGTTCAGATCACTCATCTCATACTCTCCAACATTTCTCGAAAGAAAATAGGGATGTTCTAAGGAAAAGCGGGACATTCTGAGATCAGATCAGAAACTGGGACAGCTTCTCTAAATCTGGGACTGTCCCTGGAAAATAGGGACACTTGGAGGGGCTACTATCTTTCATGACAATGTTCGTTTGAGAACAATGAGGATTCTTTTTATATCATTGTGAATCACAATATTTAATTTTACTTTTTGTGAAAATAATAATGAGTAAGTGATATGAACATAGCTATAATTCCCCAATGGATGTTCTGTGTGAATTTAATTCCACCCTTTTGTAAACTTATTATAAACTTATTTTTTAAAAAACTTTTATCAGTGCTAAAATTCCACCAATGTTCTCTTTTCATTGAATAGATAAAGGAGAGAATGAGGTTTTGTTTTACATCTTCCATTCGGCTGGAAGGCTATGCTAGAATCCTTCTCCCTAAGACATGTGGAATGTTTTTATATGGACAATCATTCAAGTAAGCCTAGAACGAATAGAGCCCAGACACAGGTTTACAACCTGAGAACTTGTCCATTTTCCTTCTGCGGTCTCCTGCTGTTTTTCTCCCATGCACTGTTATGCTTCCACCACCATCAACACAAGAACAAGCCACTGGTGCTGTTAAACCCTTAGCTTGGGAAGTGAATCAGTCAAGCAGCAGAATCCAGTTCTTGGAAATCAATGCCACAGAGCCAGAACTTCTGTGCAGTGAAGGGGAGGGGGGGTTATTTTTAATATGTACAGCTCCATCTGGTCCCCATAACGCTATGATACAGATCTCTGCAACCTTTTGGTCTAGACATATTGTTATGAATGAATCATTGTAATTACCAGTTCGCATGCAAGCAGGAGCAGTCAACTTCTTTATCTCCATGTCCCATCAAGTTAGCTTGCTTCCATTCCCACAAAACAAATCATCTGCGAGGTACCAAAATTAGAAAGAGAAAGGCAAAGCAGAATTTTGGCCTGAGGGGCTAAGCATGAGATAATGAACTCTGAGTATGTCTCGTGATAAAGATATCAGGTGTGCATTTTCGACATAAGTCAATATGAATGGTGGCGTGCTCTGCTTTAGTAATGCTCGTCTTCGCTGCACAGTTCTGGAGAAAACAATGGCCACATTTCCATTTTCCAGAGGGACTGTCTTGACTCCTTAATCAATGCATTAAATGCTATGATACTTCAGGTGGAAGAAATGGCTATGGAAAACAAAGTGTGCTAATGCAACATCTGAGTGGGAGACAAGATTCTAGTGAAGACTTGATGCATTTAATGACAGAGGCCCCAAAACCCAGCAAAGGCCTTTCACTTGGGTCTGCCTGCATCATTAAGCTGATGCAGGCAGCTTAGCTGATCTAGAGTGTCTCTATTATTTAGCCAGTTTACAAGTTATGGACTGAAAGATGGTAGGTTTCTGTTTGCAGATTGCTTAAATCAGGAATCCTGTGTCCCTCCAGAGACTTCCAACTGGCAGGGGAACTGGAATTCAGCAATGGCTTCCTCTCCCGTCAGCTTAGGTGGTAGGTTCCATTTGCTAACAAGTGTGTTGTTTGAGGATTTTCTTGTTGCTACTGGAGGGGGGGGGCTCCCATTAATATTTGTTTGCAGGCTATTATGTGCCCACACATTTAATGCATTTCTGGGCCTCACTAAGTGTTTACACCACAGTGCTTATCACAGTGAGCCTGCATTTTAAACAGCTTCTGCGGCGAAGAGGCACCATTATGCATTTCATAAGGCATATGACTTAATCTTTAGAAAGACCGTGAATATCTGTGTATCTGGTCAGGAAAAGTTTGGAGTGAATACTTTTTTGCCACTTAAGGATGTAATGATATTATTATTGTTGGTGTATGTTGCCTGTATCCTCCTCGCTAAGTGGCTAACAGCTGGAGCTGTCCTTTTGAGCTTAAAAGGACTTCTGCTGACGAAAAGGAGAGGAACGCTCCTCCAAAACAGGCAACCTTGCTATTTATTAGGTATCAAACAGCACAAAACATTTCCCATCCCACTACTGCCAAATGTTCTTCTGCACAATTCTTTCAGGGCCAGCTGGAAAAATGTAACCCTGACATACACTTTAATACATAGTTTTTTTAAATAATGCATATTTTTAACTGCTTGTTTTATTTACATTTTGAATTTTTAAGTCTACCTGTTCTTCACTTCTGACTTTTTATTGATAATTCTAATGTGCATTTTATGTAAATTGCTTAGGTTTTTGCAGTTTAGTGGAATATGAATTCTATTACGTAAGTACCGTAAATGCTATACATTTACATAAATTTGTGAGCCAGGGCCTTAGACCACTCCAGTCCTACTTAAAAAGTCATAAAACTTTGCATTTTTTTCTTTGGTTTCTAAGCATATACATGAAGCACACATGGGGCAGCCTCTTGATTTCAGCAGCAGGAGGGCAATGGGAAGCTTTTAGATAGCAGAAGTGAAGAGATTCCTAATAAATGTACAGCTATCTATTTTGTGTAATACACTTTTTAAACATACAAGAAAAAGACATTTGCATGCTTCAATAAATCAACTTAGAATGCTCTCGCAACAGTGGGTCTTTAAAAAAACAACCCATCTCTTTTCATTAGTTTAACATATGCACAATTACAGAGCACATTTTCAGTCTTGAGTTGCTTGTTTTAATGCATGAAGTGGCCCAGGGTGTTAGGGATGTCAAGGGTCTCCCCCTTTGGGACCACGGGTGGAAGGGACACAGTACACAAGGCACTGGCAAAACACCATACTTTTGCACTAGAGCATGGACTCATTTCATGTGGGGTGTGGGTGAGGGAGAGTGTTAGATCCAAAATGGTAAAAAACCTCATGTGCACACTTCAAAATGTTTATTTCCCAATGCGTCTAGCATCAACCAAAAACCCAAGGATACCATCTGTGCAAAATGACAATGTGAGAAAGATGTGCAGAGAAGGATTCTCTGTGTCTGCCCACAACTATAAAATTCCCTCCACTGGAGATGTGCCAGAGTTTGAGCATCTTGCAAATATAGTTGTAAATCTTTTCATTTAGGCTGTCTCTCAATGACCAGGGTTAAACGACTACTGAAGTGAGGGGAATGGAATTTAATTGTGCGATCTGGGGAAGGTTTAAACAGCCCCTCCACGTCACCCTAATGAAAGCGTTTGCAAATGAATTTCACAACCGAAAATTCCACGTACACTGCCACACAAAGGCAAAAGGTCTTATATCAACAGGGGCCCCAACCCTGAAAAATCCAGGCTCCTATGCCTGCTGCACTACTTAAATAAAAGGGATTAAGAATGCAGAGAATCAGGTCTTATACACATTAGAGAAGTTGCCAAAAAGAATTAATTCACAGCCTGAGACCAATAACAAGAAAAAGTAGTATTTCTAATCTTTGCCATTTGCAATTAATTACCCCACTTCTGTCACAACAAAGTCACTCAAATAAAGAGAATGAAAAGATTTTTTATTAAAAATATGAGGAGAAACAAAACCAGAGTGGGGGGAGAAATTCACAGGCTAGCAAGCACAAGTGCCAAGGTTTTGTTCCTGTAGTTCGTAAGAACTGAGATACCAAATTAAGGGGCACAGAGAGAAACTATTGTTTTGATCAAATGCCTGTACTGAAAATGGATAGCATTTGAGGGGGTTGCAAGTATGATGCTTGTGTAAGGAAAAACTAATTCAACAATGCACAAAAACAAACCACGGAAAGGAAAACAACACCTTTTCTTTGGCTTCATATTCCCTACTAGGTGATGAAAAAAACGACAGCTGCCCTCCGGCTTGCTTTAGAAAGGGTTATCATACAGAAGTCACATATCCAGTGATTCTCACATTAAAGGAGCACACTGAGAAGGAACCAAAGTGAATCTCTACGGTGACCTACAACATTTAAGCTGTATTGAACCACGTCTGGGAAAGCCTTTGGGTTGTATCAAATTGTGTTCCTCTGCTCATGCAAAGTTCTTGGCTCCCCAAAATTCTTTCAGTGAATAGAAGGAGGGAGACGGCTTTTACGAATTTCCTCTTTCTTCTACAGCCCCCTGTGCCCCTTCCCACACTATTCCAAAGGGCCCCCACCCCCTGAAGCAAATTTACAGTAGGGACTCCCGGGGGAAGAGAGTGAGCATCAACTCTCACTTCTATTCACTAAAGCCTCCACTGCAGGGTTTCACAAACTTGTTTTTGGACTACAACTCCCATCATCCCTAGCTGGCAAGACCAGTGGTCCGGGATGATGGGAATCTTAGCCTGAAAACAGCTGGAGACCCAGGTTTGGGGGAAAACTGCTCCAGTGGGTCAATGAGTCTTTCATGAGTGGAGGGACACAAACAGATTCATTTCAGAATTTCTTGAAAGCATGCTAATAGAGTTGATTTCAAATGTGGAGAGTGAAGTTTTAGGAAAACTCCTTGTAAAAATACCTCTTGGTGATGCTTGCTAGATGCTACACCGCTTTTTTGCCTTGAGACAATTTACTGGGAGAGAAAGCTAGAGCAAGGACCTCAGAAAGAGTATTCTAGTGACTTTGAAACTAGAAAAATATACAGTAAATGAAAACCAGCTGGCCAATAGCTGCAGCAGGAAGGTTTGCCCTTGATGGATGTTTACATTTCCCTATGTACATCAGGCCTGCACGAGACCCAATACAAAAGAGAGGCTGACTGCAAGACCAGTAATAGGCAAAGCTTCATAACCCATTCAACATCTTGAAACGTTACCACAAAGATACCAGCATGCAGCTCAGAGGCTCTTTGCTTAAATGCTACTGCCGATTCTTCTCTGCAAGCCAGACTTGCAACAACTCCAAAGGGTCAAACACGGTGCTACCAAACACAAAAGCTTGTAATGGGAGAGAAAAGAATAGGCGCGCCCTGCCTCTGTGGTTTCAGTCTTCTGTAGCCAACTTCTAGTGGCCTCCTACAAGTTCTTGAGTCGCTCACCAAGAGAGATCCCTTCATCAGCTACTGCCAGCCTGTAAATCTGCTTGTTCCTATTTTGCCTCCTTAGGTTGACATTACTGTGACTAGACCCTGCCTCCGCAAAAGAGCAAAGCTTCATACAATCTCACAGCAAACATACCTACTGGGCTCTTGGGACCAAAGACTGGAGGTCCTTCCACTGGAAAAGGTGCAAGGAACCTGCAGAGCTCCAGATTTTGTTGGAACCTTAGCCAGCATGGCCAAGGATGACAGAAAATGTGCTCAACATCGGGAGGTTCAATGGTTGCCTACCTATGCTTATTCCTGACTTAATTATATTATGCCATGTTCAGACTCTTCCAGTTGTGTAACATAAAGCAACAACTGCCTTACAAGATCTAGCTAAGCATGCCTATCCCACTATCCCTGCATTTCTATAACCAATGCAATTTGTTGGTTTCTTTTTTAAGCACTGGATTCAGTCGGGATCTTGACTAAATTTAGACAGACTTTCTCCTCAAGCCCTGAAGAATTAAGCACACAAACTAAGAAAGCTTGCATGCTGCCATTTAAACCATACAACTTGTGGAGTTTATTGATTTAGTTACACCGGAAGACCCAGGATAATCATCAGTGACCCTCAACCTTGTTAAACACCTTTAAAACACTGAAAGCTTCCACCCACAGTGAGTATCTTTAAAATACTGAACATGACGCTGCAAACAATAAAACATCGTAATAAAAAAGGATATATAGAAAATATATTTGGTCATTCAAACATCCTCCCCTGGAAATATTTTGATTGAACAATTGAGAGCCTAATTTATCAGAAACTTTCATGCAACTTCTACTGAAATTAAGAAAAGGAAGCATACCAGGAAAAAAAACCCCATAATTGTGCTTCAACAAAGCTTGCGTAACATATGCTCCCAATAGATTGTACCCGAAAACAACCAAAATCTGCAAATTTAGCTATACCAGGACGGTCCCAAAATGAATACATAACAAAACTAGGAAGGTACACAGCAGCTTGACCTATCCACAAACAAACATATATATATATTAATTTGGGGGAAGTTAAGAGAGATACACATTTAATCACAGGAAGCTAATCAAAGTAGTTTCTAAATGAACTAGTTCTGCATCTTTATTTATTCTCCAGTGCTGTATAGTCTGGTGTTTCTTTGCACTAATCTCCACCCAGACTGCCTCTCCTCCCTGCCACAAATTCTCCACTGCACCTCAGCTAATATAAATTCACATTCAGAAATGATAATTTCCCCTATTCAGTCGAAACAAGACTCCCGCCCCCTTTTTAAGGCAGCATCTTAATCCCAAGAAATATTAAATATTTGTCTTCCTATGAGCGTGGGGTGCAATTCTCCAAAATCTTCCAGTCAGGCACAGTCCTTGTTCCTGAACACCACATGGCAATAAGGATTTGATGAGTCGTACTCCAGTATTGGAAACAGCCAGAAACTCATCAAACAAGGTAGCTATGCTTGACTGGGACATCTTTTTCTTCAGTCATAGCTCTCCGTTGCGTTTCCTTGCATATAAGCCCAGGCAGGCACATAATCCAATGCAACTAAGAAACATAACCAGGAGTAGGGCTAATGCATCGCCTGTATCCATAGCTGCCACAACAGGCAGCCCGATCAGGAGTGATAAAAGCACCAAGAAGAGATGGGAAGCATTCCTGGTAGCGCCCATGTTTCCAACCATTGTTGATCCGATGATCCTGAATGAAAGGCTAAACACAGGGGCGGGGGGGGGGGGGGAAGAGAGGGAAAGTTTGTCAAATTCACAACTGGCATGACTTATGAGTATTGCTTAAAAAAGTAGGTGCAACGTACTCCTGCTCCCACCCACTTGGCATGTTTGCGAGGTGTTGCTTATGATTGGCAGGAACCTTCCAAGCCATCAGAAAGAGACAAGTGGGATCGGCAACAGAATGTTTCAGTGTGGCGCTTTCACTATTCCAGTCAGCCATGTCCTTCAACAGGCCAATACACCCCACCCTCCCCTCATACATGGCTTGCTGTTCACCTCCCCACAGGTATTTTGTATTCTCTGACCACTGAGCATGCTCAGTCTCCCCTGAGCTGTGTTTGGGGTTGTCCCTCCTCTCTCAGGAGCTTTTCAACGTAATTTTCGTATGTCAGAAAATCTCGGGGCTTTGCCAAGTCTGCCGATACTTTCCTCTTGTGCATGAGAGTTGCCATTTCGGCTACATACATAACAGGCACTCGTGGCTGAGCATCAGAAACAGAGGGAATGGTTAGTTGAACAATGCAGAGAATAGGGAGAAAGGAGAAGATGACAGAGTGAGATACTTATTGGTTGCTTATCTCAGGATTTAAAATTAGTTTATTATTGATAAAAATACTTATAAACTGTCATCTCCCCTCCCCCCCAAAATAAATCATGGCAGCATACAATAATTAAACAACTTAAAATTCTAAGAACATAAAGTAGAGAAAACATTACCAACACCGAATCAAATTAATTCTCTAAGAACTCCCGGCGAAATGAAATGTTTTCAGCAGGTGGTGAAATATCACAATGGAGGGCATTTGTCAGATTTCAATACAGTGTTCCAAATTACTGGTGCCACTATGCTAAATGTATTGGTTTGCATAGCAACTATTTGAATAGCTAATATGTTATGGAAATTCCAGCTTCCTAGAATTGTAAAGTTGGAAGGGACCACAAGGGTCCAACCCCCTGCAATGCAGGAATCTTTTTGCTCAACATGGGGCTTGAAGCCATGACCCTGAGATTTAGAATCTTATGCTCTACCAACTGAACTATTTTGATGAAAGATCATCCATTTATTATGAATTCATTTATTGACAATTTTCTTCATGACCCTACCTCCTCTTCTGCCTGGTTCAGTTATAAAAATATCAGGCCAATAACAACTGTTTTTTTGGGTGGGGTGATAGATGGAGTAATGTGGAGGCCACAGCAGACTGACTGAAACAGGGAAGTGAAATCTGCATTAACATTTTTTTTAAAAGAACGACAATAAAAATGACAGCTTATCTACTATATATTTTAAAAAGGAGTTTGTCTGTCCCTCTGTTCTGTACACATTCGGACACCTCTCAAGATATCATTGCTAAACTTGGCACGAGGCATTTCTGAGGTGTGGGCCGTGCTATCTGTCCATGTTTAGTTGCTGGGTGCCATTTTGACTCCAGATGGCCGGCTGACATGTGACTTTTCTATGACTGCGCCCATTTTTTTGGCATAGGCTTGGCTCTCTCTTGATATAGCACTGACAAACTCTGCATGAGGGTGGATCAAAACGTGATTTTGCCCAATTTTTGGCACAATAGGTCCAAACTCGTATACTGCACTATCCATTTAAAAACCAAAATGTGTATTGGTTTCTAAAAATAGACATTCCCTGTTAGCTTACTAATACGATGCTTTATTTAAACACAGCAAATTAAGCTGTGTCATTTTGTTTTTCATTATCCCCATCCCTCAAGTACCCTCACATTCATCAGTGTGCATGTTTGGGGGCATGCACACAATATTGTCAGATCAAATTTCATAACAAAAAACATTTAGGCCAAGTAACTGTTTAATGAAATAAAGATATATTTGCAGGGCCTATTGTTATGATGCCAAATATAGTCCACTAAGTAAGGGGCACACTTCTTTTCTACCCCCCCTTTAATGGAGGGGGTAATCTTATATTTTAAGTTTTTATTATTATAAAAAATGTATTTAAGGGCTATGCTGCATGAGATAAACAATGACCATTACAACATATGAGGCCATAGTGTTTCAGAATGAGGGACACCTCTTTACAATAAGGGAAGTCTTATATTACACAGCCATGTATTTAAACACTAGCCCGGTAGCCATAAAATACAAGAAACTCATGAAGGCTGGAGCATCCCATTGCCTCTGTGCCTGCCAGAGACCCCAAATGGGTTGGAGTCAGCGGTAGGGCACAAACTTTGCATTCACAAGGCCTCAGGTTCAAGGTTCAATCCCCAACATCTCCAGGTTGGTTAGCAAAGGTTCTCTGCTCAAAACCCTGGAGAACTGCCAGCAGTCAGCTGACCTAGATGGAATAAATGTATACGGCAACTTCCTATACCACAGTGGGAAAAGCTCCTCATCCACATGCTTCATAAAAATACAGCAGGGTTCTGCAACAGGAACAGAACTCTCTATCCTCTTCCTACCAGCTCCCAGAAATACAGTAAAACATTTAAACAGTAAAACATTTTGACAGGTGTATATACAAGGATACAATCGCAGAGGATTTTCTTCTTGCAAGAAAGCAAACGCTAAAGTCTAAATGGCGGACAAAGACTACAATCTATAACCCACATACCTGGGAGTAGATCCATTGAATTCAATAGGGCTTACTTGTCAGTAGACAAGGTGAGGATTGCACACTGTGGTCCGTCCCCCCTTACTCAAATCAACAAGGAATTCGATACTTCGATACGTATTTTAATATTTTGTTGGAAGCCGCCCAGAGTGGCTGGGGAAACCCAGCCAGATGGGCGGGGTATAAATAGTAAAAAAATATTATTATTATTATTATTATTATTATTATTATTATTATTATTATTATTATTATCCTCTTAAAAGTCTAAGCAATGCCTAATATTTAAGGAAGCATCGGTTGACGGGTTTCCAGCCCATGAAAGTTTATGCCCCAACTCTGGACTCTGCAGTTTCTGTTGCTATAGCAAACCAACATGGCTAACTACCCCTGTATGAAGAGAGCAAGCTACATCCTTGGATAACACGGCAGTCCCACGAACACACAACCAGCAGTACCTTACCGGGGGGTAACAGCCTGTGTCTTTAGGGTATTCCCTGGAGTGGTTGGCGCTGGGATCTTAGGAAGCTGACAGCCGTCCTGGACAACGCCTACTACTAAAAAAGAATTAGGGAGAAAACACATAAATAAGGCAAATCAAATCATCCTGAAACCACCCGAGGCCAGGAGGAAAAAGCTCCGAGCTTGGGAGTCACGCGCGGCGACACACGACACGGCCAGGAAAGAAACTTAAGCTGCAACTGGGAGCAACTTGGGGTCTCTCAACCTGTCAAGTTTTTGCTCCAAACGGGGAAAGGGGCGATTTGAAAAGCATTCGGGCAACTTGAAACCCCAGAGCGGCTGCACCGGATTCTCCGGCGCCCCGTCTGCCCACCGATCCCTTTTGAGTCGCACGGGAGTCAAACTCGCCTTACCTTCCTGGAAGCGGCCATTACAAGCAGGGAAAGAGGAAGAGCGAGCGATTGGTTTGCGCCCTTCGGAACCGCCGGCGACTACAACTCCCGTCATGCATTGCGAGGGCTTCCCTGTTAACCCCTGATTAACCACCCCGGTTAGGGCTTTTGCTAGAAATCCCGAGCAGGTTTTCAGCGCTACTGTATTACGATGAAGTCAGAGGAGAAAGAAAAGCAGCCGTTTGCAATGCTTGCCTTTTTCCTTCCAGCATTCGGTTGCTTGGCGCTGATTAAGGATAGGATTAGAAACAGAAAATAAAAAAGGCGATTTGCGTGATGGATTGCAGTCTTTCACGCTGCTTTTTGAAGGCTCGCGGATTTCTGCTGACCGACTAATTGAATCCATTGTCGACTTTTGACACCGGCGTGGGAGCAGCAGCAGACTCCATGAGCCTAATAATTATTGTGTGAAAAGAAAGCGCTGTATGGCAAACGGAAGGTGGGTGTGGAATCGCCCTAAAGCAATGCTTGATTCGGAGATCTAGCAGGGAAAAGAGCTATAAGCCAACATGGCTTTGTAGTAGAATAAACGGATGTCTCTCCCATTGCATTCTTGGTTCTGGGCGTTGCGGCCATACTGTCCAAGTTCTAGGTCACAGGGATGGGCTTTTAGGGTTGCCAGCTCCAACCACCCCTACCATGGGCATAGTCAGGATTTATGTTAGGGGGAAAGGAAACCCACCCAGCATCATCCTCCGTCTGGCTCTGTCTAGCTGCAGATTCGGAATGGAATGTCTCGACAACAGTTGTTTTAAATCACTTCCTTTTGACTCCAACTTCTCAGAAAAACCTGTCCAAATCTTCAGTCTTTGAAAACTAGGAAGTTAAATAAAATTAACACCAGGGAGTACCTTTCATGCAGTTAACAAGTATGTTTAGCAAAATTACAAAGAACACAACTTTTTTAAAAAATATAATCTAAAACAAATTTTCTTGGATTTGCCGAAAACCTTTTCAGCACTCCCTTCTCAAAATTCATCCTTTTTTCCATTGCAGTGAGCATTTCAATCTCAAATATTCTGCTTATTTCTACTTTTAGTTAAGTATTTTTATTTACTTACTTAATATTTTTTGGGGGGGGGGATACTGTTCCTTTCCCTGAGATCACTAGCCTCCAGCCAGGTGAGGGGAGTGGGTGGGAATGCCAACCCCCTTTCTTGGAGAGCACCATCATTCCTTGAGATGCTGATGAGCACCTAACTGGCCAGTTACAGCCTTTACCTCGATAAAGGGACCAGTTTGGCAGGCTTCCTTTTGCATCCTACCTTCACATGCGGGTGGCGCTGTGGGTTAAACCACAGAGCCTAGGGCTTGCCGATCAGATGGTCGGCGGTTCGAATCCCCGCTGCTCGGTCCCAGCTCCTGCCAACCTAGCAGTTTGAAAGCACGTCAAAGTGCAAGTAGATAAATATGTACCACTCCGGTGGGAAGGTAAATGGCGTTTCCGTGTGCTGCTCTGGTTCGCCAGTAGCGGCTTTGTCATGCTGGCCACATGACCTGGAAGCTGTACGCCGGCTCCCTCGGCCAATAACACGAGATGAGCGCCGCAACCCCAGAGTCGGTCACGACTGTACCTAATGGTCAGGGGTCCCTTTACCTTTACCTTCACAGATACAGAAACGAAGGTTTGGGAAGGGACCCAGGGTTCCACCCAGTCCCAGACTGAACCCCCAGCAAACTCACAACATCCATAAGGGAAGGACTCATTGATAGAGCCTCCTGGTAAGAGTTGGTAAGGGATTCTTGGTCATTCTGCCCCTGGGCTCCTGGGAGGAAAGCCAGGCAAGACATCTAATAAATATATGAACTAATATTTTCTAAGGTTGGCCTGCCTGATTGATGGAGATGTTTATGTAATTCAGGAAATCGTACACATATCTTCTGATTTAGTGGCTGGATTTTATTTTTATGAAATGCATCATTTTGCACAGTTTCCAAGCCTGTACTGTTCACCTAATAGAAGGCTTGGCCCACAGCCATGTTCATAATATTGTAATCTGTGTATATGGAGGGCCTTTTCTTGTTTTATTAAATTTCCGAATGATAAAGCATATTTCTGGTTGTAGACATAGTACCCAAGCCCTGTTTCTACGTATTCAATATCTGGCAGGAAGCTGTCCCTGGTCGGTTCTTTGTCTGCTTTAATGAGTGAGGTGGCACTTATAAATCACCCTTAGGAAACACATTTAAAGGTGTCCCAGATGGTGGTGAGTTCTATACTTGGGGTGTTATTTTATTTTAAGAAAATTGCTTTGTAAAATTGCTCCTGTAAAGAGCAAAGGATATGAAAAGTGACCACAGGTGATGGTATCATTGCTTCCCACCCTTGTGCTTTTCTGGGTTCAGATAACTCTTCCCGTATTTTAGAGCATGCTGACTTCCTGATCAATCAGCTTTTAGAAAGTGTCAAATACGTTTGCTCACATTTTATCAACCTAAACCATTCCATACCCCACAGCTAAGTGGTATAACATATAAACAAACTTATTGGTACCCCCTGCCGCTTTAATAAAAATTACAGTACTTGTATTGTGAACTTAACACTTTACATTTCACCTGTGTTCTTTATGGCAACATTGTACTTTGTATCTTAAGCAAACCCTATTGAATTGATTTCCTAACTGACATATTAAATTGAAGATTTTCTGCTTGTTATTCTGATCTGTAGTTCTGGTCCCCTGTGCTGGGTATTTGAAATACCAGCATGCTGCCTCGTCAAGAAAGAAATTTAAAATCATGGTTTAGAGCTGTCCACTGCTACTGTCAGGTAACCTTTGGGCCAGTGACTCACTGATTTAGGAGTGGCCCAGCAGAAATCATGTTGCCAAGGCCCCTCCAAACTAAAGTTTGCCAGGATGTGAGCTGATAAGTTTACTGAATCAAATAAAATTGATACCATGCCTATTATGTCAACCCATTTTGCCAGGACATCAACCAGCTTACCAAGTTGCACAGGTACACTCTGGTAAATGGTTACATATCCTCCAACATTTCTCCGATGAAAATAGGGATATCCTATTACATAATAATAATTTTTTATTATTATTTATACTCCACTCATATTATTGGGTTGCCCCAGCCACTCTGGGCAGCTTCCGACATACTGTAGATAAAAAACATAATAAGGTTTTAAATGTTAAAGAACTTCCTTATACAGGGCTGCCCTCAGATATCTTCTAAAGGTTCTAATCTTCTAAGTAATCTTCTAATTACTTATCTCCTTGGCTCGGGGGTCGCATAACCCTCCACCATTTCTCTAATGAGAATAGGGTTGTCCCACCATACCCTCCAACATTTCTCAGGTGAAAATACAGTCATACTTCGGTTTAAGTACGCTTCGGTTTGAGTACTTTCAGTTTAAGTACTCCACATACCCGTCTGGAACAGATTAATCCACTTTCCATTATTTTCAATGGGAAAGTTCGCTTCAGGTTAAGTACGGACTTCCAGAATCAATTACACTCATACTTCGGGATAAGTATGCTTCAGGTTGAGTACTCCGTGGACCCATCTGGAATGGATTAATCCATTTCCCATTACTTCCAATGGGAAAGTTCACTTCAGGTTAAGTACGCTTCAGTTTAAGTACTCCGCGGACCGTCTGGAATGGATTAATCCACTTTCCATTACTTTCAATGGGAAAGTTCGCTTCAGCTTAGTTACGCTTCAGGTTAACTACAGACTTCCGGAACCAATTGTGTACTTAAACCGAGGTACCACTGTAGGGTTGTCCTAAGGAAAAGCAGGACATTCCGGAATCAAATCAGAAACCAGGGATGGCTTTGTAAATCCAAGACTGTCCCTGGAAAATAGGGACACGGGGGGGGGGGTCTGATGGCTGTCTGAATTTACCCAACATTTTGTAAGATCCTTAGCACCCAATAGACCCTTACGTAACAGTGCTGGTAAACATGGTCATATTTTAAGAAGCACAGGCTCTTTTCAGACTTAGGGTGTGTACACATTCTCATTTGCTTTGCATTCAGTGTGCTCCCAATGCTTCTTTGGGAAGCAGTGTACACACAACATTAGCCATGATCCATATCCATGCTATGATTTCTTATGAAGTAATGATGCGTCCCCCCAACCCCCCCCAGCTTTGATCCACATTGGGGGGGGGCAACCTAGCTGTGTTGTAAGCTGGTAATGTGTATATTCTGCCATATATTCACCTTCCTAGCCCAACTTCAAAGGAATTTACTTTGGATGATTAGGATTGCCACTTTGAAGTTATAAAAATAATATTAGTTTTCAGTTCTCCACCTTGTTACACCAAAGTGGCCAATAAAGTCCAGCTTAATTTTCAAAAAAACAATTCCACAGTGTACTTCAAAGTAGCCATTGATGGTATTTTGTTCCCATCTCTTTCTTTAATTGAAAGTGATGCTGGCCATTGAAGTCCCTTCTCAGGCCCTGAAGGTGAACCAAGAGAATGAACTAATTTTAACCTTCATTCTTGCTGCATCATTATATTTAGTATAATATAGTTTGATGTACTTTCTGTCCAGGCTCCTGTGTCAAGAGTGTCAAGGGAATGGATAAATGTCCTCCTATTTTCCTCTTTTATTATTATAATTTTTCTCACTAGATTAAGAGGGAAAAGGAGGGAGAATATAATGAGAATAAAAATGCTCAATATAGGAGCATTAAAATTTGGTGATAACTCATTCTGGTGACAGACTGTAGCAAAGGCAGAGCGGAGTCTAAGAAATATTCATTCTCT
Source organism: Zootoca vivipara (assembly GCF_963506605.1). Lineage (NCBI taxonomy): Eukaryota > Metazoa > Chordata > Lepidosauria > Squamata > Lacertidae > Zootoca > Zootoca vivipara. The sequence goes on along the minus strand of NC_083285.1, from coordinate 20,362,848 downwards.
TCACAAAAGGTGGAGAGAGAGAGAGAATATGAAATCGTATCAGAATAATTTACTCTTATGACAAAGCTCTTAAACTGGCAGGAGGCTTATGTCTCTGTTTCAGCAAGGGTATGGATATTATACCTAAAGGTAATTGTAAATCCAGATTTATAGCTAATATTATGGAAACAAAACTGATATTGGTAGCGAAATCATTTAAAAGAAAACTGTTTTATTGTGGGGGGTGGGGGCGGCATATCTGTTTATCATTTTTTTATGCTCGGGGCAGAAAATTCCCCAAGCTGCATGCCTAGATATTATAGCCCCAATCCTGCTCTAGTAGCACATAACTCTCAGTCCCAGATAAGGATGTCCATTTATTTCCCTCTGTGTGTTTTTTTAGAAGGATCAAAGCAGTTGGAACTAGACTGAGCCGTGCAGTGTGAATGCAATGCCCTAGGCACAGGGGCAGGGGGGGGGGTTGCTGGGTTTTGTGCCCTGGGTGAGGGACGCTATTGAGGCTCCCAGCCTGTGTGTGTTCACAAATGTGTGTGTGGGTTGCCAAGCGGGCTCTTTTACCCAGGTGAAATAAAGCCTAGTTTTGCCCCTGTGTGGATGCATTCAGCATTGCCTCCACATAGCAATGGGGGTCTCCCTTGCTGTGTTATGCTCACAACTCAGTTGTATGTCTGCAGCACCACAGGTGATCCTGGATCATAGCTGCCAAGTTTTCACTTTTCTCGCGAGGAAGCCTATTCAGCATAAGGGAAAATCCCTGTAAAAAAGGGATAACTTGGCAGCTATGTCCTGGATCCTGCTTGCACAGAACCCTGTGGGCATCACGCCCCTTACACACACTCCACAACTTGCATATTGTTTTTGGACAGTGGGCTGCATTGAGCTTGCTGGTTTGCTCCTTTAATATCAAGGTAGCAAGAGACATTCCATCCTCTTCCAATGCTTCTGTATTGAATGCACCAATGCTGGGGAATAGAATGGCTGATATTTGGACCTGCATTTAATCTAATGAGCCTTTCACAGCAGAAGTGCTTGCATGAGATTGACAATAATGCTCTTTCACCATCCCCATTCATTTCAATGGGACTTAGACAGAAGAACATGGGGGTAGATTGTGTCTTCAGTCTGTTGCTCACAGGACACATGAAAATAAATCAATCCTCCAACAACCTTTAGTTTGGAAAATTTAAATCTTTAATGTTTCTCCCCCTATTTATTAGGCCAGGGAGGAAAATATTTCAAAGTCACAGCACCCGTAACCATATCCTAACAACAGAACGCGTGGAAGAAAAATCCATATTGCTCCAACTGCATTGTCAATTATAATAAAAAGGTTTGTGTTGATCTTTGCAAAAGTGGGTTATGTTTCTCAGCGTGTTTGCAATATAAGTTGCTAGCTAAGTGCAATTGTCCCCTTCGCCCTAGGTAGGCTGTCAAAACCGTAACATGGCAGCATGTTCCTTTTGTGTGAGATGAAGCAATGATGCTGCCAGTAAGAATATGTCAAGCTGGTACATTTTTGCCTGTCTTAAAGTGGGCAGCCTGATCGTCACCACCTGATTGTGACACTCCTAAACATTACTGTCAGCTTGGCTTCCTCTGATCACAGAAGAAGAACAAAGGTATGTCAGCTTGAATAATCATTTAAATAATTTAGAGATGCTGACTCAAGTTTTTTTTTACTCGAGAAAGACAAATTGCACGTCAACATATCACTAAATGCTAAAACTCTATCTATGCCATCGGCTGTGGTGAGGACTGCAGGGCCTGCTCCCTTCCAGCTGGCCCAGGCCTTCACACTCCCAGCTACAAAAGGACTCCTGCTGCAGCGCCTAGAGGGAGCTATGCTAAGACCAGACCATGTCATTGTTTGAAGACTATCCCTGCCTCCGGGTCTGGTCTTGACCGGATGGATACTGAAATCAGCAAGGGAAACCCACATGACCTGAAGGTATTGCTGTGCAATGCTAGGTCAATGATTCATAAGACCACTGCCATCCATGACTTGATCGGGGATGGAGGACTTGACCTGGCATGTGTAACAGAGACTTGGTTGGGTGAAGCAGATGGGCCTGTCTTTGCTGCTGCTTGTCCACCAGGTTTCTCTTACGCACAGCAACCCAGGTCATGTGGGCAGGGAGGGGGGCGGTTGCAGTGATTTTTAGGAAGTCACTAGCTTGCATCAGGCGTCCTACTGGGAAGACCCAGTTCTCTGAGTGCATATTCTGGAAGTTGGGCAATAGGGGCAGTACAGGATTCCCTTTGGTGTACCAACCTCCCTGCTGCACCAAGGATTCCCTGTCCGAAGCCTGCCTATCAGTGCTCTGCATAGCTGGGTGGGAAAGTGGAAAGAAGGTTGCTTTGTGATGGTCGCACCAACCAAACAACCAACCAACCAACCAACCAACCAACCAGCATTCTACACATTAGGCTTGTCCTTACAGCTGCTCCCAAGCTCAGCTGATGATGAAAGCTTGTTCACCTATCCAAAAAGGGGTAACTGCAACTTCCAAGTGGGCTGACATTTCCCTGGCTATCAGGAAAGACATTACCGGATACGAAGGTGTGCAAGTGTGCAGCATGTTAAACAGACCCATTTCCCTGCCAGTAATGGTACACTCTTTTGTCAACTCCAGCAATAATAATAATAATAATTAGAATTAGAATTTATATACCACCCTATACCCAGGGGTCTCAGGGTGGTTCACAGAATAATGTTTGTGCTTACCGATGTACTTCTGAAACGACTTGGCATCTGTGGCATACTCCCACTGCAACAACTATAAGAATAATAATACAGTAATGATTCTGGAAATAAGACATCTCTTCCTTTGTGTAGTTTGCCTCTGGGCTAATTTCTGAGAGTGTGAAATTATGCTGCACGTGTGCCATAAAATATATTAGCATATGTGCCTGTGTCGTTATTAGGAGTTCGTTTCCCTTCTCCTTCATTTGGCTTTGTTACATTGCTTGCCTAATGCTGCTGATTCCCTCTGGCCATTCTTTGTCCCCCTTTGCAATGACACAGCCAAGGAACAGCAGTTTAAGGGCCATGCTGTGGTCATTTCTGCAATTGGCCAAATCTTTCTTTTAGCAAATGTGTTCTGAGCTTCCCCCTCCATTTCCCCTACCTAATTCCTAAGGAAGAGGGGGACTTATGCAATAAAGGAAAGCTGAATTTCTGAAGTTGGCCTATATTCTATTTAGGTATATCACCATATGTAAGAAACAATTTGCATAGATAGTACTTTCTTTTCTGGGTGACACAGATTTGTACTCGGAATTACTAAGGAAAGAAGTAACATGATCCATATTTGGTATGTTCACACATACAGTGGAACCTCGGTTTATGGACACCTTGGTTTATGAATTTTCGGTTTACGAACGCCGCGGACCCATCTGGAACAGATTAATTCACTTTCCATTACTTTCAATGGGAAAGTTCTCTTCAGTTTATGAACAGACTTCCAGAACCAATTACACCCATGCTTCAGGTTAAGTACGCTTCAAGTTGAGTACTTCGCGGACCCGTCTGGAACGGATTAATCCACTTTCCATTATTTTCAATGGGAAAGTTCGCTTCAGCTTATGAATGCTTCAGTTTAAGTACCATGCGACCGTCTGGAACAGATTAATCCACTTTCCATTACTTTCAATGGGAAAGTTCGCTTCAGTTAATGAACGCTTCAGTTTATGAACAGACTTCCGGAACCAATTGTGTTCATAAACTGAGGTACCAGTTGTGATTTGGGTTTGTCCGAGTATTGTCAAATGATAGTGTGGTCTTGCAAAGGATCTATAGTTTTGCAAAGTTTGGGCCACTTTGAGTGGAGTTTCAAATGATCAGCAAAGATCCCAAGGTTCTGCTTCTCCATGTATACGTTAAACATCCAATGAGGCTTATTTAGTCTTAGAAAATCTATAGGCAAAAGTTCATATGGGCTAGAACATAAGAAACCCAACATGTTAATGAATGAAGTGCTGGGTAGTGATGGTTTTAATCATTATAATTTTTGTTTGGAATGAGGATTGGAAATCAGGGATCCTTCACACATTGAAAAATCTTTACATAGTCACTTTTACATGCCACTTTTATGTAGAAAAACCCTACACAGCCTATAGGGTTGTACCAGCTAGTTGGGGACCAGTTCTCAGGCTCCCTCAGAGGATGACACAGAGAATGGGAAGAAAACTGGGTTCAGGAACCAACCTAGGAGACAGTTTCCAAAGTAAGTGCTCTGCCAGAGGCTGACATGGAAGGGGAGCTCTGGGAGTTGCACTGCCGCCATCTCCTGTGCCTGAGGAGGCAGTCCTGCCCTATTCTACGTCTCTGACTTAGAATACTCATTCCTAGAACAAACTATGGTTTGTAGGGGCACCAGTGTTTTCCTTGGCAGTGTAGGCACATTCAGAAGATGGCATAGCCCACTTAAGCCCAAGCAGTTTTCCTATTAGAAAGCAGAGCTTGAGATACCCACTTAGCTGTGGGACAGGTTAATCTTGCAGTTGGCTCATGATAATTGTCAAGAGTAACTCTCCAAGTTCTCTGCTTGTTGGTTTGACTTCATAACCATCAGCTGCCCCCAACCACACACATTGAGCTGTCCGTGGTGCTGAACACTTGCAGCCTATCTTGCTGTGTTCAGCCAGTGTTTCCGCATGAGCAGAACAGAGCAGAAAACATATACATGCACAATAAGTGTAATAAGACCTGCCACAGCACAGCTCATTGTGGAAAGCAGCATATAAGTAAACTCAATCAATGAATCAATCAATCAATCAATCAATCAATCACACACAACAATCTACATAGGAGGTGGATTGTCATATTCAGGAATCACACAATTTTCTAACTATGGGGAACTTCTGTGTCCAAATGTAACAGTGTGATGGAGCCGTCAGTCTTCCTGGTACCATATATTAGCAAAAGCATAATGGATACGGTGTTATCTGACGGGAGGTAGCAATTTTAATATGCGACTTGCTTTATCACACTCATACATTCTTTCAACAGTCAGGTTTAGTAATAAGTATTGCTATTTTGCAGATTGAGAAATGGGTCTCAGTCTGCCTGCCTGCCTTGGAGTGGGAGGAAAAGGAATAATTCAGAATATCTGCAGGACTGTCATGTAGAAGACTGAGCAGACTTGTTCCCTGCTGCTCCAGCAGCCAGAACTAGAACTAATTGGTGAAAATGGCGAGGAAACAGATTTGGGCTAAACATTAGAAGGAATGTCTTAACAGGAAGAGAGGCTAGTGGAGTCATCAGGGTTCAGCCCTGCTCAGACTCTGAACCTGAAGCCTCTTAAGAGGAGCAGAGCTCCCCACTGACAGGGACTCTGAAAAGTCGATAGATCTGAGTATCCGTGCTGAAGGACTGAAGGCCCCCATACCAGCTGCCTGGATTTCTGGCTGACTCTTAGATTCTCCTCACCACCCACAACAGATGGCATGGTGAGGTTGCACCACTCACCTGACCTTCCTTAGTGCTGCTGCATACCTGGATGGAGTGGTGGAGGGAAGAGACCAGCATGGTGCAAACACACCATTGGAGCCAATTCAGGGCTCCCGCCAGTATGTTTACACCATGCCAACCTTGCTGCCCAGGGGAGAATGAGGCAGAACTAATTGCACCTTAGGCTACTTGAGAGGTGGGGAAGTACATGAAGGCACTTGCCCAAGTCAAGGCCTGTCTGAGAGCCAGGAAACAGTGGGGCCTCCACTTCCTATATAAGCTCCTAGTGTGAGTTGCTTCATTACTGAAGTAGCACACCTCTTCCAAGCTCCCTGAATTGGGGAAATGGAGAGGAGAGGACTATCTTAGGAGGTAGTAGATGCTCCTTCACTGGTGGTATTTAAGTAGGGCCTGGATGATCATCTAACCGTGATGCTGTAATTGGAAGATTTTTGCATTTGGGTAGGAGATTGAATGATATAACATCCAAGATCCCTTCCAGTTCTAACACTGTGTTATTCCACATGACCGTATGAATAGCTGGAGACCACAATCCAAAGGACCATGTGGAAATCTCAGTCTATGCACTGAGGCTTCTGAGGTCCTCTTACCAAAACCCTCTGTTGTGTCTTCCCACAGCCCATGTGTCTTCATTTCCACTCTGGAAATGAAATGGACTTGAGGTGCTGTCTCAGACCCATCACAAGGAGGTGCTAAGATCCAGTGTGGTGTAGTGGTTAGGGTGTTGGACTAGGGTCTGGGAGACTAGGGTTCAAATATCACACAAAGTTATTTGTATGACCTTGGGCCAACAAAGCAAGACAAATTGAGAATGATGTATGCCACCTTGAGCTTGTTGGGAAATATTGGGGTTCACTACCCCAATACCCTGTGGGTTCAGCCTGGATGGCCAGTAAAATCCAGACTCCAATTGTCAGTCAAACAGGACATTTATTTAGGCATTGCAAGGCTGGTGCAACAAAAACTCTACCAGCAAGTAGTTGAGCAGTGGCACTTCAAACAACAACAACAACAACAACAACCGGCATTTATACACTTACAAGCAAAGGGAAGTGAAGGGCTGATTATATGTGGCAATACTTGTGTGGCAATGTCCCTCCCTCCCCATGAGAATAAGACACAAGACACAAATGATAGATTTTAAGTGGGCGAATAAGGCACAACTTTATTGGTTACGGATGTTGAGTGGTATTGGCTTAGGCATTGGAACCTAACCGACTATATCTGACACCAACCCGTGTGTTGGAGTCTGGGAGAAATTAACCACCAGAAAGGAGCCCAGTGATGTACATCTACCGAGACACCTCCTGTGGCCACCGTTGGGGGGGGGTGCCATAAGGCCCTGACCTCCACAGGCTCAGTACAAAGCTCCGCCCCCGGAAACCTCTAACGGAATACTTCTTCATTTGCTGGGCAGGTGATGATGGAACCTGCCCCCCTTCTTCTTTTTATGCAAATTTCCAAACTGGCGAGTAGGGGCAAAGAGGCCGAGTTCCCGCCTCTGGTCTGTTTTGAAGGAGACAAGCCCCGCCCCCCAGCCGACCTCATTGGTCGGCCTGGGGTTGATGGAGGCGGGAATGGCCAATCGCGAAGGGGCTGAGCTCTCAGCCCCCATCGCAAGAGTTCAGTCGGGCCTGCCCACAACACCACCTCTGTCGCAGGCACGGAAGTGGTTTTCCTTCTACTAGCTTCTACAGGTTTTAATCATGAGGCATAACTACTTTCTTATTTTTGTCCTTAGTTATCGTAATAGCTCCTGCGTACATGCCATTCCATCCTTTTCTCGTGGTTCTTTTGCAAACAAAGTCTTCACATTCCAGTCTTCACTTGCTCAGCCCTTCTCACACACATTTCAGTTTTCATTCTTTATTTCATTTAATTTCAATAACAAGCTCTTTGGAGGAAAGGTGGAATATAAATGTATAGAATAAAGTAAAGAAATGCATGGGCATGCAAGAGACATTACCGGGCACTTTGGATTAGACTCAAGCAGGTATCAACTAGGGTTCTGTAGAGCTATGTAATGTCAACAAAAAATGTAAGAAGTTTGATTTCTCTGGGATTTATGAAGGTCCCGTGGGTAGGAAAAATTCCTCAAGAAGCAGCACGAATGTGCTCTTGTGCTGTAAATTCTTTAATTCAGGAGGAACAGGGAGGAGAACCCCCACCTCAACATTGGTATATACAGCAAATAATAGCTTTTAATTTCCAAGCAGGCTCTGCCTTTATGAAAATCCACAAGTACCAAAGCATAACCAAACCTGGTGTTTTCACTCTAAAGTGCTGAAACCCGTTAGCTACTTAGTAACAATCTTATTGATTACTCATCCCCCAGAAAGAGAAATCTTGGAAATGCATGCCATTAGAGAACATATGTTTATTTGGCCCTTTGTATGCATATTATCTAACTACTGCTTTTACAGTGGAGACCAGCAAAGCTGTAAAATAAGCAATCAGTTCTGGTTGCCATAGCAAAAGTATCCCCTTCCCCCTTACAACTAGTTGCTGAGGAAACCAAACGGTGGACATAAACAATCAGTTACCCAGTAATAATTTGGAAATATGGCTTTAAAGCCACCAGAATTCAAAATGCACCTACACCCAGCATTTTTTTAATGCACGAGAGATTAAACCTCTCTCAAAAGCCTTTACAGTGGAGTGCAAGAGAATGAAATTAATGATAATAATAATAATTTATTTTTATTTATAAACTACTTCCCATGAGGCACCCCAAAGCAATTTACAATATCAGGACATATATAAAACAGTTACACATATTAAAGTAGTTAAAAACATCTGCACATTTAAAAACAAAACAAAAACTAATTATAAATATAAAAACACTTAAAAACAGCAGCACATACATAAAATCAATTATATGCCAAGACAGATACAAGTTTGAATAAATATTTTAGAAGGCTTGTTGAAAGAGAAATGTCTTTAGCAAGTGCCAAAAAACAACAACAGAGAAGGTGCCTGCGGGATTGTTTTGTATATTTATCAAATGGTTTATCCTGCCCAGAGAAGTGGTGGTCAACTAGTTTGGGTGGGATTGCACTCCTCTTGAAGGAGCAGATTCATAGCTCGAAGAGACACCCCCTTCCTGGATCCACCACTGTTACTTGAGGGACAGGTGGCCTCAATGGCACCTGTAACCTTCTGCTGTCTCTTAGCCCAATTACATCCCTATCTGGGTGGGGATAGCTTGGCTTCAGTCGACTGTGCTCACGTGACCTCCAGGTTAGATAGCTGCAATGCTCTCTATGTGGGGTTGCCTTTGGAGATGGTCTGGAAACAGCAGCTGGTGCAGAACAGAGCCACCAGACTGCTAGCGGGGACCAGCTGGTCTGACCATATTATACCAATGCTGTTCTGGCTGCACTGGTTAGCAATATCTTTTGCAGCCCAAATCTAAGGGTTGGTTTTAACCTATAAAGCCTTCTTATAGCTGTCCAACATGCCACTATCTTGCGGAATGTCTCTTCTGACATAAGCCTACCAGAAGCCTGAGACCCTTTAACAACTTTTTGGCATGAGCCAACAGCACCCCCATTTTCCCAGGGTGTCAACATTTTTGTATTCTGCTGGTCATTTAAATTGGCATCCCTTGTGCCACTTACAATACTTTATCTGTATTTTCTTGGTGGGCGGTGGCATTGCTATTAGAATCACATTGACAAATGTGCTGGTTGCTGTTATCTATGTTTTTCATCCTTGTATTTTTTTATGTTGGGTTGTATCTTATGTTAGTCACAATCAATTTAGACCTATTGGACTTAATGTGCATGACTAACTCATTTCAATGGGTTTACTCTAAGTAAAACTTACTTGGGCGCAATCCATTGTTTGCAGCATATACTGTACCTGAGACTATTTTTAGTAGAAGACGTCTAAGAAATTGAATAACTAAAATAGCCATCATCTTATTTCATACTGATTCTACTGTGATGGTTGTTAAGAAATGACTTGCAGTGTAAAAGGGGGAAATGACATGCAGATCACAAGAAAACATGGATCTGATCTTCTTTCCTTCCTGAGAGGTTTATCTGTTATGTTGCTTTCTGCGGTACAATGCTTTTGTTGAGGTTTTTGGCCATCTTATCGTCAAAAGATTCTGTATAGATACAGAATCACCCAGAAAACAACCTATAGTTGCATGTGCTGATTTGTTCGTTAAAAGTCCTCTACAGACATCCTGCATAGCCTCAGGGTGGTCCTGTTCTGTCTACAAATGGAGAATTAAATCCTGCACAGATAAAGAAATATAAAAGGACATGCTGACCTGAATAGCTCCTTTAAAATTATTCTGGATTATTGTACCTCTGATTCAGAAATAATAGGTCTCTGGGGCACTTTTGAGCGATGACTTTCTCTTCAGGTGGTTTCAGTGCAGATGCTCAAAAATTGCCATGGCTAGGCCCACATTTAACTCCCTTTGAAGCAGTTTAAAGGATTCTGAACTATCTCAAAGGCTTCCACAGATCTATAATGACTTTAAATCGGAATCACTCCAAAACCTGAGGCAATTTTAATCAGCCAATCCCCACTCTCGTTCTGAACAACTCTTAAGAACCAATTCAGGTCCCAGATTGCATTGCCAGAAATAAATTGGCTTTCTATATGAATGATCAAAGTGATGCACAAAATAAACTTTAAAACCAATTAAGAAGACATTAATTAATTAAAGCTGCTAAGGAAACAGAAGTTATGTTTGTGTGGCTTCTGAAAGTCAAAACGTCTCCTGAAAAACTAGAGACTCTGTCTTTTCAAGCCAGTTGCTTCTGATTTGTCATTATTATGGGGAAACTTGAACCAAGAAACAGAAATCTGAATGACACAGCCTGGCTTTAAGAAGAATATGATTTTATGGAGAATAAAACAACATAACTTTGAAATATATTGTATTGGAACTAGCTGCTTTTCCCATAAGAATACTGATTTCAGGGGGAACTTTTCTTTTTGTTAGACCTGGCATTTGCCAGGATTACGCAAGATATAATATTGTTATGGAAATGCTTTCTTTCTGAACTTTGTTTGCCTGCGTCCTGTTGAATTCTTATGAAGGACAAAATCAATAACAATTGAGTTAATGAAAAAATGTAAATAAATGAAAACAAATACATATATTACCTACACAACCTTCCTTGCTTTTCTTAAACTTGGCTGCATTTATTGTGAGTAAATATTGGCATTATGAAGACATCAAAGGTCAGAGCTTGTCCTTTCCAAGAGAAGATGTGTTTAAAATGTAAATTTTGTGTTGTCTTTGTGTGCTTCTACCAGCTCCTTCCTTTCATAAATATGAATGAATCTCGATGTACAATCTGGAATATCAGATGGTCATTCAGCTCTGTTTTTGTTCACAATCCTGTACACACTTCCTCAGGAGTAAGTCTTATTGTAGAGGATGGGACTTGCGTATCCTGCATATTACTGGGTAGAATGAATTATGGAAAATTCTCTCTAGTTCTTTCTTCTCTCTCTCTCTTTTAGAATCCCTAACAGGCTTGGGTGTGTGTGCATATCTCAACAAAATCTCAACGTTCTCTGGAAAATATGCACAATCACCAACAGGCCTCAAGAAATGTGCATATCTCGACTGCATTTTGCATATTTTCTGGGCAATATGCAGATTCTTTGGTCACTATGCACAGTGACATGTCCTTGATTTCTCCTACTAGTTCAGAAGTGTGTAATATGTACCTAGGGTTGCCATACTTCAATAAGTAAAAATCTGGGGAGTTTTTTTGGGGAGATCGTCCAAAAGGTTATTGTTGAGCTTTTTCCCCGATCAGCAGTGGCGGACAGCGGGCTTCCGACATCACTGTCTGGGAGGTAACAAGGAAGTGACGTCTCCACAGCGCTTCCGCTATGGAACAGACAAAATCCTGGACATTTACTTTTAAATTAAAAAACGCCCCCTGGGCAGCCATGTTAGGCCCCGGTCCCCAGACATAGCTGTAATTTTCTGGCTTATATGGTGAGCCTAATTGTACCCCTATCCCCAGAGTGCTTCTGGCCCACTTACAACCTTACAACATGCTCTCCCACTGATTCACCAGACAACAGGAAGAAGGGATGGAGCTCCTCAAAAATATTGACTTTTTTTCTACAGTCTCGCCTTCCTTTCCCCACTCTCAGCTATTCTCCAGTCAGCCAGGGAATCACAGGGTGAGGAGAGTTTTAAACCTCCCCTCCCCTTCCCACATTCCTGATTAAAATTACCCTCAGTACTGCTTCTGTTCTTAGGAAAAAGCTTAATACTAGCATGGGATCGATCACTGTGATCACAGGGGAGGGAAGAATTGACCACCTGAAGAAGGGCTACCCCAGCTGGGAAAAGAAGCCTGTTTGAGATTATGTATATTGCCTGGAGAAATGTACAGAACACAGCAGAGATACGCACATTGACTGCAGCATAGATTCCTGTTGTAAAGATTGTGCTTTGGAAGCATCATGGCAAAAAAAGAGAGAAAAACAACAACAACTTGCTAAGATATTTGAGCACTACTAATAAGGTAAGTTGAGCTAAACATCTTAAGTAATTGAAGTATTGAAACAAAAAGTATTGCTTGTTAAAATCATTTGCAATTATAATTCAAACCTCCCAAACAGCATAATGCAAATCAAACAGAACATTTCCAAAGAAAATATTGCATTCTTGCCTTCACCCAAGGCTGTGAAACACATCCACCACCACCCTCCCCGGTTTGGTGTATAACTGCATTTGGTAGGAAAGTAATGAAAACAGCCTTTCAGCCGTCTCCTTATAGCAAAGTAGACACCATCTCTTCTCTGGGGGCCTGCATGTTTGCTCACTCATGATAAGTCACAGTTTGGCTTAGCCTAGGTTACTAGACTTCCAGGTCTGACCTGAAGTCTTGAAGTTTGCCTGGCCCCCTCCAGGTGGCACGTGGAGCCCTTGAATCTCCAGGTTGGCAAGAGGGCCTTTAATTAAAAACATCATGAAAATTGTGCATGCAACTTACAAGCGTCAGCCGGGCAGGAGCTGGCTGCAGATTAAAGCACAGACACTCTGGGGGTTTGCTCCCATCTCCCAATTAACCTCTATCTCCAGGCTTACTCCCATAACATCACCAGGCGCCACCCCTAGGTTTCAGCTTTGGGCCCTGAAATCTCAGGGTCTTGGATGCTCCTGACCTGGCAACACTAGCCTAGCCTTATGTGCGAGTGAGGGCTATGTATTGCTTACCACTTTCCTGAGCAGGGAGGAGATTTGTGGCTTGGTGCCTTATTCAGGCAAAGAAGTGTGCTAAGCAAACGTGGTGTGGAGGCAATAGGGGGGTCCATATCCTGTAAGCAGCCATCATTTTCATGATGGTGGTGAAACCAAAGCCGTAGCTGGGCAGGAGGCCTGGCCAGTACCAAAGGGAGCCAGCCTTTTCTGGCTTTCCTTTCTTGTTAAGATTACCTTTGCCTTGCGAGTTTAGATCGACTTTCCTGCTGTAGTTTGGCAGCAATGATTTCTCGAGGTATTGAAGTGTAAGACGTGCTACTTGCTTTGTTTTCCTTCCCTGGTGACACAAACCCCAAACTGTTCCATATCATTAGCTGCTTCCTTGCTATAGCCAAGAAAAAGGGAGTCAGTCTCTACCTCAGAAGGAGCTTATGGATGGAACAAGTTTCATTAACATGCATTTCACATACAAGCATACGCAGAATCTAACCTCTTCATACACTGCTGTCCGTATTTCTGCTCAGTAACTAGATTGCTTCTATAGCCTTTTTAATTTATTTGCTTATTGATAGCATTTTTTACACTGCCCCTTAACAACAAAAAATATGGGCGGTGTGTGTGTGTGTGTTTAACCACATCACTCCATAAAAACAGCAAAGACATAAAATCAAGGATGAAATTTAAACTAGCATCAGAGTATAACCGAAACAAATCCAGCAACAAACAACACAGTGGTGCTAAAGATCATCAAAGCACTAAAATGTGCTCTTAAAATCAGAAAGGCTGGGAAAAGAAAAACAGAACCATGTTACAGGAAAAAAGAAATGCCAACTCTTCCTAGGTCCAGTTTCTTATTAGGTGCAAATTACACTGTGTGCTGTCGTATTTATTGTAGCATTTGTTATTGCAATTATAGCTTGGAATGCGTGGCACCATTTACACAAGTATGATGGGGTGGTAAGGCTAGCATTGGAGAGACCCAGGTTCAAATCTTCACTCAGTCAGGAAGCTCAATGGGTCTTCTTGGGCCAGTGAGGGTTGTTGTGAGCTTAAAATTTTCCTTAAAGGAAAAGTGGACTTTAAGCGTGGTACAAAAAAACCCCCCTAAATTATCAAGTGATTGATTTGCCATCATGTCTCTTCCTTTGAAACTTATTCCAGGGAGTTAAATCTGATCCTCAGTATTCACATGACACTTCTGGTGAGGGGCTAATGGGGAAGCATGTCAATGACAGTCCTGCTTAGCCTGAAGGATGATGATGGTGGTGATGATGATTAAAATTTCTGTACCGCTCTTCATCAGAAGATCACAGGGCAGTTTACAATATAGAAACTCAAAAATAGCCAGATGGGCGGGGTAGAAATAAATCACCACCCCCATCAAATACACAACATATTAAGAAGCAAAACCAATAACTCCCCCCCCCCCAGTTTAAAAGGCCATAGATTGTTTAATTAGCCAAAGAACTGGTAGAAGAGGAATGCTTTTACCTGGCACCTAAAGCTATGTAATGATGGCGAGCCTCCATGGGGAGAACATTCCACAAGTGGGGAGCCACCGCAGAAAAGGCTCGCTCTTGTGTTGCCATCCTCTGAGGAATCTCTTGGAAGAGGCACACAAAGAAGGGCCTCAGATGATGACCGCAAGGTCCAAATTGGATCTTATGGGGAGAAGCGGTCCTCAAGGTATTGCAGTCCTGAGGTGTGGAGGATTTCCCCTCCTACAGTCCCTTCCTGCTTAGCTCTGAAGCCGCATCCAGAAACACAGACTTGGGGACATGCCTTGGCAAATGCTTACAGACAAAGACTTTAAGGTGCATGTGGATGTATGGATCGTTGTGGCTTGCCAGGATTCCTATTTTTCACCTGATGTTTGGGTTATTTCCCCAAGCTTTATTCAGATCGCTGTCTGCCACTGCTGCATCTGGTGAGGAAAAAGTCCTAAAGGGCAAGCTTTGTGCAATGGAGGGAAGTTTTGTTGTTGCTTCTTTATAGCAGGCAATAAATCCCGGATTTCTGCTAGGGGTGATTGTGTGGGAGTGCTATGAGTGAAGTGCTTTGCAGCTTTGCAGCAGTCATGCCTTTGATTTGTGGCTTCTTGCCACAGCAGCTAGAGAAATGACTTAACCTTTTGATATTGTTCTCCAATGTGTAAAACTGAAATAAGGACCTTGCATATTTCTCTTCCAGCAGCAGCAGGATTAATTAGGTATTCTTTGAGTGACCAGTTAACATGCAGTAAAGTACTAGGACAAGCACTGTTTATAGCTCTGGAAAACTCTGCATTCAGCTGAACAAGAAGTTGATTTGTCTAGTGCTTTGACGGATTGATACTGGATGCTGCAGAGATGAGGTCAAGACTCCATGTCATGGGATGAAGATAAACTAACGGGGTATCATCAGGAAACTGTGTGATGAAGATTTGATATCTGATTATGTTTCTACAAAAAAGCCAAGGACCCCACCCACAGTAAACATAGAAAGACCGTGCATATTTTAAAGATCTGGGCAATGCAACATGTCCTATTAATGCATCTTTCATCTTTTCTATTCTAGCACGGCACGTTTGGAAAGCGCTACGTGTTTCTCAACAGCAAATTAATTTTGTTTATCTGACGTAACACACAGCAGTTTCAGAGAATAATTAAAAAGTGTCATCAATCACTTGCTCACAAAGTCTTGGAAATGCATTGGAACAGACAACAGTGATCCCCCCCCCTCAGATATTGCATTCAGCCCGTAGTTTACTAGCAGGTCTGAAATACAAAGCTTCATTGTGGTTCAGCTGGGATTCTCAGGACTGACAAGTTTGATCATTAAATCCACTGAAAGAGGAGCTATTATACGCCTCAGCGTCCAAAACCCTATTGAGTTTAGACAAACCCATAGGATATTTAATACATAATGCTCTGTCCACAGTAGCTGATGTCTAATAGGAGGTTCAGAGAATGGTGGCTAGTGGCCAGAGGGACTGATAGGGTGGGGACCAAAAGTAGGTGGAGCCAGAGTCAATGGCAGGTGGGGCCAGAGCCAATGATAGGCCAATCCAATGAATTCTAGCTTTGTCCCCATCCTCCTTCCGCCTGAATTCTACAAGGGAAACACTGAGACCACAAGAGAAGAAAGCTGACAAATAGTGCCGCTCCCTGGTCTGGTTGTAAGTAAGCAGGCAGGCAAGTGGAGGCTGGGTGAGGCCAGACTGAGGTTGGTTGGGTAGTGGGCCATTTGCCCCAATTCCTCCGCCTCCCATTGCTGCAAAATCTCTGCAAGAAACCAACTGATCAGATGGCAGGGTTTCTACTCCTCTCTCCAGAATTTCCAGCAGGATGGATGGATGGAATAACAGTGTGCACTGGAGCCCTCCATTATTGAGTGTGGCTTGGAAGCTGTGAAAAAATGCATTGGGTTGCCTGTATAAGAGCCAGCGGCATGTGGCTTTCGGTTACGTTGTCTGTGCCTCTCCAGTGAAGACAGAATGTGAAACAGGCACCAAGAACCAAGTTGTATGTTCAGAAGAAGCACGTGGCATGTCCCTGTTGGGACTGTAATACCACTGCAACTTAACCTGAAAGGAAGATGCAGATGTTTCCAAAGCACGTTGCAAGCTTGATCCAGCTGTATTCCTTACAACAACCCTGTAAGGTAAATCATTGTTATTATCCCCCATGTTGCGCATGGGGAAACTGAGAAAGAGAAAGTGACTTACCTAACGCAAGCTAGAAAGTTCATGGTACTCATTGATAGTTCAGTCCCTTAGCCACAATGCTACATTAGTTCTCTGGATCTTCTCAGACTGCGGATGGAAGGGTCTTGTGCTTCCCAATATTTGAAATATCCATCATTGGGCAACATCCAACACTGCAGAAACAGAATTATGCTTCCATGGAGGGACTTCCACTTCCTTTCCCCTCTGCACACCCAAATCTACTCCAGAGCTTACGCCGAGGGGAAGGAGATAAAACAGAAGTCTTGTTGCACAAATAGAAGTCTATTCCATTAACAGATGGACACCTCTGGATTTTACCCATAGAGAACCGGCACATGCATGAGGCTGCTTTTGCTGTATTCAAAAGATGTGATTATGCATGTATGTGGTGCTTTCTTGTGGCAGCAGTGGAATGCTCCATATCTTATGGTGGGCTGCAGCCATTATGAGGCAAAAACGCTTATCCATGATAACCACTTTTTTAAGAGAAGAAAACATCCATTTTTTAGTCATAATCGCTTAATGTGAGTAACACAACCAACAATCCTTTAATTATTTTGCAGCATGTAAAGCAGGCTTCCTCAAATTCAGTCCTCCAGATGTTTTTGGGTCTACAACTCCCATGATCCCTAGCTAGCAGGACCAGTGGTCAGGGATGATGGGAATTGTAGTCTCAAAACATCTGGAGGGCCGAGTTTGACGAAGCCTGATAATGGGAACTGTAGTCTCAAAACATCTGGAGGGCTGGGTTTGAGGAAGCCTGATATAAAGTAATATAAGTAAACCTTAAAAGTTGGTTCTGGCTTCAATAATACAGAGAATTTTCCAAGCAAGCATGCATACACTCATCACCCGCCATAAAATGCAGCATTGGAGAAACTGTAGAGGGGTTCAATTAAGGAAACGCGTTGGCTTGACGCTGGCTGTATCGAGCAAGTCCAACATCTTTCCAGCATTAAAGGGGGGGAAAGGTCAAAAAGTAGATAGGAAAATGCAGTAGTAACCAGACAAAGAATGGCGGGGGGGGGAGCGGGGAGAGGTTGGCACTGGCTATTGTTGAATCTCTATGCTAATTTTGAAACTGAATCACAAATTGGAAAAAAGCCCTTGCCTCTGATAAATTCCAAGGGGAAAGGCTTGTCAGAACATATTTCGGAGTTGCTCACTAAAATCACACATTAAAGCCAAAGCATCTTCAGAGTTGACAAGGTTAGCGGGATGTGAGATAAAACCTGAACAGGAAGGAGAAATCCACGCCTTACTTTATTTTCAGAAAACATGTGCCTATTTGTGCATGTGCTCTGAAGGCACATTTGAGGATGTCACAATAAGAACCTGCCTTATATTAAGGTAGCCTCCAGATTGCCAGTATTTTGCAGGAGAGATTCATTCATGCACCGTAAAATTTGGTTGGTGCAACCAAAGCGGATTAAAGCACTCTTTTAAAAAGTGGTTAGGAAAGTGATGAGGGATGCACTAAAAAGGGTGGATTAACCATGGATTGGCGAGAAGGTGTCTAACATTTGCACTAACAAATAAGGATGAATGCTCATTGTCATATAATCTCTCTGGTTTTCTATATGCACATTGACACAATTTTCAATATTGCTCTCCACCACTTTGCTTTACTCACACCAGAAAATAGTTTTAGTTATTAGTTATTTTCCAATCCTCTGGGAAGGAGTTTGGCTTTGGCACCAGGCTGCTTATATTTTTTTAGACGATCTAACTTGCTTTCCTTAGGAATTCTGAGACTGAGGGCATCCAGATGTGGCCATTTTTTAAATTTGTTAATAAGTTTGAGCATGTCCTCTCTTGCCAACTCTGTTTAATTCCCTTTTCATTTTACTTTCACTCCTGAAACAAAAAGAAAAAGCAAGTCCTGGCTAAGTAATACAGACTTTCTCAGCCTTGGGTTCCCAGATGTTGTTGGACTATAACTCCCATCATCGCTAGCTAGGTCGGGGATCATGGGAGTTGCAGTCCAACAACATCTGGGGACCCAAGGCTGAGAAAGGCAGAGCTAACATCATTTTCAGAGAAGGCAGGTGCAAACTGTGTGGGGACTCTCAGGTGGACACCATTGCCATCATAAGAGACAGAGGGAGGTGTTCATGGTCAGTTCTGGCACCTCATTTTCTAGTAAAATAACACTGGCAGCTTCCAACAAGATATGAAAACACAGTAACATAAAACATTAAAAAACTTCCCTATACAGGGCTAGTAATTCTTATCAGGTTGCAGCCAACTAAGGTTTACTCAGAGTAGACCCATTGAACTTAATGAACCAATAGTAGTCCCATCCATTCATTTCAATGGATCTAATATGAGCAGGACTATAATTGAATACAGCCCAAAGTATTGCAGCTGGAGTGGTGGACAGGCTGGGACTGAGAAGCATTGGCTCCTGGCTGGCTTGGCTAGAGACAAGTTTGGGACTTCCTAGTTCACAGCTCAAGTCACTTGGCACTCAGGGAATGGCCATATAGCCCAGTGGTAGAGCACTTGCCTTGCATGCAGAAGGCCTCGGGCATTTCCAGGTAGGGTTGGGAAATCCTTTCACCTGAAGTCCTGGAGAACCATTGCCAGCCACTGCCCTAGATGGATCAACAGCCTGACTGTAGTTTCCTATGTTCTTCTCTTTTCTAAGCTGCTTCTCCCCATGTTTGTGACTTTGTGCTAAACTGGTAGACAAGGAGCATGGGAAACTCCTATGCAGGAATGCCTTGAGTCAATGGATGGAAAGATCCCAGCACCAACCTTTTAGCTGGGGTTGACTTTGTGTTCTGTTGTCATTTCCTCTGGAGAGACAAACACTTTCCATTTCTCAGGCTAAGAAACACATCAAAGTTATTTCTTTTAACTCTCCAGCTGGCACACACGCTTGTTGCCTGGGGTACAGTTGTGCAGATCGGATGTCAAGGACACATGCCTTGGTGGTGCAGGCGACGGGAGTGCCTGACACAAAGCTGATACACTCGTTCTCTAGGGCAGACATCTGTCTAGCCTATGTTAGCAGCAGGACCAGATGTCACGCTGGAGAAAATAAATGCTAAGTGACAGCCAAACAAGAGCTGAAAGGGTGGAATGCACGAGAGAGAAAAGAGATGGGCATACTCAGGAAGGCATCAGTTGTATCTTATTAAAAAGTAAAACAAATGTATTGCCCGGTCTAGGTTTGCCATATACCATAAAAGTCAAAGAGCAGATCCTGATAAATAAAATAAAAATATGTCATGCACGATAATAAAATGAGTATGATCAATACATTGCTTTTCCGTGAAAAGGCAGTAAACTTACACTCCAGTTCAACTGGGAGCTATCTGCAAAAAATTGAACGAGGAAATAAACACACAAATGAATATTGTACACAGGCAAAGCTGAAAAACCCAATCTTGAAATCTTGCAAAGTGTGCGGAGGATCTTACCAGTTAGAAACTTTAATAATCACAGTGAGAGAGCAAAGAACCCATCTCCTAGAAATGGCGGTGCTCCCAATTAAGGATCCCACCTCCTTACGTCCCTATTAATCTATGTCACTTCTACATCTTGTAATTTGAGCCTGTACCCTCTGTGCTTTGTGTGCTTTCAGTTCTGCCACTTTTTGAGCTCTTCTTGACCTTGGGGAGAGCGGAGGAATGCTTTCCAGAGACAGTGAATCTGTTAACCCTCTCTCCCCCAGTGTTTCTTCTCCTAGCTGTTCCCCATCCAGTATTTCCCAGCTTGTGCCTTCTGCACTATGTCCCTCTGCAAACCACTGTTCCAAATCTATACTGTCCCACTGCTCCTGAGAAGATTCAGGATCCTGATCAGGAGCAGGGGGAAGAGGGGGAGGAGGCTCCCAACATTCCTCCTCAGTGTAGCCTTCCTCAGCATGGTCCCTGACAGGTACACTATTGAAAAAAATGCTTTCTCAGCCCTCCATGTAGGCTCCCTACCCTACCCTGGTGCAGGGTGGAATAAGTTTGTGGGAATAAATAAGACACATGGTAAAGTACAGTGGGAATGAAAAATCCAACTTCAAATTTATTTTGCTCCAATAGCAAGAACATAGGTAGCTAATTGTAACTTTAAAGCCTTAAAGAGTCTCTCTTAAATCTGATGAAGCTTACAAAAAGAACATCGCCCTCTGAGTTATAAATCTGTAGAAAGCAACCAAAAGAGCCAAAAGTTCTTTTTACCCCACAACTGACTCTGGTTCTTTTCTGCTTCTCAGCTGTGTACACATTACAGGCTTAAAATGCAGTGAGATTGTTGAAATCAGATCAAAGCTGGTTCAGAGGGAAACACATCAATATGTAGCATTTCTCAAGAAACTACAGGCTAAATGTAGATTGTTGTGAATGTCTTGTGTACATGGCTTCACATACCGGTGTTGGGAGCACACTGAATGCAGAGTAAATGGGAGTGTGTACACACTGATAGTATACCGTCTTTGCTTCTCTTGTTTTCCCTTATTTCAAGATTTTGCTTCGTTGTTTTTTGTTCTGACATCTCAGCAAGGCCTAAAACCTCAGGTTTCTCCAGCCAAAAAAGGTACCTCAAGTCTTGGCACAGAATTGTGCTGATCATTTTACACTTGGATTGCTTTCTCCCTGTTCTTCTCTGCAAAAAAATTAATTGCCCTTGGACAGGGTTATCTGTCCCCATCCCACTCAGAGATGCAGTTAAAACATGGAAGGAGTCAGGTTCCCCCATACTAGATAGTCCCTGAGGCCTAAACACTACATCAGACATCTGTTCCACCTTTGCCTGTCCATGAATTTCTCTCCTCCTCTTCTGCAGTAAGCATGCTGTGTTCAGGAAACAGGAGAAAACGTTCTTCAACTTGTCTAATGTATGGTATGTTACATTTTTGGAAAGCCATGCACAGCTATCTGTGTTTGTGGCGCTGCACCCAGGGGTCTGACCTTGTCTAGGTGGGAGTCTGGAGCAGGTGAGCAATAACTCCCAAGGTGTCAATGAAGTTAACTCTTTATGAAAAAAACAAACAGCCAGCTCAGAGCTAGTGAGCATAGCAACTCTTCCCAGCAGGTCTTGCCCCAATGAAGCAGTGGTGGGGACTGACGGCTCTCTAAGTCCTCCCCTTCCCACAGCTCTCTAAGTCCTCCCCAAGCAACCTGATATTCCTTTGCCATGTCTGTTTTTGCTCCGCTTTCTGCAGGTTTTGGGAGAGCAGTGGGGAGGGAAGCTGGTCGCAGCAGGAAAGGGAGACTCCCTGGCTTCTTCAGCACCCTGACTCATCTCCGCCTCTTGGCCCAGCTCCTCTCCAGCCTCTGCTTCTACATCTGCTTCTGGACTGCTCTCTGCCATAGCCACTTCTTGCTCATTAAACCCTGTTACCTCTTTAGCTTCCTCCTCCTCCAAGTCTGCTTCCTCTTCTCCCTCTGATCACTCATTGTCGTCCCACCACCAATCCATGGGCTCTGAGCCTTCTTCCCCTTGGGAGTTCCCAAGTTGGTGCCTTCCATCACTCTCCTGCCAGTCCATGACCTTGGGGCATCCTATGAGGGAAACGTAATCCTGGGGCTGAAAAAAGTTCCCCAACCCTGCTGTAAGCAATACTGAACAAGTTTCCAGACCCTTGATCATCTTGGTTGCTCTCCTCTGTACATGTTCCAGTTTGTCAAATCACCACTTACGGTAGCTATAGGTGACTTTGGGCCACTTCAGGGCTGGTGCAGCCATTAGACTGGGCTAACCAATCATGAGGTTCGGAAGGTGGCCACATGAAAATAGGCCTTCTCTTTTATGACCTCGACTGAAAAAAAGAGACAATAACCATTTTGCATGATGCTACACTTTGTTGTAGCCTACATTACGCCCTTGTGAATGGGTCCATAATTGTCAGAAAAGTTCAGGCTGTTCCTCTTCATTGCCTAGGCTTGGCAATGTGAGGTTGTTGTTTTTCTTTTCTCGAGTTGCAGCCAAAAGAGAGAGGCACAGCAGCTTTAACTCCCAGTACACTTGCTGTAAAAATGGAAGAAAACTTGATCTAGACACAGTTGCCATCCTAACTGGCCCAAAGTACCAGTCAGGGTAAATGCTTGACAGCCGCATTAATCACTGCGAGGAGGGAGCCTGATGCAGTTCGACATTTCTCACTCTGTAGCTGCTTGGCTGTGCATTATTTTCCAAGGCTGATTTGTAGCCAAGAGAGATGCTAGTTTCAAGTGTTCACCAAAGTACATTGTCCTTTCTTGACTAGATGAGTCCAGAGCAATTCAGCCGCTCTGCATGTTGACAAGTAAATGCAAAGCCATTTCCTCTTCTTCAAAAACATCCCACTCTTCCCATTACACAGCAGAGCTCCTTTGACAGCTTCTCTTTCTGCTGTCATAACTTCTTCAGTCTTTGTGCCTCTGATGAAAACAAAATCCAGCTCTTGACATTTCCAAGGGTTTTATTTTATTTATTGCATTCTTCTCTTTATACATGGTTATGCCCTTCCCCACTTTATCGCTGCAACAACCCTACAAGGTAGGGTTAGGTTAAGAGACATGGACTAATTCCCACTTTCTGGGAGTAAATCCCACTCAGTTTGATGGGGCATTGTTTTGGAGTAGTCATGCCTAGGATGGTGCTGTAAAAAGTGTATTACTTATTTCTCATCATTGTTGCTCAGTATTTACGTTTTCGGGCGACATGAACTCTGTGCCTGGCAGTGGCACATGGCAGAGTATTCTGCAGTGAGAATTAACAGTTCGACATCTGAAGAAGTTCTTTGGCTCTTGGGGCAATGGAAATTACAACAGCTGAAGCAGAAATACCAGCATCAGCAACTCTCAATTTCTCACTTTTACTGATAGTGGCATTGATGGCTAGCTTAGAGGAGGCTAGAGAATACCAAGTGAGTAGCCTTGGGAGTAAAAGTGACAACCTTCCTCCTTGCTTACTTTCGAGTGGTTCGGGTGGTTTAGTTTAGTTTTGTTTTTGCTTTGCATCCTTCACTGATGTCTTGGAGCGACTTTTTTTAAATCAGGGAATAAGCAGGAGAACTTGCAAAATTTTGCAGGGGGAAAAAACCATAGAACAAGCGTCCCTGATGATGACAAGGTCAAGTGGAAGGCGAAAAGTTAAATAAAGACAGCATGTGCTTGGTGTACTTTGAGTTTCTAACCTGCCACTTCAGAAGTGATTTCACACAGTACTTCAAGAGCTACGCGGTCAGAGTAAGAACTTCAGAGCTAGCTGGCTGCTTGTTTTCTTTCCTCGCACAGAAACAAGAAAGAGGATGCAACATGCAAAGGAACGGCACTTATTCCAGCTGCCTCTGTTGTGAAAGATCAACTGAAATGAATTCAAGTTTCTCTCAAACACCAGCCCAGGAAGTGAGTTATTGTGACACTCTGTGACTGATGGCAATGCAAGATTAGAATGCAAAGGCCAGATGGTTGGAAGGCCCAGGGCAAAAACAAAACTACAAACATCATCCAGTGGTAACAAAAGGAGGGGGGGGGGCTGCTTTAAGGCAACAGCCAGCCATTCACCCCGCCTTTGAGAAATAGGAACACGGATGAGTAATTGAAGAATTATTATTTTTAGTACAGAGCAAGGTGAATTTAATGGAGGCAGCTACTCAGTTGTAATGTGGCCGTTATATACCCTTGAATACTTCACAACTTAAGATAGAGACACTTGTATATATACTCTCTCTTGCTATATATATCACATGCATACATTATATATTTTATTATTCCTATTTTTCTCTATCTTTATAGCAGGTGGTTTTTTTTATCTGTAAGCCACCTTGAGTCCCATCAGGGAAAAAGACAGGGTATAAATAAATATAAGAATAATAACATCAAACAGGGCTCCCCCACCCCAGATTGTGGGGGGCTCAACCCCGTACTCACATACTGGGGGGGGGCTGAATTGGCCTGAGTTGGTGCCTGTGATAGGGAACAGGGCTTTTTTTCCAGCTCAAACTCACCAGAACTCAGTTCTGGCACCTCTCAGGTAGGTTCCAGCGCCATTCTAAGAAAACAAGGGAGAAGTTTATGGTGAGTTCCGGCACCGCTTTTTCTAGAAAAATAGCACTGATAACAACAGCAATATAATAGAAAATGATATACAGTGGTATCTTGGTTCTCAAACGCCTTGGTACTCAAGCAACTTGGAACCCGAACACTGCAAACCTGGAAGTAAGTGTTCCGGTTTGTGAACCTTTTTTGGAAACTGAACCTGCTCCGTTTTGAGTGCCACACTTCCAATTTGAGTGCCACACTTCTGTTTTGAGTGTTATGCTGAGGTCTGTCTGTTTTTGCTATTTATTTTATGTTTTGCGGCTCTTTTGTTTTTGTTTTTGTGACTGTGTGGAACCCAGTTCAGCTATTGATCGATTGATTGTGTGACTGTAGTACATTGATTATTGCTTTCATTTTATGGATCAATGGTCTTTTTAAATAGTAAAATTCATGTTCAGAGGTTGTTTTTAAAAGTCTTGAACAGATTAATCCACTTTGCATTACTTTGGGAAGTGTGCTTTGGTTTTGGAACGCTTTGGTTTTGGAACGGACTTCCGGAATGGATTGAGTTTGAGAACCAAGGCACCACTGCATTGAAAACCTATGGCCCTCCGATTCTGTTAGACTCCTAGCCAGTATGGCCATGGGTATTGTAGTTCAATAACATTGTTCATCAGCTGGTGGGACAAGACTGGCTTGCAGGTCAGAGGCTCTCCACCCTTGCAGTAAATCATGGTTTAGTATTAGTGCTTAAAAAACCCTTCAATCTGTTTTTCATTATTTATATGTAAAGAAAATACCAAGCTATCACGGACAATGCCTATATCACTGTACTGTCAGTAGCACAGAAAGTCTTAACCCCAACATCAATACATCAACTTATGCGACTACAGCTGCCTTTACCATGGCAACCGTTCCTATTTATTTTGTTAAAATAAAATATATTCTGTTCCTTATTTGGAAATGAATTGATACTGTTACCAGTGGCCATACTTAGCAATCCCAGAAGAACAAAAGCATCTGTACTGCGATATTGGTTATGCTCAGGCTTGCCAGCAACTCCCAGACCTTTGCGTGTTGCTGTTGCACATAAAGGCCTGTAGGTGGCTTCTATGCACATTCCACCAAACATGCTTAGAAGGCTCTGCAGGATCTGGAATCCTGATAATCAGGGTTTCTGATCGGGCAAAGACTTCTAAGCATGTTCAGTGGAAGCCCCATTCACCTTGCAATGGCCTGAGAGGAGCCAGTGCGATGGTGGGCATAGGGGGAGGGTATTGGCATGTGCACTCCTGCTGCTCTGCAGATTTCTTAACCCCCCCCCCCCCAAGAATTCAAGAGAACCAAAGTCTATATGCCATGTTCAGTCTTGGACACATCCATTTAAAGGAGCGCATGTACGGTGCTGGGAACATAGGAAATCGCATTATATTTAGTTACACCACTGGTTCATTTAGCTCAGCATTGTCCGTGCTCCCTGGCAGAAGTTCTTCAGGTTTCAGGTGGGTCTTAAAGGACTGAACCGGGATCTTTTGCATGCAAAACGTGGGTTGTACCACTGCAGTGGTTCTTGCCAGTCAGTGTAGACATTACTGAGCTACTGATGCAGACCTGCATTTACCAGTGGGGGGGGGGGACGGGGACGGTGAAGGCAAGTACCCCAGACAGCAGGTTTGGGAGGTGGAAAACGGCATCCTGCCCTGACAGGGATGCGAGAGAGGAGAGAGACATGCTTCAGCCATGGCACATGCTCGGCGACTTTACTAATGCTCTGAGTTGGTATAAGGCAGCGTCGTACATTTATGGATGTTGAAACAGTTGAACAGACACCACATGGAAATGTTTAAAGCCACTAGAACCCTTAAATATAATGTTTAAACCAGCCCTAATATTGGAGGAATGGGCAATGACTTCTGCACATCAGACAACTTTGATTCCAGAATTCTAGCCGGAATGTCTGCCTCAGAGTAGAAGGGAACAAAAGAAGTAAGTTTAGCAAAACAAGCGGCTCACTATTTGTTCTGACTGAAACTGTGTATGTTTCTCTCCACTGAAAGTTGGTTTCACCTACTGTATTTCACTTATTCCTCAGGATCACGTTTCGGCATTGATATTCAACATGTGCTGCGCCTAGTTCTCAGCTTTTAATGCATCCCCTTTCTTTGTTACTGAAACTGAGCATACAGTGAAGGAAGATAATTCTGAGACTTGTTCCCCATTTTAATAGCTTGATCAGTATTGGCAGTCACTGATGAAAACCCGGGTTTTTAGAGGAGGGGAGGACGCCCCCCACAGCCTCTCTTTAACGGCTCGCTGCAGAGGTAAATATATCAGGCATAGGCAAACTCGGCCCTCCAGATGTTTTTGGCCTACAACTCCCATGATCCCTAGCTAACAGGACCAGTGGTCAGGGATGATGGCAATTGTAGTCCCAAAACATCTGGAGGGCCGAGTTTGCCTATACCTGAAATATATATTAAGATACCGGTACCTCTCCTGACTGATGCACCAGTGTAATGTCGCAAAATATGGCTGTGGAGTCAATAAATGATGCAGTCAGAGGGAAAGGCTTCCAGTTGTACTACATCCAGAAAGCTTACAAAGCAAACATCTCAGCTCACATTTCCCTGCTACTTCCTCACCCTAAGGAAGAAGAGACAAGCAGGAAGAAGACTATGCCCCATTCTGAACTATCCAGAAAGAAGCCGAGGTTTCCTCCAGGCTGTCACTATTTTGTGGGAAGGATTCAGTTGCTTAGCAGAAATCTAGGTTGCACAACTGAAGTGGATTCACACGCTCTGCCACGACAAACACACTTTTTGACTTTTTGCAGTAAGGAAAGTGATGGACAAGAAGTGAGATAACGATCGATTGGCAGGAAAATGTATAACCTCTTTGCAAACAAATTAGTTTTTAGTCGTATGACATCCCTGAAAACAAATCAGAATGTATGCCCAATAAAGATTGGAAGCAAAATATAACCTTTGTGAAAGCATTCAGGATGAATGCTCAGTAAACAGGCTGAGTTCCCGAGTTCCCTTCCTCAACTTCCTTTCCGTTACACATAAAAGAAGACAGGGTGGGCACAAGAGCGGAATAGTGGGGGATCTTGTACAGTCATACCTTGGTTTAAGTACGCTTCGGTTTGAGTACTTTCAGTTTAAGTACTCCGTGGACCCGTCTGGAACGGATTAATCCACTTTCCATTACTTTCAATGGGAAAGTTCACTTCAGGTTAAGTACGCTTCAGATAAGTTCGCTTCAAGATAAGTACACTTTAAGACTTCCGGAACCATGTTTACATTCTACCTCTCTGGAAGAAGAGCTTAGAGTAGACAAACAATCATCAAAACATTGTAACCCCACACTTTTCATCCACATATTTCATTTAAATTCCATCCCAGGGCATGGGGGGGGGAGTGAGGATGCTCTGGAGCAGATGGTTGAGGTGGTTGGGAACAGCAGTGAGGCGTTGGAGGATGTAGCTCACTGGCACCATCAAAATTTTGAGTCCACAGGCTCCTCATTCCTTCCCTAGGACAGTGTTTCTCAACCTCTTTTGGGCCACGGCACACTTGTTCCGTGAAAAAAATCACGAGGCACACCACCATTAAAAAAGTTAAAAAAATTAACTCTGTGCCGCCCTATATTGACTATAATTATGACTGTAAGAAACACTTGCCAATTGCTGTGTTGGTTGCAATCTCCTGTAATAAGGCTTCACAAGCCGTCCTGCGGGCCAGTGTTGTGTATTGGCGGCCGCCAGGCTCGTTTGCACTGAGCTTTGGGAAAGAGGAGGAGAAATATTGCTTTCCGGCGGGTCAGTGCTGTTTATTGGCGGCCGCCAGGCACGTGACAATGGAAATCGCCCTTCTCGTCGCCGCACGTCGCGGCACACCAGCCAACGTCTCGTGGCACACTAGTGTGCCGCGGAACAGCGGTTGAGAAACGCTGCCCTAGGATAGCCTGCTGCTCTTAGGTGTGGTGGAGGATGCTGTCCCCCTGCCAGTGCTGAAGTCATGGTCGACTGCCAGTCTGGTTGGCTTCTGTGTGGAGAATTGGAGTGTGTGTGTTGGGTGGGTGGGAGGGACACCACCTTTGTCTTGGGCACAGAGTGTGATATTCAACATTAGTCATACTCAGAGCAGATCCGTTAAAATTCATGGACTTAAGTCAATGGACTTGAATAGGTCTACTCCAATATGAGTTAGTTGGATAATTACTCACTGCCTTAACCGATGCCCTCCAATTTGAAAAATAGCAGAATGTCTGAACTTCACTTCTGAGGTGAAACTGTGATGCCTACTTATCATGCAAGAGCTTTTCTGTGTGTGTTGTTTAGAACAAGTAGACAGGCATGTGACATTTCTCTTTTTGAAAAAAAGAAATATTCTTTGCAATGGAAATAAGATAGTGCTTTGCTATTATAATAGGTTGGGCTTACAGAGTTGAGTTGTCTATTATGAGAGCTGTCATCAAATGCATTAATTAATGGATGGTCTCTCAGTTCATAGTTAGGGGTCCGTTCAAGTCATAACCGCAACAAGGCAGGTAACACAATGCCATGTTTATAAAGCAGCAAAATGATTTTGTTGCCGCTGACACTTTTGACTTTTGCATAATCTGAAATGAATGCTAATGCTGGAAATCAACAATGTCATTCCCAAGTCATTCCCAGTCCTGACAGCAGTTACAAGCACATTACAAAACCGAGTCTCATGATGACATAGAGACCCAATACTGAATGGAAGAAAGGGCAGGATAACAAATATATTATGAGAAAAATAGCCGAGGAAAGAAACAGAAAGCCAATATTTTTGGAGAAAGTATTCTCAATTATCTACAGTGGTATAGCTGCAATCTGGAAGATGCCAGGTTTGGACCCCCACCTTCCTTTCTGTGACTGCAGCAGTAGCTGATGTAGATGCCCCTTTTCCCATTGAACAAGAGAGCAAGCTTGCACCATTTTGTGTTACTGTGTCTCTTTGTGCTTGTTTGGCAGCCATTTTGTGTTATGCCCTGCCTGCATGGTAGCCATTTTGTGACTGGCACCCACAGCACTTTCCTTAAAATTCCAAATGTGTCCACTGTCCCCAAATGGTTCACAGCCCCTTAATTATGGATCAAAGAAGTGCAACACATTCTCACGGCATTTGGTTCCTCTTTCACTGCCCTTTTACTTACTAAATAAAGGTGCCTATGGCACCTGAAGGTATTTGAAGAAGTGTGCATGCACACGAAAGCTCATACCAATGACAAACTTAGTTGGTCTCTAAGGTGCTACTGGAAGGATTTTTTTTTATTTTGTTTCGATTACGGCAGACCAACACGGCTACCTAGCTGTAGCTGTTTGCTTCTGAAAGTCATTCCTTGTATTTCTGCAAAAGTTTGTTCTAGAGAGAAATGTATTTATTTAACAAGCCTTTGGAAATGTGACAGTTCAAAAAAAAAAGTGGGGGAAAGTGTTGACAATTAAGTTAACATTTATAAAACTGAAGCAGTAACAGCAATGGGAGCAGAAGCCGTATTGTCTGAGGACTGTGTTAACTAACGGCACTGACCTTGAAAATCCTGTTTTCACTCTGAAAATAACCCCAAGCAGAGAACTGCAGCTTGGCTGCCAGACCAGCACTGAGTGGGCAGATTTGTGTGTGTGTGTGTGTGTGTGTGAGAGAGAGAGAGAGAGAGAGAGAGAGAGAGAGAGAGAGAGAAGTAGGAAAGTCATTTTAGTCGGGGGACTTTACTCATTTTCTGCCACTCGTTGGCAATGATATGTGGAAGACAGAATAATAATAAAAGGAATTGGCTGAGGCAATTTTTTCCCTAGCAGCACAGAAAGCTATTGAATACCTCCCTGGTATATGCAGTATAGCACTCAGGAATTTAAACAGAAGATGAATTTTCTTGTCATTATTAGCCATTGTCAGGGATACTGCAGTGGAGAAACTGTTTTGCCTGTTCTGATAAAATATGCTCAGGCAGAAATTTTGCTGGTTTAAAGATGGAGATGGGAATAGGGCATGAAAATCTATATAATAAATAACCACCTGTTTTGCAAGATGGTTGGAAAAGGAAAAAAGGTACACACACACACACACACACACACACACACACACACACAGAGAGAGAGAGAGAGAGAGAGAGAGAGAGAGAGAGAGAGAGAGAGAGAGAGAGAGAGACGGGACTGCCACCCTTGTTTGTGTTGCTCATCAACCCCACCTGCCCCCACCCCAGCCAAACTCACCCCCTTTCCAACTCCCAACTCCCAATGCCACACCCAAACCTGCTACCCTTCACAGCTCCTTCAGCCCCTCACAGCTCTTCTGTGTTCCTCCACCCCTGCTTTATTTAAAGATCCCCAGAGGGCTGCATGATGACAACCTTCCATTTTTATGTCTATAAAGGAAGGGGTGTGTGTGCATTTTGTTTCAGGTTGTTGCCCAGAAGCTGAGCAGTTTCTGGTGAGTTTAAGGTTGGAGGTCAACACCATTCTTCTTACTCAAATCCACCTCAAAAAGCCTCTCCCCTCCTTCTGCATCTCTCTGTTACCTGAGGATGCAAGGATTGACTGAGGCTGGTTTCAACTGCTTTACTGTTTCCTCTCCTCCACCCATGTCAATTCCTCCACCCATGCCCATGGAGCAATCTCCATGGGAGTGAACCGGCCCAGGCGAGGTAAACCTTGCCGACCCCTGGTATAGCTGAATCCAGACTCAGTGACTTTGTTACCTTCCTTTTCTTTTCATTATCTCCACATTTCCAAGCCTTTGATTATTTGCATGGCTGCTTGTTAAGAAACCACGAACCAAAAGTGTCACACTTGCCTCTTAAGAATGCAAAACTGGAAGTGATGTTAATTGGACATTGCACATGTGGTATTAAGAACAAGGATGCAAGGTTGAAAGAGGCCTGCTGGATTTTTTCTTCTTGTTTTCTCAGAATCAAAATGCCTAGGAGCATCTCTTAGATACTTTTCTAAGCTACTACAGACAAAGGCGCCATGTCCCGTTTCACCGCCCGAAGCGAAATGGGAACATGCCGCCCCACTGCTGCCTGCCTTACCTGGCTTGCATGGCACGCTACCTGGAGTGAAATGGCGGCCCAGCTTCCTCTGTTTGTAGGTACAGAGGCAGAGCCAACGCTTTATTTATGGCATATATTCCACAGCTAGGAAGCTGTTTTTCATTGTTTCTTATTATCAGTGCTTACCTGGAGCAGAACAGAACACCAGATGTTGCGATGATTACTTTGATTCAGCAGCATTGTGCTAAGAGGATTTTTGACTGTCTGCAATGCATTATCTCTATCTTTACTGCCTCGTTTTGCTGATCCCTGGACTCGGCGCTCCTATTTGCTTTCACGAGGGCCAAACTACATGCAACGTTTATCATGTAGTTCATTCTCGAGTGCAAGCTTTTTATGTCACAGATTGCCAGCATGATATCCAGATAGGGACCCTGGTTGAGGATAGGGAGACTTTAACTGTGCTATGGTCCTGATCCAAACAGGGGGCATTAGAAAAACAGCTCTCAATTGTTTGAATGGGAAGTTGGCAGTTTATGAAAATGAAGGTAGCCCAAGCAGATGTGCTCTGCTTGGTAGCCTATTGGATTGGACTGGTGTGGTGGTTGACTGGCAGGTGGAAGGAGCCCAACTCCATACACATTCACATTCACATTTTGTGATGATCTGCTTAGTAACTGTTTCAGAAGGCTGTAGGAAAGTCACAAAGTGGCTAAATTGGGGGCAGGAGGAGAGAATCGGGGTGTGTGACTTGTACTTTTAATGAAGAGCTACCCTTTCCCCCATGTTCAAGCACAGGTCAGGTACAACATTAAACATTTAAAAAACCTTCACATATCTTCTAAAGGTTGTATACCGGATACCAGTAATTACTTGTCTCCTTGGCTCAGGGGGGGTCGCATAACTCCATATGCTCCAATATTTCTTAGATGAAAATAGGGACATCCTACGACACCCTCCAACATTTATCCGATGAAAATAGGGACGTCCTAAGGAAAAGTGGGACATTATGGGATCAAATCAGAATCCAGGAAGACTTCTGTAAATCTGGGACTATCCCTGGAAGATAGGGACACTTGGAGGGTCTGGTTGTCTTCTCAGTCATATAGGAACATAGGAAGCCGCCTTATTCTGAGTCAGATCACCGGTGTATTGTCTACACTGGCAGCCACTGGATCTCTAGGATTTCAGAGAGGAGTCTCTTCCAGCCCTACCTAGTGTCAGGGGTTGGAATGTGGAAGAATGTTGGGGACCGTTCCCTCTTCTCCTGAACCTTTCTGAGAACAGGAGGACAGTATAGATTTAGAAGAGTGGTTTGCAGAAAGTCATAGTTCAGAGGCTGCAGAGGGGAGGAGCTGGGAAATATTGGGAGAGCAGCAGGAAGGAGAAGCACCAGGGAAGAGACAGCTAACAGACTCAGTATCTCTAGAAAGCCTTCCTGACCCCCCCCCCCGTCTCCCAGGACCAGGTGTGCCTTGAGAGTAGTAGAAAGCGCAGATGCAGAAAGTACAGATCAGCTGGCACAGGGGTGACATAGAATAGGAGGGACTGGGGTGTGTGAGAGACTTTACTTGGAGCAACACCATTATCTAAGAGAGACCGTATTCCTTCATCTCTCTCTCTGTGAATATTGGATAAACTACTCGGTAAGAACTCTTCTTGTTTATCTACTTCTTGGCATCCCACCGTGGGAGCCATAGGATTCCCAGAAACGATACCTAGAGATGCTGAGGATTCAACCTGGGTTTTTCTGAAGGCAGATGCTCTACCCCTGAGCTATGACCCTTCACATAATTTCTCTTGGACCCAGATTCAGTCAAGGCTGTCACATCACTTTTTGATTAGTGGTAATACCATCACAAGATGTATAATCAATCATCAGTTTTCCATTTCAGGCTGGCATATGGTGATTCCATTTGAATCTACTCTTGTGTTGTATACTGGATTGTGGCTGAAGCAGAATAATAGACAGAGCAAAAGAGAATAACTGTACGAGTTTTAGTCATTAGTCGCTCCCTGATTCATGGCTTATAGCATATGCTATTACAGGGTCCTGAATTAAAAATAATAAAACAAAATGATTAAAAGCAAAATGTTGAATGAACCAGTAAAAGAGGAATAACCACCAGCATTGCAAAGAGATAATGAAATGCATTTTGTAAGCAAACAGTTTTCAAACCCACCCCCATTTTCAGATTTATTTTGTTTTCATAGTTTTAAAGGGTTTAAATAAATCACACAATGCACATGCCTATTTGACTAGCTAGCTGCAGTGTACAAAAATTTGTCACCTTTGTGATTACAGCAGACACTAGGGCTGTGTACTGGATTCGATTTATGGTATACATTCTAGCTGGGCTTCTAATACTTTTGTTTTAAATGACTCTCAAGCATTTTAAAGTGATTTGACCCTCTTGATTTTACTTTTTAACCTCCTTTTTACCAATCCCCTCATTCGGGGGGCGGGGGGGCGGGAATCTCTTCTGAAGTCAAATATGACTGTGTTGTGTTTTCTTGGCAATTGTACATTTTAGGGTTGCCATATGTCCAGAACTTCCTGGATGTACCCGGAAGCAGTCGGAAGCAGTGTCTGGGCGGAAATAGGCAAAATGTCTGGGAAAATCCGGATGTATGGCAACGGCCATGTTGGCAGTGTCGGTTTTGCCGATTTTCCTGATAAATAGCCAACAAACATCAGTTTTGCCAAAAACTGTGGGCAAAACTTTTGGGTCTGGATTTTCACTTTTTGAAATATGGCAACCCTAATTTACATTTATATTGAGTTTGATAGCACCATGGTTGCTGTTCCCAAACAGTTCAGCAACATTTACATCTCACACCAGAGTCACTGCTCATTTGGTAAAATAATAATAATAATAATTCTCCGCTGCTGCTCTGTAACTATAGTGCTCCGCAGGCAACATTTTGGACAGCCTGGTTTCTTGCAAAGCCCTCAAACCTTGAGGAACCTGAAGGTACTGAAAAGTAGAGGACAGAGGATGCGGAAAAGGACAGAAACAACAGATCGACACATGGCTTTGTGGGGGTCCTGATCTGACTCAGGTGGGGGGAGGGATTATCGACATTGTGTTTTGCCTCTGGAAGGGGGAAGAAGACCCTCAAATCACCAAATTTGCCTTGTAATTCAGCCCACACAAAGAGCTGATGCACACCCACACCCACACCCCGGTATTTAACATGTTTCTGTTAAGAGACTCATTGACAGACATCCAAATTCATCACCCTTTATTTGTCTTGCTTTGGAAACTCCTACCTTCTAATTCCTTTTTGCCTCCAACAAAAAAGCACACTAACTCCTTCTTATTCTTTGTGTTATGCATAAAGGATTAGTAATTAGTAATTTATTAAAAGTATCAATAGGCTAAGCCATGAAATCTTCCAAATGTTAAGAAAGTTTCCTTTTACTATATAGCTATAACTTTAAAGTTGTCTTGGGACAAGTCATTAAAAATATACAGGGGAGTAGGGAAGGTTATGGATCATATTCTCCCCTTCCGGGCGAAGTGTGCTCATCCTATTTAACCATTAATTTACATCTACTGGACTCTAGATACTCTTCCGCAGTCCTGTTATATTCTCTTATCTCTCACTCCAGTAGCAATAATACTGATTCACTGAGCACTGAAGCACACTTTCAGTTATAGCTGAAACAATTTACCTTTTTAGACTCAGGAACAAATTGATATACTTGGCAAAATTTGTGAGAATCTTTTTTATCTTGAGCAAGCAAGTCAGGTTTGTTGGAGCAGATGTCCAAGCATGGGAAGAATCTGGAGAGATCAAATACCAAAAGGAGCTTTTAAAAAGAAAAAGAACCACCACAACTGTGCCTTACAACCTTATTATAGCTTGGTCCGAATGGGTTAGCAAGACATTCATTTTCTACATTGGCATTTAAAACAGTCTTAAGTTGGAAACGTGTTCCTACAACCACTGGCAGTTCATGGCCTATGTAAATTGTGATAGTTGGTCAACTGTACTTTATAGTGTGTGTGTGTGTGTGCATGCGTGCCCAGGGGCGTACCCAGGATTAAAACTAGGGGGGGGGCAAGCCATGGTCGTTCAGGTTGTGACATTTCAGCACGGAAAAGGCGAATGAAACCAAAATTTTAAGAAAATTATATATAATTATAGCAGTGCTTTATTACGGTAGTTATTACAATTATTTGCTTGATTTTTTAAAAATTTTTTTATTCTAGTTACATGTCTTATACTAATATCATTTTTCTTGGGTTCGAAGAAAACTGTTCAAAACTTTCATTTCAATCCAGTCCTGATTTTCCTTGAAGAATTTCCAGGTCTTTCCCCTTTAAAATTTAATTTTCTACAGAAATTACTTACCTTACCTTTTTGGAACCAGTTTCTTATATCCATTTAGGCAGCCTCGATGTCTTCTAAATGTAAATAAGAAGGTAAACTAATAGCTGGCGGCTCAGTTTAGTGACACGGAACTCACTAGACCCCTCTAGAAGATTCCCTCTTCTCTCTGCGAGAGCCCGCTAAAAACCTCTCCCTCCCTTGAATCCCAATGGCTGGCTGACACAGATTCCTCTACCAGTCGCTAGGTGGCTCTAGATACTTCTCGGTTTTCACACCATTTCAGTGTGGTAAACAACTGATTATTCGCCATCGCCCTACCTATTCTTGTTTCTTTCATCACTTTATAACCATTTTTTTTTTGCTTCTGGGGGGGCAGCTGCCCCCCGCCCCTCTCTGGGTACGCCCATGTGTGCGCATGTATGAGTGTCTGTATGCTATACATGCATGGGTTGTCACTACCATGAGCCCAAAAGGCCAAATCTGTGCAGTTTTGGTGCATCTGCATTGCATGTACAAATATCTCCAATGATATTACTGATGTCACAAGACTTTATCAGGTCTTTTGAAGGCATTGTGTGATGTCACCTGTGCTATGCATGTTTCAGTCCTCCCTCTTCTCCTTGGGTGCTGTCTGATGATGGCAGCCAAGCTTTGCAGTACGCACCACTGCACAAGCTGTTGCTGTCCAGGTTGTGTTTCGCATGGTTATATCACATGTTCACAACCCACCAGGAATCATGTGGTTTGAAACAATAGGCCCGGCAGATCACTCCCATAGATTTATTTATAGTCCAACATCACACAAATTATTTAATTTCCGTTTCCACAGCAACCATCAGAGGAAATCAGGCTGGTGAATATTACCAGTATCACCACTTATACCGTACTGTAATGTATTCATAAAGCAATGTTAAAATACAAAATCCAATTCATTCCTTTCGAGCATTTGTAGTTCTGCAAGGACAGATCAGTGACGAATATGGTATCGCTTGCTTAGGCATGTGCAATAAACTTGGGCTCAGTATCTTGAGACTAGAGTTAACATTGTGGTTTTATTAATTGGCAGTTACAACTAGTTTTTGCAAGACCTTCTTCAGCCACTCTGGTCACACACACACACACACACACACTTGGGATCTTCTGTAAACTCCCATCCTGATGTTTCCTGTAAGGAAATGTATCTAAATTACTACAATCACTATGGTATGCATGTATGTGTGTCACAAAGAAATACCAGCTATCCACAAAATGTGTTGCTGGACTCTAGTTAAGAGAACACTTCATGCTTCAAGTATCAGATCCCCATCAGGCCTGCATTAGATGCTCTCAGAAACACATTTAGCTCACAAGCACAATGTTGGAGATACAGGATTGCTGACTTTGGTGACAACCACGTGATTCTCATAATATCTAGGCTCAACCCCATACGTTATGGTGCTACTGTGGCTGGAACTCCAAACTGCTCTCCCTCTGCTCAAGACTCCACAATGTATTTTATGGGCTAGGGCTAGGGATAGAGAAACTGCCTTGTCGGAGTTGTAGTTGAACAACATCTGGAAGGCCCCTGCTTCCCCACCTTGTGCAGAATGTCTCTACACTAGTGCTATGCTTTTCCTGGGTTTTTGTCAGTAGAGACATTGGTGGGTGATACAAACATCATGGCTGTTCAACCAGCAATGAGAGAACACAGCTTTTGGTTACAGCCACACAGCCCCAACTACGTGTGACCTAGTTTTCAGTGAAATAATGGAGGCGGGGATTGCAACCCTCAACCAGATTACCAGAATGCTCTCAGTGTTGGAAATTTTCTTCATTTATTTAATAGTATTTTAAAGCTGCTTTTCTGGGCAAGCCCATGCAAAGCAGCTTACAACACATAAGACCCCCAGCAATGACTAAGCAGTTAACTATCAATAAACAAGTCAGTGAAAACAAAGCAAGATGATACAATCCAGCCAATGAAGCAGTCGCATATAAAGTCTAGTATAAAAACTAGTCTAGTATAAAAATGTATGTTTTCAGAGTCTTCCAAAATCCCTTTGGTGTAAAAAACATGATGCAGATCTGAAGCTAGAAAATTCCAAAGCATGGGGCCACCACAGAAAAGCCCATTCTCTTGTGGCAACCCACTCACTCATTTAGGTGGTGGGCTCTTGAAGCAAGCCTCTGATGCTGATGTTAGTGTGTGGGCAGGAAGTTTTTTGGTTGCAGAACAAATTTCTGTTTGCCTGTAGTGTTCACCTGGCACAGTTTTTTAGTTAAAGCTAAACAGAAGAAAAGGAGGACGAGCCATCTGTGCAGGACGTTATTGCTGCAAACACATGAACCTGTATTTGCTAAAGATGTCTTTCTCACCTCCCTGACCACAAAAAGAAATGCTTGTTTCAGGTAGCTGTGTGTACAAGAACGTCCTTTTTCTCTCTAAATACCATCAACAACACTTTCAAGTGATTTACTGTACCTTGTAATTGGTTTGCAGAATATGAATATTTTACAGCCACTGTGACAACTCTCCACAGCATCCATAATAGTGGCATTCAGCAGGACATGATTAATTAGTTTTATGTTTTGCTCTGTTGTGAAGTAAAATGGTTCAATTTTTTTAATATATTATTTTGCCACAGAGAATGTACAAAAGGAGTACCGTATATTCTGGCGTATAAGACAACTGGGTGTATAAGATGACCCCCAACTTTTCCAGTTAAAATGTAGAGTTTGGGATATACTCGCCGTATAAGAAATATGAACTGGCATATAAGACGACCCCCGACTTTTGAGAAGATTTTCCTGGGTTAAAAAGTAGTCTTATACGCAGGAATATACAGTATGTCACTGCAGGTCCAAATGTGTGGCTTCCTTGGTGAATCCAAACTAAGTCAGTTGATCCCATATGGGCTCCTTAGGGTGGAAGGATGGGACACAGAAAATAATCACAGAATTGTGGAGTTGGAAGGGTCAAGAAAGTTCATATTGTCCAACGCACTGCAGTGCAGGAACCTTTTTGCCCAATGTATAGGCAGGCTTCCTTCCTCTGTTGTTTCATGTGTTTATTTTAAGAGGTTAAGTCCCATGGGGCAGGCACCTGTTATGACTGTTCTTTGAAATGTGCAGGGTACATAAATGATGCTCATATTTTGCATGTATGTAAGGCCTGGTTGTGTGAGTTAGCATACTGGCTGAGTTGGTTCATACATGCAGTACAGAGGCAATTCAGTGTGAGCCAGGCTGCATACATGATAGTGGGACATGGATGCTTGCCTCAGTTGCCAATCTACACAATGGGGATACCAACAACATGTTTCAAATTGTTCTGAACAGGGCGGTGGGATATTCGGAACACTGATAATTCTGTGTATGTTACTGGTCCTATGTAGAAATTATATACAGCATCTTTTTGTGGTTTGCGTCTAGTTTGAAAAACCATTTTTATTTTATGTAACTGCGAAGTATTTCACTCTAAGAATGTTGGGAGCAAGCACATAAACCCACATTCAAGTGTGTTCTATAAAAACAGCTAATGCTTCCATTAGCGTAATTGCATTTTCCAAATAATAATGAATGTTCAGCTGACACTTCAAGATGTTGATGACTAACCAGGGAAAACATTTATGTGCAAAGCTCTTTTCCTGATTTTACAGTCTAATGTTTCTCTATGCTTAGTCTTGCCTTCCTTCCTTCCTTCCTTCCTTCCTTCCTTCCTTCCTTCCTTCCTTCCTTCCATCCTTCCTATGGAATCTTCTTAATAGATATAACACATATTTTCTCACCATGCGTTTCATTGCTACTCTCTTCTGTAGCTGTACTTCATATGGCCACAAATCCTCCTGTAGCCCCTACTTTTATGCTGGAATTCTGCTCTCTTGGGTCAACAAAGCTTCCTTAGAATGTAGCAAATCTTGGAATTCTAAAATACATTTGAGAAGTAAGCAGTTGGTTCCCTTGTTCCTTTATCTGCAGCATTCTGTGTAGGCAGCCTTTTTTAAAAGTGCATCTCTCCATAGTGGGAAGCGATAACAGCAGGTGGGGGAAACCTCTCATGAGGAGAGCAGCACATGCACTCATTGTTGTTGTTCTTGGGAAGGGACGTCTATTGCGTAGACGTAGTGACTGTGAGGCAGTCAAATGGGATTCCTACAGAAAATTGACTGAATAACTTGTACTATTAGCATCCCTTTAGGAATCCTAAAACCTGATTAAGAGGAAACAGACTGACTTTGCCACCTTGCTTTCTCCAGTTCCAGCTCAGCATCTGAGCTTGTGCTTGTAACAAAAACTTGCAATAAAAAGTTCATTATAAACTAGTCTCAAGGTACTGTCAAATACATTTATGTCTTGAAGCATAAACTATTACAGTAGTACCTCGAGTTACAAATGCCTCAGGTTACAAATGTTTCAGGTTACAAACTCCACTAACCTGGAAGAGTGACCTCGAGTTGAGAACTTTGCCCCAGGATGAGAACGGAAATCGTGTGCTGGCGGCACAGCGGCAGCAAGAGGCCCCATTAGTGAAAGAACAGTTTCATATTAAGAAATGACCTCCG
Source organism: Zootoca vivipara (assembly GCF_963506605.1). Taxonomy (NCBI): domain Eukaryota; kingdom Metazoa; phylum Chordata; class Lepidosauria; order Squamata; family Lacertidae; genus Zootoca; species Zootoca vivipara. The sequence goes on along the minus strand of NC_083285.1, from coordinate 20,322,599 downwards.
GAATGAATTAAGTTCGTAACTAGAGGTACCACTGTATTTGAAACCATAGTCTGGGGACAGTTTGTAAACCGTGGGTTTGGAGGTTATTCCTAACCCTACTAATAATTTTATTATTAGTGTGTCTTTATATATTATAAATACATGCATATACGTTTATATATTATACTAAATTGTAATATATTGTAATTATATGTCAGGCTTCAGGGAATTAGCTTCCTCCCCCCTTCGGCAGTAGATAAGCAGAACAAAGGGAAAGGAGTCTCCTTACCAGTTAGAAACTTTAATGATCACAGCGAGAGAACAAATAATCCCCTTCCTAGGAATGGCGGTGCTCCCAATTAAGGGTTCCACCCACTTCCTCCCTAGTCAACCCCGTCACTACCGCATCTTGTAACCTGAGCTTGTAACCACTGTGCTTTCTGTGCTGCCACCTTATCTGCTCTTCTTGACCTTGTGCTGAGCGGATGAATGCTTTCCAGAGACAGTGAATCTGTTAGATCTCCCCCTCTCCCCGTGCTTCTTCTCCATCCAGTATTTCCCAGCTTCTGCCTTCTGAACTATGTCCCACTGTAAACCACTGTTCCAAATCTATACTGTCCTCCTGCTCCTGGGAAGATTCAGGGGGAGGGGGAGGCTCCCAACATTCCTCCTCAGTGCAGCCCTCCTCAGCACGGTCCCTGACATTATATTATCTAATATAATAACAAATCTAATAATCTAATTTACTATCTAAATTATGTTTAGCACAACACGGAAATTAAGGGAAGTGGAATACACAAGAAGGAAGGAGGAAGGAAGGATGCAAAGATTGAATGCATTAGGCCAACGAGAGCTCTCCAAACTCATTTGCCACTTATTTTTTTGCTCTGAAGAATTAATGAAGGCAATTCTGCAGTTGAATTCACAGTTCTGTAGCCCATGGCAGGGATTCATTGAGATCTATGAAATGATGGTATTAAAATACCAGTCTCCTCTAGCTATAAGAAGTTTCATGAAGTTAAGTGAAATTATTGAAGACTCAGCCATAAAGCAGCAAAATTGGAGCTTAAACCTGGATTCAGTGGATTCCGTTGTCCCACTAGCATGTATAAGGGTGCCACTTAACTACCCTGAAACCCATTGTCATATGTGTGAAACAAATTCCCGGCTTATTACTTTCAAAGAATTAAGAATGCAGTGTTGAAATGCATTTTCCTTGTCTTCTTTGAAACATACTACTTCATATGTACTTATAGCAATGGTGTATTTGTCTGTAAGGAATGAAGGTAAGATTGGAAGCAATTCAGTGCAAGGGAATATTAACAATTGGAGCAAAAAAGGAAGAAGTAAATCCTGCTCTTTACAGATAGGCATCAGGCTAATCACGTCGACCAGCACATTGATTGATAAAAGCAATGTTCAGACTAGTTGACTAGGAAGTTTTCAAGCAAGAATTGTCCAATTTTCAATCCATACCCTCAAACATTTCTCTGATGAAAATAGGGACATCCTAAGGAAAAGGGTTTCATGATCACTGCAGATGGTGACAGCAGTCATGAAATTAAAAGATTCCTGCTTCTTGGGAGAAAAGCAATGACAAACCTAGACAGCATCTTAAAAAGCAGAGACATCAACCTTGCCGACAAAGGTCTGTATAGTTAAAGCTATGTTTTCCCCAGTAGTGATGTATGGAAGTGAGAGCTGGACCATAAAGAAGGCTGGTCGCCGAAGAATTGATGCTTTTGAATTATGGTGCTGGAGGAGACTCTTGAGAGTCCCATGGACTACAAGAAGATCAAACCTATCCACCCTGAAGGAAATCAGCCCTGCGTGTTCATTGGAAGGACAGATCCTGAAGCTGAGGCTCCAATACTTTGGCCACCTCATGAGAAGAGAAGACTCCCTGGAAAAGACCCTGATGCTGGGAAAGATTGAGGGCACAAGGAGAAGGGGACGACAGAGGACGAGATGGTTGAACAGTGTTCTCAAAGCTACCAACATGAGTTTGACCAAACTGTGGAAGGCCGTGGAAGACAGGAGTGCCTGGTGTGCTCTGGTCCATGGGGTCACAAAGAGTCAAACACGACTAAAGAACTAAACAACAACAACAAGGAAAAGCAGAACACTCTGGGATTAAATCAGAAACTGGGACGGCTTCTGTAAATCCAGGACCATCCCTGGAAAAGAAGGACCCTTGGAGGGGCTGTCAATCTGGGCAGAAAAGGAATAGCTAGCCATGCATTCTGCGGCTATTTGAATTGCCCATGGGTTTCACTTTCTTGCCCAAGACTCTGGCAAGAGAGATTTATGCAGTGAAGCAAGCTTCTGAGCACAAAGCCATTGAACTGAGATGCTCATCTTGAACTAATACCATGCGCCTTTTGAGACAGATAGTGGCATGCATCCTGTCTAAGGATACTAATGGTTCCATGCAAAAATCATCCATGATTATTGTGGCACCTATTTCTGAAATTTTTGGTCATAGTCATTGCATTTTATAATATCTGCACTATGTTTATTTATACAACTGTGCACTAAGAGGGTCTTGTACATACAGGGACTATTAGCACACTTTGAGCTGTGTGTAGCAGACTGGTGAAATTAAATTTGGGAATAACTAGTTAGGGGGGACATAATGTATTTAATGTTTTAAATCCTAGCCATCACTAGAGACCAAATTTTCACAACCAAATCATAGTGTCCTTTTAATTAAAAATATCAAGCCAGGAAAAATGCACAGTGCCACCTGGGATCCTTTCATGAAAAAGAGAGAACTTATTAAGAATGTGATATATCATAAACTGCTTACAGGTTCCTTCCTTTATGGAAACGGTGTTCCATTTCTGGATTGTTATTCAGCAGCGGAAATCACAACCACTGAACAGCCCAGGCCAGACAAAACATTTCTGGAGATCTTTTATTCCCCTTAAAAAAAGAATCCAGTGTTTCTGTTGCTTTTTAAACCAACTTAACAACCTATGGGGGGCATGGTATCTTGCCCCTTGGTGCCCTCACTGAGGGGGGGGTGACATTTGGCGTGCCACCCGCCTGCGACTCCCAAGCCTACCACGAGCTGTCGGGGTAAGGGGGGAGCTGCACGCTTTGCTGGCGGCATTCCCCCCCTTTGTTTTGACAACTTGGGGGGAGGCTTGGGAGTTGTGGGCAGGTGGCACGCCGAATGTCCACCATGGGCGGCTTGCTCTGCTCCTGGCTGCAGGGCGTGAATGCCGCTCTGGGCACCTGAGTGACTATCCTGCACTTGGGAGGGCACCCTCCGTGCCATGCCCCCCTCAGGAGCGCGCCTGCCCTGGGCAATGCGGGCATATGCTCTGCCGCTGCCAAGATGTACCTAATGGTGGTTGTGAGGTCACTCAGGTTCAGAGGGAGTGAGGAGATTTTACCTGACCATATTTTGTCCTCTGCCGCAGCGCTTTACTAATGATTAATTTGTCAGCCAGAGGGAAAAGATTGCCAGAAAAAAAAGAGAGAGCTTGTAACAAACTATATATAAGGATAGGGAAGAAATTCAATTCCATTCACATTTAAAGCATAGCTGACAAGTTTTCCCTTTTCTCACGAGGAAGCCTGTTCAGCATGAGGGAATTTCCCTTAAAAAAAGGGAGAACTTGACAGCTATGATTTAAAGGCAAACATACCTAATTCACACTTTCAGAGAGAGAGAGAGAGAGAGAGAGAGAGAGAGAGAGAGAGAGAGAGAGAGAGAGAGAGAACGAGAACCAAAGCACAACCAACTAAACTTAATTGTTACCAAATTTTGCAATGCCCATCTCCGGCTAAGTAATGTGTACAAAAATGTATATGCTAGGGTAAAGTGTGTATAAAAATGCATTTATTTGTAAAAAAAAAAAAAAACTGATCAAAATGCATTATTTTAATGAAAACTGCTTTGCAAAAATGTACCCATAAGGCAAAATTGCATACAAGCATGTGTCTATTAGGAGAAGTTTGCATTAAAAGGCGAATAAACATTCTCAAGGACATTAAAACATACATAGAATAAAGTATTGCAGCTACCAAATGTACGCGAGCATGCTTGCTCATTGATGCTAACCCATAGTTTGTCTTAGCGTTCCGTGCAAACGGAACCATTGTATTGTAATGGGAACTTAATCTTGCATTTTTACAAGTATCCATTGCACAATCCTGTAAACGTTTGTTGGATCAGAGAATCTAATTAGTTTTTAAATGTTAGGCTTCCCTGTGCTTAGGCAAGTATCGCATCGTTTTGTAATGTGCTGATTGTCTTTTTGCTTGGCGAGGCTTAGTGAAAATTAACACTAGGTTATTGCGTTACTTGCGGAGTCTAAACAGACTTTCCTAATACAGTTTTACAGCAAGAGCTTGTACCTTATCGACAGCATCCCTATTTATTTCAGAAACATACCTCATTAGTTGTAGGTCAATACTACACTAACTGGAATACTGTATTAGAAATTCCCAAGAGAGAACAAGATACAGAATACCATATACACAAGAACTTTGGAGCGAGAGGGGATTCGATTTCACTGTGTGCTGGAGCTCTATGTGGAAACACATTTATTGACCAATAGCAGTCATGGCTTCACATAATACCATTAACTGCAGATGCCTGCAAGGTTTTCTTTCAGCAGCTATGCTGGGCTTTGAAATGCTTTGCTGTAGCTTCTCATCACAAAGCAAACACGCCATTAAGGCTAAGTAATGGAAGGTGAGGCAAAAACGACGACAACAACATTTTGAATGGTTCATGAAGGAGCACAAAAGTCACATACATTAAAATGGCTTTTTAAAAAAAAACAAAGGGAGGTTTTTTAGCGCTTACTGTGTTTTCTTACTCAGCGCTGAAGAAGTAAATAATTGCTCCTGCTGGGGGCATTCTATATCCTGCAGCTTTGAGGGGAAAGTATGATTTTTTTTAAAATGGGGGATTCAATAGGACCCTATCTGTTTCCACCACACATCTACCAGCTATGGTTAATTTCTGAATCATGGGAACCTTTGGCTCCCCTAAACCTGTCGGGACAACTATAACAACCCCCAGCTGCACCCAGCATGATGGGATTTAGAATCCAACAACATATTCCCCACCCCTGCTTTCAATCCCTTGTGCACCTGACTGTCATGGACTGGCTGGACACAGAGGAATGGTGGGAGGCACCAGCTGGGGTACCCTCAAGGGAAGAAGGCCCAGAGCCAGTGGAATGGTGGTGGGCAGAAGTTTTGGAAGCAGAAGAGGTAACTGGGTTTTGTGAGCAGGGAGAATCTGTGACAGAGAGAGGTCCAGAATCAGAAGCTGAAGCAAGAGTGCTAAAACTCAGTGCTTCCTGACAGCTTCACACTCAGTTCTAAATGAAAACCCAGAAGTGTGGATGTGAGATGTGGTTACCAGTGTATGAAAAATATTCTGCACAAGCTGAGGAATACTCTTACATTATATTGTTATCAAAATGCTTATCAAGGATCTCTCACTGCAACCTTTAATCTAAGTGCCTGCCACTGGCTGAGGACGGAGCAGTTACTGTGTTTCCCCGAAAATAAGACATACCCATAAAATAAGCTGCAGTAGGATTTCTACGCATTTCCGCAATATAAGACATGGACACGGCGCCTCTCGGCAACAGCTCGCTCAAATAAGACACCCCCCAAACATGAGCCATAGTGTGTCTTATTGAGGGAAAATAAAAATAAGACAGTGTCTTATTTTCGGGGAAACACGGTAGTTGTGTGAATGTTAGTTTTTCTCTTGCAGATGTAATTGACCCGGTGTGTGTGTACCTGCTCACTGTCTACACCCAAGTTTGTTCATTCAACCATCTCTTCATCATGCTAAGACCTCTGACCAAGAGACTGAATCTGGGAATTGTACGTTCTGCTTGTGATCTATCCCAGAAATCAGTGTTAGCATTTGAAGTCATTTCTGTAGCTAAGCATTAGCTCCAGCTCCAGCCTACCATTTCCTCTCCCCTACAAAAGTTGCAGTGTGTGTGGGGTGGGTGGGTGGTGTGAAAAATGGAAAACTTGATGGGAGCCATTTTATTGGAGAATGGAGGGTGTGTTCCTCATAGAGCCCATGAAAGGGAATCGAGGGCAACATTTTTCTCATTATTAACATTTATTTGTAGACTGTATGTACACTATCAGTGTACATAGCTCTGCACACAAATTAAAGGAAGAAATTCTACCTCGAAGGGCATACAGACTAAAACAACAATAAAAAATCAATAGTTTAGCAAGCACGGTTCACAAGCCATTATGTTGTATTATGTTGAACCTATGAGTGCGAATTTTTCGGGTCAGTATTCATATTAAACTGAGAAACTAGGAAAACAGAAATAAGAAAACTCTGGAATATCTACTATTTCCAAGACAACATGGCATCAAAAAATTGTTACATTCTACAATGCCATGGGTCGTATGAACACAAGCATCTCTCTCCTGGCTTTTGATCCCTGAGATATGTGTTTCCAGGTCCCACACAATTCCTGAGGCTGTAATTGGTTTTAATTGATTTTAATACTGGATTTTAAATTGTTGCTGGGATCTGCTGGTGGAGGCTGGGTGATAAAATTAACAACAACAGCAACAATTTCTGTGCTGGCAGCATCTCGGGAAAGAGGCATAGATGTCTAGGAATATCCCCCACCCCCCTTTGCTTGGCTTCTTACATTCTTTTATTTAGACATTATCAGCATTTTGTTATGTCACTCCTCTTTGCTTGAAGGTTAAAGCCTGTTTGTGAAGGTGTTTCTTTGTGCTCTTTAATAATTGTTCTCCTCTCAGTTGTTATGGAGATAAAGCTTATGGAGTCCTTTCCTCTGCTCACTTTATCGTACTTCACCTCCAATCAAACAGTAAACGTTCTATTAGGCAGCCTATTTGTCTATGTCATATTGCTCCAGTTGAGGTTTATGTGGCTCAAAATACATGCCTTCTTGAATCTCTAGATTTATTTCACTACGCATTATACACTCTAATTTAATGGACACCAAGTTTGGCATTATATAGACTTAAACTATCTGTATGGAAGAAAAAATTATGGTTAAAACTGAGTTGTCCTTCGATCAAAACAACAACAACAACCCATAACTTTGCTTGCTCCCACAACAGCTGCCTTTACTGTCGCTGAGGCTTTCCTTTCCCATGAGATAAAGTAGAGTTGGAATGGACGCTTCAAACAGCACTTAATAAAGTGCTATCTTATCCAGCCATCCCCTTCTCCATGGCTGAGATCCATCGGTTGTGTTTACTAACAAGTAAGTCCTTTTCAGGGAAAATCCCCTGAAACATTAAATAATAGTTTACTGTTCTTCCCTACCATAGGTGGGTCTGAAGACAGCTTACCCCCCCCCCACAAGTAGGTGGGGATAGTCTGAGCCCCCCAGTTATGAGGGGCCAGGCCCCACCGGGTCTTTCTGTGGCAGCGGGCCCTAATGGGCCTCCCCGCAGTGGTGGAGGACCTTGTTGGGCCTCCCTGTGGTGGCTGAGTTCCTCTTCTCGCAGTCTCCTCCTAAGGCATGTGACATCACACATGTGTGTCACACGTGAGGTGTCATGTCACGTGCACATGACAAGCCCCCCCCCCCATGTTGCACGGAACTCAGCTCCTCTGTTCCCTATTGTTGCTTCTTGTTCTGCTGGGGCATTAAAGCCGAATTGCACCAGGCAATCTAATCCTAAACTGTACATTAACCATATGGAAGGGGTTAGGAAGGAGCAGAGGTCTCTCTACCATTGTGAAGAGCTTTGCCTAAAGAGAGGCCTTCCTGCCTCAGAAGTCTTTGCTGCACATCTGCACATGGCTCTGTGGGAGGGGAAAGTTTAAAAAGAAAAGAAAAAAGAGGTAAGGTGACTTTTTCACACGGATGAACAAATGATGAATGGGAGGAAGTGCAAACACTCAGCACATCAGGATGATGAATTGCGTGTTGGGACCTTTTAACCACCCCCAAAATAAACTCACACAAGACTCAGATTTTGGTTTGGTTTTTGGCAGAATTTAGGCCACAACTTGATTGATTACAATCAAGTGAGTGGTTGCATAGGCTCTGGTTCGACTACCTCCCTGCACCCTTGCAGGCAGTGCTGACCCAGAGCTCTATCGTAGGTCAGCCGAGAGTGAACACCAGGGACAGCAGAAGGCGGGACCCCACCAGTCCACCAATCCCTGGATTCCTTTACCGGAATACCCTTCGCATAGCTGATGGCGAGACCCTTCTGCAACCTTACAAGTTGTGGTGATTTGCTACGCGGCAGGCGAAACCCAAATGGCAACAGCCAATCAACCAAGAGGGGAAATTCCTGCCCAACAACCGGCGACACACGATGGCATACCAAGATCAAGCGCAAGCCCTAAATATAGGGAGAGGTGGGCGGGTGTTTTCTGATGCACTAGACCCAAAAGGAAGCTCAGGATCCCTGTATGGGCTTAAATCTATGTCCTTTGCATGCGCCCCATAGGTCAGATTGCTCCCAGCATCGAGGGACCTACCAATAGGGTGTTGTGGCTATCCAGATGGTCCCACCCACATCACAGGGTTTGGTTGCCAGGTCGCACCACAACACGTGCCCTCTTTTAGGGAGGACCTGATTTGCCATATAGCTGCCCCGTACACAAATCGGAGTGCATGCTCATTAAAGTCAAACCACTGCAGAAGCTTTGTGCAAGCAAATCAGGATGAATGTTGAATGAACTGAGCATCTGGAGGAGCAAGCTCCATCATTCCTGACCCCTGACCGTGCTGCTGGGACTGATAGGAGGAATAAGTACAGCAATATCCGGAGGGCCACAATTTTCTTATCGTTGCCATAGCTGAACTTTGTTCTATGCCTTAACGCCGTGTGGGAATATTATTGAGCTGTGCAATGAACCGTGGTGCTCCTATGCTGAAAATTATGCCCATATGAAACATTTCTTTTGCAGCTGAACACAATTTAAACAGATCCCAGCAACTTTTTGCATTTGCTCATTTCCCCTCATTTAAGGAATGCATTGGATAACTTTACGACTCTGCTCTTTGACGCGCCTCGGAGCAATTGCTCAAGTTTATGACCGACAGTCTTCATGGTTACAAATGGAAGCACAAATGTGCTTCTTACTCACTATTGTGCTGCTGTTTTCTGAATTTTAAAGGGACTAACAGCGAACCATCCCCTCAGCATCTCACAGAATAGTCCATCTTCCACAGAGCAAGCCAATATGTGTGGGGACCAAGGATGCATTCGTCATTCAGGCCTACTATAAAGAACAAACGATAGGATATAATATGTCACAATCAATGCAAGCCAGTATGGCACCCAAGAGACGTGATTTAATCTTCAGTAGATATGAGAAAGAAAGGCAGAAACGGCTGCAGATAAAGGTCCAAACAGAGGAAGTCCCATTAATCAAACTGGGGGCTGTTAATAGTTATCTTTAAAGTGCTTGTTCCATATCTGGCATTGGCACTGCATTACTATTGCCAGAACATCAACTTTTTTTAAACAGTTTTTTAAACTACCTAATAATTCTCAAGTTATTGGTTACAGGCAAGGTGGTAAAGTGTTGCACAAAGTGTTGTGTAGGAGAAGGGTTGCAGCTAAATGGTTGGACACATATTTGGCATGCAAGAAGACCCAGGTTCAATCCCTGGCCTTTCATATCCTCCAGCATTTCTCTGATGAAAATAGGGGCATCCTAAGGAAAAGTGGGACATTCTAGTATCAAATCAGAAACCAAGATGGCTTCTGTAAATCTGGGACTGTCCCTGGAAGATAGGGACACTTGGAGGGTTTTCCAGGAGAGTCTAGTTGGGACAGAGCAAAATCTTCAGATCAGAAGGAGGTTTATCTAGGTTTTAGATGAAACATTTTAGGTTCATCTAAAAATGGACTTCACACCTAATCATACACCTCACACTTGTATCTAGGATGTGCTTGTGAATTATAGGGAATGGGCATCCATTTACACCTATCCAGTCTTAGGTTATGAGGTTGAACATCAATCTTGCTGAAGATCCAGGATGATGCTTATGTTACGCAGCTGCAGTTTTACTGCCCACAGTTAGCACTGGGATAATGTAGTTGCCATGCTAAAGAATAGAGGCCCTACCATTTGTAAATGTACATCGTAGGTGGTATGTAGACCCCTGGGGGCCCTTGGCCTGCGTGTACCTTGTAGTTGTCAAGTTCTACATAATCTGCGAGTACAGCCTCTTTTTAAAAAATGCTATTTCTCTGGAATGAATGTATAACCTCACCGCTAGCTGAGGCATAACACTGTTGAGATAGATATTTGTGACAGGTGATAAAAATATTTATTTTAGAGGGAAATTATAAAGTTGGTCAGATAGCTATCTGAAAAAAATAACCAGTATTTTTTCTATGAATCAATGTGAGATGATTTGCCTGAAATTCTGGAGGGATAAAGAAATGAAAACTTACCTGGTAAAGAACCTTTAACTGACTGGCATGCCCAATCATAAAAAGATGGAAACTGCTATATATTTTGAAAAATTGTCTGTTCCCTGTGCATTTGGACAACTCTCAAGATACTAAACCATTTTTTTCATGACAGTTTCTAATATCAAAAATCAGATTTTCATCTATGTTTGTATACAATTGGATGCCATTTTGAATCAAGACTGGCAGACTGAAGCTTTTAAAATGGAATTGTTTTTAGTTTGTTTTTTAGAATTCCTGAGGAACATTGGGTATGAAATACTGCTAGTATTTCAAATATTTTATTTTTACGAATCTATTTTTAATTAATACTGTATTTACTTTCTAATGCTCACCTTTTTTGGCCAAATTACATTGCAAAAATTAAGGTGCGCATTAGATTCGATGGCACATATACATTCACCAGCAAATACTTTCTTTGGTTTCAAGGTTTTAAAAATGGAGGGGTACATTAGATTTGATGGCACATTAGACTCGACTAAATACGGTATTATTGTTTCATTACAGCTGAATAAAACAAAAGCAGAGTGCAATTTGCATTCGATTTCATATAATGGGAATCAAATGCTGCATGAGATTCAGCTTTGTGTATTTCATGGTCAGAGGAATTAAACTCTCTTCATCTTGCTTAGGTTCGACTCCTTGTAGAATTGCTTGCCCAGTCCCCACCCCCTCCCCTAATTCCAGCTCTCTAGCCAAAATAGAAACATGGAATAAACTGCTGATTTGTCATGTCTATAGCATATAAATGGAGCCTAAAACATTCTCACACATGTACTAATCTGCTATTTATCATAGGCACAGCTACAGAAGATAGGGGTAACTAAGACAGACACATTGTCAACAACTGAAGATATAAATATCTAACAGATTCCATGTACCAGTTTGTTTGCCTGACAGCCTCATAAAATATCTCATGGTTAAACCGTTCTTTGTGCTGCAACAGGAACTGTTCTGCTTATTGTGGACAAATATTGCTGTGATTTATCCGGTAGGGCTGGCGCCTTGGCATATTGCTTTGTTTTGCTAGTAAATCAAAGCTGACCGTATTGGAATACTGATTTGCTGAGAGTACCTTAACAATCTTGGTTTGCTGGGAAATCTGACAAACACACTGCCAACCTATAAGCAATGCATTTATTTGTGCTCAGCATTCCATACTCCTTGAAATGTTTTTTTTTCTGCTTTTCCAGAAAGCGGTATGGTGGATGTTTCCATTTCCTGTAGAAAAATTGAAAAGTCTATTAAGGCTGAGAGCCACTGCAGTACAGTATAGTACAGTACAAACTGTTTGGCTTAGACCGAAAAGACCTCTGTTCACTAATCCCTGCTTTGCCATGGTGCTAACTCGGTGATATTGGGCAAGTCGCAGAAAAGGCAGCCTGACCCACACCCTCCAACATTCCTCCCATGAAAATAGGGACATCCTATTCAATAACAATAGTAATTTGATTATTTATAGCCTGCCCATCTAACTGGGTTGCCCCAGCCACTCTGGGTGGCTTCCAACATATAAAAATAAAAATAAAACAGTAAACATTAAAAAAACTTCCCTATACAGGGCTGCCTTCAGATGCCTTATAAAGGTTGTATAGTTACTTATCTCTTTGGTTTGGGGGTCGCATAACTTCATACCCTCCAATATTTCTGCAATGTAAATAAGAACATTCTCCCATGCCCTCTATTCTGCTGTTGAAATTAAGGACGTCCTAAGGAAAACGGGGACATTCCAGGATCAAATCAGAAACTGGGATGGCTTCTGTAAATCTGGGACTGTCCCTGGAAAATAGGGACACTTGAAGGGGCTGTCAATTTGGGCAGAAAATGAATAGCTAGCCATGCATTCAGTGGTTATTTGAATTGCCCCGGGGTTTGCCCAAGTCTCTGGCAAGAGAGATTTGTGCAGTGAAGCAGGCTTCTAAGCATACAGCCAATGCAGAGCCCAGTGTGAATCTAAATGTACAGATGATTCTGCATTGAGATGCTCATCTTGAACTAATACCATGTGCCTTTTGAGACAGATAGTCCGTGGAAAATAGGTACACTTTTTCTTGGATAATCACTCACTCACTCAGTCAAGCATTTTATTGGTATGCTGCCTTTCCAAAGTTAAAACCATGTTCAAGGCAGTTTACAACATATCTTAAAAGTACATATTTATTTTATTAAAGGTAAAGGTAAAAGGACCCCTGACCATTAGGTCCAGTCGTGACCGACTCTGGGGTTGCGCGCTCATCTCGCATTATTGGCCGAGGGAGCCGACGTATAGCTTCCAGGTCATGTGGCCAGCATGACAAAGCCGCTTCTGGCAAAGCAGAGCAGCACATGGAAACGCCGTTTACCTTCCCGCTGTAGCGGTTCCTATTTATCTACTTGCATTTTGACGTGCTTTCGAACTGCTAGGTTGGCAGGAATTTATTTTATTACTATTTATTAAATTTATATACCACCCTCTACCCATAGATCTCAGGGCAATTCACAGTATAAAATCACAATATAAAAAAAACAGAAAGCCCAATAATACCCAATAATTGTAGTTATGTAGTACTTAACTCCAAATATAACAATAGTAGTCATAAACAATAAACAAAACATCAAAAAGTATCCAACCAAATTGAGCAACTTCCACATAAATAATAAGATACGAAATAAAGATACACACACACAAAAATAACAGCCACAGCCACACACACATACCCCACAAAACCCCAACCCAAGATTCAGTTCAGCAGCCTCAGCTTTTGTAGCTGGAGTCATCCAGGGTCTAGTTCTCTCAGACCAGGCGGGAAAGGCCTGCAAGGCAGCGAGCAGGTCTTCCAGGACTTACAACCAGGTTAAAATGGTAGTGGTAACTGCAGTAATAACGATGAGCACATTATTGCTTTTAATGGAGGAGCAGTTCGTCATGGTAGTTGCCCAAAGTTTGAAATGGCACAGCCTAAGAGACAAGACTTACCACCTCAGCAATAACAAAGCCAGAGTATTTTCCCTTCATCTGCAGCAGAGCACTTTCTTTTTAAAAGTCTGTAACTTGAGTCAAAACTTTCAAATAGATTCCTGACAACTCACATTTTTTATTACATACAGAAAGTGACAGCTTTGCTCAAATCAGGACACAAATCACTCTGATATATCAGTCTAGCGAACGCCTGTGGGAATCTATATTCGGTCGTCACTCTTCCGAGTTTAGGATTTTTATTTTATTTTAAAAGAAGAGAAGCGTTTTTTTAGGGGCAAAGACAGGCGGAATAGAGAAGACTTCAGAGCTCAGGTAGAAGTTTTTTTTTTTAAGGCACTGCTGACTAAAACAACTTGCCCCTTTTGATAGAGGAGGTGGACTCTTTCATAGTGAAAAGGGCACGGGGAGAGACAACTACGGGGGAGTTCAGCATTCTCCCTTCTCAGCGAAGAGCAGCCTTTCTGAATAGAACTTTCACTGCAGTATTTCTAAGGATGTACAGTACTGTTTGAAGCGTCAGTGCTGCAGCCACCATGGAGCGAGCAGGTCAAAGATGGACAAGAAACCCAGCTGAAAAGGCTGTGGAAGAGTCTGTACAACATTCAGACACCTTAGCTGAGAAGCTGCCCTACGAGAAAGGTCAGCTTGAAGAATAAAGGGAACCATAACCATCTGAGGGAGTTAAAGCCAACTTCACATTTCTCCAGTGCCACCCCATACAGTATCATTGGCACTAGGACAAGGGGATGCAATGCAATTATCCTTTTCTTCTTCTTCTTTATTTACTTCGCCCTTAATTCTATTTCTTTAAGGCATTTGTACATGGCTCTGGAATCTCTGGGTGAAGGGTGGTGAAGAAATAGATTTAAAGTAAAATAAATACCCTGCTGTTCTGCCACAAATGCTACAAGAGGAGTTTAAAGGTAAAGGGACCCCTGACCATTAGGTCCAGTCGTGACCAACTCTGGGGTTGTGGTGCTCATCTCGCATTATTAGCCAAGGGAGCCAGCGTACAGTTTCCCGGTCATGTGGCCAGCATGACTAAGCCGCTTCTGGCGAACCAGAGCTGCTCATGGAAACCCCATTTACCTCCCCGACAGAGTGGTACCTATTTATCTACTTGCACTTTGACGTGCTTTTGAACTGCTAGGTTGGCAGGAGTTGGCACCGAGCAACAGGAGCTCACCCCGTCGCGGGGATTCAAACCGCCGACCTTCTGATCGGCAAGCCCTAGGCTCTGTGGTTTAACCCACAGCACCACCCACGTCCCACAAGAGTTTACAGATCAATTTAAAAAACAAGATGGTCCATGACCCCGGGTTTCCAACCTAAAAGACATGGCAAGAGGAAAAACGGAAGGGAAGAAGGGAGCCATGTGAGAAAAGCAAATCCTGGTCTTTAAAATTATGGCCTTCTAAGAATAGATTTGTGTGAAACGGCTTGGATGCTACTGTTGTAGCAGAATTCCAACCACAGGTCATGTTAGATCATGTTTGCTTGGCTCAGATTCCATTGCTGTTGCCCGTGTGGTGTGGTTGATTTTTCTCATTTGAGTCATTATTTGTATTATATTTATATTATATCTAATATATCAATATGTATTTATATTAGATATACCGGTATTACCCACACGTGTGTAATATAAACGCAATGTAAATAAATGCACTTTGTGCATTACAAAAAGTAATATACAAAGAAATACAGAAATGTTTAAAAGATTAAAGGTAAAGGGACCCCTGACCATTAGGTCCAGTCATGACCGACTCTGGGGTTGCGTGCTCATCTCGCATTATTGGCCGAGGGAGCCGGCGTACAGCTTCCAGGTCATGTGGCCAGCATGACAAAGCTACTTCTGGCAAACCAGAGCAGCACATGGAAACGCTGTTTACCTTCCCGCTGTAGCGGTTCCTATTTATCTACTTGCATTTTGACGTGCTTTCGAACTGCTAGGTTGGCAGGAGCTGGGACCAAGCAACGGGAGCTCACCCCATCACAGGGATTCGAAGCACTGACCTTCTGATCAGCAAGCCCTAGGCTCAGTGGTTTAACCCACAGTGCCACCTGGGTCCCCACCTGGGTCACCTTTGTAATTTAAAAGATTACAAAGACGTTATTGCTTATAACAAGTCAAATGCACACAAAAAGAAAGCCTGAATTGCCTATGTTTTCCAAGAAAGGAGCAAAAGAGCAGACGGAGGCGGCTTTCCCTGAAAGTAAGTACCAAGGATGTCTGGCAGCCTATCCACCCCGCTTGCAGCGGTGGAGGGTGAAGGTGCAAACCCATTTGCTACATATTTTAGCAATGGGGCACAGAACAGTCTGCAAGCATTTTAATAGGATTGATGGTGGATGCACTTTATCCTGTTCAAGTGCTGTTATGGGAAAAAAATAAAAAAAGGCTTCAGACAAATGTCTCTCCTGAATGGTACTTTAAAAATTAAAACAAGCAATGCCATATGTAGGCAAGGGCACAAAACATTTTCAAGTTGAGAGAGATTGAGAGAAATGGAGAAGAGAGGGAGATGGCAGCACTTTGTTAAACCTAGTGGGCTGGGTAAAAATCATTCCTCACACAGCTTACTCTGATTACCAAAAATAAAATGTATGCTTCCTTTCAAAAATGAGGTAGCAGTGCATATGAATCAAACCGTTCCATTCAGCATATCACACAGTCCAGAGCACTTCCACCCTTTTAAGTGACCTTGAAAGTACAAGTTACCGTAACTTGTACGGTAGGGGGTCTTGCTCCTAAAAGAAAGCAAGAAAGCTTTACTTAAATGTTTGTAAGCAAATGGTGCCTTCATTACCAACATAAATTCAAAAGCCATCCATTTCCTTGGAGAAAACTATTACCAAGAAAATGGGAGCATGATGAAACACTATCACACCATCATTTCATTTGGGAAATTGTGAGGCAACTGGGATAATGAATTTGAAAAGCAGCAGCAGCTCTCTCTCTCTCTCTCTCTCTCTCTCTCTCTCTCTCTCTCTCTCTCTCTCTCTCTCTCTCCTAGTGAACTAGTAAAGCAACGATAAATTAAATATGAAAAATACATATTGAAGACAATGCTCTGAAGGGGGCTCGCAGAATTAATTCCTTATGGCACACAATGCTGAGGTGGGGGGGGAGTGCGTTGCGTTATTGCATTATGCAAGCTTTTCTCTACCACGTGGATACTTGCATATTATTTTAAGTTTGAAAACGACCATGGAAATCGATAGTATAATTATATCCGATGGTCCTTGTAGAACAATGCCAGATTGGAACTATCCTCAGCAGGGCACATTACATATCTGATGGCTGCTATGTAACTATCCCAGAGGGACCCAGGTGGCGCTGTGGTTAAACCACTGAGCCTAGGGCTTGCTGATCAGAAGGTCAGCGGTTCGAATCCCTGTGACGGGGTGAGCTCCCGTTGCTCGGTCCCAGCTCCTGCCAACCTAGCAGTTCGAAAGCACATCAAAATGCAAGTAGATAAATAGGAACCGCTATAGCGGGAAGGTAAACGGCGTTTCCGTGTGCTGCTCTGGTTTGCCAGAAGTGGCTTTGTCATGCTGGCCACATGACCTGGAAGCTATACGCCGGCTCCCTCGGCCAATAATGCGAGATGAGCGTGCAACCCCAGAGTCGGTCACGACTGGACCTAATGGTCAGGGGTCCCTTTACCTTTACCTTTATGTAACCGGTATCATGTAATATGAGAGAGAGAGAGAGAGAGAGAGAGAGAGAGAGAGAGAGAGAGAGAGAGAGAGAGAGAGAGAGAGAGAGCAAAATAGTCATTGGATACACCCACCACCCCGGTGAATTGATGCCATGGAACTTGAGTCAGTATTGGGCGTGGTTGAAAATTGCTGTTTGAAGTGGTGGTGATCCAAATGTTTTTACTTATTTACATCCCACCATTTCTCCAAGGAGCTCAAGTTGGTGTATATGGCTTTCCACATTTTATTGTCACAGTAACCTTGTGAGGTAGGTTAGGCTGGGAGAAAAAGCTGAATGGGGATTTGAACTCTCGTCTCCCAAGTCTTGTTCCAGCACTCGGACCACTACACACCATTGGCTCTCCACTTAGTGTAAAACAGCTGCAACCCTCTGGACCTCTG
Organism: Zootoca vivipara; assembly: GCF_963506605.1. NCBI lineage: Eukaryota > Metazoa > Chordata > Lepidosauria > Squamata > Lacertidae > Zootoca > Zootoca vivipara. The sequence continues at coordinate 20,305,120 of NC_083285.1, read as the reverse complement.
TGTTCTTGAGTCATTGCATTAGTCTTCTGTGAGCACCAACAAGGTCATCCTTGCTGAGACACTACCATTTTTTTCAGTAGTGTGGAATGTGAATACCTTGAACTTAGAGTATTTTTTTAAAAAAGATTTTTATTAAAGATTTCTTGAATTACAAAGGTGTATTACAAATCAGTTTCATTTGTTAAGACACTAAGAAGAAAGAGGGAAAATGAGGTAGATAGAGGGTGGGAGGGTGGATGGGGGTGGGATTAGGTGACGATGTTTCTGTTTTGCTTAATATATGTAGGGCTTGATGTCAGCTTTGTTTGTGTAGGTTCTCCTTTATTTGCTTGTGTTCTTTTGGTGGTGAGAGAGATTGGGGTTGGCCAAGGGTGTGGTTGTGTATTTGTGATTGGCTATGATGGTCTTGTTTTCATGTGTGAGTGGGGTGGGTGGGTGTTTTGGGTCAGGTTAGCCATATTGATTTGTATGCTGGCGGTAAATTTTTGTCATTATCTAACTTAGAGTATTTTAACCAGTGGCTATGAGAAGGAAGTTCTTGCATTGTGGAAGTCTTCTCCAAGACCTCTTTTTCTGACTTTAGAAGGTCAGCTAAAAGTAAACAAACCTACATCCCTCCCTCCTGTGTTCAGAGCATTTCTATACACCCATTTCTGGACAAGATACTATGCACAGAGGAAGCCAGTGAGCTTTGGGGACTTGTAAGCTGCAGTTAAAATGCTCATGTGCCTTTACTTGTCAGATTGTTCACCAAGTCTTTGATCATCACATAAGTCCCAAGGGAGATCTCCTTGTGCAAGTTAGACAGCTATAACTAATGATCTTATATATAATGTCACAAGAGACGGTGCCATTTCTTAAGCCATTCTGAGATTCAGCAACTCGGCTGCGAAAATGGAAGAGAGAAAGAAGAAAAGTGTTTTCTACTACCAGGGGAAGGAGGGCAAGCCAACCACATGGCTATTGTGTTATAGCATTGGGTCCACCACTGACCTAATTGCATAGCTAACCCATGGAATTCATTCCAACAAGAGGCGCTGACAGTCACCAAACTGGATGGCTTTAAAAGAGGATCAGACAAATTCATGGAGGATAAAGCTATCAGTGGCTACTAACCTTGCTGGGGATGACCTCATCATACTGGGGAAATCACCCTGAAAGAGGAAGTGCTTTCTGCAAGACTCAAGGGATTCAAAGTTCAAATCTAATTTAATGAAACACTTATCCAGAAATTAAAGGTGCATACGTTTAGTTCAAGGTATAATCACGATTGCAAATCCTTTGCATACTTTTAGTTCAAGGTATAATCAAGATTACAAATCTTAGTCCACTTTGCGTTGTCTGCCTCTTGGGCAACATTGGCTTTCCTCCTGCCCCTTTAGAAAGCCTTTATCAGACTGCAGATCCACCAAAATTTCCTTCAGTTCCCCATTTGCACTTTTCTGGCTGCCTGACTCACACATGCTTCAGGATGCCTGTTGCTTTCCCGTTGTTTGGCTTATCACACCAGAGTAACCAGGGTGAGCCGTGAGCTGTCAGAACCCACCCTATGCAGACTCTTGGCACTAGGCTCTCCTTCTATTGGCCATCCCATCATGAAAGCAGCTGAGATGAGTAACAAATGGGTCCCGGGGATCTGCTCACTCTGCTTACTGTTACGAGAACAGAGTCATAGCTCAAAGTGCCTTTGTTCAACAGCATCAGTTATGAAGTCCTGACAGCATTTCAAAGGACTGGGACTGCCAACCATTTTGTTCATGCAGCACCCCTGTGACTTTGAACACTGTGTGATAGACAGCTTTGTCCTTGACTCTGCATTCGTAGGATTAGAGTGGAGATTCCTGCTGGGTGCTTTGTTGTGGAGGTCTGAAGCAGAGTACCTGTAAAGTGTTTTGAGAAGGCGGGAGTTTGTAATATGTTATTGGCACTGGCTGTTTAGTGGTTGTGTAAAGAACTCTCTTTGTACAAAGAACCCTGTCACCAGATTACACACCACAAAGTTCCCGGGTGTGTGTGCTTTACTCTAGGCACAAAGTGAAACTGTATTCTGCTTCATGGCCTCCCATATGAGAAGTGTATTCCCTGCCTTGGATATATTTACTGCTGGTGGGGTGCCGATATTGGCTGTAGACTTAGGTTGCTTCCAATCAGTCTGGCCATTGAGCATTCATCGTGCTTTGTTTGCACAAAATGTTCTGGGAGGTAAGACAATGCTGGCTGTTTATGGATCATTCATCCTGATTTGCTTGTGGAGAGATTAGATGATGCCACACCAAATGCCATCCCACACTTTCTAGTGCATTTTCCCATTGCTTCCTATTATCACAAAAACATCTAATTTGGTGGGAGTGAGTTGGTTGTGCAAGAATGCCCAAGTGAAATTTAACCGTGTAACCTGAAATTTCTGGTATATGATTGACTTCCATCCAAGAATAGTAACAGTCTGGAAGTATCCTTCAACAGGATCCTATCCTCTGTTTTGGCAGTTGGGCTGTGTGGGAAGAAGTGGGGTCAATCATCTGTGGCTCTTCATTGATAATGGGAGTGTTTTTACCTAAGCCATCTCTTCTGAAGAAAAAAAAATTACACCAAACTCTTGAGCATGCAGAAGAGACCTGCTCCTCCTTCCTCTATACTCCCAGCTCTACCTCTTTTGGCACATGCGCAAGTGGCAACATGCTAGTATGAATCCACTACACTGGCATATCTTTGGGCCTTGCCTCCGCATGGAATGATCCTACCCCCACTTAGTGAGCATAAGTTGGGGGTGAGGTCATGTTTTAGATTTTTTTAATTCATCCTTTCTGCAGTTGTTCAGACTTCCATCTTTCTTCTTCCATATTTGGTAACAGTTCTCCTCCTAGCAATAATTAAATTAAGTGCTAATTCTTTGATGTTCTGTCACAATCTTTTTCATAAATTTCAATAAAACTATAAAAGGATTGGTTGACAGACTGTTATTTCCTTAATCATCATGATTATGACTTCATAAATTTTCTTAAATACCTCATAGTGTGTGTGCATATACTTCCATCTATCTATAATCAGTACTGCCACTCCCCGCTTTAAAAGAGGCCAAGTTAGGGAGCTGCCATTTCCTAGAATCATAGAATCATAGAGTTGGAAGAGACCACAAGGGCCATCCAGTCCAACCCCCTGCCAAGCAGGAAACACCATCAAAGCATTCTTGACATATGCCTGTCAAGCCTTTGCTTAAAGACCTCCAAAGAAGGAGACTCCACCACACTCCTAGGTAGCATATTCCACTGCCGAACAGCTCTTACTGTCAGGAAGTTCTTCCTAATGTTTAGGTGGAATCTTCTTTCTTGTAGTTTGAATCCATTGCTCCGTGTCCGCTTCTCCTACACTGCCCTGGGAAAAATACTATGTGCAGAGCACTGTGGGAAAATTTCAGTGCAAGTTGGCTCCTAGGCCCAGCTGTTTGGTGCTTTTATAGCTGCCTACCTGTCATGAGGGCTGACAAGAAAGTGCCGGCCCCTCACAGGTCAGGGAAAGGCTGGAAGCTTGAAATGCAATTTACTTTTATTCACAGAAAGTAACACAGTGAGGTCTTCCAGGCTTGACTCCTTCAGCTTGAGATGTTGCTGGAAACTGAGCTCCGGCTTCACCTTTCCTCTCTAGCCTCTCACTCTGGAGCCTTCCCCAACAGACAGAGAATGTGATGTGGGGTGAGCTCTTCCTCTGGGTCTGTCTGGCCCATGTAGGACTCTCCTAGAGCGGGGTGTGAGTGGAGGAGAGCCAGCAAGGACTGAGACTGTCCTGCTGCATGATAGCAGGAGTACCCACTAATTACTTCCAGCTCAGCCACCAGTCCTGTCCTGGAAGGGCCTTCTTCTTTGACCCCCCCCCTTGATCGCACCAACCTTCTGCTTCCAGCACCTCCCAGCTCATCCCTTTCCTAGCCTCCCCCCATTGCCCCACCACCAGGACCCAGGGTCTAAGTCCTCATCTTCCTTGTCCTCCCTGAGGGGTTCCTGGGTGGGAGGCTCCCACCCCTCCTCCTCATCCAGCCAATCCCTGACACTACCACTCCTGCCACCATTCCCCATTGGTAACCCCCCCCCCCAGGTAAGCCACCTCCCTTCTATCAGCATTTCACAAAACAATAGTACAACAGAAAAGCAGTAATTTTGTCAGTGTTTTGAAAAAAAGGAAAGGTCCTGACTTCCTTTGTCTCCTCAGCCTGGTCCTCGAACTCTTGTCGGCATAAAAGACTCCATGAGAAGATTGTCCTTGCAGAGTATTTTCTGCTTTTATTCTTAAAAGTCTTTATCAGCAAAATGATCAACTGTACACACACATCAAACACTACTAGCTTTCTTTCTTTCTTTCTTTCTTTCTTTCTTTCTTTCTTTCTTTCTTTCTTTCTTTCTTTCTTTCTTTTTTCCAACCCACCAACACCACCAACATTGACCACTCTATATATACAGGTACAATTAGGTGAGAGGTTGCATGAGTCATTATAGGCCGCTGACTCATGCTGACTTAGTTCTTTTAGCATTAAAGAAACAGCAGCCAATTTTTAGCCGTGACAAATTTTACCTACCTACGGTATTACTTCACAATCCAAACAGCAATTAGCCTTCAGCAGCACTAGGAGTTCCTCCAAGAGCCTTTCCCTTACCTATTTCTGGAAGATGAGATGTCTTGCTTTAGCTTGCTGCTGCCTACAAAAGCCATGCAAAAGTAACGAAATCATGAGTGGTTCGGTTTACTGCTGTGATCTCATTCCACATCTAAAGCTTGCTCATCAGGGCTGGAAGTGGGACAGAGCTGCAATGCTTGCTTCCCAGGAGTTGCTTACCAAAGGAGGATCCTGCTTTTTCCCATATTGAGAGCACCAATAGGAAGGCTAAGGCCACATTACCCAGTACATTTAAAGCAATATGACCACTTTAAATAGCCCCCGGAGCTACAATTCCCAGCGAAGGGGGATTGAATTTTAAACTACTGTACTCAGCTAATTGTGGGAGAGGAATAGGAATCTCCTAACTCCTCTCAGCTCCCAGAATTTTTTGGCAGGAGCTATGAATGTTCAAAGTGGTGTGATTCCGCATTAAAAGTATCATGCAAATGTGGCCTAAGAATAGTCTGCATTGCGTTGTGATTAGAGAGTTAGACTAGGACCAGGAAGACTTGAACAGTCACCACTTTGCCATGAACAATGCCAGGTGAACTTGTGCCCATCAGAAATATCTCTCAGCCCAACATGCATGTTGTGAGGATAAAATGGAGTGCAGAAAGACTAACATGAGTCAATAGTTTCATGTAGCAGAAAAAAGAAGAAGCTAATGCCATTCTTGACTGCGTCAACAGAAGTATAGTATCCCTATCAAGGGAAGTAATAGATAGCCATCTTGTCTTAAGGGCTGTCACATGGAAGATGGTGCAAGCTTGTTTTTTTCCCCCTGCTCTGGAGGGTAGGACTTAAACCAATGGCTTCAAGTTACAAGAAAGGAGATTCCGACTAAACTTCAGGAAGAACTTTCCAATGGTGAGAACTGTTCGACTCCCTCAGGAGGTTGTGGATTCTCCTCCACTGGAGTTTTCTAAGCAGAGGTTGGATGGCCATCTGTCATGGATGTTTTTGTTGAGATTCCTGCATTGCAGCGGGTTGGACTGGATCACCCCAGGGCTCCCTTCCAACTCTACAATTCTATGATTCTATGTGAAAAGAAGCAGATACCTGCTACCGTTATGTCTGGCTTGGTCCTCAGCGATAGCCCCTAATTTCACACTTGCAGGTTTCAGCGTTAACAGCACACACTGAGGCAATCGAGGAACTTCACATCTCACCTAGTTTTATGCCGCAGGCTCACAGTGCAAGCACATGATTTATTGCATTAGACTCAACAGATTCTATTAAAACTAAATCAGAGATTAATACGGCAAAAAAACAGAAAAGAAACTGTGTATCTCGCTAAGGCTGGCTCTACTTCATTTGAAGCCCCAGACATCGCAAAATGTACTAAGACTTAGTTCATTAACCCCTTTACAGATATATGAGATAGAGATACGCACGCACACACGAACGCACGCACATGGGCACAAGACATCCAACTTTTGTGTTCATAATGTGTTATTACCTTGTCTTTTCTGTAGATCCAGCCTAGGGTTTCATATATGCAGCCCTAGTTTCAAGATCATGCTGCTGTATTCTACAGTTTTGAAAGCCATTCTCACTCACATTTCCCCTGCTGAGTTTTATTGTTTTACTATTTATAATTGTAGCATTGAAAATTGGTTACTGTTTAAGTGACAATATCCCTTTGCAATCATTAGCTGGTTGATTTTCTGTCGCTTCCGTCAGTTCAAAATCAGCCAATTGCTTCTTTTTAAGAAATAAAGAGATATTTATGGACTCTGAGCCTCCTAAGTATCCTCTTGTGGGGTCCTGCTGTGTGACAGCTCTATAGATTTTTAAATAGTCTAATAATTATATCTCATTGTTTAGGTTAATTTATGAGTAAACTGATCCTGGCATAGGTAGTTGAACTCCCATCTGACTACAGCCTTAAAAGAACATGTTCAAGATGATTAAAGTGCAATCGACCCTTAACAGGCATAGAATATGGGCTGCCACCGAGATATGAAATTCAGCCAAAAAGATTAAAGGGAAAATGTTTTATTTCTATCCAGTCTGGTCTATTTGAATTAACTATATTGAGCATAATTGTAATGTACTTCTGAATGCTACCGTTTTTGTCAAGTATGCTCTGCTTATTTATAATACAATAAAAGCACACACAGAACAATATATATATAAACTTGTTAAAGGTTTTTCTTAAATCTGGAGAAAGCTCTCTGAACAGTTGATGAGTATCTCACACACAGTAAATATTTTGTCATTATGCATTCATGTGGTATCAATTATAACAGAACTAATTAGAAAGGATGCAGATTTCATATGCTCTGAGTGTGTATTATTTTAGTCCACATCCTCATAATGTTATATTTGTTTTGCAGCTAAGATGCATGGGCAATGATGATAGCATCTCACTACGGTGAAGATGGGGCAATTTCATGGCTTGCAATCTTAACAATGCATCATAAAAGGTACAAAACAGAGGAACAAAACAGTTAATTTTGCTGCTTAAAAAAGAAAGAATTCCAAACAGGCAACATCAGATGAAAAGCTGGTCCAAAGAACAGAAATAAAATAAGGCACTGGAAAATAGCAAATGAATTCTCCTAAATTAGAGATGTCAGTGATAATGAATACCTCCATCGCAAGCTAGGTTGAAAGTCTCTCCCTCTCTCCCTCAATGTCACGAAAGCTTCTGTTTTTGAAAACAAAATAGGAGCACACTTTTAAGGATAAGCAAGACAGCATGTGATTGGCCCTTGCATATTTGGTTTTTACTATTAAATAACATTTACAGTGTCAGCCACTTTTTGATTCCCCCTCCCCACACTTTGAACAACAGGTACCCATGTCACACCAAACACCATCTTTGAAAGTCTCCACCTTTCCAAAACAGATTTGCCTACCTTTGTGTATACCTCGAGAAAGAAAAGATTGTTTTAACCCGGGCCACATATTAAAACTAGAGCTGAGGTGAAAGTTCATTTCAGAATTGTTTTGGGTTTAAGTATGGAGGCTCAGGGACTCGTGAATTTTTCATGAAACGACACCCCGCCTCATTTTCGTTGTTGTTGATGCTGCATGCGTCATGATCCTGTTGCTTGTGGTAATTGAACTACCAGGTGCTTATAGGTCTCATTTTTATGAAGGCCATTTAGGGAAATGACGCCAAATCAGAGTGAGGGCAGCTCTTACTATGGGTATACATAAAAGTATAGAGCACAAATAAGAAAGAAAGCACCCAGTAGCTGAGAGTGCATACCCTCGAATATTCCTCAGATGAAAATAGGAACATTTCTCACTCCCCACCAACTGAGCCTCCTCGACCCTGCCAATTTCCTCCCCCCCCCTTCACTGCAGAGCATTTCCTATCAGAAGGAGGGCCAGTGACTCCACCACAAGACCGATGGGACACAGCACACACGCCCTCCACCATCCTGAGAGAACCCCTTCATCCCAATTTTATTTTACCAAAAGAAAAACATACACCAATAAATAATTGTTAGAGAGGGGCAAGATCAGACACGGATGCACAAAGGATCATTTTTAAAAATAATAATAATCAAGACTGCTTGAGCTCTGCTCCGCTTCCCTTTTCTTCCCGCCCAGGGCAACCCTGCCCTCTGCCTACCCCTCGGAGCCGGCATACCGCCCAGGGTTGGGCCTCTGTGGTGGCAGCCTCTCTTTCTCCTCACCCGCTTTTTAGCAGCTGCTACAAGCTGCCCGAGGGAGGAGGCTGGCGGCAGCAGCCACAGAGAGGCAACAGGAGGCTCCCTCTCTGCTGCTGCCGTCGCTGCTGTCGCTCGGGACAATCACCAGCGCATCCTCCTCCCCAAGCTCAGCAGTGGCAGAACCAGCGGGGGAAATAAGGGCATTCTGTAATTAGATCAGAAGCCGGGGTGGCTTTTTGTAATTCTGGGACCATTCCTGGAAAATCGGGACACTTGGCGGGAATGTACTTGCCTCCTGATTTCACAGCCTGCAAACAGGCTGTGGCAAAGTTAGACAAGAGGTTTTATGCTCTGCAGCACCTAAAATGTTCCAATTTAGGCCACTTATTTTTTCATCATCAGAGTTTTATTCTTGCCCTCTAATTTTCCAAAGAGACGGAGGGAGAGTTAAAAGCAGTGCTTTTCTCTGGGGCTCCGCAGGGGTATGCGTACCCCTAAACATTTTGTGAATCTAAGTTTGGCCTTATTGAGGGGCAGTATTTCAATATGAGTAGGAAAATGAGAGTACCCCTAAACAAGCACTGGTTAAAAGTCATGTCTTTTAGCCCTTTGCTCATATGAAGCCATTTTTCAAAAGTTGTATCAGACCAGCTAGCCATAATCTATATAGCCTCACTGCCAGCTTCTCTAGGGCAGATGATAATTCTGACACTAAAATCATGTATCACTTTTACAGTATTTAAGGATTTATTAGCTTGGGAATGCTCATAGGTACAGTAAGTGAATGAGAGGCAAAAGTCTTGAATTCAGTCTCTTAAGCCTTGTCATTAACACTCTTGTCCTTAAGAATATTGAACATATATTAACATTCTAAAGTTGTTAGAAAAAAGTATGTTTAAACGAAAAGGAATGTGCTTCATTACTGAGATCTCCTGGTACATGAAGCTTTTGCTCCTGCATGAAAACTGTGCTAGTTCTCTCCCCTCTGCTAAGGTTCTGCTGTTGCTTTGCATCTTGTAACCATAAAGTGCAACCTGCGTCTTTATTGGGGTTCCTTTGTATGCCTTACTGAAGGCACCTTAATAACTCCAGCACATGAGAAATGTCCACGAGAAGATTTTCTGAAAGATGTTGTGACGAAAGTCTGGTTAGCTCTATCCATTTTTCATGTGCTGATTGAAAGGGACGACAGGACTCTTCTTTGCATTTTGAATATCAAGGCTTCCTCAGTCAAAAGAAGCATTAACCGAAATTTTGATCAGCTCCGGGCTGATGGAAAACTTCCACTGAAATGGAAGATCAGTTTGTTAATGAATCATTGGCTAAGAGTGAAAAGATCAGATCAGCATCCTGCCATGAGGTACCTGTTACTGGACTGTACCAAATAGGATTGAAAGTTGAGTTGTGGAGCATGATGGAATCTAATGTAAATAACAATGAATCTCTACATATTTAATTTGAATCTATCATGCCAAGGAGAAAGCAAGCAGCAACATGCTAGTTTTGCGGCTGCAGGGAATTATGACTTCTTTTAAATGTGGGGAGGGATTAAGATTGCCAGGTTTTAAACAAGAGAAAATGCATATGCTTGTAAGTCGCTCAGTGCTGCAAAGGATGGGCGAAGAGCATTTTTTCCACCTACCCCTTTCCTCAACCTTTTCACCTGCCATGAGCAGCAGAACACCAGGTGTGTCCTGTATCAGGCAGGGCAAAGGGAGCCTCAGCTGCAAGGAGGGGGGGGGACTGGAAAAGAAATGGTGGAAGAAGCCACCATTGCTTTGCTTCCCATTATATTGGGAAGTGTAAAGGTTGGCTTATAAACTTTTGCCCAGGCTGTATGACCTGATTCAAGACATAGAGCCAGACTACATGATCAGCAGATCTACATGATGCATCAATCACTGAGTGGTACCAATTCAGACTGCATAGGAATGAAGACATGTTTGGAGGCTCCCTATGGCAGGGAAGGAGAACCTGTGGCCCTCTAGGTGATGTTAGACTCCCATTCTCATCAGCCCCAGCCAGCATACCCAGAGATGATGGGAGTCTTAGCCCCATAATATCTGAAAAGCCACACCTTTTCTCATTCTTTCTATAGGAAGCTTATAAGCATGCCTCCCTAACTATGCGTCTGAAGTGGTACCACTCAGTAACTGATACATAACATAGGTTTGCTGATCATGTAGTTTGGCTCTATGTCTTGAGTAACTTTGTTTATAAGAATTCTTACGATGGAATCAAACTTTCCATAGGATTAAATGTGGGCTTCTGTGACAGCCATCTTGAACCTTAGAAAAGGCCAGTCGTAATTCTCAGGTGAAGCCGCACAAGTGTACAGTTGGAGAGTCAGGTTCAAAAATCACATTGCTTTTTGCTTTTCTGTTATCCATAATGTAACCTGTCTTGTTCTCTAGTTAGTTCTTCTTGCCTGTCTCCTCCGGTGCTCATCCTTGATTTTATGTGCGAGTCTCAAATGAAACGGAAGGAACATTTCTGCTTATTGGAAAGGTGAAAAAAACTTGTGGTGGCATTTTAGTTATCCCATTTAAGGAAAAACCTTTAGGACATCCTCCACACACTTGGCAGATCAATGCAAATTGACAGCAGAGCATCAGAAAGCTGTAGAAGTGTAATTGAAAATTGCAGCTCTTGCGTGTTTAAATTCCTCCAGGCATTTCATGGCTACCTCCATCAAATTACACCATCACACAGTTTTAAATTCCCCCCCCCCGCGCCCCTGCAGATCGAACCCTGGATGTACAAAAATGGGAAGTTCAAACACTCCCATATTTTATTAAATTGTGATGCTTCTGCAGACCTAATTTCTTCCCGTGAACAAATGAAAAATAAAATGTTGACTTATCAGCAGTAAAACTTGCCCTGCTCTGAACAACCAGTTTCAAACAGCGGAAAGACAATTGCAGAACATCCCAGTTTTCTCAAGGGCTTTTCAAATGTGTATATAAATAGACTGAAATCAGGAGGGAAAGAAATCTGATGTTGCTGTTGGTATTATATTTTATGCAGAATATTTATTTTGATGCCAAAGAGGATTTTCTGTTTAGTTGTTAATTTTGTTGTAGAACACGGAAATTATCTGATATTTTATTTCATATTTTTACTCTGGATGTCTTGATATCTGTTGTAAACATTGGGTATTTGTTTAAATAAAACAGGGTATAAATTTCCAACTAAAAAAATAAAGCATTGCTCAGGATGAAGCATAGGTGAAGGAGCTGGCTGTAGATTATGCTTAATTATGCTGTCAGGTTTTTTTTTGTTTTTGGTAGACCTGATGTTTGCTTTGCAACAAACAGTTGGCTAGGGACTAGCTGTGTTATGGGCATGGCCTTGGGGAATGCTTGAGAATGAGGTTTGTTTTTCTGTATTTGCTTTTTATTAGTAACATTTTTTGATGTCTAAGAAAACACTTTGTTTTCCTTGACAGGTATGTGTGTGAGCTGGGCTGGAAGGAGGCAGCAGGCAGAAGCCTGGGGTGAGAAGCATGGTGATTTGCGTTGGAATCCGAGGTTGTGACTGTGCGAAAGGCAGTACCTTCTGGGGTGTGAGCCCATCCCTGTGACAGAGTGAGCTCCTGTTGCTCTGCCCTAGCTCCTGCCAACCTAGCAGTTTGAAAGCACGCCTGTGCAAGTAGATAAAGAGGTACCGCTGTGGCGGGAAGGTAAACGGCGTTTCCATGCGCTCTGGCACTCGTCACAGTCCTCCGTGCGCCAGTAGCGGTTTAGTCATGCTGGCCACATGACCCAGAAAACTGTCTGAGGACAAACGCTGGCTCCCTCGGCCTGAAAGCGAGATGAACAGTGCAACCCCATAGTCGCCTTTGATTGGACTTAACCGTCCAGGGGTCCTTTACCTTTACCTTTATATCCTAAAGACACCATGAGCTCTGCTGTCCCTCATTCAATGGAAACCAAACCCTGGGTAAGTGCTTGGAACCCTTGGAAACCAAAGGTTGGGTGTCAGGGACTGGACTGAAGAGGAGGTCTGAGGATCACCCCCCCTCTGCTTCCCTCGGAGGAGAAGAGGGATCTCCTTTCTAATTGAAAGGAGAATTCAATTAGAATTCAAGAGCAAAGGATTCAATGACAATTGACTCCTGAGGCCCCCCCATAGAGCCAAGGGCTGTTGCTGGGGGGGGGGAGGAGTTCAGAGTGAGCAACGTCACTATGGAGTTAAGGACTGGATTCTTTGTCTTGCACCAAGATGACTGAATAAAACCATGAAAACGAACTTTCTTGTTTCTTCCTTGCTCCTTGATGCTACCAGGGGAGGAGAGAATCCCGCCCCCAAGCCTGACATTGGGGTGGTGTGCAACAATATTAATGGGTGAGGTACAGTGGGCGGATTTTTGGCTGTTGTCTAGAAGTACTGTACTCACTAATACAGTCTTATGGATAGATTCTAGTGGTGTTTTTGAAATAGCTTCTTCGATGCCTGAGTCATCTTTCATATGATTAATAGCATATGTGCTTATTTTAAAATTAAGGCATTTGTTTATATATGTATATATATAATCACTCACCACATATTTGATAGTGATGAATTGCTGAGTTCAGTGACAAATTGCAGAGCCACACGAAGAACAGCAGAGCTGTGTGATAAACAGTATTCATTGTGTGCCCCTGCCTGCCTCAGCTGCACTTGCCCTATAAAAATATCCTTGCCAAGACAGACCTTCATTCTAACTTCCTGGTGCCCAAAGTCTTTTTTCCGATGCAAGCTCGATTAGCATGCATTAAGCGTGTGCCTGCCAAATTTGCTGAGAATCACAATGAGGACTTCAAAGCTCAGAACTGCAGCAAACATCTGCCATAATTTAGATTTAATTTATAATTGTAACATCAAACTGATACGTGTCTGAAGTTACCAAGCCCACGTCTCTTCTAAATTAAGAAGTTCTTAAAAAAAAATTTTTAAAAAAAATGTTAAACATTATAAACAACAACATAGATAAATGCACAATATTTTAGTTTAGTGTTGTATTATAAATTACATATCATTGGTGTGTGTGTGTGTGTGTGTGTGTGTGTGTGTGTGTGTGTGTGTGTGTAAATAGCTTTATAGACTAATCCTTTCCAATGGTCCTTAGCTGTTGAAGTGCATAGTCTCTCCTACCAGATGCTAAGAGGCATCAAAATGGCCCCATTTAGTCCTAGCGCTAGAGCATCTTTGAAAAACCATTATTGTAAGAGAGTTAACGGCTGCTTAACAGCAAGTGGTGCATAAATGCATGTGTCCTATTAAAAGACAAATTCAAGGAAGATAAAGCTATCAAGGGCTGCTAGTTGTGATGGGCAAAGGGAACAACAGCAAGAGATGACTATTGTCTTCACATCCAGCTTGTGGATTTCTGGTTGGTCACTGGAGGATATGATATAAATTGCTTGAATATTTCAATATGAAATAAGAATGGATGAATCTTTCAGGTTTTGGTTCTCTCAATTTCGCATTTTCCAACTTTATGTTTAATTTCTCCTATTCACTGCATCAGTTTGCAAATTTTTCTTTTAAGAGTCCACATTTTCATGCATATTTCTCTTTCCAAGCCTGTTTATGCATAATTTTGCCCAATATACACATGTTTTCAATCAATTTCTTCAACGTTTTGTGTGTTATTTTCACCAATCTATGTACTGTTAGATGTTCAGTCTGTTTCAGATGGGATTGTTGTTGTTGTTGTTGTTTAGTCGTTTAGTCATGTCCGACTCTTCGTGACCCCATGGACCATAGCACGCCAGGCACTCCTGTCTTCCACTGCCTCCCGCAGTTTGGTCGAACTCATGTTGGTAGCTTCGAGAACACTGTCCAACCACCTTGTCCTCTGTCATCCACTTCTCCTAGTGCCCTCAATCTTTCCCAACAAAAAGATTGTTGGGAAAGATGGGATTACACTCATTCTAAAAGATGATGTTCACCATCTTATGAATCCAGCTCTGGCATTAGAGACTCAACTTACAAAATTTACGCAAACACTGAACAAAGCCTAATGTTATTTAAGCATCTATGCAACCAGTAGGCTTGATGAAAGCCATCCATCTTAGCATAATAAAACAACAGGTTTTGCTCCAATTTCTTCTAATTTTTTGTTTGTTCATGGTGTAGACACACAGAGACCTACATCTTTAGATGGGTGATTTCTCAGTGATTTCCTCCATTTGGGACACTGGAGGATGTTCCAGGCATTTCCTGGCTAGCAGGGATGCCAACTTTAATAAATTAGGGGGGGGCAGGTAAGCCGCACCCCACCTAATTGTTCACATGATATGATGCACACACACCATTTGAATACCAATGTCCATAAACTTAGGGAGAGGCCAGCCGCCTCAAATATTTTATTGTGGAGCCAAAGACCCTCTAGGAGTTGGCTCCTATGCTGGCTATTCTGAGCAATCAAACAGCAATCTCTAGAGCAAAAGGAAGACATGGCCAGGCCTGGCTGGCAGGTTTGAACACTATTCATAACACCATTAATAAAGAAATCCTTAGTGCAGCATCTCACACTCAGCATACCAGCTGAATTTTGTAACAGAGATGGAGAAAAGTATCAGTGTAGAACTGGCAGTCATATTCATAGCGAGATGATTTGCATTGAGTTTAATAAAATGTTTAACAACGAGTGATCAACACTGTTTGACAGTGAAATCCATTCTGTTATGGAGTCGAAGGTAATGTTAGTTCACAGAGAATGAATACTGACTGAATTATATTAGCTAAATGGGAAACGATGATCCCAATATATTAGTGTCAAAAACAATCACGTTAGAAAATGAGTGACTGTGGCTGGGCTGAGCAAATTTGCTCAGCCTATCACCCGTCAGAAAGCTCAGCTTTGATGAGCGGTTTTCCCCTTCCGGGCCAAGCTGTGGGGGCTAGGCTCCACTGGACTACTGATGGATCGTGGGTAATAAACATGGCCTGAAAACTAATGCTAGGAGGCTGCAAGATTAATGTATATTTCAGGATGTTCTTTGCCCTTATATGTGATGTTTTCATATATTCTCGAAGGAGAGGTTGTTATATGAACTTTGTAACTTACAAACTGGTGCTTGACTTTGCTTCCCCCCCCCCTCTTCCCAAATTAATCCCTTTCCCTGTCATGTCATGTTTTACAGATTGTCAGTTTAAGGGCTATCTTGTAATTCCAGGTAGCTGCATTTTGGTTCACACATGGTGTGGATTAGGCAGGTGAATCTGAAACAGTTCTGATCAACACAGGATAGGTACTGTTGATCTGTAACATATTAACTTCTTTCAAGCTTGCCACATGGAGTTATAGCTGGTCACCTGTAGCCTCTAACCCTTCAATCAATCCGTGAATTACCACCCCTCTGCAGCAATGCAGAAATTTGAGGAAGCAGTGGCATGGGAATGCTGGTCTTAACAACATGAATGGAGGCTGCATATATCACCATAACGACCTTCATGTGTAACCACATGCTATACAGGTGCCATTCTCAATCCTTAGTCACCCCACTACTTCCACATTGTCATCTGAATCCGCCTTTGATGCAGAATGATCCAAGCAATGGATCATGGTCCTGCTCGACTGCACCAACCTTTTGTGATCCAGTACCACATTGCTGATTCATTTTCAGTATGCTGTCTTCTATAAACCCTACATTTTCCTCGAAAGGACTGCAGTGAAGCATTTACATATTTGTTTTGTCTTATGCATTTGTTATATTTGTCCTTGAATTTCATTTTTTAAAAATATGTGCCCAGCTTTGTCCTCTTTTACTGAGAGCATTTGGATTCTGTCTTCTGAATACTAAAAAAGCTCTGGGTTTTTTCCTTCTTCTAAATCATCTCTTCATTTGATAGAATTTCCTAATGAAAGTAGCAGGTCCAATGTCTCCGATGGAACATTGCTGCGTATCTCTTTGATGTTGATCCATTTTTTGCTCATAATAGAGTTTTCAGTCAATTGCTTACTCATCTAGTTTTTCAATGTTCTAAAATATAGTTTCTCTTCTAAACATAATGCATGCTATCAGGACAATCTGTGTGAACTGAACAGAATGCCTTGTTGACTTCTAGAATAATTACACTGTCCATCTAGCAAACAGAACTTTTCTCGCTCTTAAAGAAAGAAACCAGGACACTCGCTCATTATATAATACTTAATAGAATCACATTGATTGCTAAATAATCACACCACTAGGAACTTACAGGTTTTCATTTGATGTAATTTATTATGTGTGGAACCTTGAAACTATTCGCATTGTTGAAAAAAAATACCATTGACTTTCATGAAGTCAAGGGTTTGATTTTAATAGATTAAACTACTGCCAGTGGAGGAAAATACCTTCCAATTTCATGGAGACAAGATCAGAGGCTACTCAGTTAAATAGCAGAGAAAATGGGGAAAACATGTTTGCCACTGTTATTCCAGCACCTCTCTACCTTTCAGATACTTTCTCCCCAAGATTATGCAGAGAATTGGATTCTGTTCATTTAGAGTGTGCTATAGTTAGCATTATAATTAAAATAGTGATAGTTCTGACAGCTTCCTGATACATTTTGAAAAGCCTAGAAACAAAAACAATGGCTGCTGTCACAGTACAAGGTGTAAAACTCCCATACACCTTATTATTTATTTAGTTCCCCACTGGCCCCTCTAACTCTGTTTTGTTTACAGAAAATAGCATTTGTGATTAGGCTAATAAAATTTACTGGGGATATTCATTTTAGATTGTCCACCCCTTTCTCATAAAACCCTCTAATTGCAGCAAATGTATCAAGATAAAAATAAAAAGGTGTCCTGGAGAAGAAATTTGTGTGAATATTGTGATTTGCAATAATGGTCAATTCAGAGATGGGTCATCTTCAACTTGTTAAATATCCCTTTGTGTGTTTTCCTAGGCACAAGGTGTTGACTCCATGAATGCTCTCCCCTCAAAGCTCATGGTTATAGTCCTCTATGTGAGGAAGGACCTGGGAAGCACAAGGCCACTTGGGTATCACATAATTTCATAAAAATACTTGGCATTCAAAACAAAACATGTCAGTGTGAATCCTGCATGCAGTTTTGAGTTGCCATTGTTGCGTGATCATTTCGGATGTGTGCGAGTCATTTCTAAATGAGGAAGAATTAAAATGAATTAGCTCTTTCAGAGATGGTCTTTTGGAAGGTGTTCAGCTAGCAAAATATTAGCAGGACATATTCTCAAACTGCAGGTTGAATTACCGAGTAGCTCAGTTCAGCTGGAACTCTATAAAGTAAAGTAAAGGTAAAGGACCCCTGGACAGTTAAGTCCAGTCAAAGGAGACTATGGGGTTGCGGCATTCATCTCACTTTCAGGCCGAGGGAGCCGGTGTTTCTGGGTCATGTTTCTGGGTCAACTTTCTGGGTCATGTGGCCAGCATGACTAAACTGCTACTGGCACAATGGAACACTGTGACAGAAACCAGAGTGCACGGAAACGCCGTTTACCTTCCTACCGCAGTGGTACCTATTTGTCTACTTGCACTGGCGTGCTTTTGAACTGCTAGGTTGGCAGGAGCTGGGACTGAACAACGGGAGCTCACCCCATCGCGGGGATTCAAACTGCCACCCTTTGGATTGGCAAGCCCAAGAGGCTCAGTGGTTTAGACCACAGCACCACCCACATCCTCTGGAACTCTATATTCTCCCCAAGACTGTATATGCAATTTGGCTTTGCCCTGAACCACTGAAGCCTCATTCTTTTCAACAGAGAAGGGCCCTGTCTGGGAGTACCCCAAGTATGTTGAGTTGCCATCTAAATTCCATCCTTTGACCCAAATAGGAACAGAAGAAAGGAGAGAGCCTTCAACCAGTGAAGTTTTGGTGGGGGTGGGAAAAATATATTGGCATTTAACTGTAATTGATTGTTCTACTGAGATTAGAATTGTAGAATTCTGAATTTGAGCCTCCATTTATCAGACAAAAAGCTAGTGGGGTGGAAAGGAGCCAAGTAATTACCTCAGCAACTCATCTGTCAAACCTTTCACAATACTTCAATGAAGGTTTACTGAGAAAAGATTCCATCGCACAGCAAATGAATAATTCCAACACTGGGGAAGTGGAGCTTGTTGGGGTGAAACTACAATTTACATGGCTGCATTTTGAACAGCTTGCGGTGCCATACATAGGTTCCTTTGCATCCTTACATGACTAATCAATCCAGACCTACGCTCTGAATGAAATATTAGTCACGACAATGCCTAATCTCCTATGCTCCCATGTAACTGTCGCTAGATGCGGAGGACAGTCTCCGTTTCCTGGTACTATGGTCCCATTTATCTATTTACTTGTTTGTTTGTTTAAACCATGCATCAATGCCACCCATCCCAGGTCTGTAGAAGTTAAACTCCATGTTGGGGGGTGGATTTATCTTGTCTCTAATGCCATATAACACAAATGAACCCACATGGGGCTGGAGGTGCTGGCTGTCAATTCATAGGCTGCACATGCCTTGCTTTTCAAAACAGCGCTGGACAAGATATTGCGAAGTGAATGAATGCAGCTGTTAGGGCGCCAACAGGTTGGCGTGCTGAAGGCAGCACCCGGATGCAGATGGATCCTAGGTCCAACGGTCTGGGTCAGGAACCAGCCGAGGTCAGGTATCAGTACCAGGGTCAAGAGAAGCCGAAGTCAGGAGCAGTCTGAGACAGGAACCAGCCGAAGTCAGGTACACTGGGATCAGGAACAGGACGAACAAGGGCAGCCACGTGCTTCAGCACAGCAGTTGCAAGTGCTGGTGAAAGGAGCAGTCGGCCTTCCTTAAGTAGCCAGCTCATCACCACGCCTTTTGCGAGCTGCAGCTGCCTCCAATTGAAAAGGGAGGAGGGGAGGGGGCCTGCCAACTCCTCTCCTCACAAGGGCCCGATTCTGACTCAACTCCTTCCTCCTTCTGTTCTGGTCTTCCCTCTTCCCTATCTGATTCTTCCTCTTTTGAGGAGTGCCGCCACCAGTCTTCTCCAAGTATGAATTCCTCCATTTCCCCAGACTCTTCCGTGGTTGATGCTTCCCCTAGGGGGGCTTGCCACCACTCCTGCTCGTCTGGTGCAACCCTGACACCAGCACCCCGAAGATGGAGCAGAATTTCAGCAGGGAACATTACTGCAAAAGGAAAGGGGTAGGTAATTTCACCCAATTCTCCCTGCAGCTTCCTGTGCCCCTTCCCCTGCAAAGGTGCTCACAAAGGTGATGGGCCCTCTGTTTGTGGAGGTTCCCAATGGATAGGTGCCCCTTGTGTAATTGGAATGACTCCTCTGGATCAAATCCTACAGAATTACAGAGGAAAAATAGCTGTGCTTAAGTCCAATTTGAAATCAATAGAACAAGTCAGCTGCTACTAATTTAGGTCCCATTATTTTCATTGGGTCTTAAGTCAGACTAACTTTTAAGTCGGACTAACTTTCTTTGGACTGAGGCATGGTTTTTGAGCTTAACTGATATCCTGAGGTTGTACAATTACCCAGTGCTTTTTTCTGGGTACGCATACCCCTAAACATTTTGTGATGGGAGAAGAAACTTTTTTTAAAAAATATATATCAGTTTCTTCTCTAGCATGGTGAACCATCAGCTCCGTTAAATAGCATGGTGAAACGTCAGTTCTGTTGCTATCCCCGATGGCGGCCTCATTTCCTGTCCCAGTGTTTCCTGACTCTCAGGTGGAAGCGGGCATTTAATGTGTGGAGTTGGAATCTAGCATGGTGATTGGTCAATTCCATTGTTGGCACCTTCGATGGCGGCTTCATTTCCTTTCTTGGTGCTTTCTGAGTCTCAGACGGAAGTGAGTGTTTAATGTGTGAAGCAATGTGGAATGTGGATGTATGGTATTTTTCCCAATTTGAACTATAAAATGGTGATTTTCTTGAGTCAAAATGAGAGTTACCCCTAAACATTTTTAGGGGGGGGGGAAGCACTGGAATTACCTAAGAAATGGGATTCTTAAGTTTTCATTAAATAAGGTTTCTGGTCATCATAAATATGGAGAAAGGCTTCAGTAATGTGCCCCAAAAGCTTTGCTTCCACTGGTGCGAGTTGAGACTGGACATCCACATTTTGCCACCAAATACCCACAATTTAGCCACCTTCTGAGGATTTGGTTGGCTTCCAGAATAGAATGGGGTCTAGTGCAAAGGGCAGCAGCAGCTGAGTGGAACGAATGACTATAAAGAACTCTGACTTGAGTAAGCAAAATCACTTCTTACTACAGTAGGAATAGGGTGTTCCTGCAGATGTTGCCAGACTGCAACTCCCATAAGCCTCAGCCAGCTGAACCAATGGTCAGAGATGATAGGAAATGGTGTCCAGAAAACACTTCTGCTCACTTACCCCTGTACTGAAGCAAAGTCACCATAGGATACAACCCAATGCATTCCTCAGCATGTTTTCTCGGAAATAAGTCCTTCTGGATGCAAGACTCCCATAACTCTGTTTAGTACTGCGACCTAGCATTCCCATTAGGAAATCTTTTAGCCATGATATTTAAATAAATCTTGCTCTGCGAGCCATATTTCTGAAATCCAGAACCTACACATAAGCATTTCCGTGTATTTGCAGAGCTTTCCGAAAGCTTCCAGAATGCCTGAAGGGATGCTTATGCAATATAAATAAAGATGGCAACGTAGTAGAAAAATTATGGCAGAAGCCTGAGGGTTTACTCGAATCTTTGTTTTCAGCTGACTTCTGAACAGCATCCTAAAGAAATGAATATTTAGAATCCTATGTTGAACAGAAAGAAAATACTCCTCCGCACCCTTTGGCAATACACGTTTCACCATTTCCTGTTTTTCCGGAGTAATCATGATTAATAAAACATTTCTGAAATATTATGACCATGACCTTCATTCTCAGTCCATTTGGGGAAGGGCAGTAGACAAGTGGGAGAGCATCTGTTTGGCATTCAAATAGTGCCATGTTCAGCATCCTCAGGTAAGGCTTGGAGTGTCCCCTTCCTGAAACCTTGGAGAGCTGCTGTCTGTTAGTGCAGACAACATTCAGCTAGATGGACCAGTGGTCTGACTCAGTATAAGGCAGCTTCTGGTGTTCCTATTGTTGTTGTTTAGTCGTTTAGTTGTGTCCGACTCTTCGTGACCCCATGGACCATAGGATGCCAGGCACTCCTGTCTTGCACTGCCTCCCGCAGTTTGGTCAAACTCATGTTCGTAGCTTCGAGAACACTGTCCAACCAGCTCGTCCTCTGTCGTCCCCTTCTCCTAGTGCCCTCAATCTTTCCCAACATCAGGGTCTTTTCCAAGGATTCTTCTCTTCTCATGAGGTGGCCAAAGTATTGGAGCCTCAGCTTCAGGTTCTGTCCTTCCAGTGAGCACTCAGGGCTGATTTCCTTAAGAATGGATAGTTCTTAAGGAACTAAGACTGGTGTTCCTATTACTCTTGTGAAAATCCATTTCACTGGTGCTTGGACAAGGACAGTTCCCAAGAGCTTGTACTACACACTGCCTTCGACCATGCAGCAGTTGACAGCTGATTTTGGCCAGTATTTATAATTGCTGGTACACTTCAGCCACGTACCGTTCACCTTTACCAAAGACCAGACCAGCTGGTGATTTATATGGGTACTGTAAACCAGAGCTTTCCAAACTGTGTTGCGATACATTAGTGTGCCGGCTGCAGTGTGTAGGTATGCCACACAAACACTCCCTGCGCTTCTCCCCTGGCTGGAAAGGGGTTGATTTAACCTCTGGTTTGCTAGTAAATTTCTGTTTTGTGAAATGACGCGCGTCTAAAAAAAGCGCATCCTCAAAGTGAAAGTTTGGGAAGCTCTGCTGTAAACAATTGCATGATTATGTACTGCCACATATTAGACATAGGTAAAATGGACTTCTTACTCCTTCCATGCAATGAAGTAGCATCTGGAGAAAAATAGTTGTCACATCGGTAGCAATTGTTTCTTAAATATTGCTGTAGTGATATTACCAAAGGCCTGCAATGAGAGATCAATATCCTATGCAAACAGATATTTCTCTGAAACGTATCTGAGACATTCTTTCCATGCTGAGCTTTCACTCTTTAAAAGGATAACACTTCCAGGAAAGGTTCTGGAGGGAGGTGATAAGGGAAACAAAGTGGGAATTTTCGTTTCTTGGCCAGAAACATTAAACATCCCATGTTGCTGTCAGAACAAGGTTAAGATGTAGACAGATATCCATGACTTTAAAAATGTAGTGTGAAATTACGAGAGGGTGTGATAAGGATAGCTCATTCCTCTTGCAATCTCCTGTACAAATCCTTTTGTTTGATAGGAATCTAGCAACAACACACAACAATGCTGCTGTGCTTGGTGTGATGCAGAACACATTTCCAAAGTGTGGATGGAAGAAGAAGAAGAAGAAGAAGAAGAAGAAGAAGAAGAAGAAGAAGAAGAAGAAGAAGAAGAAGAAGAAGAAGAAGAAGATTTTTAAATCTAATCCTGGTCTTCACTAATTTACAAAAGATGGAGAGACTCACAGTACAATCCTAACCTCATCTACTCAGAAGTCAGTACTACTGAATTCAATGGGGGTTACTCCCAGGTTAGCAGGAATAGGAGTGCAGCCTCGTTTAATGAACGGACCCCATTTCTCCCATTGTTCAGGAAGCATTTCATATATTTTGAGCAAAGTGATTAAAAAACCCCAAACCTGAATGCCTTTCTTGGGACATTTTTATTGATAATGTCTTGTCAGATTACTGACAGTTTTCATAATTCATGGTTTACCAATAGATCTGCTTTGACTGTGTCATTTCCTTAAATGGGTTTATGACAATCAGCTTTGGAAGATATGGAGGAAAGCTGCATAATCCCAAAGAGGATTTAGGGCACAGGATGTGGTTATATTGTTAAAACTCAGCTGGTATCACCAGTGCCTGAACCCCACTTAAAGTGTGGACAAAGCTAATTGTGGACAGAGCTAAACTTGAGAGGTTTTGACTTACCTGTAGAGTACGGATCTTAATAGATCAGCAGCAAAAACTATATAGAGGTGTTAAAGCTTTAATGTATGCTAAAGCAATTTCAGCCTCTGCCCAAGCTTTGTGGTTTACAGTACTTTTATTATCAAAAATGTACACCAGGCCATGGTTTATTTATCAGTGCCCATGACTAGGTTTTACTTACATGCATGCCCCTGATTTTATTGTCTCTGCTATAGATTTTGCTTCCAGTTTATTCTATGTATATTTTCTGCTTAATTTTTTTAAGAGCCAGTGTAGTGTAGTGCTAGAGGGTTGTTCTAGAACTGGGGTGACCCATATTCCAATGCCCACTCAGCCATGAAGCTTACTGGGTGACCTCTGTCCATTCATTCCCTCTCAGCTGAACCTACCTCACCAGACTGTTAGGATGATAAAGTGGAAGAGCGAGGAGAACCATGTTTACTGATATGAACTCCTTGGAGGAAAGTTAGACTATAAACATAGTGTTGCATCCAATTAAGTCTTACCCCACATGGGTCCAAGATAGTTGTGTCTATTTTTTCCCATAGGTCTATTCTGAGCAGGACTAGCCACTGGAGAAAGCTCATTGTAAAACAACAAACAAACAAACAAACTAAATAAGTCATACCTTGGAAGTTGAATAGAATCCGTTCCGGAAGTCCGTTTGACTTCCAAAACATTTGGAAACTAAGGCGTGGCTTCTGATTGACTGCAGGAAGCTCCTACGGCCAATTGGAAACTGGGGAAGCTCTGTCGGGCGTGCGGGTTCCAAAGAACATTTGCAAACCGGAACACTCACTTCTGGGTTTGCGGCATTCGGGAGACAAAATATTCAACTCACAAGGCTTCAACTTACGGTGTACGACTGTATATATTTTATGTCATGTTGGGTTTTTCTTTTTGTGAAAACTTTCACATGAAAAATGGTTTAAAGTTCTTTTTAAAAAATAGTTTAGAACAGGAGAAAAGGCTGTGATGGCAACTTTGAGCATTCTTCTAAGAAAGAAAAGTTTAAACTTTTCTAGCTGCTACGGTAATATGAACAGACACTGCATCGCCATTTAAGCAATTCTGCAGAACGGCTGAATATATGTCACTGTGCTGCCTGCCATTGTGCTCTGTTGAGCATCCCTGCTCAGGAGCCAGGTCCTTTGAGCTAAACACCCATAAACGCCGAATTCCTAACACAGAGAGCTGGAGGGCGTTCCAAGAGGGCTTTTGAGGACCTCTGGGAAACTTTGGACTCTGTTAAGAAGAAAGTGAACTTTCATTTGGAAGTGAAAATAAGACATTTTGAAGAGGACATTTTCTGTGGTGGCCTCGGCATGGCTGAAAGTCCTTACCTTTTGACACACAGAAGCACACTTACACTGCCATGGAAAGCTGAGAAAACCTATCTGGTTGAGGTGACTTTTAGATTGGCATCATTATTATGATCATTATGGTTTTTTATTATTTTGGATGAGGGCAACTCACAACATAAAAATAACAAAATGAAAGCATGAAATAATAATAAAACAAAAGCAAAACAATAACCCCCTTACCACAGACATATTTAAAAGGCCGCAGGATGTTAATTAGCTAAGCACCTGGTGACTTGCACCCACGAATGGCCAGCCTGGTGCAGCAGTGCCACATTGCAGTGCACTGTATTGTCACACTGCCATCTCCCACACTGCAGTGCCACACTGCCATCTCCCAACAACGGTGTCCTTGTCTTACCAAGAAGAGGCAAGGCTGATGTTGGGGTTGGGCAGGAGCACCAAAGAGCCAAAATAACACACTTTCCAGCCTGCCCATATACCACCCTGACTTCACCACCTCCCTTCTCTTCCAAGTCCTGAGTTTGAACTGTGTTTTAGTGTGAATGATAGCTCACCTAAATATATCTTAGTGATTTTTGCCATGCAGTTTTTTTGTGGTATATATCAGCCTCAAATAACCAGCATGCTTAGCTCTAGTTAATGTCTGAAGGGGTTAAGACCACAGAGTAAGCTGTTTTGCCAGACTCAACCTAGATCAGACCTAGGGCTTTTTTTCAACCAGAACTCAATGGAACTGAGTTCCGGCACCTCTTTAGGTGGCTGCGGGTGTCACGGAAGAGGCTGTGGCCATTATGGTGCTCTGTGTTGTACAATGGAGGCTGTGGGTGTCACAGTGATTGGCAGGGCCGGCTCGCCGTAGACCCCCGGTGGCGCAGGGCACCATGGCGCCGGCCCGCCAGGAGGGCGCCGCCAGCTGCGCCCGCCCGCTGGCCAGCCGGTCTGCCAGTTCGCTGCGCAGCTGCGCGCAGCGCCCACCTGCCCACCGCGCTGTGCCTGCCCGCCCACCCGCCGCGCAGCAGCGCCGCGCCCACCCACCCACCCACCGCGTCGGGAAACGGGGCGGAAGGGCGCCGGAGAGATCCGGTGCACCATGGCGACAGGGGCGCTTAAGACGGCGCTGGTGATTGGTGAGGCGCTGCAGCAATGGAGGTCGGTGGCATAAGGTGCTGTGATTGGCAGTAGGGTGCTATCCTAAAAAAAGAGGAGCAACTATTGCTGGTTAGCAAAGCTCTTTGTCAACTCTCTTCTACCATGTTAATCTGACTAGAAAGGACATCTGGGTTGATCTGCAAGCCCAGACCGCATGTTTAGAAATATCTAACTAAATTTTAAAATTAAGATGGAATCTACACACGTATAAAAGCCATTCTAAAAATGCTCTTTTTAAAGCATTTTTTAAAAATACATTGAATTTTCCGTAGTGCTCACCATCGCCATCCAGTGTCATATTGTATACTGCACTTAAAACACGCTTAACACGTTTATTTGCAGCTGTAAATTGTACTGCCTGTGTTTTCTTGCTGCTGTATGGAAGACCCCATGAATCTGACCTTTGAAGAGTAAAAACCATTTTTAATTTACCAAACTGTATGGTATTTTCTATGCTAAAGGGAAAGAAAGGGGAAGCTTTGGAAGCAACTTAGAGATATTTTAAAGGTTTAATGGCACATTTTCCCACTCTTTACTTTGCTGCATGTTTTGCAATTTTTAATTTCTGCTGGGGCTCTCTTACCAGAGAGCATTTGCCCCAAAATATGGATCTATGCATACAGGGATTTATTATTATTATTATTGCCAAATAATAACCACAACTGATAGCTTTTAGTGGATTGGGTCATGAGATTTATTCAAAACGCTTAACTGAAACAAAAGATTTATACAATCTGGGCTTCCGGGTTCAGCGCCAGCGCCGATCGGCGGGGTTTCGTCTCGTCTCCGAGACGGCCCGTCCCTGCTAGGAGTGGGGAGGGCAGCGAGAGCGACGCTGCGCCCCTTAGAACCTCGGGAAGGGCGTCCCGGGGGCAAATTTGCTCGGCACAGCCCCAATCCGGACTCCCCAACTCTTCGGCTAGCTCTAATAAGAGCTCCGGAGCGAGGAGGGTAGAAGTCGCGGGGGCCATTTTGAGCGGCAACGTTATTCTAGCAGGGAGAAGCTTCAAGCCGAAGGCGGAGAGCGCTGGATTCTTCCGAAAATAAAACGATTGGAAAAGACTGTAAGTAACCTCACGATTTGGATTATAAAACAATTTGGATCTGGGAGAGAGGGGAGAAAAGAGGAAGCCACCCCCCCCCACGGCAATAAAAGAGACAGTAAATAGAAACCCGAAGCCGTAAACAGAAGATTTGCAATTCAAAAGGATCCCTCAAAGGCATCAAAGAGAATCTCCCCTTTGATGCAGGGTGAAAGGGGAGAGAGACTGTGGTTTATGACTGCCCTGCAGCAAGAGGTAAAGACTAAGAAAAACCTTTCTTTTCCTCGGGAGCCGGCAGCCCAGACAACCCAGTGAGTTGATCAGGATTTATAAGTCAATTTTTATTTCACTTTGTATTTCTGGACTTTGTGGAATTTCTTTTTTGGTTTAAATGTTTGTGAAATGTGAGTTCGAACTTTATTGTTAATAAGACTTGAAGAATGCAGCCAGCTTGTTAAAATGGAGTCGAGAAAATAAACTGTGATCATATTCCACCCCACGTGACAAGTTTTGACCTTGGCAGGATTGAATTATGTCAACAAAAAAGTGTTCCCCTGAGTTCCAGCGGTCTGTTTTGACCTTAATGTGGGAAACAAGAATAGAGCTATGTCAAGAGGAGACACGACGGCAAGAGTTACAGCAAAAATTTCAGATGGTGATGGCAGAATATGATTTTTTAGAAGATGAAGCTTTTGACACTGAAAAAGATGAATGTGAGAATGACAATGATGGTGACTGTGATTTGGAAGGAAAAGATGAAGATGAGGACTGTGATGATTCAACACAAAATGAAGCACACCACGAAAAAAATGATGACTTTACTCTACAAAAAGTTGGATGGAGTGCCCTGCCTTTGAGGGGGGCACGATTGGTATTATTGGAACTCCAGAACGCCCACAGGGAAGAAGGAAAAAATATGCAGAGAAGAGAAGAAATTCAGGGGTCCTGTATGGTGGCCTGGATGGCAAAAGACTGTAAACAGGGGGTGGGGTGAAGGGAAAGTGATGTTGTGATTATAAGGATGGATCAACAGGTTTATAACTGGTCTGCTGATTATGGAATTTGCTGGATTGGGGGGGGGGTGGAGCCGGTAATCGGGGATGTAAGGTTAAATTGAGAATAGTTATAGTTTTAAAAGTGAATGGATTTTGGAAAATGTGAAAATATGGAGGCTTATAGAGGGAGAAAAAATTAGGCACGGGAAGATAAAATGGGAGTTTGATTTTTCAGTGATTTGAATATTAGATGAAAATGTTAACAATTGATTTATAAGTTGTATAAGATACAAAGGTGTATTTTTATAAAGTAAGAAACTGTTGCAGATGATAAAAAAGGGATGAAAACCGGGGAAGGGGGGGGAGGGGAAGCCCACAAAATATGGTTTTACAATTATGAATGTAAGAAAATTTTTTCTGTTTTGTATTGTTTTTTTCTCTTTTTTTGCCCTTTCTTTTTTCTCTTTTTTCCTATTTCTATTTTTCTCTTTTTTTGGTATGACAATAGATGGTTGGATGGATGGCCTCCTGCGTACTGACCTGGTTTGCTGGAGCTCCCTGGTGGCAGGGGGGGGGGCTTTGGGGTCAGGGGAGGGGGAGGAGGACAGAAATCCAAGCATAAAATGGACCATCTCTGACTGTTCACATACATGGGATACTTCTGTGGCAGGGGAGGACCCATGTGGGTGGGTAGGAAGGAGGTGGAAAAGGTGTTTATGTATGTACCGTTTTTTTTTTTGTATTTTGTAAAATTAATAAAAAGTATGTTTAAAAAACAAAAACAAAAGATTTATACAATCTGAAGAGAAACCAGAGTATGTGCTTAACTGAAACTAAAAGAACATTAGTCACCCTAGAAGTCAATGGACTGAGAGGTCAAGAATGAACATTGCCTATGGTGTATAGGCAATTCACTTGCACTGCATTCTGGCACTTGAATCAATATGAACCTTACAAGCAAGGCACCAGCTCTATGAATCATGTCTGCACTTCAGAGCTATAGGACATCTTAGAAGAGGAAGAAAACAGAGACAAAAGACCATCAACACATAGATGGGGTTCTGAACCTAAGTCCACATTATGTGGCTCAGCCATCAAGTTTCATCTGCATGTGTTAAGAGGTAAGGGTTCAATTAATACACAAAATGTTATGTGTGATAACAAGTAATTTTCAACTTTGTCAGTTCTTAATTATTTTTCCCCATCAGCAATTGCACAAGTGAGAAATTATTTTTCTTCCTGCACAGTGAGGCTTTTATTTTACTTCATTTTATTTTATGCATTATAACAGTAGTCCCCATATGTGTTTGATAAACTGCTTTGGAAACTCGGGGGAGATGGACAAACATAAACTTTCTGTTAAAGACAGCCTGGATGAGCATATGAGAATTGAGTTGGAAGCATTTGTAAATACTGTACAAAATCATCTGAATTGCATCTGGACAATAGAGAACTTGAAGACAACTTTGGCGTCACCATACCATGTATTCAATAAATCCCCTTTTGCAGGCCTTGTTAAGATTTGCTGAAAGGCAGATTCAAATATTTCACTTTTTGAGAGTACCAAATTTGAAGCAATAATACTTCAGAAAATAGTGCAGTGTGACATTTGCCATGGGCACCAAAATAACATGCTAATTACGGTATGCATGTATGCTACTAAAATGTGTCATAAATACATACCTGTGGCCTCTCTTTTCTAAGACATATTGGGACAATTTGTTAAACTAGGAGGAACAATTCCTTTGATGAATTGTTTAGAAACAAACTGACATCAAATGAGCAAAGTCAATGGTCCAAGATTTGTTTAGACATTAGTGCAACCATAGACCATAAAACCACCAACTTTTAGGCATATACCATACTTTTCCATCTATAAGATGCCCCCATGTATAAGACACGCCCTTTTTGGGGGGACTCAAATTTAGGAAAATGGGGGGAGATGGCAGATTTGTGGAGCTTTTTTGTGGAGGATTGCCCAGAGTTGTTGAGCTTTTTTTGGGGGGGGATTATCCAGGGTTGTTGAGCTTTTTTTAGGGGGGTTGCCAAAAATCACTCACCTGCACACGTCGAAGAACCCACCTCCCGTCTGTCACATTGCCGGCAGAAGCTGCCAATCGCCCGCCCAACTGCCAGAGTGCCAGCCAATCAACACCACCCATTGACGCAACAGCCAATAACAGCCGCAGCAACAACCAATCAAATGTCCACCCTATGCACTACCCATGTATAAGATGAGCCCCACTTTTTAGCATGATTTAAAAAACAAACAAAAACAAAACTAGTCTTATACACAGAAATGTACGGTACTTAAAGCTTGCTCAACTACGAAGATCT
Source organism: Zootoca vivipara (assembly GCF_963506605.1). NCBI lineage: Eukaryota > Metazoa > Chordata > Lepidosauria > Squamata > Lacertidae > Zootoca > Zootoca vivipara. Next base: position 20,275,065 of record NC_083285.1, on the reverse strand, counting down.
GGATTTTTTATCCCTCATTTTTTGAAATAGTGCAACAATTTTATTCGTGTGTTTTTGTATACAGATATTATGACTGCAGCTAAATGCCCAGTTTCTTAGCATGTTCAAAAAGTAGGTTTGTCTGATTGCGCAAATGTTTGAGGCCTGAACAGTGACAGCGCTTTGCAACAGTGGTTTTAGTTCTCTCACAAATTTGGATAAAAGTAAAGTATTCAGGTTATGAATCAGTACTTTCACAATCATGTTGACCACATGAGTGTTGATTTGATGCTGTGTTATGCAAACCTTTCATGAACACTTGCACAAATTCCCTTATGTATACTGAAACTGACAGCAGCCACAAGTAGGCTATTTTTAAGTGTATTCCCTGCATCTGAGTTTGTATTCCACTGCCCTCTTCAGGAAGAAACATAGTAGCACAAGGATAATTGGTGAAAAGCGGAGAAAAAATCCTCACAGCTTTGGCCCATGAAAATACGTCATAATAATGTCTTAGTCCTTAAGGTTTTGTTAGTTTAAACTGCAACAGACTAACACAGACTGGAAATTGACAAAAACAAGGCTTCCTTCCGCTTTTGAACGAGCCATGTTGTCTGCATATAGTTGTGGTGATCATATAACCCTCCCATCAGCACCCTGTTTCTTTTTACATTCTGTACAAGTCCTATCAAGAAACCAGAGATCTGAATAAATCACCTGTGTCTCCTGATCTCTTCCTACACTTGCAGTACATCTTCACACACTCTGGGCAGCGTAGAAAACAGGAGTCCTGGCCGTTTCCCTCTTGACCCATGCTTTTAAAGGCTGTGTCCAAGGAGTTTTCCCCTTGCCCTGCTCCTTTCCAAGGGAAAACCCAGTCCTTAGTGATATACCAGAACAAATGGCAATGGGGGGGGGACCCAGATTCCTGTTACCTCCGATTGAGTACTAAAGAGCAGGTTTTTTTCCCAGGAGGGTGACAGAAACAGCAGAACAAGGGGAGGTGTGGATAAGCCAGTGTGTGTGTGTTGTGTGTGTGTGTGTGTGTGTGTGTGTGTGTGTGTGTTGTGAAATCACTTTGGGAAGCTTTATGAGAGAAGCAATTCATAAAGGAAATTAAATGAATAAATAAATATTCATGAACAGAGCAATGACACTTTTTTAAAAAAAGAAGAAGAAAAGAATATTTCATTGGCATCATTGTATCCTAAACACACTAAAAGGTACATATTCATGGTATGTTGGATCCTATGCCCATTTTAGTTTGAGTTATTTTTTATTTTTCAAGCTTCCTGCATTCCCAGGGGGTGGGAGTAGATCAGGTGTAGGAAATCTTTTGCAGTTTGATATCTCCACTCCTCCCTTGTGAACAAACATCCAGGGGCCACATGTCAGCGCTAGGCAGGGCCAGAGGCAAAAAGTGGGTGGAACAACTGGTGTGAATCTTGCCTCAGTACAGCAGGCTACATTCAAGCCATGCACAATATGATGGTACCTCGGAAGTTGAACAGAATCCATTCCAGAAGTCCGTTCGACTTCCAAAATGTTTGGAAACCAAGGCGTGGCTTCTGATTGGCAGCAGGAAGCTCCTGCAGCCAATAGGAAGCCACGTAAGACGCGTCAGACATTTGGGTTCCAAACAACGTTCACAAAACGAAACACTCACTTTCAGGTTTGCAGCGTTCGGGAGCCAAAACGTTAGACTCGCAAGACATTCGTGAACCAAGGTATGACTGCATGCTGCATTTAGGCAAATCTAGTGCTCCATTGAATCTAATTTGCACCTCCATTTTCAAAACCTTGAAACCAAAAAAAGGATTTGCTTGAGCCATCAAATCTAATGCACACTCTAATTTTCATGGTGTAATTTGGCCAAAAAAAGGTGTGCATTACATTCAAGTAAATATAGTATGCCTTATTCGAAACACTCTTTTCAAAATTTGGAGAAGTGCAAAATTTCAAAGATTAGCTGTGCCTTCGTTTGCGTTTGGTTTGAGAAGTCTGAATTAGGTTGTTTCTCATTTAAATGCAAACAAAATTGAATTTCTCCCCAATCTCCAGGAGAGGGTCTGTGGTCTGAGGAGAATCTTGAGATAGAGTCCTGGAAGTATAGAGGGAATTAGCAATGTTTATTGGCATTCCATCTCTTTGATCCTGCTAGAAGAATCTCAGTTTATTTTCTTCATTTTCTTGTGAAAACTAGTATTTTAATATATTTCTGTGTAACAATAGCGGTGGTGTTTGTGTTGGTAAAAAGGTAAAGGTAAAGGGACCCCTGACCATTAGGTCCAGTCGTGACCGACTCTGGGGTTGCGCGCTCATCTTGCATTATTGGCCGAGGGAGCCGGCGTATAGCTTCCAGGTCATGTGGCCAGCATGACAAAGCTGCTTCTGGCAAACCAGAGCAGCACATGGAAACGCCGTTTACCTTCCCGCTGTAGCGGTCCCTACTAAATAATTGTGATAATGCTTAAACCATAGGCAACTTAATTGTTGAAGAATAGTTTTTTGCCCAAATGCAAGGAAGTCACTGGGCTTCAGACTCGTCGGGCTTCTTGAATAACCAAGTGACTTAACTGTGTGATCCTATACATGTGGGACCTGTGTGTGGCCTTAAGTCACATGAATTCAGTGGGACATGTTCTGATGTTTGTAGAATTCAGCCTTGAGTCACATGCAAGGAGAAAGAACACCAGCATGTGCGCGACCAATTGTTTACATTTTTAAGACTGGTCAATAATGCCACATACTCAGGTATCACATATTTACCGAGAAACTCCAGATCTTGGCATTGATTTCCCAATGTGTTCAGTGAGTAGTCTGTGCCGATTCCTTAAGTCCTCCATGTTATACTGCTGGAAAGGGATTGATGTGATGGCCTATAGTGACACCAACCAAGGACGCCATGGAAACAAAAGGAAGCAACTTGTTTTCCTTGCTGATGCCTTTTGCCATAAACAGCTTATTAATAGCCAAAACTGCTGTCTCTTTACTATGTGTACCTGAGGTGCTTTCTAAAATGTCTGATGATAGCTTGCAGGGTGGATTATTTATTTATTTATTTATTTATTTATTTATTTATTTATTTATTAAATTTCTATAAAGGTAAAGGACCCCTGGACGGTTAAGTCCAGTCAAAGGCGACTATGAGGTTGCGGTGCTCATCTCGCTTTCAGGTCAAGGGAGCCGGTGTTGGTCCACAGACAGCTTTCCGGGTCATCTGGCTGCATGGAAGCCAAAGCACACGGAAACGCTGTTTACCTTCCCACTGCAGCGATACCTATTTATCTGCTTGCACTGGCGTGCTTTCAAACTACTGTACTAGATTGACAGAAGCTGTGACACAGCAACGGGAGCTCACCCCATCGTGCAGATTTGAACTGCTGACCTTCTGATCAGCAAGCCCAAGAGGTTCGGTGGTTTAGACCATAGCGCCACCCATGTCCTGTTAAATTTCTATACAGGGCCGTCTCAAGCCAGTCGGGCGGCCTGGCACCCTGGCGCGGAGATCGCTCCGGCGGCCCCGCCCTGGTGGGTGGGTGCAGCGCGCAGCATGGCTTCCACGCGGCTTTGCCGCGCAGCGCCCTCCTGCCGGCCCGGCGCCCTGGTGCCCCGCGGCACCAAGACTACCCCTAGAGCCAGGCCTGTTTCTATACTACCCTTCGTCACAAGATCTCAGGGCAGTTCACAGAATGAAATTCAAGATAAAAACACAAGTTTGAAAGCAAAAAAACAACAAAATAATAATCCCCCTTTCCCCCAGACACATTCAAAAGACTGTAGAATATTCATTAGCCAAAGGCCTGGTTAAAGAGGAATGTTTTCATCTGGCACCTAAAATATATATACCATACTTTTCTGTGTATAAGACAAGGAGTTTTTTTACTCTAAAATGAGGTTAGAAAAATGAGGTTAGGCATCTTATACACAGATAGTGCATATGCATATTTTCTTCAATTGGAGTCCCCAAAAGTCTTATACATGGGCACATCTTATACATGAAAAAATACGGTAATGAAGGAGCCAGGTGAATCTCCCTGGGGAGAGCATTCTATAGTAACTAGTTGTTCTGCCCTACAGATGTTATTCATTCATACAGCCTGTAAGGTAACATATGTCAATTTTTAATGCCTATTAAGTAGGTTCAAAAGTCCAGGCAAGCTGTATGTTCATTGGAATTCTTTTTTGCTTTCTGTCAATTTTCTGGTAGCTTTCTTCTTGTAGAACCACTCACTTTTGGAATTGGTAGGAAACATCTGAAAATGCACTTTTTAAAATCATGATCTTGATTAGCAGGCAGATTTCCCTGCATTTATATTGACATTTACATTCTCTAATTCTTTACTCCTTACAAGTGCTTAATCTAAACCTGCCAATGCACCAACTTGTTTGCAGTATTTCTGCACATACACAATAAATTCCTCTGAGTTTTGCCACGAGTTTTGCCATTTCTGCATAGTCCATAAGTTTTATTTGCCATTCTTCTATTGTTGGCAACTGTTCTTCTTTGCATCTTTGGGCTAACAGGATCTGGGCTGCTGTTGTGGCGTACATAAACAATTTCTTCTGTTCTTTGGGAATTACTGTTCCTATTACACCTAGTAGAAAAGCTTCTGGTTTCTTTGCAAAGGTTAGTTTAAACATTTTCTTCAATTCATTATACAGTATATCATTTCCCAGAAGCTTTTAATAACCTTGCATTCCCACCACATATGATAAAATGTACCCGCTATCTTTGTAATAAGTCACAGCGTCAAGAGTTTTATTTGTTAGACTCGCATATCATTGTTGTATTGGAGATTTTTGAGCGATATGCATAGAGCACTACAGGGATAGTCAAGTTGTGGTCTCCAGATGTTGCTGAACCTCCCATCATCCCTGACTTTGTCAGCATTACAGACACATACCCTCCAACATTTCTCTGATGAAAATAGGGACCTCCTTTTCTATTATTATAAATACAGTGGTACCTTGGTTTGCAAACAGTCTGGTTTGCATATGTTTTGGATTACAAACACATCAAACCCAGAAGTGTGTGTCCTGGTTTGCAAACCTTTTTTGGATTACAACCCATTTTGTTTGGATTACGAACAAAAAAAAAATGGAGGCCCCATTGGTGAAAGTGTGCCTTGGGTTACAACCTGTTTTGGTTTACAATGGATTATGGTTGTAAACCAAGGTACCGCTGTATTATTATATCCTGTGCTTCTGACTGGATTGCCCTAGTCATTCTGAGCTGCTTCCAACATATATAAAAACACCATAAATCATTAAGCACTAAAAAAAAAACCTTCCCTATACAGGGCTGCCTTTAGGTGTCTTCTAAGGTTGTATGGTTACTTATCTCCTTGACTCGGGGATCTCATAACTCCAGGCCCTCCAACATTTCTCCAATGAATATAGGGACAACCTAAGGAAAAGCGAGACATTCTGGTATCAAATCAGAAACCAGTACGGCTTTTGTGTTTTTTATTATTATTCATTTTATACAAACAAATAAAACAAACAACAAGCAACAGAAAAATACTTCTTATTAATCATAACTTTCCTTAACATCATTAGGTGACTTCCCTCAGTCCCCTCCATCTGAATTTCATTTCTAATCATCTTTGGCAATTTCATACAATTTACAAATAAGCCCTTTTTACACGAAAACATTCTATACTTAACCTACATTCTACATTTACACCCAAAGTCTATATTTAAAGTACTTCCCTAAGGGATCTTAAATATCACAATATTTTTGTCAAATATAATTTAAATTTCCTCCAATCTTCTTCCACCGTCTCCTCTTCCTGGTCACGGAGTCTCCCAGTCAATTCGGCAAGTTCCATAAAGTCTATCATCTTCACCTGCCAATCGTCTATAGTTGGTATATCTTGAGTCTTCCAATTCTTGGCAAGTAGTAGCCTTGCAGCAGTTGTGGCATACAGAAAGAAAGTAATATCTTTTTTTGGGGGGGGGACTTCCTCCCCTACTATTCCAAGTAGAAAGGCTTCTGGTTTTTTAATAAATGTGTTTTTCAACACCTTTTTCAACTCATTGTAAATCTTTTCCCAGAAGTCTTTTACTTTGGGGCACGTCCACCACATGTGGTAAAAAGTTCCCTCTTTTTCTTTACATTTCCAGCATTTATTATCCGATGAACGATACATTTTTTTACCGGGGCGGCTTTTGTAAATCCTGAACTGTCCCTGGAAAATAAGGACTCTTAGAGGGTCTGCAGGCAGCCTCCCAGCCACTATTGTCCAGAATGCCTCACCCTGAGGAAGCACCTCACTCCCCAGTCCTTATTCAATTGAGGTGGATGGAGGAAGTGGAGAGCTAACTGGTGCCATTGCTGCCTATGCAAGTCTTCTGGGGCCTGCCTAGCTAGCGGCAAAGTAAGCATGGGGGTCCAGGGGTGCAAATTCACTGCCTCCCATGCCCTGCTGCCTTGTTTCAAACTGCTTCATGATTGGGTTGGTCCTGATTCTGGATCTGCCTGCTAAACATACCTCATACGGAATTGTCTGATAGCCGCAGCTCCATGGGGGAAGTAACATATGACCATGCAAATTTTCAGAGAGAAGCATCTTAAACATATGTGGTTAAAATCAAAGGGGGAAGCAGATGCTGCCATTCCAAAATGGCTGCTGGGAACGGATGTAACATACATCTCATCATTTCATGTTATTTCCCGCAACCAGGTGACAGCTCTGCATGAGGGATTTGGGATATGAATTAGGTAAATATTTATCAGTGTGCAAACGAATCATATAGTGATTTGCAAGTGGGCATTTCTGTAGGCACATAAATTGCAAAAAGAAAAAAAAGGATAAAGGTGATGAAATTTTATTACCCTAGTTGAGGTGAACTTCCCATACATGAGTTAGGAAGAACCAAGAGAGGAAACATTTTGTCTTTGTGAACATATTTGTGAGATAATCCTAAACATTCTAATCATCTTGCAGTAAAACTATCTTATTTTATTTTTAACTAACTTTGCAAACTTATTTCCTGTTAGACTGCAATCTGTCTCAGAGATTTGGAACGGGTTACATTTTTCTCTCCGTTCAGATATGCCAAAAGCCACGACTTCTCTCCATCTTCCCTCGCCGCTCCACTTCCCCAATCACTTGAGCAAGGAATAGCAGTAATCTAATTCAGACCACAGGAGGCCCCCAGAGAGCAGCAGAAACAAACTGCTCCAAGCCTCTTAGGATTTCGCATTGATGTGGAGGAGAGGTCAGCAAAATGTCTGTCAAAACGGCATGTTAAGAACCGCAGGCTGGGCTCCTGCTCTCAACGGTTTTGCACCTCACACGGCCTTATAAACAGCATTTATTTAATGAACTGTGCATCCTAAATGAAATGTTTGAGTCCATGTAAATTTCATCAGATTAAAAAAAAGAGAGAGAGAGAATTGCAAGGTGTCTTTGGAACACCTTGAAATGTTTCCTACTCTAGGCATGTCGCCATGGCAATCCTGTTTGAGTTGCATATTTTCAGCACCTTTCTTCCCTGTTTATGGGCCTTGTTGTAATAAAAGAATACATTGCGCGCCAGGGCTCATTGAAATGCATCTCATTATTCCAATCAGCCCCCTGAGTCATTGCTCTATTGTATTACAATCTCTCCCTACTGTATTTGAACTTTCTTATAATATGAAATCTGATTCCAAGTCCATTACAACCAGTTGCAAATTAGCTTTTATTCCACCCTAACTGTTGAAGTGTGCTTTAATAAATTCATGCCAATAATTTTATAACCTAATATTCACACACTTTATCTTATAATTACCATGCCCCAAATTAATCTAGTTATGGCTCTGATTTATGTCATACAGTTCCTGATCCCATGGTGGCTTAAGCACATTCCATGTTTTTGTCAGTGAGAAAACCCACGGCAGAATGTCATTTTATGCTCATGTTAGTTGCCAGTGAGTTCAGAAACAAACAAAAAGTCTGTGCTATCACTTGTGCCATTTTCTTGCTTGTGGTTCTTTTTAGAGCACAGAGAAATTTGGGACTGCAATGTCAGCTGGGTGCATAATTGTTTGGAGAACTGGTATACAAAGCGCTTGTCATAATGGGTTGAAGACACACAAAATAGGCTGCAAGCCTGCCAAAACTAAGAGAGGCTTGCATGGCTTCATTTGCCCCCTGGACCTGATGACCTCACCGATGAGCCATGTAAATAATGAACAGTCATCCTGGCTCCCAACAGGTTTAGCTTCATTCATTCATTTGTGTATTCATTGAAGGTACAGGCATAGTGTCCTTCATGTATCCCAGTGTGCAATTGTTGTTGTTGTTTAGTCGTTTAGTCGTGTCCGACTCTTCGTGACCCCATGGACCATAGCACGCCAGGCACTCCTGTCTTGCACTGCCTCCCGCAGTTTGGTCAAACTCATGTTCGTAGCTTCGAGAACACTGTCCAACCATCTCGTCCTCTGTCGTCCCCTTCTCCTAGTGCCCTCCATCTTTCCCAACATCAGGGTCTTTTCCAAGGATTCTTCTCTTCTCATGAGGTGGCCAAAGTATTGGAGCCTCAGCTTCACGATCTGTCCTTCCAGGGAGCACTCAGGGCTGATTTCCTTAAGAATGGATAGGTTTGATCTTCTAGCAGTCCATGGGACTCTCAAGAGTCTCCTCCAGCACCATAATTCAAAAGCATCAATTCTTCGACGATCAGCCTTCTTTATGGTCCAGCTCTCACTTCCATACATCACTACTGGGAAAACCATAGCTTTAACTATACGGACCTTTGTCGGCAAGGTGATGTCTCTGCTTTTTAAGATGCTGTCTAGGTTTGTCATTGCTTTTCTCCCAAGAAGCAGGCGTCTTTTAATTTCGTGACTGCTGTCACCATCTGCAATGATCAAGGAGCCCAAGAAAGTAAAATCTCTCACTGCCTCCATTTCTTCCCCTTCTATTTGCCAGGAGGTGATGGGACCAGTGGCCATGATCTTGGTTTTTTTGATGTTGAGCTTCAGACCATATTTTGCGCTCTCCTCTTTCACCCTCATTAAAAGGTTCTTTAATTCCTCCTCGCTTTCTGCCATCAAGGTTGTGTCATCTGCATATCTGAGGTTGTTGATATTTCTTCCGGCAATCTTAATTCCGGCTTGGGATTCATCTAGTCCAGCCTTTCGCATGATGAATTCTGCATATAAGTTAAATAAGCAGGGAGACAATATACAACCTTGTCGTACTCCTTTCCCAATTTTGAACCAATCAGTTGTTCCATATCCAGTTCTAACTGTAGCTTCTTGTCCCACATAGAGATTTCTCAGGAGACAGATGAGGTGATCAGGCAGGTGTCGTGGCGAAGGGGCTTGAATAACTCGGAGAAGCTATGAGCTATGCCATGCAGGGCCACCCAAGATGGACAGGTCATAGTGGAGAGTTTTGACTAAACGTGATCCACCTGGAGAAGGAACTGGCAAGCCACTCCAGTATCCCTGCCAAGAAAACTCCATGGACAAAGACAACAGGCAGTGTGCAATTAGAAAGGGCAACAATATATAATTTCACTATTGCACATGAGTATTTATGTAGCGATGTATGGAAGTGAGAGCTGGACCATAAAGAGGGCTGGTCGCCAAAAAATTGATGCTTTTGAATTATGGTGCTGGAGGAGACTCTTGAGAGTCCCATGGACTGCAAACCTATTCATTCTGAAGGAAATCAGCCCTGAGTGCTCACTGGAAGGACAGATCCTGAAGCTGTGGCTCCAATACTTTGGCCACCTCATGAGATGAGAAGACTCCCTGGAAAAGACCCTGATGTTGGGAAAGATGGAGGGCACTAGGAGAAGGGGACGACAGAGGACAAGATGGTTGGACAGTGTTCTTGAAGCTACGAGCATGAGTTTGACCAAGCTGCGGGAGGCAGTGGAAGACAGGAGTGCCTGGCGTGCTCTGGTCCATGGGGTCACGAAGAGTCAGACACGACTAAACAACAACAACAATTTATGTAGGACTGCAATGGCGTGAATAATTTAGGGACAGAAAAGGAGTTACTTCTGTCTGTCAGGGACTGGCTGGATGAGGAAGAGTGGTGGAAGCCAGCCCCCCAAGAGCCCCCCAGGGAAGGCATAGAAGAAGATCCTGGATCCTGGTGGCAGGACACCGGCCGCACCTCAGAGAAGGGGACAAGATGGGAGGCACTAGAAGCAGGAAGTTTGAGGGATAGCAAAGAAGGAGAAGTGGCAGGTGGCCTGGCACAGGGCAGGGTGCTGAGGTTACCAGCTTGGATGCAGACTCTGACAGAGACGACAGATGGGAGCCAAACCCTGCATGTCCCCCCCAGATCCACCCTGACAGCTTCTCTGCTGATGGCTATCCAACCCCACTTACTCCTAGAATGTGACTTGTGTTACATGTTGTTGAGCAACGAGCCAGGCAGGCCCAGAGAGAGGGTCCCGTGGCTCGCCATAGCAGAAGATTACACCGGAGGAGCCCTAACGTAGAAAGCTGGAGAATGAAGGAGGGGCTGCACACCAGTTTGAGCAACTTCTTCACTGGTGGGGGGTGGGGGGTTGTCTTTATGTGCCTCCTTGTATTTCCCCCTTTCCTTAATAAAGAAACTAACTGCAAGTTAACCTCGCTAACTCTCTCTGACCTGTGGATGACCTGCTCTTCCTGTCAGCCCTGTGACAGTGTCTAAAGAATGGATCCTGTGGAACATAAGACCATGAGAACAGGCCTGTCACATCCAGCCCCCTGTTCTCACAGTGGCCATCCAGACGTCTGCTGGAAGCCTTCAAGCAAGGCCTGAGTGAAACGCCACTCTCCCCACTGGGGATTCCCAACAACCAGTGGAGCTTCATTCATTAGGGCAAGAGGGGCACTGCCCCACCAACCTCAGCCAGGCCCCATCTGCCTTCCTTCTTACTCACAACCAGTTGAGGGGAGTGGCAGTGTCTGCCAGCTTCCTCCTGCACCTTACTCTCAGTGTTGCTCTTGTAGACCTCCTCAAGCAAGAGGATGGGAACGAAACTAAAGTTAATTGGCACTGCCTGCCATAGGCTCTGGCTCTAACTACTGTTAATTTCCATCTTTCTGGTCCTAATGGGCACTAGCTGCCACCGCTACCAACTGGTATTTAGCTACTGCCCCCAACAATGGAGGGAGAACCTAGCCATCATGACTACTAGCTATTGGTAACCTCACCATCCATAAAAACAGCTTTCTCCAGCTTGGTGCCCACCAGATGGTTTTGACTACGACTCACCATACACACCCAGTATAGCCAATGGTCAGGGATGGAAAACATCTCACAAAAATCTGGAGGGCATTGGGTTGGAGAAAAAAACCAATTGAAGCTTGGAGCTGAGAGGTCCTCACAGAAGGTGGTGAAGACACTACCTTAGACAAAGAAGGTCCCATAGGAATGTTTTTTATGTGACCTTTGGAGGCTGGAAGAAAGTTGTTGTGCAGTTGATGGATCTGGACTACATAGAGCAATACAGTGGTACCTCTACTTACAAATAACTCTACTTACGAATTTTTCTACTTACAAATGGAGCTCCATCTGCCATCTTGGATGCGGTTTAGATAGGATTTTTTCTACTTACGAATTTTTAGATAGGGTTGCTTCGACTTACAATTTTTTTCTCCCAAAGCATTCCTATGGGATTCGACTTACAATTTTTTTTCGACTTACAAATATGTGTTTGGAACACATTAATGTGTTTGGAACGCATTAAATTCGTAAGTAGAGGTACCACTGTAAATTAAAAACACACCTGGAGAAACCTCTCTGTGCCTAGCTGTTCATTGCAGGACCTGAGGCTTGACTTGCTGAATAGAATGGCAGCAGCACAAACATTATTTTCAGAAGGAACACACTTGGCATCCATACAGTTTATGTCTGGAGTTAAAATAGTGTGGACCCTTGCAGACTGAAAAAGCAGCACAGGGAGGAAGGGTGTTGCACATTCTTAAGATGCCATATCCAGTCTACCATAGCATAACAAAGGGTATTTTAGCTGGGAGAACAGCTGTGCTGAAATCTTAAAATACGTCTTGTGTGTGTGACAGGGAAAAGGGCAAGGGAATCCAGTAATAACAAATAATGTAGTGCAAGAGGTTTTTTTTTTAAAAAAAAAGCTATATAATTCTGACATTGGGGAGGACTCAAACTTTTTCAGAGCAAACCTCCCTCAGGCCCAGATGGAGGTCGGAGGACTTTTCTGAGCTTCCCAAAGGAAAATTAACAACAATGGAAAAATGCATATTTGACCATAGCTGAGCCATCACACATGACTCTGCATTGGCAGGGGCACTGGAGTTATATTTACCTTAATGTGTGGATTTATTGATTTATTTGGCACTGCAAGTACTGTACCCCAAACAGGCAGCTGTTAAGGGCAGCAGCTACCTAATCTGCATACTGAACAGCATGAAGAGTACTCATGTGGCTACAGTAAACACATTTTCTTCCATAGAGATTATCTTTCAGTAGCTGGCTCTTGGCTATGGGCCGCCTCACACATGACTGTTTTCCTACATAGATAATCTCTGTGGAAGAAAAAGGGGCATTTATCACAATGTGTGCTTTGAGAAAAGCCATAGGAAAGCAGCTAGAAAATGGCCAAGCATGTCTTTCTTCGTAATGTCAGAATGATCAGATGTAAGCAGGAAACAGGTGAACTATGCAGAACATCCTGGGGACTCTACAAGATGTGTTCATATTCATGTGTCACCAACTTTTTTTTTAGGAGACCTTTTGATTTGATTTGATTTGTGGTTTTTTTTAAGTAGCTGTTTCTCTCACGTACATATTTTTTCAAATAGGCTTTAAGGAAATGAAATGCTTCCATATATGAAAGCCACATGTATATCTCATAGTATGTGACAAATGCATGTTTCTTCCTTGTCACATGTGCATGGAGCAGAATTCTCGGCTTCCTGTGACTTCCTCACACATCAGCATATAGTGACATGGTCGGTCACCAGCACATAATGCTCAGTAGTGTAAAAGGCTACGGAAAGATCTAAACATTTACAATTACTTTTATCTACTTCAAGAAACCGCTTACTGACCAAGGCTACACAAGACTTCTTAGAGGCATAACTACTCCAATGGATCCTCTGACAGATTAAACAGAAAAGCTCTCCCAGAGATTATACTGGGGTGAGTTTTCCCCACCCTTGGGACAAAGGGAGAACATGTGCCACCCTAGGATTATTCGAGTAAGTGGTTTCACTTGTGGATGGGTAGGGAAATCTTCAAACCTTTCTCATCCTTTTTGTGGTAACCTACCAGCCCATCCCTTAAGGAACTTCAGATTAGCCAGTCACCAATTCAGCAGCTAAGGAGGAGCATTAGCAAAGGGAGCAACTTTTCATGCCTATTTCAATAATCTTGGACGAGCTTGGTTTTATTTGGTCAATGGGCATCCACACTAGTCACAACAGGCTAATAGGGCAGACAGTGATAGAAAATTGATAAGGCTGTCATGGCAAGCACCTTGAGGCATCTGTATGGTGAAGGGATGCTGCCTAACCCACCTCCCATTGCCAACCAACCAGCTGGGTTGAGGACAAGAACATCATTTGGGTCTTAGGGGCTTTGCCCTAATGAATGATGAAGAGTGGGGAAGGGGTTGATGAGTCCAGGTGCTTCCTCAGTTCACCTGCATGGAATAGCACAGATCACTGAAACTACTGCTCAGAGCTAGGGGAAGAATCTCATCTGTCTCCTCCAGGTAAGGTTGCCCACATTGGTTTGAGCTAGTCAGTCTGGTCTTGTCGCAGATTCTTGTTCAGCCCGGGCACTGAGGTGTCCAGCTCCGAGGGTCTTCTGGCGGTTCCCTCATGCGAGAAGTGAAGTTGCAGGGAACCAGGCAGAGGGCCTCTACAGTAGTGGCGCCCACCCTGTGGAACGCCCTCCCATCAGATGCCAAGTAGATAAAGAACCACACAACTTTTAGAAGATGTCTGAAGGCAGCCCTGTACTGGGAAGTTTTTTAATGTTTAATGTTTTATTATGTTTTTATACGTGCTAGAAGCTGCCCAAAGTGGCTGGGGGCAACCCATTCGGATGGGCAGGGTGCAAATAATGAAACTATTGGTTTTGTTGCTGCAGCTGCTGTTGTTGCTGCAGATTCTTGTTTAATGCAATAAATTGGGATCTCTCAAATCCATGTTTTGTCTTCCAGTTCCCCTTTTAGGGTGTGAGTTTCCCTGCATGGAAGTGATATCTGTGTAGTAAATTCTTGCCCGGAACAGCCTTGCACTGTGCTTGTAATTATAGGTCAGTTCACAGCTGCCCTTTCATTGGCGCTCCTTGCATAGAGCTTTGGCCTTTATCTCTGGATCACTTCACCACACTTGTAAAAACAGGGACAAACTCACAGCTGGCAAGTCAGCACTTCTGTTGATCTGTATTGATTTACATCACCAGATCATCTTGCCAGAGGACTAAAACACCCAGAGCAAATGCATCTAATGCAATGTAACGGAGGTTTTTGCTCAGGTTTATTTAAGAAGATAAGTTCATAAAAGGGAAGAAAATAATAGTCTCTTTATTTGAAAAAGAAATGAAGACAACTTTCCAAGCATCTTACTCACTCCATCTGGCCAGTGCCATTATTATTTTTCATGATTAGTTTGCTTGCTTTAGCAAGATGCCTCATACTGAGTCAGATCGCTAGGTCCATCTAGCTCAGCATTGTTGACAACGAGTGGACGCAGCCCTCCAGGGTTTCAGGTAAGGATCTCTCCCAGCTCTACTGGCAATGACCTGGGACCTTCTGTGGAATTGGGGTTTAAAATTCACAGCATGTTACACGTTGAAAGAAAATTATATGAAAATGATGTACCGTTGGTATTTAATTCCTAGTAAATTACCAAAACTGTATAAAATGGGGTCAAATGTATGCCGGAAATGTAAGGAAAAAGAAGGCACCTCTTATCATATGTGGTGGAAATGTAAGGTAGTAAAATAATTTTGGGAAATGATATATAATGAGTTGAAAAAAAAAATGTTTAAAATAACCTTTTCTAAAAACAACCACCACCCCGAAGCCCTTCGTTTAGGAATTCTAGGTGCTGAAATCCCAAGAGAGCAGAAAAGACTATGTATGCGACCACGGCTGCGCAGATGTTATTGGCCCAGAGGTGGAAAGAAGATAAAGTCCCCGCCAGAGAAGAATGGCAGATCAAGTTGATGGATTGTGCCGAAATGGCCAAAATGACAAGAAGAATCAGAAATCAGGAAGGCCAAAATTTTAATAAGGAATGGAGAAAACTTATAACTTATCTTAAAAAACCATTGTAAACAGCTAAAATTGTTAGTAGGATTGGGATATCACTTGTAGTTTAATGGTGAATTTTGGACAAAATGGAGAGGTAAAAGATGGATTATCATAAAAGATGCAGGAGAATAGGACCCACAAAGGGGAGGAGGGAAGTCTAAGAGATTCCTTGGAATCTTGTTTTTATGTTGTAAGTTGGACATGTGACAGTAAAATCTTAATTTGAAAAACCAAATAAATATTTTTTTATTTTTTTTAAGAACCTGGGACCTTCTGCATGCAAACAGATGCTCTATCCCCTTCCTCTTGTATATTGCAGTAGAATTGCCACACACTGCGATTGTTTTGCTGCTATCCTTGGAGACAAAGCTCCTGCCAGCATCGGATCTGAAACTCTGCTTTGAAAAAAAAACAGACTAATGTTGACATTGAACTGCGCAGTCAGTTACAGACACCTCCATCACTCCAGCCTTCCTTGCAGAAATCCTAGATTGACTGGACCCTGTGTAGCATCTGCCACAGTTGTGCAATATTGGCTTCCAATGCATATTTAAGAATATTAGCTTAAGAACAGCCCAGGTGGATCAGACCAAAGGCCCATCTAGTTCAGCATCCAGTTTTCATAGGGCCCACCAGATGCCTACGAGAAGCCCACAAGGAGGGCATGAGTGCAGCAGCACTGCCCCCACTCTCAGAAACAGAGTGTACCAAAGGATGCCGCCTTGTATGCCATGAATTTATCTAAGTACGCTTAAGCCCTTTGGTTGCAATGGTCTTAAGAACATTTAACTCTGCGCTGAATAATGGCCTATGAGTTAAATATGTATCACACTAAATATAGCCACTCCAATCTTTCATTTCTCGTCCTAGGCCCCAGTGGAATTAGCAAGAATTGGGCACCCTTCCAGTTGAGATCCTGAAGCCCATAACCAGATTCCACAGAGTCCATGACACCTCCTGCCTGACATTTCTCCGCATGGGGAGCAGGGAGAGTTGACAAAGCTCCTACTCCTTCAGCCATGGAACATCTATTTCTGACCAACTGACACTTCTTTTACCACCTTCCTTAAGATTCTGGGACCCCGAGGATTTTAAAACTCGTGTTTTGTCATTTGCCCCTGAGATGTGTGTGTTTCACAAAATGGAAGACGTTTTAGTAATAATTGCTGCAAGTAATCATATAATTGTCTGGTAATCAAACCCACACTTTTTTAAAAAACAAAAAAACTAGTATTGCTTGATGGAATGGGGCAGATGTCACAAGACCATGACATTAGTGGGTTGTGAATTGCATGAGTCAACAGCTCTCTATTAGGAGAGCTTTAAATGACATATCTTGTGGGGAATGCCTGGCCAACAAGTGTATGATAAGCAGGTTGTATCCTCATCATGACTTTTTGATGTTAGCTATAATTTATATCAATGCTCACTATGTGAACCATGTGTGTGCATATAATCAGTGGCCACATGTATCAAGTCTATTGTCCACAAGAAAACAACCTATCCACCTTGCTTTAGGGATTAACACCAAATTAGGAAGGGCCAGCCTCAAAATTAAACTTCCCTATTGACTGGTTCCAACTTTGCAGCTAATAGCAACCCCCATCTCTGAGGACTCCTTGGCCAAACACCTATAGCAAAATCCCATGTCCTAAACAGCTGACTTGAAACAGAAAGCCTTTTCTTATGGGTAGTATGAAAGCAAACAAACAAGTCGTTAAGAGCGGTAGATTCATAATCTGGTGAACCGGGTTCGTGACTCCGCTCCTCCACATGCAGCTGCTGGGTGACCTTGGGCTAGTCACACTTCTCTGAAGTCTCTCAGCCCCACTCGCCTCACAGAGTGTTTGTTGTGGGGGGAGGAAGGGAAAAGGAGATTGTTAGCCACTTTGAGTCTCCTTAGGGTAGTGATAAAGCAGGATAGCAAAACCAAACTCTTCTTCTTCTCAAATTCTGGGGGGACGTTATTCAACATGGTTCCAAGCCAACAGTGCATCATGTCCTCTGGCCTTGATCTTGAACTTGGAAGGAAGTGGAAAGCATGGAGAAGGAACTGCTCAGGGAGCCATCATTCCCTACTCCAGGATCTTCTGGGCCAGACAATGTGGCCTTGCTGGGCTCCATGTACTCAGAAGACGCACTCCCAGTGTACTTCTCACCACCCCCATGCTGTAGAAGTCAATGGTTGTAGAACCAGGCAATGGCCCTCTAAGAACCCAGGTAATTCCTCAGAGGAATATCAGGACCAGACCAGCCAGTCTTCAAAAGACATAAGCCAGGGGTCCCCAAACTAAGGCCAGGGGGCCAGATGCAGCCCAATCGCCTTCTAAATCCGGCCCACGCACGGTCCAGGAATCAGCATGTTTTTACATGAGTAGAATGTGTCCTTTTATTTAAAATGCATCTCTGTGTTATTTGTGGGGCCTGCCTGGTGTTTTTACATGAGTAGAATGTGTCCTTTTATTTAAAATGCATCTCTGGGTTATTTGTGGGGCTTAGTAATTTGTTCATATTTTTTTTCAAAATATAGTCCTCCCCCCAAGGTCTGAGGGACAGTGGACCAGCCCCCTGCTGAAAACGTTTGCTGACCCCTGACCTAAGCTCTTCTTGCTTGAAGGAGAATGCTCCAGCCACACTTTCTACCCAGCTCTATCCAAGGTCCTGACAGGCCCTGCCTTGCCAGCAAGGGCCTCCACTGCTGTCATCTGAGGCTTGGGCCTTGGTGGAACAGGACATGGCACATTGATGGCTAGTAGGTCTTAGCCTAGAAACTTACAAAGTCTGAAGTTGTAGCTTGGCCCACTGTCCCCTGCGGAGTCACTTCAGAGAAGTCAGAATTACTTGTATCTTTTGGTTTCTTTCCAGTTTCCCTGTGCCTATTGATCCTTTTGCTTCTTAGGGTTGGGTCCAAAGGTACTTTGTTGGCTCTCATACTGTTCTGGAGGGTACCTTAGCCCTCAGGAGCAGCTTGGCTGTGGGGTAGGGGTGGGTCTGCAATTGATAATAGGATGATAAAAATGACTGCATTCTTAATCATGCAACAACACCTTTGGATCCCAACATTTCTGTTGACTGCCATATTTCCCCCCCAGTGAAATGCTCTAAACTGGTGTAGTCAGTCATGCCATGTGACTAGTCAGAAGGCGTTGGGGTTTGAAAGACTCCACATGTAGTGACCGGATGGCATAGAGCTATCCCATTGCATTGCCTTCTAAGCAAACAGGTTTCTTTTGACGATGGACACAAATAAATTCTGGAGGAGGAGAATTTACTAAACAAGAACCTGCAAGCTCTACTGTAAAAACTGGTGAATCACTGAGCTGGTTTGTGACAATCTCACTTGAATAGGGATGCATAAGATGGGGTGAAAACCACTGTATTTTCAAGCAAAACAATACGGCTTTGTTGTATTAAATGTGTGTAAGTCCTGCATCATCTTCCAGTGAATCTGTGTGAATACTTTCAAGACTTGGGACTTTTTATTGATTTATTCAATTTCAGCCACCACAGCTTCTACAAAACTTCACTGAAAGCAAGTGAAGTTGGCGAAGACCAAATCAAATAATCCTTCTGTGGTTTCTTTCCAGCCCTTGCGGCAGATGTTTCTTTAGTTTACATTGGCTGGCTTGTGTTAAGGCAGCTGGCAAAAGGTGTACTTTTTTCTGCAGTATGAATTACGGTTTCCATGCAACGTGAATGTGGCATTTCTGTAGCATGAATCTCATCAGTTGGGGTTTGAGCAGTGAGGTCAGGGGTGGCCAGCTTCTCTGGGGTCAGTAGGCACATATGGAACGTTCAGAAAGTGGCAGTTACAAAATGGCTGCTTTGAGGGTGTTGCATAATACAAAATGGCTGCCATGGGGCTGTGCAGGCTAGGCTGAGCCACCACAAGCAGGAGCTGAGCAGGAAGTGCAAACAGTCTCTCACACACAGTGGACATTTATATGCATTTTATTCAGTTTTTCATGGACTTTTCAGTTTTGTGGACTTTTGCATGCATTTTATTCAGTTTTTCATTTATGGAAACAGAGGACATAACATGGGCATTGCAGGTGGTTCCTAATAATACATCCAAAATGCAGTTATGCATTGTGGATTTCTGAAGATATATTTACCTCTCTGGGGCACTATAGATGGTACCGGTGGGTACACTGGCCCTTGCAGGTGCTGCATTGGTAACCCCTGATTAGACTATTACATAGTGTTGCGTATTCTGATCTCTTTTGCATTTCTTATATTGAGTAATATATAAGCAGCAAGTGTCATTTGGCAATGACAGAGAAATCATTAATGCTTAGACTTCAGAATGGTGGATATATGAAATTTGCTCTGGTCAACAGTTAGCGAGGGTGGAAGATGCTTGGTTCAGCTTCTGCTCTAGCCATGAGCCCAAAGCACATGCTTGCTCATTCTGTAACTTTGCAATTTTCCACTATAGAAGTGACTCCCATGCTTACTGCATGCCACCTGCAGCGTCAATATTTTGCACTTTGTACCATGGTCAGAGCACCCCTTGGCTCTGAAGGGCAGGGCGTCTCTCCCAGTATGCATGCCAGAAATAAAGGGAAACCACAGCCGTGTGGTTTAAAAGATTATATTGTGCTCTGATTTCCGCAACAGCAGCATTTGTTTACCATTTGTTTACTTTGCAGTTCCTTTCACAGGTAGTGTGTTCAAAATGGCAAAGATTTAAAGAGACAAAACCCTTATTGCAGCTCCTTCCAAACTGAGGGACTTGGAAATAACAAATTCGTTGGGAACCTTGCCCTATGCAGAAGGGCTATGGAGCTGGGATGCATGCCTAATAAAACATAAATTTGTAAGCCCAGATAATGCCACAAGCGACAAATCCAAAGTGCATATTTAGTGACAAATATAGTTCTTGACATAGCCTACAGGACTGTTAGACTGGTGAAGATGAAACACTTTATCTTAGTATATCCTTGTGCCTTTTTTTAAAATGAATTCTAGCAAGGAAAAGCAGCATTTATGCACACTTCTTCTTGAACTTTCTGCTAATTTTTTTTTAAAAATGCCAAGTTAAATTCCCTTTGGAGATACATTAATGTGGAAAGATAGTCTCAATTTTTCTAAAGACAAAATAAAGTAATGTGCATGTTGCCAGGCTACGCAGGGTTGGGTAGTCCTATCTTATGGATTTGGATAAATTTATAGATTATGGGATGCTCTTCCAAGAGAAGCTCGCCTTGCATCTACCCTATTCTTATTTGGGTGCTAAGCAAAAACTAAAAAAAACTATTTAAAAAAATCCCAGGCATTTTAAAGAACAATTTTATGAATTTCTTTATTAGCTTGCTATACTTTTTAAATTTGTATTTTATTATTACAGAACAGGTTGCTCTGGTGCAATCTGGGATGTGTGGTCCTGCAACTGAAGAGTAGTGATTTGATTGAAATGGGGGTAGGGTCAAGACATGTCCCCCATCCCTTCCCTCGTGGCTGAATTGGACCCAGCCATGGGAGCGCCACATATTTAAAATCCTTGAACTGTGCCAATCATGTACAAACAGGATAATGAGGGTCCGGTTTTAAAAGGAAAAAGGGGTGCACTGGGTAAGCTGTGTGGAGCCTTTTGACTACCTATGTGGCATATGTTCTTGCAGGTTGACTCCCTTCCCCTTGCAGTTTCATTCACAAAGCTCTGACAAGGGCAGCGCATTTGGCTAGGTACAAATAAGTTGGAAAGAGTTTTCTACTGAAATGTCATCAATGGGACTACTACTGCATGCAAAGCTAATGTCTCACAACAAATGAAACTGATCTGTAGAAAACACAACTTGAAAAAAGAGACAATGCATGCATTTTTGTAAACCAAGAGATCTTTAATAAAAAATAGATTTAAAAAACAAACAAGCAAACAATGGGACCGGGGAAAAGTTCAGCTCCATTTTGCTGCTAAAATCAAAACACTCTTTGTACAAGATTGGCCTAGTTTGTTATTTCTTTCTTTTATATATCCCACCTTTTTCACCATGATGGAACCCAAGGCATCATACAGGGAGTTCCAAGGCAGATGCAGAACTTATCTTGCGTTCAAACGTATGGCTCTTCCACCATCATGGCTAACCTGGTTCTTTCTCCTGCATATTCCCCTCCCCAGCCTCATCAGCTCCCTGTCCCAGTTAATGTTATTTATTTTGGCATTTATATCCTGCTTTCCTGGGCAGAACCCTCCGCAAACTGGCTTACTGTATGCAACAACACTAATAACAGTGCCAAAAGTCATAAAAACAATTTAATGTGAAAACACCCATCGCATTAAAGTGAGCTAGCAGCATTTAAACATCTCAGTCTGGACCGGCAAGGATAAAGCATAAAGCAAGAGCAATGCTAAAACCTCAGCTAAAACCACAAACAAGGCTATAAGAGAAGCAGAAGAGAACAAGAGCACCACAAGCAACTCCCAGGAAGCAAGAGGCTTTTAGCAACACAGACTTGCCCGCAGAGTGGCTGCTGCTGAACATAAACAAACATGGTGCCATGAACTCTAGAAGGATGCAGAGGCAATGGGAATAGAATATGTCACCCATTGAGAATAGCCGTGCATGTGGTTTTGACTCCTGTAATGTACCGTCTGTGGGGCAACCCTTACCCCTGGTTTGGAAACTGCAGCTAATATGAAACGAAGAGGTTAGAATGCTTAAGTCAGACACTCAGCTGAAAAAGCAGTGCTGGCTACCTGTTAGCTACAGAGCCGAGTTCAAGGTTTTGTTGCTGACATTTAAACAACTTGGGACTAGGATGCCTCACAGACTGTTTCCTCTGGGACAGACCAAGCCAATCTCTCAGAACATCCAGAAAGAGACCCTGCTGGTCATTTTACAACCAGCAGATTCACATGGTGACAATGCCTTCTTGGTGATAGGATCTACCCTCTGGAATACTCTCCCACAGAATTGTGGGAGGTGGAGACAGTAATGACTTGTACATGCCCCTTATGTTTACCCAAACTTTCCTGGACTCTGATTATTAGTTTTATTTATTTATTTTGCACACTGCTAATATCTATTTGAGATAGACAGTTGTGTTTTGTTCATATCTCGCTGTATGCCTTTTTTATTATTTTCTTTTAAAAATAGTGTTATGCAGTATAATTTTTTTATAAATTAAATAAAATCACTTATGCATTAGAGCTCTAAGGGGAAAACGAGCATGGAGAATGCATCTTTTCCTTAAAGAGTGTTCTTGTTTGGCCCTGATATGCAGAAATGCTGAGTGTACACCTTTGTAGTCTATATTCATTGCAGAATAAAAGGAAGGCATTGATGAGTCAGTTCAAAGGCTTATCTAGTTCCAGCATTCTGTTCCCACCGTGGCCAGCCAGAAGCCTATTGAAACCCCACAAGCGGGACTTGAGGACACAAGCTCCTGCTCAGGTTCCCCAGCAACAGCAGCTGATATTGAAAAGCACCCTGCCTCTTCGTCTGCCACTGGCAATGATGTATAACCATCATTACTAGTATTCATGGAAATGCAAAAGTGCTAAATGCTCATTCCTGCATTTTGCCAGAAGGCCAATCAGTGGGTGCATAAGCACACTTTGTCCTATGAAGATTCATCTGGTTTATGAACCAATTGATGGCAGCTGAAGCTGAACTCTGCAGAAATATGGGTGAAAAAATGGAACATCTTAGCTGGAAAGGCCTGAAGCCATTTTGCTCCCCTCCCCCCGAGTTTTGCCTTGTGTCTTAGGAATTTCTCTGAGAATGTCACCTTGTTCCTATTTTGTGCATCCACTGGACCAAAGAACATGAACCCTTTTGAATGCCTCTCTTTCCTGTTCAGGAATAAAGTCAGTGAGCACAACACTACCTCATCCATCATTCTACCCACTCATGTAGGAATGTTCATGACTGTTTACAACTGCCTGCCTAAACCGACCAATCTTTGCATGAATGAATAGTTAAACTGCATGTACTTTGCTTAACATTTTCCTACGGCAGAAGTCTAAAGGCAAAACTGACCTTCAAACGATCAACCACATTCTGTCTTTTTCTTTCCCCTAAAGAAAATTTTGGAACAAATGTGGAGATGTGGAGAAAATGAATCTTTTTTAAAAATTGGAATAAATTTCAGCGGGTGCCATTTCACAATTAATATCATCATTCATAGATGCAGCGGCTGATCAATTACAAGATACCTGTAAGTCCTTTTTTGTTTTTTCAGGATCATAAATAGTAATCTGGCATTAAATATTTGTGATCTGGGCCAGTAACCTTTTTTCAGTCTCACAGCATCTTTTTTAATTAAAGTATATCTTTGTCCCATGTCTATAAGCTTCTCTCTGACATTTCATATACAAGGCACCTCGCCACAAAAGGTCAAGCAGTACAGTTATAAATGGAAAAGAGATTACAAGTATTCTCAAGCCACAGTGATCCAAAAGTGAGTTAAAACTGGAGCATTTCTTTATAGTCTTGGCCAGGCTACTAAGAGGCAATCCCTTCGGAAGAGTTTTATTATGAGAACACCAAAGTAAAAAAAGGGGGGGGGGGAGAGAAAAGAAAGAAAAATATTTGTTAAATGGAATTATGAACTATGTTGATGTGCATGCTGAAGTAACTGTTTGAGAAGCATCATGTTGAGTTTAAGATGTCCTCTTTAAGCATTTACTTGGACACAAATTGCATTGAAAAATCAATGGGACTCATAAATACATTTATGATCACGATGTCTCTGCGGGGTTCTACAGTTTGCTGTTCAGCTGGAAGAATGGTTGGACAACAAAGAAACCCTCAAAGACCAGTATAACTTCACATGTCATTTTATTGCATTGGCACAGAAAAACCACACATGGAAAGTTGCATTGGCATAGAGACTTAGAATGGTGCAACTGCCCATTGTAAGATCTTGCATCACATGTGTTGGTTTAGAAGGCGTGGTGGTGGAAGGATTAAGGAATAGGGAAACCGTGCACAATCTTCTCAAGATTATCAGGATGCTTGTCAGCAGCTCCCGGCTGGTTGCCCAGGAAAATATAAAGACAAGAAAAAGTTTCTTACAGTCCTTTTATATTTCAATCTTTACAGAGATACAGTGGTACCTCGACTTACGATAGACTCGACAACCGAATTTTTCGACTTACAAATGGGGCAAATGGCCGCACGCTTAAGAATTTCTCGACATCCGAACGGAAACCGCGGCGGTTTTAGATAGGGTTTTTTTGACTTATGAATTTTTAGATGGGGTTGCTTCGACTTATGAATTTTTCCGTTTCCAATGCATCCCTATGGGAAATCGTGTTTCCAATGGCGCTTTTCGACTTACGAATTTTTCGACCTACGAAGGTGCCTTCGGAACGGATTAAATTCATAAGTCGAGGCACCACTGTAGGCTATAGAACCCAGCCTCTTGGATAATGGCATTGTCCCGAGTGAATCTCCATCCCCCTTCCCTCCCAATTCCTCATTTGTCATCCTCATCATCTCCATTACGGGCGCTGCTGAGTGCCCTCTGTCTTGAAGCTCTACTTTTAAGGCTCGCCGGGTTCTGGGAGATGGAGGGTCTGGAAAGCTTTCTAATGAAAACGTGTCAGCCAGGGGTTGCTCTGGCTCTCCCTGACTTCCCAGCTTTCCCCCTCATCTGCCTCTGAGCTGCAACCTCCCTCAAACCCGTTGTAAATCTATACTGTACTGTCTTCCTCTTCCTCCTCCGTGGAAAGGTCAAGATGCGGAGGCGGTCTCCACCATTCCTCCCTGACAACTGGATTGTTGCCACCCCTTTGCACTGATATAGCATGACAACCACATTGCATGAGCATTATTAAAATATTGCCCAGACATCTCTGTAGCATATAGGTGTGTTTACAAATGACAATGCTGTGCCATGCACTAATGTCAACACGGCACGATTGCACACTGCCAAATCTTTTCACCCACCCACATTTTTCAGGTAACAAAGAGAAGAGCACAGAAACAAACTGTAAAGCCCACTTAGTAAATGCACATTCATCACAGGGTAAAGAATGTCAGCTAGCTAGAGAATGCAGAAAAGGTTTCAGCCAGTGCTGGACATCCTTTGCAAGCTCAGTGACTTTTTCATAGAGGAATAGGGAAGAAAGCTGATTCACTTTGCATTTAAAGGCAAATCCACCTGATTTGCACTTTCAAAAACAATATGCGAACTGAAACACAGCCATGCTTTGAAACTGACTCATCTCCAAATTTTGCAATGCCAAGTAATTTGTACAAGAAGGCATGCAGAAAAATGCATTTCATTATGGGAAATTGCTTTGCAAAAATGTGAATATTAGGCAAAATTATGTTCAAAAACTCACAGTAAAAAGCTGATGAATTTTCACGAGGACTTGTTTTTACAACTGAGAGAAATTGAAACCGGAATTGACAGACTTCTACTTTCATATATGCCAGCCACATGTTACGATTTCCACTCCTAGGGTAGTTTTAGGGTGGAAAAACCTAAACAGAAGCTTACTCTAACGAAAGAAGAATATTGGAATGAAAATATGCATCAGTAAAAGTATAAAAGGAAAATGGCAACTGTAAATGGGAACTGGTGCAAGTTTCGATAAAGAAAAATGAAGTTCTAAAGACATGTTGGTAATCTATAGTATCATTGATTAGCTTCTTTATTTTCATCAGACCATTAAGCAGAATCTGAAGGCTGAATCTCTATCACACTGCAATAACCTTTATGGGTGTACATGGGTACAACTAAATAAGTTACTTGTAATGTCTTAAGTAGCCTAGTAAAGACTAAACTGCTGTGGCAGATCTTTCACAGTCTGTTTTGCAGTTCCCAAGGGTCTAAGCCATGATCTGAAACGTCCTTCCTGCTAATTTCAGTGAGGGTTTTTATATAGCCTAGCAATAACATATCTGTGCTATTACTTTGGGCTGTGCAGTTTACAAATGACTAGGGATGTTCAAGGATTTTGTTTGGTCTTCATTTTTAAGCAAATCAAGCTGGTTTACAGTTTGTGGGCTGTTATATAGTTCAGAATACAGTTATGCTTTCATTTTTTAATTCGTCTGAATTTCATCATACCATTCTTTGCTTTAAAAAAGTATTAAAAAGTACCAGTACCAACCAGAGCTACTATTACGAGAATCCCCTGGGAGAGGGATTAAGGGTTAAGCCACTCTGAAGACAGAAGTTCTCTGAGAGAAATAGGTTCTTCCTAACAGCACCCTTCAAAAACTACTGTTCCCAGAAACCTTTGCCGGAAGCCATAACTGTTTAAAGTGGTATTGTAGTGCTTTAAATGTAACATTTGAATGTTTCCTGTTTCTTAGCAACACCTAGTATAGAATTAGTTCACTAGGAAATAGTTTCCTATGTTTAAACTGGATTTTTTAAAAAAGTTTTTGGTGGGGGGCACAGATCTGATATCTGACCTCATATCAGTATGCACCAATTGTCTACTGGGTTTTATTAGATGTCTGTTTAAACATTCAAAAATCATCCACCTAAGCAGAAGCCATTTGTTCATCTTTCAACATCAAAGCGAAAATTCTGGTACTTGCAAATCACTCATTAGTTCATTAAAGAGTATCAACCTGACCAGCCAACATTCCTAAGTCTTTTCCTCAAGAGGAAGTACATTGGTTTCAGGCTTATCTGAAGCCTTGATAATACAGCCTCTTCACCCTTAATGTGATATAACTGGAATTACACACACACACACACAAAAGTTTGCTATTTACATTTGAATTAATGCCTTCTGTTTGAAGTTAACGAGCAAGCAAAACTGAAGTTCTATCAAACATTGCATTGATATCAAACCATATTGTAGGCAATCAAAATGACCTTTAAGAACCCATTTACCCAGTTGCATCAATAGTTACGCAACCACGTCCCGTTTCAAATGGATTCCTTCACAGCATCTGTCCACAAGGGCAAACAAAAACCTTTCTGTATGTTCTTTAATTAATTTTGCCTACCTCAGACCCTATTAACATATAAATGAACAATTCATCCTATTATTCCATTAATATAATATGCTGGATAGTATTCATTGGTATAATGAATGAATGAATGAACTTTTGTTCTTTCCACCACAAAATTTAGTAAAAGCAGAGAAGTTTGGAGCCAGCTATTTCGCCATATCCATTTGCCGGTTTACTCTTACATATAGATCTCCACAGATACCTTTCGCTGATTTTTTTGATTTTTTATTTACTGTACAGTGGTACCTCTGGTTAAGAACTTAATTTGTTCTGGAGGTCCGTTCTTAACCTGAAACTGTTCTTAACCTGAAGCACCACTTTAGCTAATGGGGCCTCCTGCTGCCGCCATGCTGCCAGAGCACGATTTCTGTTCTCATCCTGAAGCAGAGTTCTTAACCTGAGGTACTATTTCTGGGTTAGCAGAGTTTGTAACCTGAAGCGTTTGTAACCCGAGTTACCACTGTATCACCTATCTGCATCAAATTATTTTATATGCATAGAGGGAGGTCATTCACGAAGTATTGGCATGTTTATATTTTACATGGATATGGAGAGGTCATTCATGAAGTTCATTGGGTATCAAAGAAGGGGGTGCTAGAAAAGTTATAAGCACATAAAAAGAGCCTGCTGGATCAGGCCAAAGGCCCATCTAGTCCAGCATCCCATTCTCACAGTGGCCAAGCAGATGCCTCTGGGAAGCCTGTCAGAGCACTCACCTCACTTTCGATTCCCAGCAACTGGTAATCAGACGCATATTGCCTCTGGGAGGAAGAATAAGGTAAAGGTAAAGGACCCCTGGACAGTTAGGTCCAGCCAAAGGTGATGATGATGATGATGATACTCCACCCATCTGATTGGGATGCTCCATCCACTCTAGGGGGCTTCCAAAATATATACAAAAAAAAAATATTAAACTTTTTTTTTAAAAAAAACTATACAGGGCTGCCCTCAAATGTCTTCCAAAGGTTATATAGTTACTTATTTACTTGGCTCGGGGGTTGTATAACTCCATACCCTCCAACATTTCTCTGATGAAAATAGGGACGTCCTAAGGAAAAGTGGGACATTCCAGGATCAAATCAGAAACCGGGGTGGCTTCTGTAAATCCAGGACTGTCCCTGGAAAATAGGAGCACTTGGAGGCTCTGTTTTTATCCTGTTAGCACTCCCTGTTGGCTGTGATTAAATACATTCAAAAACATGTATTTAAATATTAATTTACATGAATATTTGTAGATAGATTAGATAGATAGATTAGATAGATAGATAGATAGATAGATAGATAGATAGATAGATGATAGATGATAGATAGATAGATAGATAGATAGATAGATAGATGATAGATAGATAGATAGATAGATAGATAGATAGATAGATAGATAGATGATAGATAGATAGATAGATGATAGATAGCTAGATAGATGTGGAATTGACTTATGTATGACCACCTATGGAAGTCAGAAATCTATCTTGTTGCACTCATCCTGATTCCCTCTCCCACTCCTCCTCTTCTGCATTTCCAGTCCAATTCTCCAGATGAGTGGAGTCCAATCTCAAGATCATGGCACTTTTAAAGTGACTTTCTTTGCATCCATTCCAACTGAGGCTGCAACGGAGACTAAGGATAGCTTTTGTTATGTATTAGTGTACATAGTTTTCCCTCAGGTCCTTAGGTCCTTGACAGTTGTTTTAGGAGGGAACTTTAGGAGGGAACTTTAGGAGGGAACTTTGAATTATGTTTGATACATTGTTTGAGCCAGCCTCTATAAAAGCAGGCCAGCTCGGCAATGCAGTTCAGTTCTGTTCCAGCTTCCAAATAAAGAGCTGCTTTTGAAGAATTGCTGTGTCTTCTACCCACTCTTTTACAGCTTTCATCATGAATTAGATGAGCCAGGAGGGTGGGCTTTCTCCCCAGGCATTTAACAATTGCCATTTATTGATTGCTGCCCTCCTTCACTTCTCCACATGAATGATACTCTCTTTCTCCCACAAATCTTCTCTTCCTTCCTGTCCAATACATTCCTATCCACATTTACTCAGAGGTAAATCCTTCTGTGTTCAATTAAACTTATTTCCAGATAGGTATGCATAGGGCTGCTCTTTAAGACCTAATCTCTCCCCCCACCCCCATTTTATTTTTAAGTGGAAATTTTCATCAGATTTCCTAAATATGTATTTGAAAATATTATTTTTTCCTCGCCATCTGTCTTCCCTGCCTCTTTCGCTTATATTTGTAATTCTTTAGGCAACTGTGTGTCTCCTTTTTAATTTCTGTGAACTGCTTAATTTATTTTAAGCACTTTACAAACAGTAATACAATTATTATTATGTAATGCACCAAGGCATAATTCAATTATTTGCTACAGGGACATAAACAGTTAGTGCTTTGAATCAGGCCTGCTTTTTATATTCATTTTATGGCATGAAAAGCCTTCACAAATTATTTTCTATCACTGCCCTCCCCCCGGGAGCATTTATTCTGAAAGGAGCCCAGGTGTTACGAGGAGGTCTGGGATCTACTGAGCCCTGGATTTGACAGTTTTGAATCAGACAGTATGGGCCATTTGTAGAAAAAACTATCACTACAGAAACTTAAACAAAAAATGTAGAAATCACCTTGTGGTGACTCTACCACAGGGGTAAGGAACCTCTGGCCTGCAGGCCAGTCTTGGCCTGTGAATGCTTCCAATTTGGCCCATAAGACCCATTTCCCCACAAACACAAACCCTGTGGGGTGTTGGCATGTGCAACCAACCTGACCAGGATTAAACTCCCTGCTCATCAACTAATGAACAGGGGGTTAAATCCTGCTCAGATTGGCAGGATTCAGTGCAAACTCTTCCCTGGTCCCTCCGTCAGTTTCATCAACATTGTGCTCTCCGTGACATGCTTTGACGTTCTGACTTTGGGACTTCAAAGCATCAAATTACCTTATATCATTGTGAAGTCAGGTGATTGACAGGAGAGTGACCCCACCCCCTGTCAAATCTGGTCTGTGAGGCCAATCCTGATAATCCTGTCTTACCATGTCAAAAAAAGAAAACACCAACTGCAGTGCCAGATATAGGGCAGCGCGGGCAGTTTCCCCAAGGAGGGCGCCAAGCTGAGGGGGCACAGTACAACAACAACAACAACAACAACAACAATTATAATAGCCTATAATTATACAGATACCTACTCAAAGTTGGGGTGGGTGGGATTCACTCAGGGCGCTGTATTACCAAAATCCGCCCCTGCCAATTGGGCTTAGGAAGGAATGATGCTGTCATTCTTCCTAGGTAGCTTGCCCTCACTTCTTCTAAAGGCTGTTTTTCAGTCTTCTCTTCATAGAATCATGGAGTTGGAAGGGGCCTTGCTGGTCATGACTTCATATGCAGTTCTAAATATTATCCAGAATTCTTTTAAACTTTAATGCGACCAATGAGGAGTGAAGGAGATGCAAATATATTATAATTTATTGGCAAAATGTGTGCCCAGCAATCATACAAAGGACCTCAACAATAAAACAAACAAACAAACAAACCAGCAGAGCAGTAAAAACTACAGCAATAGGAAAAATAAATAGATTTAGGCCAAATTTCAAAAGGATTGAGGAAATTAAAAAACAGTTTTCTCCTTATCCAAAAGAGTCAGGAGTGTCAGCACTTTGTGGCATAAAAGTGGGCCTACCAATGAATTCTTCCAGAGGTATGGGGGAACCACAACCAAAAATGCCACCTCCCTGCCATTTCTATTCTAAATGGATCTTCCAGAATGATTTGCCTCCCACCTAGCCCCTCACTTAGTGAAGCTAAGATGACAGAAAAAAATGAAGAGACAAGAGGCAATGCTCAGGAGCATAGTCACTGATAAATAATTACAACAAGGACGTTATAATTATTTAATTAAAATCTCTGCATGGGGAGAGATTATGAGTCATTTATGCTTGTAGTCTCATTTAGATGGTACCAGTCATTAAGCAATTTTGCAGCAGTCAGCAACTCAGGGTCCATGCAGCTCTTCCCTTGTTTTTTCAAACCCCTTCGATCAGCAGAATTGTTGCCCTCACGGTATAATGCTGCTGGGGAACTAAGTGTGGCACTCAGTAATAAAATAATTACAAGGCGGTTTGGGGTTTTTTTAAACCAAATTTGTACTTTTAATTAAAAACCGTCATACAAATAGCAGCAAATGATTATACATCTGGGCTTCTATGCGATGATCTTAAAGGTTGTGGCTTTCTTTTTCTCTTTTTCTTTTTTGCTTACTAGTGAAAAATGTAAATGCTTCCATTGGGAGGCAATGGGGAAACTCATAAAATCAACATGTGGGTCGCAATCACCAAAGAGGTGTGGAAAATGTATAGAGTTCCGGTTTGAGGTTAGGGAGAGTCTTTTCCCAGGATGCTGTTGGTTGGACCATTCTTTGCCAGCCTAGGCTAGCCCAGATTGGCTCTGCATTTGCATTTGGGCTATGCCGACCTTGATACCACCTCGCAGCTCTTCCTCCCAGTTCACCACAGCAATTCCAGTGCCGAGAGGTCAGGTAAGTCCTCCACACACACACACACCATCCCACTGTCCACTATTACTCAAAGGCCAAGTCAGCAGGCAGTTGAAGTTTCTGAACCCTTTTCAAAGGCAGCCCCACATAGAGCACATTACAGTAACCCAAATGAGATTTAACTAAGGCGTGCATCACTGTGGCCAAATCAGACTCCTCAAGGAACTGGAGCTCTTGCTTCAAATATGCAGATGAACTCCTGGCTGTCGACCTAGTGGAGTGTGCAGTTAGTTTAGTTGGCCAGGGCAACTTAAAATGTCATAAGGTAAGCAAATGCAAGCCCTACTTCACCAAGTTAGAGTAGCAGAAGAAACCCTCTTCCCCATTGTAAGTGGGTGAAAGGATATAAACAGAGCATTGGTACACCTTTTGTTAATACACCTTCAGTGCCCTTCTAACATCTAAAAAGTGCCATGTCTTTTCCAGAGGATGGGAACGATTTGGGTAGAAAGTCGGAAGTACACGTTCCTGTTTAGTATGAAAAGGAGACAAGACTTTTGGTATAATGGAAGGGTCTGTTCTTAGCACCACCCTGTCTTCATGGAAGGTGCATAAACGTTTGGTTGTGGATAACACAGCAAATTCAGACACTCAAACTGAAGTTATAGCAACCAGGAACAAAATGGTATCTTCAGAGAGACATCCTCCAGGAGTTCAAATGGAGGTTTCTGCAATGCTGACAGAACTTTGTGCTGGTCCCATGAGCATGCCAAAACTGCAAGCCTGTGTCTCCAGGGGGAGTATTACCCCATCCAGCACAGGCTGAATCCCTATTCCCTGTTCTGCCTTCCAATTGACCTAGAGTACCTCTGCCTTGTCCGGATTAAGTTTCAATTTTCTCACCCTCATCCAATTCATTGCTGATGCATAGCTGTCAAGTTTTCCCTTTTCTCGCGGGGAAGCCTATTCAGCATAAGGGAATTTCCCTTTAAAAAAGGGAGAAATTGACAGCTATGTACTGATGACATTACTGTTGATTAGAACAGAGGCAGCTTCCTTGGATTTAGGTGGAAAGGAGAAATAGAGCTGGGTGTCATCTGTATACTGGTGACACCAACCCCTAAAACCCCAGATGACCTCTCCCAGCAGTTTCATGTAAGTGTTAAATAGCATTGGGGAGGACAGGACAGAATCCTCACAGGCCAAGGGCCAAGGGTCAAGGTGCCAAACAGGAGTCCCACAGCATCACCTTCTGGATTCACCCCTCCAGGAAACAAGAGGACCAATGTAAAACAGTGCCTCCAAGCTCTATCTCAGCAAGGAAGATCAGAAGGAGACCATGGTCAATAGTATCAAAAGTTACTGAGGAATCCAGCTGAGCCAACAGTCGCCCAGTTCCCAGCGTAAGCCATCCAGCAAGCCAACCAAAGCATCTCTGCCCCATAACCAGGACTGAACACAAATTGAAATGGATCTAGATAATCCATCTGCTCCAGAAACCTCTGGAGCTGAGAGGCCACCACATACTCCAATACCTTGCTCCAAAATAGGATATTGGAAACTCTGCTGCCGTCCTAATGAGCATAAAATTCTAAAAACACACACCACATTGCTTCTTTTTTTTAATAGTCTGGAAAGGACCTTAACGTCTCCTCAGTGGAGACAGTGAACTTCTGCTGGTCCAGCCTATCAAGACAAGAACAGGTGGCCGCCCTTCCTCCACTGTGCAGTTCTCACACTCTTTGAGTCCTTACTTGGAAGTAAACAAACCATATTAATCCTCATCAACAAGACACCCATATATCACAGTAGCAGATGCCAGCTTGTTATCTTTTCTCCAGCATGCCTTCTGGTGCTGCCAAGAAGCAGCTCTAGAGACCCCAATGCATCGATGCAGCACGCCTAGTTTCCTGCTTAGCCTTATGTTTTAAATCTTATAATGAATCAAATCCATTTCACCACTGCTAGCCCAAAGCTGCTCTTGAAGTTTAAGAATGCTTTTTCGAAAGAATTGTTTTGTTGGGCTGCTTCAGGATGAATATAAATTCAATATATCATGAAGTAGAGGAGAATGGATGAAGAAGGTTCCTATCATTGAGCTGGTGAGCTGAGTTGTGATTATGTAACTGCAAAGCAGCCCAGCCTACTAGAACCACTACAGAAGAAATGAGAGAGGAAGTTAGGGATTGTATGAGCCAAGGGGGGGGGAGAGGACAATATTTGTATTACAAATCCAATGCCAAACCTGACCTTAAGGACACACCTCATCCAAAAATATTTTAAGGGATAACAACCTGTAAGAACAATTTATCCTAGGACATGAAACCATAAACCATGCTTCCTTATTCCCAAGGCAACATTATTTGCTTGGATTCTTCCCCAGAGAGGTATAATTAAAAGCAGATCATAGAAAAACTACTGCATCATTTTTTTCCCATTTCTAAAGTTTCTCTGTTTGGTGTCGTGAAAAATCAATTGATACGTTTCTTCAACATTCAGCCTTTAGAATCCGCACAGGTATTTGTACACGGCAAAATTCTCAATGTGTACCTTTGGCCTTATGTGTGAGATTTACTTCTGATATAATCCAGGTTGTATATTATGCGAAGGCTTGACATATTTGGAGAAGCTGAACTGGGAAAGGTCGGCACATGAAAGGTGGGTTTTAATAATCAACAGGTGAACTGAATTCCTATCACTTCCTGGCCCAGATCTTCCCACTTGAATAGACCAGGTTTTTTTCTCTATTACATTCGGGAGGGGAAAACCCTAAAGATTCCCAAGTTCTCAAAAAGATAATGCACAGCTATGCCAATTTGTGGGAAATATGCATTTTGTGCAGAATTGCTCGCCTTCCCACCCTTATTGTAGAAGTTGGGTCCTATGGTCACCACAGTTCTATTTGTGTTTGTAGAATCTTAGGATTCTTAGCACGTAATTCCCAAGCCACTGCTTGAAGATGTAATATTTCCCCCCCAAGCTGCTTATTTGTGTCAAAATAACTAACTTGTCTTTCTCCTGGTAGGGCTGCATTGCAAACTACCTTCTTAATTATCAGGCCACAGAAATGAGCAGACCATTCCAGGGTACCTTGAAGGAGCAAATTCAATCAAGGCTTCCAGCCTAACTCCAAGGAGTAACTACTACAATCTGAACTGTCAACTCCATCTTCCTCCTGCATGAAAACACCACACACACACACACACACACACACACACACACACACACACACAAATAAAGTCTTTTAATAAAAGCAATAAAACAACTCAAGGGACCATTGTTATCATGAGCTAATCAGCCCCTTAGGGAATTAGAGGCACTTAGCTGCATCTAGAGCCTCAGCACCTGAGGGGCTGTGATAATTTCATGATAACCAACAAGGCATGACAGACTGGGAGGTTAATTAGATAATATTCAAACTTGGTAATGTTGAGTTTGAAGATTTCTTTTGAAGTTGTGTAGGGAAAGATCAGCTTATAAAACAGCTGTGGGATATCACCACAGAGTAGATAATTAACACTGCCTACAAGCTATGCAAGGTTCAGAGTAACTAAAGGGAGGAAATAATAAAGTTGGAACAGCACGCCCCGAGGCACTTCTTTGACAATGCCTAATTTTGATGAGTGTGCCTCATGGAATCTTTATTCAGTTTGTTTAATTTCATTTAGTAACAAATCAATAATGGACCAAAGAATGGAAATTCTTATACTCCATGGTTTTAAAATAGTTTCTACACGACTAGAAACAGAGTGTTGGTGATTTATGAAACAGGACCACTGTGCTCATAAAGGCTGTGGTGATTGCAGTTACTGTGACAGATCAGAAAGGGGGACACTTCTTCCTGGCAGCCACATAAGCACTTCCCAGAAAAGGATCCTGATAGGTTGCCATCATAGGCTCAACCTAACCTGTAAAACCTCAAGGCTGTCTGATTATTTGGAAGTAAAATAAAAAAATTCCTTCAGTAGCACCTTAAAGATGCTATCCGAATGACAAGGAATCCTTTTAATCTCAGCTCTAGAAAAATTAAACAGCACGGAGTCTGGTGAACTCAAAAACATGCTCACTATTTTGTGACATTTTTGTGGGTCCTTTTAATAAAAAAAGCCATTGCCGGACTGTGGATTTTGGAATATGACAGGCATAGGCAAACTCGGCCCTCCAGATGTTTTGGGACTACAACTCCCATAATCCCTGGCCACTGGTCCTGTTAGCTAGGGATGATGGGAGTTGTAGTCCCAAAACATCTGGAGGGCCGGGTTTGCCTGTGCCTGGAAAATAACATAAGGAAGCTATAATATTCAATATAATTATAGTTGAATGTTAGCTTTAAAAAATGGGCAAAACATTCCATTATTGCACTAATAATACTAGACTATAATTCAATCTGTTTTAAATTACCTTATTTGACATTGTTGTATTTTCCATAACAGAAGTTGTGTCATTTCTTATAAAAATGTGTTGTTTTTTTCTTTATTACCAAGTGAGGGACAGGAAGCACCATTTAGTAAAATCTCCTCCTTTTTTTGGTTTTTAAGTGGGATTCTGTGTGGATGTCTTGGAAACTTTCATTGCAGCATTTCAGATGCTCAGCCTGTTGCTGGTGTTTTAAAGATCGTGCCCACAAGCTTTACCATTCTGAGTAGATTATCCTCAAGGTCCCTTCAAACTCTATCATAGATCACTCTAAGATCCTTCCCCCCCTGGTTTTTCTAGCAACATATTCATGTCCAATTTCATCAGTGGAGAGCTTCCTTGCAATGTCCTTTTCTGGTTCTGGTAACAATATCCCGAAATAATTAAAGTGCTCTTCAGCAGAATGGTCAACTCACCATGACACACAATCTTTGGCACATCTGTGCTACTGACTCACAAATTTCGGGATTGTCAAAAGAGATACCACCAAAAATTAATGAATTGGAGTCATGTGACTCAAACTGGGTCTACTGGACCCATTTTAAAAAGCAATGTGGACTAAAGTTGTTTCTGTGGCCCCTTCAGGCTCCACTGACAGAACATGGAGGTGCCATTTCAAGATTCTGGGGGTAAGGAGAGATTTGGAGTGAGAGAAAGTTCACAGCAAGATTCAAAAGCCTCATCTCTGCTATCTTGGCCTAAGAGTTACACTTGCTTAAGCACATTGAAATCAATGGACTCAAGCGTGCCTAACTCTGTGTTGGATTTTCTCCATTCACAATTCAGCTGCAAAAAAAGTAGTGTGTTTCAAGAATGTTTGTTGTAGTTGTTTTTCTATATCTTCAAATAACTTGGGGGGTGGTTTATTCTGACGAATAACAAATAAAGTTAGAAACAAGGGTTCGTAAAGTCCGAAACAAATCCATTAGGGCAAGTGGAGCACTGCTGCACCAATTTGCCTTCCTTAAAAACAAACAAACCATTAACTTATTAACAGCAACAAAGTGTAAACATAGCAAAAAAAGAGAGAAAGAAATGGTCTGTTTTCTTATTTACAACATGTCAGGAGCTGGTTCTGCCTCTCATACTATTGGTCCCCCTGCTTTCTGATTTGCCAACAGGCACCAGCCACCACTGGGTTTGTGGGGGTATCTCCTTCCTGTTCTCACCCAAGGTCACCCCTGATATACAGCCACGGCAGATCAGATGACTCCCTGAGACTGCAATCCCACTAAGCTATGCGAGTAAGCTCCGCCGAGCTTGATTGGACATCAATTCTGAGTCAACATGTATAGATAGGACGGCATGTTGTAATGTTGTTAGTATCCCAATACAATTAGTACCAATGGGCTTTAAGAACATGCAAAGAGCCATGTTGGATCAGTTCCACAGGTCTAGATTGTCCAGCATTTGGCTCATCATAGAGACCAGTAAGATACTCTTGAGAAGCCCACAGGCAAGACGTGAACACAATACAGTAGCTGTCTTTGCTGTTGTCTCCCAGCAAGTGGCTTGCAGATGAGTGCTGCAGTTGATTCTAGAAGTAGCGTATATTGTAGCAGTAGCAGCTGGTGAGGCACTGTTTCTCTCCTAGCACCTCAACACAACAGGTTGCTGATGCCAGGAGCAGTTTTAGTATAGCGAGTGGTGCCTCTTGGGCTTGCCAATCAGAAGGTCAGTGGTTCAAATCCCTGTGTCAGGGTGAGATCCCATTGCTCTGTCCCAGCTCCTGTCAACCTAGCAGTTTGAAAGCATGCCAGTGGCAAGTAGATAAATAGGGAAGGTAAGCAGCGTTTCTGTGCACCCTGGCTTCTGTCACAGTGTCCCATTGCACCAGAAGTGATTTAGTCATGCTGGCCACTTGACCCAGAAAGCTGTCTGTGGACAAACGCTGGCTCCCTCGGTCTGAAAGGGAGATGAGTGCCGCAACCCCATAGTTGCCTTTGACTGGATTTAACTATCCAGGGGTCCTTTACCTCTCTTTTGTTTTAGTATAGCGCGACCAGTTCAACTGCACTGAGCACCAGCACCGCAGGGGACACCACAACATTGATTTTAAATGGAGCATGAGAGGCGGGAGGGGGCACCAAATTTTAGCACGACAGAGGGTGCTGCTGAAATTTGAGAGCCCCAAACCCACCACTGCTGTTGCTTACCAAGAAGTTGGGGGGGGGGAGCTTGGCCTAGTGTGGGACATGGCGGTGGGGGTGCCAGACTGGGTCCACCACTATGCACCTCACTGGGCCAAGCTCCCTGTTTTTCTCCTTGCTCCTCTGCCTCTCAGAAAGCACCAGTAACATCCTCTGTTGGGAAGCTGGTAGAACAACAGTCTCTCACCTGTGCCACCTCACCAGCTGCTACAGTATAGTAGCCATTGTTAACCTTATCCTCCATTAATTTTATTGCTAGATATAAATTGTGGTCAAAACCAGACAGAGGGAACCAGACAGAGGGCCTTATCGGTAGTGGCACCCACCCTGTGGAACGCCCGCCCAGCAGATGTCAAGGCAATAAGTAACTATTCTACTTTCAGAAGACAACTAAAGGCAGCCATGTTTAGGGAAGTTTTTAATGTTTGATGCTGTACTGTTTTTAATGTTCGGTTGGAAGCCGCCCAGAGTGGCTGGGGACGTGACTGGGGTTTGGTAATCCCCCCAAACTTTCTGTTTGTCATCTATAAGGATTACTTTCTCAGGCTGTGGTTTGTCAATTCTGAGTGCCCTTCTTAATCCTCCTCAAGAAAGATTTTAAAGTTAAGGTAGCCCAAGACAATTTTTTTAAAATAATAATAAATAGGTGTAGAAGAAGATTGGAATGGATTTTTTAAGTGGTGCAATATGCTGTTTCTTTTCCCATTCTTGACTGTCAGCTAAAGCCAGCTTATCAGTTTTCTGCTTCATAATAGTAAATTCATACATATTTTTAATTTATAAAATACCTCAGAAACTGTGAGGCTATCTAAGCTCCTAGTGCAACTTGGAAAATGTTCCTGTATCAAAATATACGGCATGTCAATCAACACAATCTACATGAAATGCTAAACAAAAACTTGTGTCATTTAATTTTACTGGGAAGGAAACCAAGCTGTTTAATGCTGTTACTGCCCTTACTGGATGGATAATCCTGTTTATGCTAAAAAACACTCCATCCTAAATACCTGCCACACACATGGCTGACATAAAACTGATAAGACCTTTCAAGATGTCACTACAAAGAGCAGTAGGAATTTCTGTCACAAAAAAAGAAAAAGAAAACCTGAGGGTTCCAAATACTTTTAAGCAAACTACTGAATAAATAATATAGCGCACTTTGTAAAGAAGTTGGTGAGGGCTGCTTTAAGTATGTCTTGATAAGGTCTTCATCTTACAATGAGCCACTAGATGGCACCTTATATTTGGCAAGCATATCTGTTTAGAAGGTTACATTCTTCAGCTTATTATAGCAGCTGATTGTCTCTGACTGATCCAAATGAATGTCACTTCATACTTTCCTCAGTCAGGTATCCTTGCCTATCATTAACCATTATTTCTAGCAAATTTAATTGCACCGAGAGGTCACGGTAATTGGACTCTGTTACCTCAGGTCACTGTTGTTGCTGGTACTTTCAGGAGTCTCCCCGGTGCGCAAGAGTCTCCCCCTTTCTGGTTCTATAGGTTTCTCCCCACCACCACCTTGCCCATGCATTACTTCTCTATAAATGCAGATGGGTGCTAATACATCTGGGTAGGTGGACCCACCTTTCTGAATTGTGCTCACTTAGGCAGCCAGGTGAAAAAGAAGACAGGTCTCCCGCATCTTTTAATAGCTGTGTAGAAGATGGGATTTCAGCAAGTGTTGCTATTAAAGGTGCAAGTGGCACCTTGTTTGTATCTGGCCAACCTACCTGCTTTGGGGTTCCCAAGAGGTATGCAGTTGGCTAATGGATAGAACAAAACAAATAGGCCTGTGGTCTGAGCTAGGGAAACTCCTCTTAGTACCTCAGTAGGGCTATATGGTGGCGGAACATACAGTTGCTTACAAGGGCTGTTATAGTTCCAACAGATTTCTCTGTGGTTTGTTCAGGCTGGGCCTGTCCTTCATTTTCCTTGTGGTCATTCCACAGTTTAGAGGGCCTGCCCCAGATGCCAATAGACAATAGATAAATAAACTTGTTCCATCCTTTATATGATTCTAAAGCTCCCCCATTAGTTTTATGATTTATTTTTTTTAGCCTGAACTCAGGAAGTCCTAGCAGCAAAGCTGTAGGGCATTAGAATGACTGGGGCATATATGGCTCGGCAGAATCTGTACGGCAAAGTGTGACTATTCTCAAAATGCTATTTTATTGGACTGAAAACATTTTGTGGCTAAATGCATTGTTTCGTATGTACTCCAAAAGGGCAGTCCAAAATAAGGAACAGAATTAAATCAAAGTTCTCTCAAGACTCCCACTCCATCACCACCACACACTGGATCAAAATGAATAAATCCAACCTGCCCTGCAGTTTGATCTGAATGTGAACCCGGATGGACACCATCCATATTGGAAACCAACTTATATGAGACCAGACTACTGGTCAATCTGTCCTAGTATTTTCCTCTTGGATTGACAGCAGTTCTCAGGCAGAGGGTCTTTCCCATCACCTGCTGATACCTGATACTTTTTATTGAGATGCCAGGAATTGAACCTGGGAGCTTCTACATTAAAAGTTCAGTTTCTAGTGCTGAACTATAGTTCCTCTGCACTTGATGGGTAGTAAAATTCTCTTCACCACTTCGGTAAGTAAGTTAGTAAGTGGTTCCATGTATATCATGACTGTGATTGCCAGTCAACTAGGAAAGAACCCTGGCCTGGTTTGGGTTTGCTTTCCTGTTTTGCTGATTGACAGGCAAAGGGCAAAACCAATGTTTTCCCTTCACCAACATATTCTGTATAGCTAAATGTATAGATAGATTCCATGTCCTCACACCCAAATCCCTGCTGTGCTCCTGGCTCTGCCCACATGTCTACAGTGGGCTCTGCCCCTGCCCAGCCCAGAACGGTGCTCCCCCAAACCCCACCTAGCTACTAAAATACTTCATTTTACAAATTGGCAACCCTAGTGATGATACCCTTTGTGTTTAACTGGAGCAAGCCTCCTGCTGCCACCTCCATGATTGCTCCCACATTCCTCACAGGAACATTTCAAAACTTATACTTGTGTATTTCAGTTTCTTTGCATATTTTCAAAACATGGCAATAACAAACAAGAAAGATTTAATTAACCTCTCTCTCTCTCAATGAGTCAATTTTTTTAGCCTGTTCATTCCTTTGAAACCATGTAGCTTGGTTTCTCTTGCCCAACTTAGTGGAAGCAGGCAGAGGGCAGAGAGTGCAATTTCCTTCCCGCTGAAGTCAACTGCAGAGCAGCCATTGACTTTAATGAAATCAGATTGCATCCAGACTGTTTGCCTGCTAGAAGTCAATCAACAGGTGCTGTTGGCATTAAACCAAGTCCCTCCACATACTGCTCATGAACTTGATAACGTATCTTGTATATTAAACTTGTTTATTGTTTAATGCTCCTTTCTAGCTGCCTTTTAGCTAGTTTTGGGCTTTTGTGTGTAGCAAAACCACTGATCGCAAAACAAATGATTGATTGCATGCACTCAGATGCAGAAGTTGGTAGCAGAGGGCTCCTTTCACAAGTGACACTGTGAGTACTTTTTTTAACTGTTACAGTGTGTTTTCTGAAACTGAATAAGATTAATGTGATACTTTATGTATGAAAGGACCATTAATTGAAACATCATTTC
Organism: Zootoca vivipara; assembly: GCF_963506605.1. Classification (NCBI taxonomy): domain Eukaryota; kingdom Metazoa; phylum Chordata; class Lepidosauria; order Squamata; family Lacertidae; genus Zootoca; species Zootoca vivipara. The sequence continues at coordinate 20,233,235 of NC_083285.1, read as the reverse complement.
CTATGGGGGCATTAAAACATCCTTAATTAAAGTAGTCCATTAAACAGCCTTAGCTACAAGGACATCTTTTGTCTTCCCTGACACACCCACATTGCCATTAACAGTTTCCCACCCTTTCCCAAAGGGGTTCAAGAGATCACCAAAAGTTGGTATTTTCCATACTTGAGAGAATATTGACACAAGGTGTAACACTTCATCCCTCATTTTGGTTTACCTTTTTCTTCGCCTTGCTGATTCTTCAAGCTCCCCCTATCCCCCACAAACAATGGACCCCACTGTCAAAGCTGGCAGTTCAACCCGTTTCATGGGCACCTCTGCGCACACAGCCGCCTGTCGACCTGCCTACATGTGTATCTCTTGTCTACCTTGTATTTGCACTGCCTGTTGCTTGTTAACACAAGGCAACAGACTGGATGGCCAGACCAAAGGCCCATCTAGTCGAGCATCCTGCTTCTCACAATGCCTCTGAGAAGTCCACAAGCAGGACATGAGACCAGTAGCCTTCTCCTGCTATTGTTCCTACTTTTGGGTACATTGGATCAATTTATTATTATTTATAAACGATAAATGGGAAAGAGGTAAATGGTAGCTCAAGGATTAGGTGGAGGCTTGCTTCTTTCTACATTTGCTGTCTCATTATACATGAAAGCATTTGATGAAATTAAGGCATTTGGAACAGCAATAATAAAGCAATTAATTTCTGCAACTCTTTGAGGTTGGATATTACTGAAGCAAATAGTTCTTGGCATGATTCAGACCAGGACTGCTGACTTAAGGAATAATGGAGGGTTAGGGAGGATACCAATTACAGGGACTATCAATATTCATGCTTGAGGGTGAAAGCTAGTAATGGGTAAAGGGCAGGAAGAAAGGGCTTTCCATGGGTCTAATATTGCAGAACTGTCTAGCCATTGAGTGGAACTGCTTCTTCTTCTGAAGCATTTAATTTAGCCCATTGTCAAAATACCCACTAGCTAGATAATTGGCTGTTTTCAGTGTGACAGTAACTATATTCCTATAGCAAAACTTCATTGCAAAGTGAGACCTGCAATTGAGATATGATTAGCTTGTTTGTACAGATTTTTGGAAATCCATTTTTATAGGTGACTTAGCTCTCTACCTCCTCTCCAATGTCATCTCCAGTCTGAACCATATTAAGAATGGATTTGACTCCTATCAACCTATGGAAACAACACATTTCAGACCTTTTTTTTCTTAACATGGTTTCTCAGTCTCTGGATTTATTCTAGATGAGTGCATTGTTTGCATTACTTAATCCTTTAAATTTTCAAATACACATACACACACACATATTGAACAGCAATTGGGGCACAATCTCACCAGACCCATCACTTATGAAGAGGTAATTAAGCAAGCACCTTGGATTAGTGGGGCATGTTTCTGACAAAAAGGCCACAAGGAAAAGGAAAATGCAATGTGTATTTTATTCCTTAGCTTCTTCCACAGCCTCTTGCCTTTCTTCTGCCTTGTCTTTTATTTCAATTTTCATTTCCCGCCTTTTCCCATAAGCTATAAGAAAGGTGAAATCAGTGGAGTCAAATTTTAGAAAATCAATCTCAAGGGATAAACTTTCAAAGAGAGAGAGAGAGAGAGAGAGAGAGAGAGAGAGAGAGAGAATATGCTGGTGCTATTGCAATACAATGGATTTTTGAGAAAAGATTTTTGAGAAATCTTTTTTAGGGAAAGACTTGTTAGTAGGAATTGGCCAAAAATTAATGTATGGTTAAGGAATCTTTCCATAAAACTTCATGTTGGCAACTGGTTCCAACAAGTCTTCTGCATGGATCACTCAAGAAGCACACATCTGTGCACCCACCATTTTGAGCAAATACAATCATACAGTCCATTGTGTGACACTGTCCAAGCAGCAAAAATTTCAGAGTTATTCAGGTTTTGGTTGCTGTTGGGCGAGAGTACACTGTTGATTCACGATGTCATTGAAAGAGTTTATTTAAAAATAAACAAGTCGCATGTGTAGGCAGCTGATCTACTACCCTTCCCATAGAAAGACCCGTGCACAGTCAAGATGCTTCCAGCATTCAGCTAACTCTCAGCTCTCTGTCCAATTCTGTTCCAACTGGCAATGGGCTTTCTTTCACACACACCTTTCTTAGCAGTCTGTAACCTTTTTCAAAGCCACTGATTTCTGAACACGCCAAACACCTCCTGTCCCTGCTGTGGCAAAGTTACCAAAACAGTTAATCCCCCCCCCAAAAAAGAAACCCCAACCCCACAGTTTCCTTCATAAATCATGCTTTGTGGTTTTGTCATGCACCCTGGGATCAAATGGCTTTATAGTCAAAACAAGAGAAATCATTGGGTATGAGGACATAATTGCCTATGAAGGAGCCATGAACACCGAGGAATTATTCTGGGCCACAGGGGCGTACCCAGGATCAAAACTAGGGGGGGGGGCAAGCCATAGTAAAGACGTCTGGAAGGGAGGAGGGGGACAGGAATGGGGATTAGCACTCCTGCCGCCTCCCAAAGTGCTCTGCGATCCTTGGGGGGCCTTAGGGGAGCCTCCGCCGCCGCCTTACTCACGGCTCCTCCTTGGATCTCTCTTGTCGGGGCAGGGCGGGCACGATGCATGCAAAGACGGCGCTGGCTGGAGGGGGTGGCTCCAGCTTGCCTTCCCTTTGTATGCCGTTTCCTTCCCGACCGTGGCCGCGAGTGGCACTTGGCGCAGAAGGTGCGCCGTGGGAGTGGAGCGGGGTCCTCCTTTCTTCGGGCTTTCCGGAGCAGAGATGAAGGGGGGCGGGGGTTGTTAGAGACCCTCTCCCTCCCTCCTTGCTGGCATCTCTGAAGAGGCTTGGTGGGGAAAGTTGGAGCGAGGCGTAGCATTTAAATTTTTTTTTTTTGCTTCTGGGGGGCAGTTGCCCCCCTGCCCCTTTCTGGGTACGCCCATGCTGGGCCATTAACAAGCAATCTCCCCAACAAATGATAGGTGGTCCAGTCATAAATAACATGAAGCTAGCACACAATATTTCCCTCTCCCAATGACAAGGACTACAGGTGGGTCCTTTGCAAGTTATTCTGGACAATAGCACTCTAGGAACATAGGGCAGCATCTTATATCAAGTTTGATAACCCAGGGTTGTCCACTGCTGCTCACCATTCTCCAGAATCTCAGGTGGAGTTCTTTTAACAGGCTGTCCTTTTAACTGGCAACACCATGCATTGGCTTTACCCTTGGGAGAGGGTGTTCTTCTGAAAAAGCCTTAAAAAAGAAGGAGAGCAAAGCTATTGAATGGGCTTGTTTTCATAAAAGAGGAGCAAATGAAGTGGATTTGTTCACTAGTCGGTGCCCTTGCCTCAGAGTTCACCTCAAGTTGTTGTCAGAGGTTCTCGGATGTCACACATTACTTATTTATGCCTTCACCCCTCCTCAAAAAAAAGAGACCTCTCTGAGAATAATTGGTTCTTAATTGATACTGGCTCTATACAACGCTTTACGACAGCTAGCAACAAGACACCGCTAAATGGGAGGATCATTAATACGGGTATATGTTGTGGATCTTTGGGGACAGGGCTGGAAATAAGCAAAGTCATTAGTAGTTTATTTGCAACAGTGTATTTATGAAAAGCTCTGTGGAAAGTGTGTCAACAGCCAGTGTGTAACAGAGCAATTAACACCGTACTTTTGTACAGTTGGGCTGTTAGCATGGGAGTAAACAGAAGCAGATGTGAAGTGCTTGTGATGTTAGTATTCGCAGCCTCGCCTGACATATGCAAATAAAGCAGAGTGCTTACAAAGCTCACTACCCCTATTGTACCATGACCTTCCTTGCCAAGTCCAGAACAGGAGTGTTACATTTGCACCAGTCGCTTGTTAATTATTAACTATCAGATATAGCATTGATGTTCTTAAACCATCGGAGAGTGCAGGGGAAAGATCTTGGGGATGGGCGGGTTGGTACATTTAACAGGGTTTGTTTGGAGTGCTGCTGCTTCACATATATGTAGCATAAATTGAAAGCCGCATTGTTTACACAGGAAGTTATACAGTCCTTTGGATCCTGGCTTCGTTGAATTTGGGCAATTGCTGCTGCTTGAATGTACATTGTGTATGAGATTCACAACCAAAGCCCAGAATATGTGTCAGTGATGAATGTCACAAAAAGAATGTGAAACAATCTGAATACAGTCATACCTTGGAAGTCAAACAGCTTAGTTCCTGAACGTTTTGGCAGATTCCGTTTGACTTCCAAGGTACGACTGTATTCCTTTGACCAGCCTCACTGAAGAAAACAGAGGTGGCATTCCAGCTGGATATTAGACCCTATAAGAGATTCCATCGCGTTCAGGGTCTCTGAGAGAAGAACTGCACGAACAAACCCAACCCAAGTTCTGTTGTTTGAAACCAAAATGGACATGTCACATAGCTGAGGCCTATTATTTGAGACAATAGGTTGTATGTCTAAATGTGCCCACATCTCTTACATAACAAGACTCTGTTGTTGTGAGGGCTGGGGTTGAAAAGGAGTTCCTGGTCTTGCAAGGAGGTGTAGCTCAGCTGCTTGGCAGAACCAAAATCCAGTGAATAGAAATGTGACAGGGGGCTTTAGATGCATTTATCCTACTGGGAATGGGAATTTTTGTCAGGAGAGTGGATGAAGAGTGCTAAATAGGGGTAGTGAAGATGTGGTCAGTTGAAGCCCCTCTGAGTAGGCAAGCTTTCAACTCCAGCCTGGATTCAACTATTATTATTATCTTATACCCCATCCACCTGGCCAGGCCTCCCCAGCCACTCTGGGCAGCTTCCAACAGAATATCCCCAACAAACATCAAACATTAACTAAGTCGTTTCACTAGTGGAAGCCAGAGCAACAAGTCCCACTAATGCAGTGGGACTTTCCCCCCTCCCCTCCCCTCATGCAGTCCTACACTCTCCCCAAATTTACTCAGCAGGGTTGGGGAAAACCCTAGAACAGCATGCTTGCACAGAAATGCTTGCACTTGTGGAATGACCTCCTTAGTGCAACATTGAGTTCCAGCTTCTATGTGGAAGTGTTAATACTTCAATTAAAAAGTGAAAAGGGAACCCAAACGGGAGCATTTAAGTTGGACTACAGCCTATAACGAATATGGTGTACTTAATAACCTTAAGCCAGGCCTACATTGACTTGAGCTAAGATACCAGCTACTGTCTCATTTCCGGTTGTAGCTTAAACACTAGTTTTGAAAACCGTATTGGTCACAGAACTGGTAAACAGGGATCAGAGCTCCCACCCAATCCCCTCTTTTATACAATATACCAACCTTCCTCAACCTGATGTCCTCCAGATGTTTTGGACTGAAACTCCCATCGTCCCCAACCATTGTTCACACTGACTGGGGATGATGGAACTTGTACGGTAGTTCAAAACATCTGGAAGGCACCAGGCTGAGGAAGTCATACAGCACCCTTTATTCCAGCACCCTATATCCCAGCCTGACAAAAAAATCTTTACAAGCAAATGTGCCCAGTGAAGCTGGTGACGATTGTGACCTCTAGTCCAATAAGACTTCTCCGTTATTAAGGGAAGAGTTCTTTTTGTATGGTGGCACACACTGCAACCCCCAATGGGCAAAATTATTTCCAGACTCTTTTGAAGCTTTCACTAACAATGTGCATTTACATACAGTTTAAAGACTGATGTTTTCCCTGGGAAGGGAAATTACGTTTTAGGACCTTTTCACCATAATTATTGACTCAGATATTTCTGACAGGGAAACAGAGATGGAGTTCAAAGGAGACTCAGAAAAATAGGTGAGAATTGTTTCAGTATGCATTCAGGAACAAAGGATGGCCTCGTTTGCAAGGCACAACCATTGACTCTATGCAGAGCTTCAGTCAAGAATGTTTAATACACAGTACATGCAGGTTTGCTATTACATATGAATGTTGTGTTTGTTTGTTTGTTTGTTTGTGTGTTTATTAATACAAAGTATAACATATGATCTCAGAAGATACTGTTATGGGTCTGTGTAAGTTTTTAGGTTGACAGACAGATATGTAAAATAGATGAATTCAAAATTAAGCGTAATCTTCAAATGCTCCATTAATGAAATCATACCATGGAGAGATTTGGTCTCTAGACTCCTTTTACTCTGCAACAATAATTTTAATGAGGGAAATATCTAGAAATACCATGGCTATATGTGTAGCCCTACTCTGAAATTAATTTGGTGTAAAAAGACCGTGAGTATTCTGGTGAAAAAAAATCGCATCATAAACATTCGGTTCAGAGATTCCAAGAAAAACAAATATTCAATAACAAACTGAGCCTGTGAGCTAGATTATCTCTTAGAAGGGGAGGCAAACACCTGCTCAGAAAGATAAAAACAGAATGTCAACTAACAAACGTGGAGATATCAAATCAGCTCCAAATGCAGCTATCAGGAGCTTTTCCTGGTAACTGAAAAACACACAGAGACCACATAATTGTCAACAGACACATATTTTTGTTAATTGCTCATCCAAGCCTAGCTCAAAACAGCCCTCCTGAATTTCAGACCCACTTACTATTTATTTATTTTTGTCTCCCTTAGAACATAGCGCATTCAAACATTCAATTTTCTAATTAATTTCTGCTGAATGTAAGCCTCGGGTGAGCCACCCCAAATACTAAGCCTAATTTGCACCAGATATAGATATAGATCCTAGGGCCCCAATCAATAGGGGGTGGGTAATGGGTGGGTAATGGGTGCCCCCTTTTAAAAAAAATAGAACTGCAACATTTACATTTAGTCAACAGGTCTGCTACTTTAATCATTTAAATACATTCTAAAATGTGTGGGGTTTATTTTTTTTAAAAAAATTGTCCTCAATGTATCAGGCAGCTTAAAGAACCCCATAAATGAATAGAAAAACATGCAAAAACTGTAAGTATCAGGCAGCAGTGGTGGAGCATCGGGGGGGGGGGCAGAGAGCAGGCTGGGGTGGGGCTAGCGCACATCCCAGGGGTGTGGTGTGACTGCAGAAATGGATGAAAAGCGCCCTCCCCAATCCAAACAATGACTATCATCAGTGCAGGTAAGAAAAACAAATAATTTTATGGATCAATGGTCTCGTTAAATAGTAAAATTCATGTTAAATTGATGTTTTAGGGGTTGTTTTAAAAAGTCTGGAACGGATTAATCCGTTCTGCATTACTTTCTTTGGGAAAGTGTGCCTTGGTTTTGGAACACTTTGGTTTTGAAACGGACTTCCGGGACAGATTAAGTTTGAGAACCAAGGTACCACTGTATTCCAAACAAGTTTATGTGTAACCCAGAGTTGGGGAGCCTGTAGTCCTATAGACGTTGTTGGACTTCAATTCTTATTAGCCATAATGGCCAGGGTTCAGCCAAATGTGGAGGGTGCAGTTCGCCCATCCCTGATGCAATATAAGTTCCTTTATGTGTACTGAGCAATAAGTCTCTTATCCCCTTCCAAAGAGAGTCATAGCTGTTACAATACTGTAGTGCTTTGAAAGTCTAACAAATTTACAATGACATACACTTTCGCAAACTATAGTTCATCTACTTGGGGTAAGCAGATTACTGAAGCACAAATACAACTTGGCTTGGGAGACATTAGAACTAATTGGCTGCAATTAGATCCACTGTGCCATTTGCTTACTAACAGCTTTGTTAGAAAGCAGGCTCATCTTGTTACATCGTTGGAACAATTGGTTTTGGACTCAGGGGTAAAATACGTGATACACTGTTAAATGTATCAACAGGAACAATGACAGGCTAAAAAAAAAAACTTGGGGGAAAGAAATAATTACACGCTGCTGAAATGCTATTTGGACTTCAGAAACTGCTGAGATCACTGCTCAGGTTTTATTAGAGGAAACACAATAAAATTATGGCTTTTTATCAAACTGCAGCCTAGATTTCACACATAGTGGAAACAATAACACCTGACACCTAGAGAGAATGTGGTAGTAGATGGAGTCTGCTGTTTTTTGGTGGCTATATTTAAAGAAATGTCAAGAAGTCTAAAATAAATTACTGGTTTTAAATTTCAGTTATTGTTGTTATTTATTTATTTTTGTTATTGTTGATGTAAATTAAATTTGTATACTGCCTTTCACCCATAGATCTCACGGCAGTTCACAACATAGGACAAGATACAGAGAAACAATGTAAAAAATGGTTTATCTTCATGTTGACAGCAGCCAACAATCTAGGTCAGTAGTGGGGAAATGACAAAGGTTTGGAATGTGGTTTGATGGTATAAAACGTTATTGCTGAAAAAGGCAAGACCTGTAAAATGTCAGGAGCTGGAGACAAGCGTAGATTCGTATTTTTCTTTTGTAAGTTTTTGAAACCAAATAATTAAATTAAACTAGAGGTCATGCCATCTGGTGCATTATGTAATAAAATGGGTCTGTGGTCCATGAAAGTTTATGCCATCATAAAGTCTTCAAGGTGTGAGTCTTCAAGGTGCTACATGACTCTTTGCTGAGTTCAGTAAGATTTACTCCAAGGTAAATATGCATAGGATTACAGTCTGAATGAGACTGAGCAACTGAGGGAGAGCTTTCTCCAAAATATCCAGTAGTTTATATCATAGCTGCCAAGTTATCCCTTTTTTAAGGGATTTTCCCTTATGCTGAATAGGCTTCCTCGCGAGAAAAGGGAAAACTTGGCAGCTATGTTTATATAAAACATCAAGATCTAAATTTCCCTACTGGCATTTCCAGTTAAAAGGTGGGAGAGATGAGCTAGGTATTTGGTGAGAACATAATCAAGTAAATGTTCTGAATAAGAGAGAAAGTGTATAGTCCTCCTCATTCTGCCCATACCACATGTCTTGATAGGTAAGCTGTGTTTTCTTACCAGGCCTTATGGTTTCAAGGTTTTGTAATTGGGTAGTTGATTGGTTGGGATTCCATGCTTCTAAGTGCCAGGTTGAGGGGATAGTGATATCAGGAGTTGTCCAAAGAGTGGTATTTTGGTTGCAATACTTTCTTCATTAGGAACATCATAACACCAGTACAGGGGACAGACCTAATACTGAATAGTACATGAATAGGAGCCAATGTAGGTTGACCATTCCTCCATTTGTCACACATGACATCCATTCCTCCACCCCAAATTTTGCAGTTGCTATGGCAAGACTGTGCCAGCAAAATGCCTACATCAATCTGGTCCTATGACTAACCCTGGCTGGCTGGCTGGCTGGCTGTTTGTTTGTTTGTTTGTTTGTTTATAATAGTTTACAGACCACTAGCACACTAGCACTGATTTTGAACTGTTTTATTATATTATATGTAAATTGCCTTGAAATTGTGGTTTAGAAGGAGATTGATAAATTAATTTTGTTAAAGCAAGAGGTTTCAATTCCGTGTGTGACATTAAAAACAGAGCAAAGTATAAAAAGCAAAAGTAAAATCCACAAATCTGAAATACCTACAAAACCAAATAAAAAGCAGCATTGCTACTTTCCAAAGGCTTGTCTGAGTGCAAATGTCTTTAAATTTTACTACATGCCATATAAGAGAAGGGAATGTGGTCCATCGAGTGGGTGCCATCAAAGTAGACGCCCTCTTCCAAGACAAATTAATCTTGAGGGCTTGTGGCACCACCAGGAGGTCATTGTGAGATGGCCTCAGTGACGAAACAAAGCAGCTTGGGAGAAGGTGGCTTCTCAAATAACCAGGTGCTAAATAGTTTAGGACTTTGTGCACTATCAAGAAAACTTTGAACTTGACACAACAACAATTGGCAGTCGGTGCAGATCCTTCAACAGGGTACTGCATGCTAATAGAAGGCTGCCTCATTCTACACTTGCTTCCTGCACCAGTTACAGCTTCCAAGCCAACTCCAAGGGCAGCCCCCTGAGAGCCCATGGCAGTAATCCAACATTTGAGCCCTGTGCTGCTGTTGCAAATGGACTGGAGACTGATTCACATACAGGATTATGAAGCAGACATTTTAAAATAGATATCTAATTGTATTTATTTAGACATCAGCCAAGTCTTCTGGGTGATTTACAAAACTTTTTAAAAATGGGGGGGGGGAATGCATTGAAAAATAAAACTCATGTAGGGGAGGGAATGGCATGTTATGTTTAATCCTTTTGTTCCTACTTCCTGGCTTTGTTCAAATCTCTCTGATTTGGAGGAAGAGAGCCAAAGAATGTGTAGAGTAGACAGGATCCTTACCTTCTCTTAGCATTCATCATTCCACATCACAAATCCTTGGAACTCATGCTATATTGCTCATATCCCCTACCTCTCTCTGCCCTGCCCCCTTATTCATCACCTATATCAGGCAGGCACATTCAACTTCCAAGAGACTGCGATCTACTCCCACTATAAAAAAACTGGCAGTGATCTACCCATTGGAGTTGTTGAACTTTTGGGGGGGAAGGTTGAGCCAAAATTGTTGAGCTTTTTGGGGGGACAATCAACCAGGAACCCAAGATCGACCAGGATCGACCAGGCACCCCATGATCGACCGGTAGATTGCGATCGACCTGTTGGACAGGCCTGACCTATATTATCCCTACCATGGGAAGTAGTTACTGCAGGACCCGTGACTTTCCATTTCTTTGCAGAAATCTCCTGGGATGAGACCCTCATCAGATTCCTGTTCAACAGCCCTGGAGGCCTAGTTCCCACCCCTTGTCCTTACCAGCTTGGCTTCCTAGTCCAGAGAGACCTACCATGCCACATAACATGGCTCCTCTTAGGAGCTCCTCTTCCACTGCCTTCCACCCTGTTTTCTTCAAACTGAGCCTATCTCTGTACTCTTTCAGCTATCTGCTTCAAATATAAATGAAAAGGTCATTTGCTAGCCCAAACCAAGATAGGTCAAGGGCATTTGCTATAGGTCGTCTGCTTCAAATGCAATGTTCCAGAAGCAATCTAGCACTAGGCATAAATAGCAACAACAGGGAGTCTCGGATTTCAGATTCACAATAGAGTTTATAGGGGAGAGCGGTTGGGACGAGGCTACATTTAAATCTCAGCCAGCAACAGAGTGGCATTGGAGACAGGAAGATGCCCTAGTTCCTTTTGGAGGAAGAAAGTACAGTAGTATGGTTGCATTAGGGGAGAGTAGAGCTGTGACAGATTGTCTCTTAGAAGGAAAAGGAAATTTTATTTCTTTTTAAATATAATAATATTTTATTGTTTTTTCCATGTAGAAAACAACACTTGTTACTCAACAATTATATTCCAGTTTGACAAAACTGGTGACTCCCCACTCTCCCAACATCGATCAGGATTGGAGCTCAAACCTGAGCCCAGGACCAAGATATAAACAACCACATAAAATAGCACACTTTTTAAACCCCGAAATCATAATAATAGGAACAATTCAGCAATGAAAAATGTGCATCTCCAATTCTCCATCCTCACTAAACCATTTTAATTTTTTAATTTTTTTTTTGCAGAGAGATTCTTTTATATTTCTTACAAGCTTACCTACATCGGCTAATGGAATAGTCCCCTGAGTATGTAGAAACCACCACGTAACTGATACGTGGAGCCATTTTGCTTCCAAACGGATAGGCTGTTGGTAGCCAACATTGTGCCCTCAAAATACCTCTGGACCACAACCCCCATCATGGGTGTGGGTGTGTGTCTTTATGTATATATGTACACAACTACATGCACATATGGCTGAAAAGTATGTATTTATGGAAAAGCAATCCAGCAATCACATTCTCTCCCCGCCCCAACAACATGGTTCCTGTTTAATATTTATAGATTCCATCCAACTGACAACAAGACTCTGAGCCATCTTTGCATTTTATATCGCGAATGACGATACACAAAGTGAGGATTGCAAGGATAAAGATTCAACATCCCACATCAAAGTTCAGTTAGCCTTAAATCTTCTTGAGGCTGATGCTATAGAAAAGAACACAGTAAATATAAGCCATTTTTTGCTTGCTTGGTTATGCAACTGCAGCAAATAATCTGACAACACAAACACCAAGCCTTTTAAAGGTTTCAAGTGCCCTGATTACAACCGCATTAAATCTGTGTCCTTTTGCATAGAAACTCTGGGCTTGACAGAGAGTAAAATGACTCTAAACCTCATCTGCTTTTCTCCCTCAGTTGGTATTTTATAGTCCCTGCTGTGTGGCATCCGCTACTAAGCTGACATGCCCGAACAGTGGCTGAACAAAGCAGAACCCATTGAAACTGCATTTATTTTCTAAATCTGCATAAAATGACTATTGCGGGGAGGCACTGTTCAAAACTGCCGACTTCAAAGTTGTTGTTGTTTTCATTTTTCTTTTCTTTTAACCCAATAATCAGCTTGAGACGCAGCATATGGTATAATCTCTAAATGCAGGAAATTTAGTTTACATTTTGTAATGTAAAAATGGCTAAGGGCTCAATATAAGGAAGCTGAAGCGGGGAGGGGGTGTGTTACAAAAATAATATCCCTATTGAGACAAGATAACAAATATAAGTAGTTTTTCCAAGGGAAATTAGGGTTCCTTGGGGAAAAAATCACCCCCATCTGCTGTTTTTGAAAACAGTGTTTTGTGGCACCCTCTCCTACTTAGTCATGCTAAAACAGTGCAAGAACAAAGACCAGCCCTGGTACATGCATACATTTTCCTCCAAAATTTACATAAAATTAGAATTTCCAGAACACATAATGCACCAGCCGTACGGCATTATTCCTTGAACTTACAGGGGCTCTCAGTTTGCACAGTAAATACAAACTCTTCCCCTACAGTAAATGCTGCAATTCTAAAAGCATCTTTCATTTTTGTTTGTTTGTTTGTTTACAGTGTGTTTGTTCTCTCAAACTCCGGCAGTCAATTACATTCAGGATGCATTGCTTCGAAACCAAGGATTAATTTCTTCGTGAAGGTTTTTCTCCCCTGAAAAAGCCAAGCCTTAGCTTAAAAGAAGACGTCCGATTTTCTGACACATGTAACTGAGCTGTCCGGCTGACCGAGAAGCCTCTCCTCCATCCTGCCTCACATCTAGATCGATAGCAGGGGCTTAATCGCATTGCCTTGCTCCCTCTTCATTTCCTCTGGTTTAGGGGCATTTCAGACATGAATAACATAATGCTATTGTGAATGTTATTTTAGTGTCAGAATTGGAGAGTGTTTCAGAATGAAACTTACCATGTGTGTGTGTGTGTGTTAGTGGTGGGAATCTGGCCTAATGAGTGCTCCTGGCAAGTCATATTTCATTGTTCTTCTTTTTCTTTTTTTAAAAGAGAGACAGGCAGGAAATCACGATCAGCCGTCGAAAACAGCACATTTCATAATCTAAAAATAAATTAAGCTCCAAACTGGGTGGCATAAGCAAACTGGCTCGCCTGCATCATTGTTTAAAGTGATATGAATGAGCAGGCCAGGGCAGGGAAAGCTCAGCTGATGTAGTAACAGACGCTTGAGGTGCTATTTGGTGGGGCCATATTCTTTGAGCGACTTCAGACATGACACCCAAGGCCTTTTGCGCTCTCTGAATTCAAGTACCCCTTTGACGGGCTGCTGCTGCAGCTCCCAAGGTGGGTACAGAATTCTCACATAGCACCGGGCTCCAACTTGCAAGATTTTATTTAATGACATCCTTGCCTGGGGCAAATGAGCAAATGAGAAAACAAACAAACAAACAAACAGAGCTAGCTGCCAACATAAACCCAAAATGAACAAAAAGGCTGACAGGAAAAAGTATGCAAAAATAACACATAATTTAATTAATATACATGGGGGGTTGTTTATTTATTTAATAACATTGATCTCATATAGATATAGATATGCATGTACCATGCTTAGATTTTTAGGTTGACCTTGTATTATTTAGTTTATCAAATTGCATGATATTTTTTGCATATTTTCCCCAGTGAGAGCCTGTCTTGGGAGGACTTTGGCAGCACCTCTAATCCCGTGGAAGCTGCAGATGCCCAGAGCCTTGGCAGCTCCTTCCTTTCAGAACAATATTGCTTGGCAGACAGCCCCGAATGAGACCCCATTTTGAAAGTAGCGCTATCGATGGGAACAGAAACATTGCCCCTAAAATCCACTTCGCTGTGAAAATATTCACTCTTGTTTATTCCTTTAAGACGAAATGGGCGATCCCTTCACATCAAAAATCCCTCATTCTTCAACAGCATTTTCAGGGTCTGACAAAGTATTTAATTCTTAGACTGCATACGCATTTGCCATTCACTCAGGTTCCTGTGCAATTCCCACCTCTGTTTTTTTTAATCTGTTGACACAGGACATTACCCACGACCTCAGGCATCTCAAAGTTTCCTCTGAAATACTGCATTTCGATCCCATTTTCCCCAAGCCAGCTTCACTCTGACTTGAGAACTAATAATGAAGCAGATGTTGCAGATAATTATTATGCTATTTTTGTGATATACAAATGACACGAGAAAACTTGGTACGCTTGTTTGTATAACACTATTCTTGTTTATAAAACCCAATTTAAAAAAAGAAAAGAACTGTAGGCTTACTCAATGCACAAGTGAATTCTAGGTGTGTACAATTGAAACAAAGCAGATTTCTGGGTACAGAGATGGAGTGGGGAAACCAGCCAGGTAATGCAGGGTAATGTACACACACACACACACACACACACACACACACACACACACACCATTTCCACTCACTGGTGCCGACATATAGCAGGAGACTTTGATACACATTGAAGTGTGCTGTTGTGTACAGCGGAATACCATAGCTGCCATGTTCCGGCCTGAGAAATAAGGGACTGAACCGGAAGTAGCAGCCCGGAAGTAGCGCTGCTGCCATTTTGGAACTGGGCGGAGCATGCTCAGAAGCTACTTTTGATGCTGCTCTGCCCTGTTCCAAAATGGCCGCCGCACCAGAAGTCGCGCTGCAGCCATTTTGGAACTGGGCAAAGCAGCATCAAAAGTCGCTTCTGAGCATGCTCCGCCCAGTTCCAAAATGGCCGCTGCGCCAGAATAAACCGGGGGGGGGGATCCGTTTTTTCGGCTGGGAACAACTGGAAAAACGGGGGTTTCCCAGGGAATATGGGAGACTTGGCAGCTATGGAATACAAATTCAATTAGAAATACCCAGAGGAAAAATAAGCTTTCTGGTTTTTAAGCCGGTAATATGTACCTTATCTCGGATTGATCTACAACTGATTAGGCTAATGAGACCAGTTTGGGAAGTATTGTATTGTTCTCAGTTGAAACAGGCCTCCTTTTGTCATTGGTGACATCAACATATATCCTGTTCTGGTTGCCTATGTAGCATCCTGACACCATCATGTCCAGTAGAGGATACCAGACTAGAAGGCATTTTATGAAACAGAAAGCAAAAATAATGGTAAAGCCTTCGTCAGGAGAGAAACAATGACTGTAAATAGATTCCAGAAAACATGGGATTAATGGGTTTCCTCAACTGCTATTTTTGGTGCAAAAAGGAAACCAAAGGCACATTCATCTGAGTTCTGTTCACTGCCAGTATATCCTCCATCTGCTTCAGTTTGGGTGCTGCTTGTTCAAATTACTGCTTCTACTTTGTTTGCGTCTACAGCAGTGATGGCCCAACTTGGCCCTCCAGCTGTTTTGGGAATACAATTCCCATCATCCCTGACCACTGGTCCTGTTAGCCAGGGATGATGGGAGTTGTAGTCCCAAAACAGCTGGAGGGCCAAGTTTGGCCATCCCTGGTCTACATGGATTAGCCAAACAGGTGACCCCCAGCCAATCAAGAATTAGGTAGTGCCTGGAATGACTTCATGAGGCTACATAACCAATGCTATTTGGCCCTGTGGTGACATCACTGAGTCAAATGAAGTTAATTTAAAGTGAGGGTGATGCTTCCTGAATTATACACATGAGTGATTCTGGTCAAGCAAGGATCTTATAATAAATAGGACAGTACTGTGATGCTATGCAGCCAATCAGTTTTGGCCGTGTGGTGATGTCCTTGAGTCAAATGAAGTCAATTCAGAGCAAGGGCACTATTTTCTGAATAGACAAACTTGTGACAAAATCATTCAAAAATCACTATACAGGAATAGCAGTTTTTGAAAAGGTGCATTAGGAATAAACGGACTGTGCAACAAGAGGAACTGTAAATGATTATTGCGTTCATGTGGAAACTTTTATAACTCATTAAGTCAGAGCTTTCCTTATGACTTGGTTAATGATATTTGATGAAAAGTGCTGTGCCTACTGTTTCAATGTATATTGCTATTTAACCTGCACATCTGTATTTACTTTTTGCATTTTAATTATGCAAAATTAAACTTAGCAGAGTTGGGGCAGAGTATGACTTATTTTGCACACAATGGCTGAGGATGCTATGGTATTGGACTCACTCACATGCCCCTCCACCCAGGTCACCTACAAACCTGGGCAAATTGTCGGTCCTCCACAATGGAGGTGAGACTGTGAAGATGCAGAGACTATACTGATGCTCTCTGTCCAGCAACAGTAAAACCTGGAGTTCCGCAATCAGCCCTAAGCAATATAGTTTAGAAAATGTGTTGACAAGTTAGGAAGGATTTTGAAGAAAGCAACAAGGATAGTCAGTCATATGGGGGAAACAGTTTTGCTTGACATACAGGAAAAATTAGAAGGGACACATTAAAATATTTCCCTATAGGATGTCAGAAAGAAGAAAAAGAACTGCCTTCACCTAACAGAATGAAATCTATTGGTTTTAAATTAGAGAGAAATATATCATTAAAGATTAGGAGACACTTCTTATAAGCAATGCAGCACTGGATAAAATGATGTGTGATGGGAGTCTTGGATATTTTTGTCTGCCTGGGATGCTATAGATATAGTATTTTCTGTCTGAGGACATGGGATTAGATAAGAACATGGATGGAAAATCCAGACGGCATTAGCCTCCAACTCCCATCATCCCTGACCACTGGCCACTCTGGCTGGGGCTGATGGGAGTTGGAGTCCAAAAATGTCTGAAGGGCCACAGTTTTACCACCCCTTCCATCACCATCACTATTACCACCAGCAACAACTCATTACACTTGACATTGTATTGGCACCAGAAAACCCAGGGGTAACAGAGGTACTGGATCAATCCACTCTGTATAAAAATACACCACAAGTATTTCAGCTTCAAGAATTATATAGAAGAATGTGAAACTTTTGAAAACAAAGCAAACCAAGAACAATAAGATGAAGGTTAGAGTTGGTCCTTCTGAATGACTATGTATTGATTTTGATGATGAAATAAATACAGTAAGTGAATGATGGATAGTTCTGTTATCTCTTCATATCTGGCTCACTCCTTTGCTTTGGCTGACTAAAATGGATTGGAGCGAATAAATGTGACTGAGTGTGTGAAAGAAATAAAGCAAAAGTTAATAACTTTGCATTGAGCATCTGGGAATACCACATCTCTTTGCTAGATCATTTCTAAATGATCTAATGCTGTAGGCAAACTTGTGTACTGCAGATTGTTATTGATGATACATTAATTTATGAAAACTGAAATAGCTGGAGACATTAAAATAAAAATTGCATTCTGTCTACAAGCCTGGAACAAATTATTGCAGGATTTATTCAACTGTTAGTTTTAACATTTGGCATGAGGAATTTTCTCTTCTAATTAAGATATCAGAATTAATTCTCTTCTTGTCTCTTCAGTTCAAAGTTGCCAACAATAATGATGTGAAAAGAAATGAGAGTGGATGTATTGATGTACAATGTATAAAACAAAGATCAAAACATGCTAGACTGCCTGGAATCAAAGTGGGCACAGGCGTTGGGTGAGCAAGCAAGAAGGCAGCCCTGCCCCTGAATTCAAACTTTCCTACTGCCATCACCATGCCCAATCCCCAATGCTCAGGAGAGGCTTTACAAATGGGGCAGTGAATTGCAGTAGGAGAAGGGTTGGCAGATCTCCATTATAGGAGATGGCTTACATTTGCATAACATTGCATGGTCTCCCTTAGTCTACGTCAGTCCTGCGTCGGCTAATTGGAGCCTTCTGCTACTGAGGTCTCTGTTCTACTACCCTCAATGCCCATCTGGTCCTGGGGACATAGCTGCCAAGTTTTTCCTTTTCTCGTGAGGAAGCCTATTCAGCATAAGGGAATTTCCCTTAAAAAAGGGAGAACTTGGCAGCTATGCCTGGGGAGAAGGGGGGTCAGGAATGCTTTCCAAGAACACTGTCAGCTGTCTCTCCCCTGGTGCTTTTCTTCTTCCTGCTGATCCTTTTCCATTGTTTCCCAGCTTCTGCCCTCTGCAGCCCTTCTGCAAACCGCTGCTCTAAATCTATACTGTCCTCCTGTTCTCGGGAAGGTTCAGGAGAAGAGGGGGGGTGATCCCCACCATTCCTCCTCAGTCCAGCCCCTGACAAGAGGACAGACATTGAATGATTTCTCTGTGAAGTCTCCTTTAACTGCATGCATACCGGTATGTTATTGTTTTCCGTATTGCAAGCAATGTTATAAGCACCGGGGGTGGGCTGTAGCTCAGTGGTAGAGCATCTACTTTGCATGAAGAAGGTCCCCATTTCAATCTCCAGCATCTCCAGGTAGGACTAAGAGAGACCCATTCCTGAAACCCTGGAGAGCCACTGCCAATATAGCCAATACTGAGCTAGATGGACCAATGGGCTGTCTCAGTGTAAGGCAGCTGTGTTCCTATGGGAGGCAATAAGAGGTGACACAGGAAAGAGAGAAACAGGGTGCATGTTTGTTCTAGACAGAGAGCACATCTTGCCATTAGAATATGTCATATTAACATGGTCCCCTGCCTCTAAACACCAGTGCATCTTGTCCCGAAGAAGAGAACCTCAAACTTTAGCTCCTGTTGTGCTATTATTTCATGCTTCTTTGGGTACCAATCCAAATGGTGCCAAATTGTCATGCATAAGAATATTGTTATGACTGTCAAGTTTGAAGATGGCCTTGTATCGAGTCTTTTCTGTGGTGAATAGCTGAAGACAGTTGGTGAACATGCATCCAAAGTTTCAAAAAAAAATCTATCAGGAGAAAGTGTGGATAAAAGTGAAGATTGCATCTGTGAAGATTGCATTAAAATGCATTATATTAGGGGAAAATACTTTGGGGGGAGGCATATTGGGCAAAACTGCACAGAAAAGAATGGTATATTGGGAGAAATGTGCACTCAAATGTCACTGAATTTTCGTACAGACTTTTTAAAAATTGCAAGTTGATGAGGAAATATAGTGGACTGAATTTAAGATGGGAAAAGTGAGAGAAACCAAAACTGACAGCATCCTCCATTCCTGGCTATATATTCCACCACAGAAAATCATGGGCATCTCTATTTGCTTTGAAAGCCATATGCCTGCACTAAGACTTGACGTACAGCTGCAGGTGGTTGTCCGAGCACATCATCTAATCTAAAATGTCATGGTAGGATTTGCTAGTGTTGAATTTCTTGCACTCTGCACCTTATGATGTTTGACAATTCTAAATTAACGAACCGTTTTGTCTAAACACTGCTTTTCCATGACACCTTGCACATTATCAAATTAGTGAAACAGTGCCATGCTATTCTGGGGGTTTTACGATGCATTTCGACATGTGATTTAAAGCAAAAGGTCAGAGCTGCAGCCCAGAAATGGCATGGTAGTTATGAGCTATCTATCATATGAAGAGAAGAAAGCGGTGGCCTTCCCTAAATTTGGCTTGCACCACATATTCATATGCTGGTCGTTCCATGCAACTCCTTCCTGCTCTCTGTAGAAAACAGGATGTGTTCCCCTCTCCATCAGCATCTCTTCGGATGTGATTCTTGGGGTTTGATGTTATTTATGTGTTTTAAAGTTCTATATCCAGCTCTTCCATAGATACCAATTATTTTGCGAATGTTGAAAACTGCAATATATGATTAGTTGAGGCCTGCACCTCTTGGAAATTCATAGAGATAAATATATGTATTTATATATTTATATTTTTTGTATATTTGTATATTGTAGGGTGTGTTTTTCGAAAAAGCTACCCCTTTAGCTTAAAACGTGGGCAATGATGGTTTGAAATGAAAAATGTATGCCTACATATTTAACATGTTAATAAAATTGTTCTGCACAATAGCTGATAAGGTAAAAGAAGGCGATGAAAAAATATTTTAGAAAAAATAAATAGAACACAACAACCTGAAAGGTACGGTATATAGTTTTGTCATCGTCAGTAAAATGAGAAGTACAATTCTGTCTCTTGCATAAATATGTAGAATATGTATTTTATTTTATTTTATTTTATTAATTTTTGTGGCAGATATTTTATCTGAAATGTACATATTTATTTAATTCATCTTATCGCTCCCCTGCCCACTACCCATTTGTCTGATTATTCAAGAACAGATTATTCAGATATATATTTGATTCACTTCAGCAGCCATGGAAATATATATATATTTATCTGTGGGTCCCAGTGCATTTTACAAACAACTAGATAAGAATCTAGGTAACCAAGCTGTCAACATTTTGACCACCATTTTGCATCCACAACATTTCCCATTTTTATATAAAGGATAAACTGAGACAAGGGAATGCAGTGGTTAATCACATAAGCTCCCAGTCAACAAGTCTCTTACTCAAACCTCAGATTACTCTAAATGCACAAGGTGGCAAGGTACAATTACCTCCCTCGTCTGTTAAATGGGGATAATGTGCTCTACTGAGGAAATATGTGTGAAACAGTTTGATCATTTAGGAAAACAAGTATACATATGCCAAGGCATGGATATGTAAGTATATTGCTCAAGGTGTTGGGAGTGGAGCCATAGAATTCTTGTGCAGTGCACAGCTCCACACATGTGAAGATAAGGATATGGGGAAGTGCTGGATATTACTTAAAATGTTTTCAAAGTAACCAATTATGGAGTCTATTCTGTCAGCCGATGCAAACCATTGTGGCAATAGAAGTTAAACCTACCTGTCTTCCCACAAAAAGAAAGAAAGAATTTTGTTTCAAGATTCGCCCAATATGGATGCTTAGGGGCAAATATATTGACCAAAGCAACTGATTTTCATGGACACTTTCATTGTTCACTTTTCCATAATTTTCACAAAACCAAGGCTTGTGGTGAGGACTATATTTTCCTTGCCAACTGATCCAAACTTTTAGAGCATCAACCTTGCAGCAATAGAAAATACAGCAGGAACTGGAGATGTCTGGAAATAGAATACCACTCCCAGGGTTCTCACATTCCCAGACAATAAACTATCATATAGAAGTTTTTTTAAAAAAAATGTTTTGGGCATACATTTGAAATGTACTTCTGAAAATATGTGCTCTCTCAGCAAGTAACTGAATGAATGTAGCAAATAGTTTTGCTTATCACTCAAATCGTGGGTTATTTCCCGTTTTTTAAAAAAACACCATATTAGAACCATTAACAGTCCAAGTAATGTTCATTGGACTACAGCTCCCATCGGCCCCAGTCAGCATAGCCAATAATCAGGGCCGTCTTAAGCATATCTGCCGCCCTGGCACCATGGTGTGACGATCCCTCCGGCGCCCCCCGCCCCATTTCGCAGCGCAGCTCTCTGGTGGGCGCCACGCTGTGTGCGGGGCCCACCTGGTGGCCCGGCGCCCTGGCGCCCTGTGCCACCCAGCCTTGCCGTAGGGCCGGCCCTGCCAATAATCAAGGATAATGGGAATCAGAGTGCCATACTCTGCCATGGCATCCCTGCAGAAGAAGGCTTAGGACTCATTATTACCGTATCTTGCAGGGTTCCAAAGTAATCCACGCACAATCCAACCATTCAAAATTTGTTTATTATTACTATTATTCAACACTTGTTGGGATTGCCTTTCTAAAGCAACATGGTTTAAACAACATCATTCAGAAAGTCCAACTGGAATAATGCTAAAATTAAGTGAAATTCTTCCCTTGTGTTACATAGTCTTCATTTACAAAAAGTATATATATATATTCATATATATAAACAATATCTGAAGACAACCAGGCTCTAATTTGTATCCTTCAGTCTACATCAGTCCATATCAGCTCTGTGGTGTGAACAAGAGCCTGCTTTTTCTGCATAGCACTTTTTATTTTTTTACACATGCAAAGTTACATCACAATTGCACTGGAGCCTAGAGTTGTAACTGTGCAGACATTAATGTTACCTATTTAACTCATCACATTGGGGAAAAACAACAGCAGCCACCTACGCCTCCTTCGGGCATTATCAAGAAGTATTAAGTTAACATTGGAGCTGGAGGTAGCTCTGCCCCCCCACTTGTCACTATTTCTGCCACCCTCCAGTGTGTACAGGACAATCTTTTCTGAAGTGGGGGATCACTTGCACTCATGGAATCTTTCTATGTTCTTTAGAACGCTAGAAAACCAGGGTTCTAAAGCACATGTGAGCCTTCATTAGGGCAGAAGGCTTTGCTTCAGAAGACTGACCTCGATTTGGAGGGAGATGAGAATGGTGACAAAGGGAAGAGCTGACATACTTGCCCCCGTGACTCTCCTCATATGTTTCATTAATTCTGATTGGCAGTGTCTGATGACGGCTCCATTTAACCCATAAAGTTGAGTTTTTCTACCAAAATATGCTTGCTAATTCTAGTTGTACATCATTAAATGCATACGGGGTACATTCCTTGCACTCTTGCACAACTCCTATCAATTTCAGCGGTGCATGCAGAGTGACATCCCAGTGGATCTTGCCTATGGTCAGTATTAATATATTAAGGGCATGTCCACATTGCATAGTTTGAAAGAGGAGGAAGAGAAGGACTCCAACTCGATGCATCAGATCCTTGCAAACAATACTGCAGCTTTGGTTTTCCCATCTGTTCACCCAGCAAAACAGGAAAATCATGGGATGAATGCAGATGATACAGTCCAAACTGAGGAATGGTGTGCAAAATTCCCTGGCCACACAATACCTTATTTTGTGGGGCCTACTTCTCATCCTTCCATTTTAGCGCATAAGTGCCCAGTATAAAATACAGGAAACTCCTAAGTGGACATGCCCTATTACTGTGTTAGTTATAATGCCATTCCCTCTTTACTTACTTGCTATATAAAACCGTTTTTTAAAAAAGCCTTTCAGAAAGAAAATAAAGCTTTACTACAAAACAAATGAGTGCGATAAAATCGTAAGAGACTCTGAAGAAACTCAAGCTTCACATCTTCCTAACCAGAAAAGGAGCAGCAGCTGTATTTAATTTCAACTTGATGTGCTTCAGAACTCATATTCATATAGGTATTTAATGATCCAAACTTAATGGTCCTATGCAGAATAATTACTTTTATGATGGAGCAAACTCCATGTACATTCCTTTAAGCATTGTTTCAAGGGAAGGGGGGGGGAATCTTGAGTTGGTTCTGTGTGGACATAGCTGTCCTTTGGGATATACAGATATTCAACGATAAGTGCTTCATGTAGACATTTGGAAGCTTTATACTACTCTTTTTTGACCGATTCCTCGCCCTTCCTGCCCTCACAGTACAGCCAATACAATGAAAAGAAGTAAAGTGCAAAGCAAACGATTAAATCGTAGTGGTACAAAGTGACGCAAAACACAACGAACAAGAGGAAATAAAGTATTTTGTAACAAATGTGCTTTAAAACGAGGCACTCAGCTGGTAAGCTATCAGCTTCACTTTGCTGGCCAGAAATTGCTGTGTGACCAAAAACAGACTGGTTGCCAAGCCCATCAGTGTTCACTGTTTCTTCAGTTATCAAACCTTCAGACTCTGAGATTCTCTCTTCTCTTTCTTCTAGGGGTTCACTAATTAAAATGGTTGGCCCTAATAGCTTTTCCTGTTTGAGCTCTGGCTGACCTGTGCTTCTTTCTCCTTTCTCACTAGAAGGCAGCACTTCTGAACGCTCAGGAAGTTCTTGGAGCTCAGCCTCCTCCAAACAAATATTTGGAATCCTGGGAGTTGTTTCACCAGTTGGGGTGAAGCCGCATTCTGAGTCAGCTGCAATATCGACTGAAGCTTCTGTGTCTGGATGCGACACTTGCCCCCACTCAGCAGGAAGAGCTCCCCTGGACTCTTCCGAAGATGTCACAGATGAACTTTCATCATAGCTGCCAGCAACAATGACCTCAGAAGGGGAAATTTTGCTTTCTCCTTTAGCACCGTCATGAGGAAGCGTTCTCCAGACACTTGCCTCTTCAGCCTCTTGGCTGCATAGGCCTTGCGGTAGGCCTTGCAAAGCTTTCGGAGATGTTTCAGGATATAAATCCTGCTCCTTTCCTTCTGCAGCAGAAGTCCATAATATTTCATCTGGTGGTGAATCTTTCCCAGTGCTATGTTCTGCTGCCCCAAGCTTTTCGCTTGCACTGCGTACTGACATCATTTCTCCGTGCACCGTTTCATGTATGCGTGCATTATAAATATCTGAAACTGATTCCTCTTCAAATTTGGTGTCATATAATACACCCACTGTATTGCACTGACAAAGAGGATAATGTGAACCATCACTTCTCCCTTCATGTATATCAAACACTGTTTCCTTTTCCTCTGTGGACCTGTCACTTAGTGCAGTCTCTTGAGGTAGCTTAACAATTACTGCTTTTTCACCAGCAGACATTTTTTCTGGAGTGCTTTCTGATGTCATTTTAATTATATAAGAGGCTGTAACTGCCTCTGCTTCCCTTATACTATCATGCTCCGCTACGTAAGACTCTTCATATCTCACCGGGTCTTGGCAGGTAAACAATTCATCTGTGGGAGTTACATCCAAACATCTTGTATCGTCTTTAATTCCCCACATAGCTTCGCCACCTGTTAGCTCTTCCACCCGAACTCCTTCATTGGCTTCGCTTTCTTTTTCTGCCAATTGACTTCCTAAGCCTCTCCAACTTTGATCCCCCCATGTGACCCTGCTGCTGTGATCATCATCAGTAAACCTGCCAGGATCACTTTGGCACAGCTCTGCCTGCAACATCTTTCTGTTTACTGGGTCATAGCCCTGACTGTGCTTCCCTTCTTGTAAATTTCCTCCAGCATCAAACATATCTTCTACATTTGTTGATGCAGAATATGTGGATATACTTTCATCGGCTGTCTGTACCAAATTTGGGTAGCTCAAGCAAATCCCACTTGTACTCTGAATGTCTTCTGGGTAACTACTCTCTGCTCCCTTTAAATTTTGACTTAATTCGCCTACAACAGAAGTTGTGCTTTCCTGCTTATTTCTTTTGCCTGAGATTTCTCCAGCATTTAGCCATGATAAATCTATGGACTCATGTAATTCCTCATCTTTTCCTACATCTAACACACCAGGACTCATCAATTCTCTTTGTGAGAACTTCTCTATTGTACCGCCTTCATTGTTACTTGGTGTGAACAACAATAGTTGTTGATTTTGTATTTCAGTGGAATCTTTTCCATGCCTGTTGGTAGGGCATGCTTGTGCCTCTTCTGAAGATTGCTCTAAAATGCTCAACTTTATTTCTTTCACCTTATCAAGCTTATACTCAGACTTATATTTTTCTTCTACAATGTCATCTTTGGTATGTGAACTTGTAACAGACCTTGGTGTGACATCAGTTTCAGCTAAGGTATTGGTATTAAATTCTCCTCTTAAATACGCCTTTTTGTTCCCACAACTCTCAATTTTGGATTCATTTTTGTCAATGTTTTCTAAAACCGATTCAAGAGTTTGGGAAGATGTTTCCTGCATATGTTGCCCAAGAAATGGCTTGACCTTGTCATCCACTCTTTCCAATACTTCCTCTTTTAACTCAATGGCTTCATCATACTCTAAGGGAACTATTTTGGGCCTTGTTTGGTGGTGATCATAATTATCCTCTCTGATTAACAAACTCTCTGTTGTTTTGCTTCCTGAGGCATCTTCAGATTCATGCTTTTGAACATCTGCAGGACACACCCCATGATTACTTGAGATAACATCTGTAAAACAGTCAGTCTCCCTTTCTTTTGTTCCAGACCAGTGCTCCAGTGATGAAAGGGTTTCAATGGTACTAAAGCTTTCTGAAGACTGGGCCCTATTGTTTACCGAGTCCAGTGCAGTCCATTTTTCTGGGGGTAACATACAAAAATCATTTCCTGTGGAAGACATTTGGTTATTGTGCAGACCTTTGTCTTGTAAAGCCCGTTCAGATGAACTTATCGGCAGAGGTTGCCTAAGCAAGCAAGAGTCTATCTTGCCCTCCAGTTCTTTTGGTTCATTTGGAAATCTAACTGGCTCGGATGTGTATAAATTCCTTTCATCCTTGGCTCTAGTGAAGTGCTGACTTAGCTGAAAGAAGAGAACAAGAAAAAAATGATCAGAATGCATGTGTGCGTACACATATACTTAGATATATAAGAGAAAGGATTTAATCAGAAAAGTTTGGTATTCAGTAAGACGGATTTGGAAAAAACAAATCAGTTACAGATTTTATGTTGCGTGTCCTCTTTAAAATAAAGGGTGTTAGAAGGTTGTGTAAAAAGCAAGAAATGAAACAGCCCTGAGTCCCCTCTTTTTCTCGCTTCCACCCCTGCCCCCATCTCCCCACCCTCTTTATTTATGAGCTTAGTAAGCTGCAAGTCCATTTCATACAAATGAATCCAAAAGAGAATATTCTCTACAAGAGAAGCTAATTCATTCACAGAGCACATTCCCTCCCAGGCATGTTTTATTTTAAAGTGACCGCATTGATCCACCGCATATCAAAGCTAGAGAATGAATGGTATTGTCCGGTAAAAGAAAGATACATTTGCACACTGACAAATACTCTAAGGGTTCCCTTTTCTTCGTTCCTCTCAGCACTCATTTTACAGGCTGCATACCGGAATGTTTTGAGACTTCTAGAAAGTGTAAAAGGAGTTAGTAAAGGAAAGGCCAGGAACGAGTAAGTTTCTCTCCCCCCCCCCCGCCTCCAAATATTGCATTATACAATTCAACAGCATTTGCTTGTCATGGCATTCTCTCCTTGCTTTCGAATACTCAGGCTGATGGTTTCATACCAATCAATTAGAGGATAGCTTCTTGGGGGCCACCTTATTACATTTACACTTGCTGCAGATACCCCCCATTACAGTGACTCTTATTAATATGTTTTCTGCAAAGCCTCTGCAAACTATTAATAGTAAAACGTCACTCAAAGAAAAGTGAAGGAACTAATGTTTCTGCAAATTCTGTTTTAATGACCCTCTGCCAACTGGTGCTCAAATGTATCTGAGCTCTTCAGTGATGCCAACTGTCAGGATTTAATAGTGAGATGCCTGGGTTTCCCCCCTCCTCTCTCTCCCTCCTCATAACTGACATTTGCATGATCTCAATAATTATATGCAAATCTTACGATTTTTCCCTTCTTCTCACATAAGGCTCATGTTACTTGTCAACTGCCGAGCTGTCTTGTGAGCAATTGCCTATGGGTTTCAAAGATTTGCTTGCATTTCCATTTATTATAGGCCTCCATTGTTTAATTCATTACGCAGCACATAAGGTAAATTAAAATCTGAATGACATACATATACACTCTTCATTTATTGTACAGATGATCACTTTGATTTCCCCTTCTTGTTAAAAAAAACTGTTAAATTTTAGTGTGTTCATTGTCTCAGGGAATGCTAGGAGTATCCTGTGATTCCCCCACCCCAGCTTCTTATTTCTGTCTTTTTGTATTAAAAAAGTTTAAAAAAATAAATTTACAAAGATGCTGATTTTCAGACAGTGAATCCTCCTGTGACAACTCTTAACTACCCTAAAGTTAGAGAAAGGGAGTCTTCATGCTTATATGTGAAAAAATCATTTTATTGCCAAAATGATTTTATTGCCATTGTCCAAAAGGGCTGCAAGTCCTGTTGTGGGTTTCAGCTTTCCTGTGTTCTCAGACAAACAGTATTGCATTCCATACTTATTTAGGTATGTGCCCACAAGTGATATGAGCTCCAGACTTGCTGTCATTTCTTGTCACAAAATGCAAGGCAGCCTATTTTGGACAACCCACACAGGTAATAATAATAATAATAATAATAATAATAATAATAATAATAATAATAATAATATATTATTTATACCCCACCCATCTGGTTGGGTTTCCCCAGCTACTCTGGGCGGCTTCCAACAGAAAAATAAAACACAATAATCTATTAAACATTAAAAAGCCTCCCTGAACAGCAAGGTTAAATGCTTGCTGTTTACAAGGGAATTGATATGAATCAGAGATGCTGGGAATGTATATTTTATAGCTGGCAGGTGAGATTCACGACCAAGATGTGCACAAATATTGGTCTTAAAGAGGTTCATAAGCAGGAAGAAAAGAGGAAGTTGTCATACCAGGGATGTGAGGTACAGCATGGTTCACCTTACCCTTTGGCCGGATGCCAAGATAACTGACTCCCCTCATCATTGCTGTTGCTCTGTGGTGAGCTTACAAGCAGCCACTGCAGGGCAAACAGCCATCTACATCCAGTCATAGTCTGTGTTAGGCAGCCTACATGTAGAACAAAGGAAGTCTACTGAACAAAAAATGTATACATGTGTACACTGATCACAGAGACAGGACTTTGAAATAGTCTTCTAGGGCTCTCAAATTGTCCCTTATCGCCTGTGATAAAAAGAAGAAAAGAGATAAGTTATTGAATTAAGGGCAGCAGAACCTAATGGAATAGGCTGGATCAAAGCACTTTTTACCACCGATCATGTTAAAGATGCAATAAAAGCTCTGGTGTTGGCATAGCATTGGCAGATCTCTTAGTGTATCAGCACTGTTGAAGCTGGGGAAGAACTAAATTTCTTGGAGGAATAAATGGGTTCAAATTACCAAACCGTTAAGTGAATAATGCACAACACTTACCAACAACTCTAATTCTTTTTCATTATCTTCATTATCATCTTCGTTACGTTCTACATCTTTACTGCTTTCATTTTCCTTATGTTGTTGAATTTCATTATCATCCACGTGCGAATAAAGAATTTTGGGGATGTCTGACTCTGTAGAGTTAACAGAGAGAGAGAGAGAGACGCACACATATATATCAGAATGTTTTGTCACTTTTAAAAATTAAGATGTGCGGTAAGGAAGAACTAATTGAATGGGGTTTTATACCTAAACTCCTGGAATTATTGCATATGTCTTCATCAGCTGTTGGCAATGTTTCGTCTTTACTATTAAGAGAGAAAAGAAAGTCAGTGATGCTCCCCAGAATTTAAGTTCGGAATCTTTTTATCTGCAATGCTAATGGCATCAAAGTTAATGAGGTAGAATAAGCCATTAGCATTTCCTCATAAACATATCTTTAAATATCAAGGCTCCAATGTGGCTTGAAGTATCATCGTCTGAGGCCACCATAGGAAGACCCTGGCAGTTGCCAGAGGTAGCCTAACATCTTCGTGTCCTTTCCAAATGAGTTGGGATGAAACCAGAGGGACAAAACATTTCCCCCCCCCCAAAGACTGATTATCCCATGCCTTGCGTTGTTTATTGGGCCATATCCACGAGGCAATTGTCCATTAATCACATTGTTTGCAATTCACTGGGATCCATTCTGTGTATGCCATATAGATCAATGGCTGTGCATGCAGTAGCTCCCAGGTTCAATCTCCAGACTGGACTGGGAATGACTTCCTGCCTGAAACTGCACAGCTGCTGCCAGCCAGTGTAGGCAATACTGAACAAGATGGACCATTGGTCTGACTCAACAAATGGTATACTGACCGCCGAAGCTGAACTCAGAAACTGTGTTCGCTGAAGATAAAAAGAAGATACTAAGTATTCCTAAGTAGTATAGGGAGGGTATACAACTTTAATCCCACATATAATATTAAAATGTAATAAGGGTATAAATAATATTGCTAAAATGCAATAGTAAATGGACTCATCTATCCAGGTCAATGCCTGATCAACAAACTAATGTGACAAACAGGGCCATCTTATCCATAGGCGCTAGAGGTGCAGGGCACCCGGGTGCGGGGTCTCAGGGGTGCCAGGCCAAGAGTCCGGGGCCCGGGATTTGAGTTTGGAGCGCCGCGGCGGGCTCTTCTGCTGCGGGCAGCTCTGTACTGCGAGTTCAGGGGTGACCAAGAAAGCAAGACGCTGAGGCGGTCGGCCGGCTCCACCCTCCTGTGTGCCTGGGACTGGGCAACCTGGGGGGGGGGGGCGCCGGGCAGATCTTTGCAGCCCGGCTCCACATATGCTTAAGACAGCCCTAGTGACAAACAGTGGTGTCTTAATCCTGAAGAGAGCCATATGGGGTCGCTCGTGCCATTCTGTGCCTTTAAAGAAGATATACTGGCATATGACTGCTAGATCTATTAAGACCCACATTTGTGAGAACAAACTATATCAAGAACCACTTGCTCAGCACATTCCACAACAGGGGCATGATTCTGTTTGAATTCTGAGGACAGCTTCCAACAACACACTGTGTTCTTACGCTGTCAATAATTGTGTTGTCGCATGCATTCTCCATTCTCAAATTAATTTGCACGTTCTGTGGCTGAGGACAAGGAGAGGTAGGCCATCTGTTTTGTTCTCTTTTATTGTTATTTATACCCAGGCTCTTCAATAGCTTGTGCCTTGGGAAAGACTGCTTTGGCACAGCTTGCGGAGAATTCTGATTTGAAATGCCAATGTCTTTCCCTACATGAATGAAAGCATTTTTAGAAATTGATATTACAAAGAATGTTTGTTGTGATGGTCAGAGAAGGAAGGAAGGAAGGAAGGAAGGAAGGAAGGAAGGAAGGAAGGAAGGAAGGAAGGAAGGAAGGAAGGAAACCCAAGTAGTTCCCGTGACACCTAACCTTACATCATTGCTGGTGTACAAAAGCAAATGTTTTGTACAACTGACTCACAAGCTAGCTGTGTAGCTCACTAACAAAGGCTTCAGTTAAAACAATCAAAGGTTTCATATTTATCATCCGAACCCTATTCATCTCCTCCCCCCCACCAAAAAAATGTAGTGATACTGTATGTTGACTGGAATGCACAAAGGTAGTTTTATTGTGGAGTAAGCCGATAAGTAGGGATGTGGGTGGCGCTGGAGTCTAAACCACTGAGCCTAGGGGTTGCCGATCAGAAGGTCAGCGGTTCGAATCCCCACGATGGGGTGAGCTCCCGTTCTTTGGTCCCAGCTCCTGCCCACCTAGCAGTTCGAAAACATGTCAAGTGCAAGTAGATAAATAGGTACCGCTCCAGCAGGAAGGTAAACGGTGTTTCCATGCGCTGCTCTGGTTCGCCAGAAGTGGCTTAGTCATGCTGGCTACATGACCCGGAAGCTGTCTGCAGACAAACGCTGGCTTCCTTGGCCTATAGAGCGAGATGAGCGCGCAACACCAGAGTCGTCTGCAACTGGACCTAATGGTCAGGGGTACCTTTACCTTTACCTTTTTAAGCCAATAAGTGGTGATGAATAGTAGACACAGTGCCAGGGTGGGAAAATTCATGTTGGTGCTCTGACCACCTTTGCCTCTGGCCCCACATAAAAGTGGAATGCAGCCCTCAGGTCAAGAAGGTTACCCACCCCTGGCCAAATGTGTCCCTAAAATCACTTGTTTATTTATCACATCACTGGGAATTTTTCACAAGTCAACTGGCACACAGATCTACTTTTCTGAGGTGCCACACAGCTGATCACAATGCACCCCCTTGCTAAAACTAACCAGATATCAGTCTGGTCAGTGCCTAAGTGGGAGACCTCCTGAGAACCCTATGTCTGCTGCTTCGAGTGCCAGGATGGCAAAGAGGTGAAGTATAGATGGAAGAAATGAAGAATATATTTTATTTTACTTTGAGTATATTTATAGGCTGCCTTTCTGGGTAGAACGGTCTCAAGGCAGCTTTCGTGATAAACATTCAAAAATATATAAGATGATTCGTACGAAACACCCCATTCACCACGGTTCTGCAGAAATTTGCAATTAAAAACAAAAGACCCTCATGAAAATTCATGAGCATTTTGGTGCAAATTTACCATATTAAACACTTTTTTGAGTTGTGACTGAAATATACACTTTTGCATGTTATTTTCCTTAATAGAATGCTATGTTCACTAGTATAATGTGTTTTTATGCATGTCTCTCTGACGTGCATTTTTAGAGAACTGCATCATGAAATTCAGAGAAGAGTGAGTTTCTTAGGATGGCTTTGTTTCAGTTCGTGTATTGGTTCAAAAAGTGTGAACTAGGTAGATTCTCATTAAAATGTAAACAAAACCAAATTTCTCCTCCACCCATAGCTGCCAAGTTATCCCTTTTTTACAGGGATTTTCCCTTATGCTGAATAGGCTTCCTCGCGAGAAAAGTGAAAACTTGGCAGCTATGCCTCCACCCCTAAGTATACCTTTGAGGAGTCTGCTACAAAGCTAAATCAGTAAACAGCTTGCAGGTTCCTCTGTAGCAAGTGCCTGTTTCACTTGAAATAGTTAGATGTACTTTATAACTAAATATGGAGGCCTCTTGTATTTTTTCCCTATTGCAACATTTACCACTGATGCTGCCACATGGCAATGGAGAGAAACAACATGCATGACTGCTAGCATGGCCAAAGACAAGGGATGATGGGAAATGTAGTTTGGCACATCTGGAAGGCTATAGATTCTGCATCCTTGCTTTAGTGGTGTTTGCAACAACAACATCCTAACGTGGACTAGATGGCCTTCAGCTCCATTTCCAGCCTTACAGTTTGCCAGTTTTATTCCCCCCCTCCTCCCAACTATAGGAACTTCTGCTGTAGGAGAGCTGTCTTGTAGATTCTGCCCTATATAATTCCATTTGGCTAGGGGAGGCATTTATATATTGCCATTAGGGAAAATCCTGGAGTTATAATGAATTATACATCTTTTTCCATTCCATTTTATTCAAACATCTTGCAGGCAAGCTGAAATAATTCTCCAAAAATATTCAGCGGCAGGTTGCTAAATTTATACTTGGCTACAACAATCTACACATGACCTGTCACCACCTTTTTAAATTTATAATGTAGCCTTTACTTCTTTCCTTAGTTCACCAGTATCTTATTCACAGTGGGAAAAGTTGCTTTGGACAAATAATGTTTTTATTTAAACAGGTAGGTAGCCGTGTTGGTCTGACGTAGTCGAAACAAAATAAAAAAATTCCTTCCAACAGCACCTTAGAAGATATCTGAAGAAGTGTGCATGCACACGAAAGCTCATACCAATGACAAACCTAGTTGGTCTCTAAAGTGCTGCTGGAAGGAATTTTTTTATTTAAACAGTATCTCTATCATCAAGCAACATCTCTGCCCTGGATAAGTGCCCTGGATATGTGAAAACCACAAAAGGAAATATATATTTCCAATTTCCTGGCCCCATACAGTCGCTTCCCACAGAAAATCCACTGAGTTGTATCCAATGGCAAACTGCGGCCCTCCAGATGTTTTGGCCTACAACTCCCATGATCCCTAGCTAACAGGACCAGTGGTCAGGGATGATGGGAAATGTAGTCCAAAACATCTGGAGGACCAAAGTTTGGGGGTGCCTGGTCTAGTCTGAAAAAGAGCATTTAGCAGACCACCCAAAACAAGAAAATCCAACACTTTCCTCTGGCGATGGAGATTTAGACTGCTAAACCAAGGCACCAGATTCACCATTCATTTGTATCTCCAGCTGCCCAGGACCCCTCTTACCCTTTAAGGGGTAAGCAGGGCTCTGTGTCAATATTTAGGTGCCCAGGTGAGCTCAGGCCTTTCCTGAGCAACTTACATTGCTTCTGGGCTTAGTCCCAGGTTCCTTTCTCAAGTCTAGCCTTCTCAGGGTCACCTTTAACCAGTCTGACCTACCTGGATCCTGGCTACCCACTGTTTTCTGCTCATCCCAAACTGCCGTCTCCAACTGGCCTTGTTTTGCGCTATGCAGGATTATTGAAGCTTTTTTGGAGCAGGGCAAGACATCAAGCATCTGCAGCTTTCACATTTTCAGCAGGTCTCGTGTAAATATTATGGGACCATGGGCGTAGGCAGGGGGGCAGGAGGGGGCAATTGCCCCCCCCAGAAGCAAAAGGCTGAGTGGCGCAGGCGCGGCAGCCCCAGGCTCCCGCTCCCGGCGCGAAGCTCCAGAGGCGCGCGGGGAACGTAAGCGGAGGAGCGCTAAGCAGGAGTGGGGAGCGTAAGCGGAGGAGGAAGCCACAGGCTCGCGTTCCCCTCGCGCCTCTGGAGCTTCGCGCCGGGAGCAGGAGCCTGGGGCCGCCTCCTTGGAAGACCGGGGAGGCGCGGAGGAGGCAGCCACAGGCTCGCGTTCCCCACGCACCTCTGGGGCTTCGCGCCGGGAGCGGGAGCCTGGGGCTGCCTCCTCGGAAGACTGGGAGGCGCAGGCAACATAGCCCTGCCCACATTCCCACTGTGGCCCCTCCCCTCCCGCCCCTTGCCCCCCTAATTTTTATCCTGGGTAAGGCCCTGTATGGGACTGATAAGCAGAGATGGCTCCCCACAAATGGAGCTTAAAAGCTAACAAGGCTACATATATTATGAGAAACTGTAGGAATGACTAATGGTGGTAGCTAAGAATGGCACGACAAGAAAAACTGCCAGTTCAGAGCTAAACATGTGAAAGGGATTTTGGTATAATCAACATCCACAACCACAGGAACCTTAATGTTTAATCCAAATTCTGTGTTTTATGAATTTCAGTGAAGTTTTGAATTTCATAAAAGGTGTAGCTGATGAGAAGGTAAAGAACTTATTGGCTCATGTGCAGGTTCCGACAGAGGTGATGGAATGACTTTTAAAATACCTGTCATATTTAATTACAAGGTATTATTCTCCCACATTCTTCTATTAAGGGGTGGAGGGATGGTGTTGAAAAATATTTCAAAGAAAGAAAATATTTCTGTGAAATACTCGTGGGTGAGATGCAGAGTTTGGGTTTTGCTTCCCTTACATTTGAGGAGGGCATGGGTTGCTAGTCCTTTCTTCCATTTTATGAATCTTCTCTTTGGTGGTTTGTACTCTGCAGCCTTCTCGGATGTCTGCTGCTTCAATGAAAGCCCAGGGAAAAACAAAATGAGATTTTCCCACACATGGAAGGTCAGGAAGCACAGACAACTGGTGTGGGGCCTGCAGAGTACTGGATTTAGGACAAGAGAAGTATAGCTTTGGACAGAAAAAGAATAAGCAGTCAAAATTTTGTAATCGCATCTGTTCTGCTAATGACCCTGTAAACATACATAGCATTAAACACAGCAGCTCTGAGAGCTGAGCGATGCCTCATATCTGTAGTGCAGGACGCAAGTATCATGTCACCAGTTCCCTGCTCCATTAAAAGCCCAGGATCCTGTTTTCAGTTTTCACGAGTAAATGCTATATTTCTTCCTCACACCATGTATGTCAGACTTGTCTCACTTCCTCCATACTAAGTAGGTGCAAACCCAAACCTATACTGTACCATTTGCCACAGATGCAAAAGATGACTTAAATCCTGTTCCTGTGAAATTAGATGTTATATTAGTTATGTAGATGTACACTTATTTGGGACCCCCCCCCAAATGTGGTGATACTGTATGTTGACTGGAATGCACAAAGGTAGTTTTATTGTGGAGTAAGCCAATAAGTAGGGATGTGGGTGGTGCTGCAGTCTAAACCACTGAGCCTAGGGCTTGCTGATCAGAAGGTCGACGGTTCGAATCCCTGTGACGGGGTGAGCTCCTGTTGCTCAGTCCCAGCTCCTGCCAACCTAGCAATTCGAAAGCACGTCAAAGTGCAAGTAGATAAATAGGTACCACTACAGCGGGAAGGTAAACAGCGTTTCCATGTGCTGCTGTGGTTCGCCAGAAGCGGCTTTGTCATGCTGGCCACATGACCTGGAAGCTGTACGCCGGCTCCCTCGGCCAATAACGCGAGATGAGCGCCGCAACCCCAGAGTCAGTCACGACTGGACCTAATGGTCAGGGGTCCCTTTACCTTTACCTTTACCCTTATTTATATCATTTGTTTGTTTGTTTGTTTACACAAATTTCCAATGTAGGGGTTCCATTCTGGATCAAAACCTTAGTGCCACTCTCTGGTACACTAGGTTTGGCTTCTCTTGAGAAATATCAGCTTTCTACTGGACCACATTAAGTTTCGATAAGGGATTACGTGTGGTTACAGTACAACTGGAGGCAAATTAAACCCTATGCTTGTCAGATAATTGCACAGATTGTTTCGCTGTTTTCGAGCTTCAGTCGGTATTCAGAGTTGACTGACTCATGAGTTGAGGTATAGAAACACTTCTCTTCCCATTCTCCAAAGAACAGAGCCACTAGTGCGTGTAGGAATCATGGATTCATATAAGTTAGCAAAGGTCAACATCTTCTCAGAGGAGGACGTACAAGTGGTAAGGCATTTTTTCTGCGTTTCTGCTGGTTATTCCTAAAGTACCCCCAAGAGCAATATTTCTAAAGTATCACCGAGAGTGTTGCCTTCTAAAAAGGGGCAATCCTGCATCATTTGGCAGCGATCCTCCCATTGTAACAAACAGGCCCTCCACTTTCAGACTCTTCAACACTTCTTGAGATGCTTTTATGCTGACCGCTCTTTTAACTTCTTAGAATAAAGTGGATCTTAAAGCCCTGCACTTGTGAGCTACTAAACCACTCAATAAGTATTAAGATGCAGCAAAATAAGCATTGGGTAGGCTCTCTCGGCAAGGTGAGTGACTGTTACATTA
The DNA here is from genome assembly GCF_963506605.1 of Zootoca vivipara. Classification (NCBI taxonomy): domain Eukaryota; kingdom Metazoa; phylum Chordata; class Lepidosauria; order Squamata; family Lacertidae; genus Zootoca; species Zootoca vivipara. The sequence continues at coordinate 20,196,737 of NC_083285.1, read as the reverse complement.
AGGAAGAGCAACCACCCCCAAATGGGCAGAGATGGAAGCATATTAGAACCAACCCAGCAATGTACTATTCCTGAACCATACATGATGGCAGGAGAGTTCTGACCTCACATCGCATAGGATACCACTGGGGTCGCGCTCCAGTCTGTGCCTTATCATTTCTATGCATATACCCAGGGTCAGAGTGCCAGAGGCATAAGATAGGAATTGAAGGCTTCTTTGTGCTGAGGAACACGACCTCATTCCTGGGTAGTCATTACGTTGTATCAAGTGACCGCTAGTTTTCATAACCTTTTTGGCATGTAGGTGGAGATGTCTTAGCCATGATTTTCCTGTTCGTGACAAGGTCATCTAAAAGTTTCATCACAAGCTCCAATCGTCAGCGAGCTTGCATTTACCTTCGTTACTCAGCTCAACACCCGTTTGCCTGAGTTAACAAGAGGAATGGTTTTTTTAAGGTGACTGTGCAAGATGTGTTTCTTTCCCTGTCAATATAGTCAGCATCGCAGGGCCAAGAACCCGGCATTATTCCACCTGGTAAGCAGGATTTGGCAGCAGCCCGGCTGTGCAGCCAGCACTGATCCTCTTAATCGGCTCGGACTAGCAGGGATTGGCACAATTCCAGTGTGGCTTTGCAGAAACTGGGCAAGAGGCGGTTTCAGTTCACCCGACACTTGCAAATACTTCTGCCTGCGACAGCCCTGAGACTAAGCTGCCAGTTTGCAAATATTAAAACTTATCTCTGACAAAGAGGGAGATCAACCATTCCACTTTTCCTACTGATAACAGGACAAAAGGCAATGAGTTTAAACTGCAGAAAGATTGTTGTTAAGGGTTAACAACAAGGGGGAAATATTCTAATTGTTGAGATACTAACACGTTAAGCTCTTGGGGCCAAGTGGCCCAAGGATGTTCTCCTGAATGAGCCCAATGAAATGAATGGAGCCTTGCCCTTGCAAGAACTCTTGCAAAACTCCCATTCATTTCAACAGAGTTTGGCAGGGTACGTTCCCAGTGGATTGTGCCCTCGGGTTGTACACAGGAGTTTCTTTATTTTCTCTACAGTCCCATCAGATATTCCCTGTGGTAGGAGGTACTGAATTCTTTGGAGCAGTATTTAAGGTGAGTCCATAATCGGTCACCCTGGGAATGCTTCAGTAGAGCAATGGTAATGCAGACAGGGTGTTCTTGTTCAAAGCCACCCAGAGCTTAAAAGACAAGCATTGGACCTGGGAGACAAGGTGCCCCAAGTCCAACTCCAAGGCCCACTTGGCTGAAATAAAGAGGGCATCACACTCACTAATCCACATTGTTCACTATCATTCTTGCTTTGTAAATCCTTAGCTTCAGTCTGCTGCATGAATGGCAGCAAACATGAAGGCCAATGCTCTCACAAGGTTCTGCCACTGATTATCTCATTTTCAACTCATATGAGCAGCTGGCTCATGTGATCAGTGCCCCGTGTGAAAAAGAGCAGGCAGCACAGAATGTAGCACCTTCTTCTAGGATACAGAGAGCTCCAAAACATCCCTAATAGACCACACACCACACACTCTTCACATCTATAAAGTACATGCCTGAAAGAGACAGGAAGTGTAGGACAGGGAAGAAGAAGAAGAAGAAGAAGAAGAAGAAGAAGAAGAAGAAGAAGAAGAAGAAGAAGAAGAAGAAGAAGAAGAGGAGGAGGAGGAGGAGGAGGAGGAGGAGGAGGAGGAGGAGGAGGAGGAGGAGGAGGAGGAGGAGGAATTTATATTTGTACCCCGCCCATCTGGCTGGGTTTCCCCAGCCACTCTAGGCGGCTTCCAACAAAAAATTAAAATACAGTAAATACAGGGAGTCTAAGTCAGTAGTGTATGACAGGGAAACCAGCTCTTGACTGTCTCCAGAGATAGGTATGGGCCAGAATATTTGTCTATCTAGTCATATATTAAAGGTTAAGGTACCCCTGACCGTTCGGTCCAGTCACGAACGACTCTGGGGTTGCGGCGCTCATCTCGCTTTACTGGCCGACGGAGCCAATGTTTGTCTGCAGACAGTTTTTCCAGGTCATGTGGCCAGCATGACTAAGCCACTTCTGGTGAACCAGAGCAGCGCACGGAAACGCCGTTTACCTTCCTGCCAGAGCAGTACCTATTTATCTATTTGCACTTTGATGTGCTTTAGAACTGCTAGGTTGGCAGAAGCTGGGACCGAGCAACGGGAGCTCATCCCGTTGCGGGGATTCGAACCGCTGACCTTCTGATCGGCAAGCCCTAGGCTCAGTGGTTTAGACCACAGCGCCACCCATGGTGTTGTTGTTGTAGTCATATATTAGACTAACATTAAAGGCTTACATGCCTAAGGTCACTGCAAATTACCACCTTTGGAGATTATTAGCAGATGAGTATATTTGAGCATGATATTTGAGCTGTTTAGCATGCTGATCATGTTCAATATTTAGAGAGCAACTGACCAATGGGGAGGGGATTTAAAATGTGAGTCTGGGAAGTTTTAGAAATTCATGAGAAAGCTCTTCATGGTGCTGTGACAATTGGCCTGCTTTGTTCCATGGGCTTCTTTATGGTGACCAGAATGGTACACCAGCAGATTGGTCTATTTTTCATCTGTGTCACTTTGCATGCGTTCACTCATAAACATGTTCTGTTTCTGCACTAATCTAGGGGTTTGCATTTAAGTGTGTATTTAAATGTAATTGCCTGCAAAAGGGCGTTTGTATGTATATATTCTCTCATGGTGTGCATTTCCCCCCCAGTGCATTTATCTCAAAATGCAGCTCTTTAAATGCATTCTGGTACATTATTTTAGATCTGAGAACTGCATCTCTGTAACTGGAGATGTGTGAAATCTAATGAATTGCCACATTGTGATCTGCACATTATTCTGGAAAGGGCAGTTCACATCTGAATTCACAAATCTGAATTTTCCAAGGATCTATAGTGTCAGGATGTAGCATAGAATATGGATATAGCAATGAGAATTAAGGTTTTATTAAAAGTATTGATTTGGTGATCTAATTCAGGGTTTGCCCTTTAGCGGCCCGGTGGGTTAGGGAGTAAAGCATAACCAGGGATAAACAGCAGATACAACAGAATGTACCAAAGGCAAATAATTTGGTTCATTGGTACACCATACTTCAGTCACCTGCACAAATATAAGGCAGCAGACAACTGGCTTACCAGTAGTATATGTGAAAAGGATCTTGAGGTCTTAGTAGACCACAAGCTTAACATGACTCAACAATGTGATGCAGCAGCAGCAAAGAAAAATAATGCTATTCTAAGGTGCATCAACAGAGGTATAGTGTCCAGATCAAGGGAAGTAATAGTAGCACTCTATTCTGCCTTGGTCAGACCACACCTGGAATATTGTGTCAAGTTCTGTGCATCACAATTTAAGAAAGATATTGACAAGCTGGAACGTATTCAGAGGAGGGCAGCACAGATGATCAAGGGTCTAGAAAGCCTTATGAGGAACAGTTGAGGGAGCTGGGTATGTTTAGGCTGGAAAATAGGTGATACGATAGCCATATTCAAATATCTAAAGGGCTGTCACATGGAAGATGGAGCAAGCTTGTTTTCTGCTGCTGTGGAGGCTAGAACTTGAACTAATGGGTTCAAGTTACAAGCAAGGAGATTCTGACTAAACATCAGGTAGAACTTTTCGATAGATGCTGTGGACTCTGCTTTCTTGGAGGTTTTTAAGCAGAGGTTTGTTGGCCATCTGTCATGGATGCTGTAGTTGAGATTCTTGCATTGCAGGGGGGTCAGACTAGATGACCCTCGGGGTCACTTCCAACTCTACGATTCTATGATACACGTTGATCAAAATGAAGAGTCCCCTGAATTTCTGGCTCTTTCAACATGCCTGTGTCTGAGACCTGCTGCTTACATCCATTAGTTACAGGCAGCATCATTAGGCACACCAATTTGATGTCCAGCAAGAATTCATTGCCTGCAAAAAAAAAAGTATGCACTGCTAAAACTCCATTATGCACTGCAAAATTTGCTCTTGCTTCCTAGCCTGGGAATAGAATGGAGAAACGGTGTGTGTTGGACTGGCCAATCCATTCTGCTCACCATGGAGATGCGTATGATCAAACCAGTTTCATTCTACTCTAGTTCCTGCTCTGCTTGTTTCCCACCCTTCAGTCTGACTAATAATTTCTCCAGATCTATTTATCCTATTGAATGTTTCCAGAGATAAGGAACATTTTCTCAACACTCTAATGCAGCAAACATTTTCAGCAGGGGGCCGGTCCACTGTCCCTCAGATCTTGGGGGGGGGGCTGGACTATATTTTGAAGAGGGGAAAATGAACAAATTCCTATGCCCCACAAATAACCCAGATATGCATTTTAAATAAATGCACACCTTCTACTCATGTAAAAACACCAGGCAGGTCCCACAAATAACCCAAAGATGCATTTTAAAGAAAAGGACACATTCTACTCATGTAAAACCACGCTGACTCCCGGACCGTCTGTGGGCCGAATTTAGAAGGCAGTTAGGCTGGATCCAGCCCCCAGGCCTTAGTTTGCCTACCTATGCTCTAGTGGCTTCTAAACTCATTTGAGTTTCAGCACTACCTGCAGAGCACAAGAAGTGTGTATCTTCTCACAACGCCTTTCAAATTGCAGCTTCTTCCCCATATCCATTACAAAACAACAGAGTGCATTTGCTCCAAAGGCATGTGTTGAAAAGGAGAAGGAATTACACACACACACACACACACACACACACACACATGACATTAGTCAACATTTTGCTTTGCACCATGAGTACTAGAAATTTACTTTTGGTGGGGAGGCCAATTTTCTAAGCATGCTCACTAAGAAATCATATCATTGACGGCTTGGGGGAGCATGAGTTTTCATGGCAGAAAGACATAAAATGGCCAGCTGCAATACTGGCAGCTTGGTAAATGAAAAACTGAGCACATCACTGTTTATTGTGTGCTCTGGTGCTTGTCTGACAAAGGCGCCAGGGTTTTCCCTCCCAGCTGTAGCCAATTACACACCAGTTGGACGGCCAACAGAGCCAGCCTCTCTGATGGCTGCAACAACGCCCACTCTTGAGCATTTGCCTTCCACACACATTTAAATTTGCTTTTGTGCTTCTCTCTTGCTGTTTATTTCAGTGCCTGATCATTGTTCTCATATGCAAGAGAAAGTGGAGGAGAGGGTCTTTGTAATGGAAATGAGCACCCCAGCCAAAGGCACATTTTACATTCACATTAGGAAGCTGATTGACGCTCAGAGCCTGATGTTGGGGTGGGGGGTGCTGTGTGTCTTGCTGCCGTGGTCCACAATTCCTGTCACTATTCTCTATTAACTATGGTCAAGATCAGATGAGCCACAGATGAGCACTTCCCTTTCTGGGGGCTGATGGTATATGAGTCAGCATTTTTAAAGACATACGGTAGTAGGTGTTTTTTTTTGCAACTGTTATATAAATTATGGTTTTTAAATGCTGGCAGGTCTACATAGTTCTGGAGTAGCCATTCGTTTTAATGGTTGCTTTTAAAAGTTTTTACATTGCTGTATAAATATTTTGGTAAGTTAATAAGTAACTGCATTTTCCAAAAAAATTACCCTTTTACATCACAGTGACTGCATAAATACCATGCCTGTACCTTCTCATTCATACACACACGCACACACACACACACACACACACACACACACATATATATATATATATATATATATATATATATATATATACAGTATACACACACACACACACACACACACACACACACACACACACACACATACTGTATATATATTTTCTGTATGTCTGGATTTATTTGGTATTGGATTTATGTCCTTTTTTCCCCTTATAGTTGTTTCATTTACTGACACTCTTTAGATTTAGGGTTGTAGCCAAGTAAATTCTACTCAGAGTAGACCTGCTGAAGTTAATGGGCTTTGGGAGAAGGGGTGGGATATAAATTTTAAAAATTAAAATGAACCTAGGTTAGCCATCTCCATTAATTTCAATGGGTCTGAGTACGGCCAACACTTAATACAACCCACAGTATTGTAAATAAGGTAAAGGTAAAGGGACCCCTGACCATTAGGTCCAGTCGTGACCGACTCTGGGGTTGCGCGCTCATCTCGCATTATTGGCCGAGGGAGCCGGCGTATAGCTTCCAGGTCATGTGGCCAGCATGACAAAGCCGCTTCTGGCAAACCAGAGCAGCACATGGAAACGCCGTTTACCTTCCCGCTGTAGCGGTTCCTATTTATCTACTTGCATTTTGACGTGCTTTCGAACTGCTAGGTTGGCAGGAGCTGGGACCAAGCAACGGGAGCTCACCCCGTCACAGGGATTCAAACCGCCGACCTTCTGATCAGCAAGCCCTAGGCTCAGTGGTTTAACCACAGGTTAATAAGAGGAACTACTTATTGATGGTTGATTAAACTCCCCATCCTTTCCCACACTCCAATGGTTGGCTCAGGTGATGAGAAAATGTTTCTGAACCTCTGAGCAGCACGTGCAGAATCTGATGGCAATTAAAAAACATTATTAACTTGCACACACACACAAATGGATGCAAATAAACAGGTAAGAGGGTTTTTGTGGTAGGCTAGGTATGAGCTAGGAAGTCAGGGGTGAAGGGTCTCTCTTGATACTGAGCTCAGTCTTTGTTTCAATACACAAACCAACCTCGACACCATATTCAGCCCCTCTGTCCTTTCTCCATTTGCCTTTTCAGTAGTAGCTTCCTATTTGTGGAATACTCTTCTGAGGGAAGCGCAGCAGGTGCCTTTGTTGTCTGTTTCTAAGCACCAGGCAAAGGCATTTTTATTTACAGCAAGGTCCTTAATTTGAAGCGTAACTAGTTATATCTGTGGCCTCGTCTTATGTGCATCATTTTAAGTCGGGTGAGTAGGATTTTTACCATATGTATTTCTATTTTGATTGTGCATACAGCTTCGATGCACTTCAGTGTAAAAGGCAAACAACAACAACAACAACAACAACAACGTCAATTGGATATTATTTATGTGTTGGGCCCAAAGAAGTTGCAAAAAGCAATCTATTTCTTTTTACAATTTCGCTGCCAGAAGTGCCCAAACATTCAAGACTTCCCTAGCTGCCATAAAAGTACTGTGAATTTCTTAGCAGTAGCTGCTGGTCTGTTGTAAAGAATATTAAAGAGGATCTGAGAACAGCGAGAGTGCTGTTTTCTCAGTTGTCGCCCTGTAAATGCAAAGCCCACACTCACAGTAGCAGGGAACAGCTGCTCTGCTGAAAAAGACCATGTACTGGAAAAGACCATGTACATCATCACTTCCTAATAATAGCAAAGGGCTTTAACCAAAGCCACAGGCTGATTGCAGGGTGCTCTTTCAATTTTGGGCTTGGAGCAAAAATCCAGAGCAATGCAAAGACGTATACTCTTTTTAACACATGTCTTTCTTTTGTCGAGAAAAAAGTTATTAATTGCTGGAGAGCAATCATTTAAAGGAAAACACAAGGCAAACAAGTTTTCTTAAACAGAGAGAAGATCAGCAGCTGTCGGCATTATCAAGTGAAGGCTTTGACAAGACGTACCCAAAGGTCTGTTAAAAACAAAAACAAAAACCCAGCCTGCTTCTGGAGGACGAGCAGCCCGCATTTCTGACTTATCCTAGCAAAGGAAATGATATGCATTCGCCTCTTTTTCATCATCTTAATGTGCATCTCTTGTTTAAAATCAGATATTGATTGACATTTATTACGGCCATTGGCCCATCACACAACAATTCCCATACCAACATATATGTACTTAAACCTCCAAACTTAAAACAGCCAAAAACTTACAAAAAAGAAAACAAACAAACAAAAGACCAACAACATACAATACAATAAATTTGCAGCATAAACATCGCCCTCTGCTCATAAATTAATAAAAGACATCAATGATGATATCACCTAATTACATCCTAAAACAGAAATCATGGTTTAAAAGGGTTATCCGAGTCGCACAGGAGTCCGTTTTTCTTCTTTAGGGATAGGACGCTGATCAAGAATCTGGCAACCGTGAGTGATCTTAAGGGGTCTTCATCATTTAGTAGATATCTCAGTTTGGCTTCATTCGAATCATCGGTGATTCCCTTTAGATATGGAGCAAGAAACTTGCTCCTGGTAAAATCAGATATTTGAGATTTTGTAGTTGTTGTTTTTTTCATTTGGCGAGGAGCAGACTGGTGGGAGGAGAAAAGTCAAAAGTGAAGGAATAGCAATGGCGGGGGGGGCAGTCACATGATAACATGACTGGATGCTCTGGGTATGCATGACCCTACACTCAAAGGAACAGAGAGCTGACTCAAAAAGTTAACTGAGATACGTGGTCCAGCCCTTACAGGATTTTGCCGCCTCTGAACACATGCAATGCTAGACACACTTACGGTACTTGGGAGCAATCAACTTTTGACTCAATGGGTTTCACTCTTAGTAGATATGTAGACAGTGCTGGATTTACGTATAAGCTAAACAAGCTATAGCTTAGGGGGGCCCCAAAAGAATTTAAAGGAAGAAAACTGGATGTACATTTCCAAAATATAAGATAAAAAACAAATAAAATAAATCCTACATACAGTAGTAGTAGTAGTAGTAGTAATAATAATAATAATAATAATACCTTGCCCATCTGGCTGAGTTTCCCCGGCCACTCTGGCCGGCTCCCAATTGAGTGTTAAAAACAATACAGCATTAAATATTAAAAACTTCCCTAAACAGGGCTGCCTTCAGATGTCTTTTAAAAATAGGATAGCTGTTTATTTCCTTGACATCTGATGGGAGGGTGTTCCACAGGGCGGGTGCCATTACAGAGAAGGCCCTCTGTCTGGTTCCCTGTAACCTCACTTCTCGCAATGAGGGAACCATTATCTTGGGAAAATCCGTACCCCATACTTTTGCTAAATGTATGAATTAGTACTAAGGCTTTTGCAGACACTGGGTTGTATCCGTTGTTACAGTACATACTCAGAGTAGACCCATTGAAATGAATGAGCATGGCTAACAGGGGCAGTAATTTCAATGGGTCTAGTCTGAGTAGAACTTAGTTGGGTTAGAACCCATCACTTTAATATTTCTAAACATTTCCACAGCTCTACGCACTAGAAATGAGTTACTTTTTTTCCTTAAAAGGAAGCAGACAGTTTCAGCAAATCAAAATCCTACATAACTGTCCAGATTTCTATAAGAAATTCTACCTACATTGACAACAACCACTGTTACATGCATATTCTAGTTGTGGTTCCTTATGTTAGAACACTCCAATATTAAAATATTTGGTCTCTTGTTTATCTTAGACCTGTGATGGAATAGATCTAGTACTCCATCACATATTACCTCTTTCCAAAAAATAAATAAAAATCCTTCACTAACATTTCAGATGGATCAACGTGGGCTCTAAAGAGTTATATAACTAATATCTGACTATCTTGACACAGTGATGGCAAAAATAATTGACTGTGCCTTTCTTTGAAAAGGGACCCAGGTGGCGCTGTGGTTAAACCACTGAGCCTAGGGCTTGCTGATCAGAAGGTCGGCGGTTCGAATCCCTGTGACGGGGTGAGCTCCCGTTGCTTGGTCCCAGCTCCTGCCAACCTAGCAGTTCGAAAGCACGTCAAAATGCAAGTAGATAAATAGGAACCGCTACAGCGGGAAGGTAAACGGCGTTTCCATGTGCTGCTCTGGTTTGCCAGAAGCGGCTTTGTCATGCTGGCCACATGACCTGGTCCCTTTACCTTTTACCTTCTTTGAAAAAGAACAGATTACAAAATCAGATCATATCGTGAGCTGAAAATGTGTGACTCTGATCCAGGAATGTGCCCTGCTTCCATGGAGCCCTGAATGATGCAACAAGCTCAGGAAAGATACTACCAAGTATTTTCATTATGCACACAATAGAAGTGACTAGTTCAGGTAAGTAAAATAGGTAAGTACCCCCATCCTAAAGCAGTTAGAAGCAGCACCCCATAGCAATATGTTTTGGGCTAGCAGCTGATCCCACTAGTCTGCTTCAGATATTTCTGCCATCCCCTTCACTCCCTCATGAGAGGGAATTCTGGCCTCTGCCCCACCTCTCTGAACCATCCCACTGGCCTCAGCACCCCTGATAAGATTTCTCATGACTTCTGGCCATTTCTGTCCACTCCTCACAAGGCCCGTGTCTCAGCCATTCTTGAAGGCAATGTAGAGCGACAGCCCTCTCAACCAGTCCCTAGTCCCCTACCAAAGACAACCTGCTCACTTCCCATTTTCTATCTCAGTCTGCCAGCATCCATGGCTGATAACATTTCTGAGTATCACCAGACACAACTGAGACAAACTGACGATTCAGTTGTGTGGGGCCAAGCTATAGAAAGGGGGCAGGCACTACAAGCTCCTAGGCACAGTGGGCTGCTATATTATATATTTATATTATTAATATTTTCTAATCGTCTTACTGGGGGTGGCAGCAGCTTCAGGAAAACAATGTGTACAGAACACATTGCAATATTGTCTCATTTCTGTTCCCTGCTACAGAGTGAGAGACATTAGTCCGTGAGAGACAGAATGACTTTCACAGCACCATCTAGGTGACTTCATGGCTAAAGAAGGAAATGAATAGAGATCATCTACATCCATTTCACTTGCGGAAAGCAGAAAAATCAAATTAGCTGATAGCTAGTCACCTCAAACCTAAACACACTTCTTGATACTAAGTTCCACTGATCTTAATAGCACAGATTACTAGACTGTTCATGCTCCACAAGCAGGAAGTTTGGGAGGGGGTTACCTGGGTGCCATTGGCTTAATTGCTGTGACATTGGGGAGATTTCAAAATTCTAATGTCAAGGTTTATTAATGACTTTTGTTAACGCAAGTATTTCTATTCACTGCATATTTTTTTAATGATACCTCATTGTTACAAGTGAATCATTTTATTAAAAACGAAGAGACACATGATGCTTAGTCCATAAAAATATGAAGATTCCTCTTGCCCAAAATGTTGGGCCCTAATCTCTGTCTGAAAAAAATTCTAAAAATTGCAAATTGTTCTAGGTAACTTTAGCAAACAATTTAAACTACATGGGGCAGGGAAGGAGAAAGAAAGGTAGCTTGAAGATACAGCCCAATAAACACTCTGTATTTTCTCTAAATGTATGAGTACATATGACTATGTATAAAGATCTGCAATGGATTACATTTTACAATTGTTCAATTAGTTGACCAGGTTATCTGGAACTACAAATCATCATCATCCACCCAGAGCAGTCTCAAGAAGGTCGGGTGCCCTGGCGCGGAAATCGCTCCGGCACCCCCGCCCTCGCAGCGCGCAACATGGCTTCCGCGCGGCTTCGCCACGCAGCGCCCCCCGGGACTACACCTAGAGCCGGGCCTGCATCTACCCATCTGACTGGGTTGCCCCAGGCACTCTGGGTGGCTTCCAACAAAATATAAAAAACACTAAAACAAAAACAAAAACAAGAACATGGTGATTGTGTCAGCCACACATCTCCCTTATTCCCATACAACCTGTGAGATGGGGCATTATTTTACTAGTAAAACCTTTGGATCATGGACACCACACACAGCCTGCAACAAAGCACACGCCACAAACTATCCTATCAGCTCTAGTGGAGTGCCTCTTTCAAGGTTAATTTCTGCAGGTGGTGCAGCCAAAGAAAGAAACCCTGTGGGTACCAAGGAAGGTCTCTACAGAAGCAGGTAGGTAGGCCTATAGTTGCCACATGGGCAACCTACGAAAGGAATACATGAGAGTGCAAAGGAGCATCTGGTGAATTGGAGAGGTGCTGAGAGATTATACCGTTTCACCATAAATTTGTGAAATGTCCTCCCTAGAGAAGTGTGCATTTTTCCTTGTTATTAACTTTTAGGAACAATTTGAAAATGCTCCTTTGTGGCTGTTCCTGGCTACCTCGAGATCACTGGATAGAAATGTGTTTTTAATTGCAGTAGCTTTTAGAAGTTTCTAATTGTAATTGTTTTTGGGATGTTTTACTCCGTTTTAGAATATTTTTGTTTGGGGTTTTCGAATTATATATTTGTTGAATTGTATATCCTTGGAGAGGATGGGGAAGATATAAATTCAATTAATAATAATAACAGTCACAGATTAACCAGGGCGACAACATACATGCTATATCCGTTCCACAGAAGAAGCCATCCTAATTCAGCAAAATCAGATTAAGATGAATACATTTGCTCCCCATCTGTGAACAAGGCAGGCAGGCATGTGGAGGAGAAAATCCTGCCACTGTCCTGCATAGTTCAACCCTTAAGACTAATTCAGTTGCGTCACAAATTGTCAGCCTTATATTTGAGTTCTTAGAATCACGATCAACTATATACAAATAGGTCATTGTTATCAAAATATCCCCTTGGGGTCATAACTATTAAGGGAGCAGGTGCCTGAGCTTAGTTTAGAGCTTACAGAAAACTCATGATCAAATGCAGGTCTAACAGATGATGAAAGGCAGCGTAGGTGTTATGCTTTTGGAGGTCAGGGCCAGGATCCAACAGAACTGCACAACTCGTTCCCCATACCCTAAAGAGCTTTGGACTCGTGTTTCATGCACATCCTCTTCACACCATACAAGTTGTGAGTCTAAGGGGATGTCCGAAAGCAAGACTCTCAGTGGCACCTCTCTGTTGATATCCCGCTTGTGGGCTTCCTGTAGACATCTGGCTGGCGACTGTGAGAATGGGATGCTAGACAAGATAGGTCGGGTCGGATCCAGCAAGGCTCTTCTTAATTGGATCTAATCTTAAAAATCCAATCTGCACAACCCCACCACAGGCCCTTGGCACCTCAGGTAATCACTGAGCATCCCCACTTGTGGATGCCTTCTGGCCATTGGGCCTGCCTACCCACCTGTGCTCCCTTGGGCCCATTTTACCTTGTGAAATGGAACAGCAGCCAAAAGGATCACAGGGCATTGAACGACATTCAAAATGGTAGTTCCTTGTTACAGATCATGGCGCAACTGCTGCCCACTGCCACTAACATGCCCAAAGAGGAGGTACCAATGTTGCGGCAGCCCACCAATGTCAGGAGGCCACTAGGCAAATGGTTTGTGGCTCAGATATAGAGACAGCTCTGATTGTGACCACAACAGGGCTAATGGATCATTGGGCAAAAGAAAGCATCTCCGTGCATTCTTTTATGCCATGGCAATGAAGCAGATCATCTATGTAAACAGAGCAGGCCCCATTACAGGCTGCTTGTTTTAAACCTGCAAAAAGATAGCTGAAATCTCTGAGAAAATGGAGATTGTTAGGGACCCAACATTTCATCTGCAATATACATTTCTACACTTGTAGACTTCCGGTCAAACCGGTAACAGATAGGAAACAGCACAATCTAGATCAGGGGTGCAGAACCTGTTGCCTTCCAGATGCTGTTGGGCTACAACTCCCAGCATGATTAGCTATTGAGCCTACTTGTTGGGGCTGATAGGAGTCAAAGTCCAAAAACTTCCAGAGGGCCACAGGTTTCCCATGCCCAGCCTAGATTTGGTTCAAAACAAAACAAAACAAAATTGATTATTGCTTTTCTCAGAGCAACCAAAACATAGATCTTATTGTGTGTTTTCTTTATGACTGAAATATAACAAAATCCTAAATATATTTATGTTTTTCCTCTCATGCACGAGTCAACAGCTGCATACCTCTGAAGCAAACCTGGACCTCTAAGGATGCTGCTACCTGCCCCTTCCCAAGTTACCAGTCTAAAGGTGAAAGATAAACTGGTCTCTGTGGCAACAGAACTTGGTGGCATAGCATACTGGGTGGTCTTCCCACCACTTCTCCCATCTCAAAGTGTCCTCTGGACAGATTCTTTACCAGAGCTCTGTTATGACCAATATAATTGTTTTAAAAGGATTATGGGCCTTTAAAAGCATTTCAAACATTTCCCAACTATCGTCAAAACCATAGCTGCCAAGTTTTCCCTTTTCTCGCGAGGAAGCCTATTCAGCATAAGGGAAAATCCCTTAAAATAAGGGATAACTTGGCAGCTATGGTCAAAACCCATTTAAACTCTCATGAGTATACAACAACTATGCAGGTTTATTGCTAAATTTCTACAATGAAATTAAATTGGAAGTGATCAAAATCTAACTATGCTCCACATTTTAGGCATCAGGAATGACCTGTTTCACCTGTAATGAACTGCTTCACCTATACTTAGTAGTTATGACTTTACACTATTTTGGTAATACACTTAGTATGTAAGACTAATTACATTTCCCTCAAGTTAACTTCTCGGGGGGGATATATATAATTATATAAATTTTATTTAAAGTAGTATGGGAGCACAAAATTAACCACAGGGATAGATTTTGAAAAGTTATTAACAGCATCTCCTTCTTTGAAGAGATAGGGACATCTTTTGGGGAAACTATCATTGAATGAGGTTTTACAATACTTTTTTAAAAGGAAGGAAGTGTAAATGCAACCTCACCTGCTTGGTATTGTCTTTAAGCAGCCTTTGATAGATTTGTCTGTAACACCTTCCTGGACTTTATCTGTAACTTTTCCCTGGGCTTTATTCTCTTTTGCTGGTGGCGCAGTTTCCTTTTTGTGGCAGATCAAAATATAATTACGATTGTCATTGTTTGCCCAAAATATTCCCACCGATGTCTCATAACGGATGCAAAATTCAACCTTAGCGCCCTCTCTCTGATAAGGAGGAACCAATGAAATCTTGAACAAGAACTGGTCAGTCTCGCCATCACAAGAATTAGGCACATAATCTCCTAAGATGTCATAGTAAGTCTGCCAGTTGTCCAAAGACATTCGGACATAGACCAGCTTTTCGAAGGATACATTCAGAACACGGATGATGCCCTTCATACATGTTATCCCTGGCAGGAACTCGACAGACTCTAGCCATACTTTCTGTGCACGCACTTTTTGCAAAAGCTCTTCTTGTGTGGCAGGCAGTATAAACAGTGGAGTTAAATAGAATTCCTCCACAGGCACAACTTCGTCTTCTAAGTCGTCATTTGGTAATGTAATTGGAACATCCCAGGTATCAAACTCCTTAACG
Source organism: Zootoca vivipara (assembly GCF_963506605.1). Lineage (NCBI taxonomy): Eukaryota > Metazoa > Chordata > Lepidosauria > Squamata > Lacertidae > Zootoca > Zootoca vivipara. Next base: position 20,181,686 of record NC_083285.1, on the reverse strand, counting down.
GCTACAAGGTCAAAACCAAATGCATCAGCAAATGAAACTTTTCTTGCAATGGTGGATGGGGCTTCTGCTTCCATTTCTTCAGAAGAATCTGAATCCCGCCTCCGGGGGCTGGGGGAGAAGCGTAGCTGCAGTGTAGCTTTAACATCTTCATCTTCTGAGAGAGAATCGCTTAAAGTGGGAACTTCTAATAAGTTCTCCCTACTAACCTGACCAGGTTCTTCAAAAGACTCCATTGGGTTCTCTGATATAAACCGAAAGAGACCCGTCTGAGTAGTGGCAGCTGATATTTGAGACCTGTGATTTGAAACAAGGATTAATATTACAGTTGACATTGCAGAAGGGACTCTGCTCTATTAATAGAAGCAATGGCTTTTTAACTATGCTTGCCTGTTCTCCAAAGGCCTTCAGTCTGATAGCATTACTGTGAAAACATCCATTTTGAAACCAATGTCAACCAGCCCACAACTTTGAACCTGAAACCACTGTCATCATGAAAGCAAACATAAAAGCATACTTATTCATAATATACTAAGTTGACATTCCAAGTGATAGAAAGCAACCATAGATTCCTGATCTGGGATGTTTATTTTGTCATCTTGAGGATTCCTATATTGTTTGAGATTTCTATGTTATGCACAAAATAGGCAATTTGACTTCCCTTGCATATGTGTATTTTTTTAAGGGCAGGGAGCCAGTATCTGCCCTCCATGAACCATGTTAATCAACACTTTGCAGACAGATCCTAGGGGTTGTAATCAGTTAATTTGGTTTAAAGGACAACAGTATTGATGCCACTCCTTGTCTCTGTCATTCCTATAGCTGCCTTAAGTTTTATTTAATATCCTTTCTATATAGTTTTTGCCCTGTGGTCTAATGCATAGTGTACTAAAAATGCACAATACTTTCAGCTTAAATACTTTTAGAAAGGTAAGATTCTAACAAATGTATTTTTCAGCAGGAACTCAATGGAACTTAGTTCCGGAACCTCTCAGGTGGGTTCCATTGCCGTTCTAAGAGAACAACGGAGTTGTTCATGGTGAGTTCTGGCACTTCTTTTTCTAGAAAAACAGCACTGATTCTAACCCTTACACTTGAAGCAAAGGATGAAAGTGCCTCGTGTCAAAACACATGAAGCATTGTGGGGAAGATGGAAGGAGGGAGAGAGGGCTAGGGGGGAATTTTGTAGGATTTTAATAAAAGGTTATGCCAGCTAGCAACTGCGACACAGATGTGTCCTATGTGACACAAGTGTGGCAAATCTGCCCTGCTATGGTGCCTGTCAGATATAATCCCATTATGAAAGAATACTACAATGTATCAGGTAGCTCTCGGCATTGCATGAGTCATCTTTTGACCAGCCCCTACAATATTCTTTCCCGCCTATATACTGTATATATATGTGGAATGACTTTGTGTCCGCATTAGAAAGCACCTGCCCATGGTGCAAGAGAATTAAAGTCTACCCTGAATAGATTATAGATGGGGAATAAATTTGGTTCGGTTAGGATTTTATTGTGAACCTACCTAAATTGCACTTAACTGAAACAATATATGAGCCAAAACTCATCTGTTCTTTGAAATTTCTCCAATCAGCTGTTTGCAAAGATGTGTGTCTTAGGAGACAGTTTGCATAAAATACATATATTAAAGAAAATTGCATATGCATTGTATTGGGGGAAATTGCCTGCAAAAATGTGTGTATTAGGAGAAATGCTTATTTTTTATGTTGTGAACTGCCCTGAAATATAACAATAACAATAAACAATAATTTCCATGAGGACTTTTAAAAAACAGTCCATTAACTGATGCAGAAATGTAGCAGTTCAGGGAATGTGAATACATTGATGTCAGTTACATCTGAATAACAAGGAACTGCATATGGTGCAATTCCATGTTTATTGAACAATCAGGCTCCATATTGGTATTCAGAATCAATTCTGAATTAAACTGAAGCCCCGTCTAATCTGCCATCCTGTTGCTCACCATGCCCAACTAGGTATTTCCGGCGGAGCGCAAAAACAAGGCATGAACACAAGCCTCAGCTGATATGGCTCTGCAGCAAATGGCATACAGAGGCATGCAGGTTTCATATAGCCACCATTATTAGCAGCCACTGCTACCCTTACTCCATGTGACTTTGTCTAATCCTTTTTAAAGTCATCTAACCCAGAGGCTATCACTATGTCTTTTGCCACAAAATCCCATAAATTACAAATTATTTTGTCTGTTCAGAATCTCCAACAAATCAGCTTCATTGGATGACCCCAGATTCTTCTATTATGGAACAGGGAGTAAGAATACCTTTTATCTATCTGCTTTCTTCACGCCATGCCTAATTTTATTAAAATGCTTAACATTTATCCACCCCCAGTCACATTGTTTAAAAGTAAAAAAGCCCCCAAATACTTTAGCTTTCTTTTCCAAATTGACACTTCTTCAAACCTTTTTGCACCCCTTCCAGCTCAGCGTATCCTTGTTCAGAAGGGTGAGCAGAACACTATACCATATTGCACTTGTGATCTACATTGCAGACTTGTATTAAGGGAATGATCATACTGACGGTTTTATTTTTAATCCATTTCCAAATTCCCTCACATGGAATTTCTTTTTCCTTTCTTTTCCTTTGCAGTCGCCACACACTGCATAAAGTATTACCCCTCTCTGAATTTCTTCACCATCTCAGCAAGAAAAATTCAAGCAAGAAAAATTCGAAACAGGGATGTTTTCTGTTGGAAGAATTCTCTGACTTGGTCTCACATGTGGCTCCACCAAGATCCATGAATTTTCTGTCCCGTTTACTGTCACAATATATTGGTAGTCACAACATATTGGCATTTAACGTCTCTGTTTTGTATAGTATATTTTCAGGCTTCATTTCATGTACTTAGATACATTACATTGGCAAGCGGAACATAAAATGGTTTTGTAAGGGATTTGGCCCTTTGTAAACTGGAATCTTTTTGTCTGTGTGGCTCTTTTATTTTGTCACCTTTAGTTGCTGTTGTTTTAATTGTTTAAAGTTGTTGTGGGTAGGATTGTTTTACATTCTTTAAAAAAATAGTTGGGAAGTCCCTGGACCATAAGGGAAGGTAGAATTGGTCTTAATCAATTAATTGATTGATGCAATCTTTCGGATAAGCCTTTCCTGCTAGATGAAAAGGTCTCTGTCCTTAGGTGTTCATTTTGTAATCTTCAGCTGTTTTTTATACGTATATAAAAGGTGGTTCATTATGCATGAGACGTGTGTAAAAGGCTAATGTGTGTGTAGTCTTTCTGTACACCAAAACAGGTAATGAAAACTGCTAAAATATTAATCCAGCCTGATTTATCCCATGGGTGTGTTTAGATCAGATGTGCTGTGGATCAAACTGTATCTCACTGAGCCAAGGCAACCTCATTTGCAGCAAACAAATTCCTTGGCCTTTCCACAAGAGAAATAGAAGCAGCCTGGTAAGAATAAAAACCAAGAAACTATCAAAAACCATCCTGCTATGAGGCAAGGGAGGATTTCCAGGTGCTGTTGAACTACATTGCCCATCATCTTGACCATTGGCCATGATGCCTAGGACTGATGGGACTTGGCATCCAGATATTTAAGCCACCCCTGCTTCAACAGTTCACATGTGCGTTATTAGCTAACCACCTCTTGTCTTCAGTATCTCCAGCTCCAAAAGCCAGCTGTGGGCTTTCTGAAGATTTCACAATTGGTGCACAGCACATGGAAGATAGAAGGTTTTCATACCAGCAACTAGGACCAGCGCTGGCCCACCCATGAAGCAAGGTGAGGTGGCCGCCTTAGGTGGCAGATCTGGCTTCCAAAGAATGCATTGCTCATTGTTGCTGCCACTGCACTCCGCTGTTGTGCCTCGTGTAGATCTTCACTCTCCCCTTGTGCCTGGTAGAGATATTTTTCCCTGGTGGATGGGCGAGCACCATTTTGTGGTTTCCCTCCGGTGCCAAACTGTACTGGGCTGGCCCTGGCTAGGACCACATGTTCCAGGACCACACTGCACAATCACTTGATACATTGTTAGTGGTCAGCTTATCACCTGCTAAGCTTGCGTTTCATGGACTGGTGTGTTTGCATGATAAATAACTGTTTATCAGTGGCAGCTTTTTCATACATTTCTGTTATCTTGAGGTTAAGGTAAAAAAGGTAAAGGACCTCGTGCAGTTAAGTCCAGTCGCAAACGACTCTGGGGTTGCAGCGCTCATCTCGCTTTACTGGCCGAGGGAGCCAGCGTTTGTCCGCAGACAGTTTTTCCAGGTCATGTGACCAGCATGACTAAGCCTCTTCTGGTGAAACCAGAGCAGCACACGGAAAGGCCGTTTACCTTCCCGACGGAGCGATACCTATTTATCTACTTGCACTTTGATGTGCTTACGAACTGCTAGGTTGGCAGAAGGGTAAGGTATTGAGCTGCTATTGAAGCTGTGTTTTTAATAAAGGTTTCCTTCAACAAACAACTTATGAAGTTTTTAACAGTATTATTGTACTTTCAGATCCATTCTCTCTATAGAATATTAATCCCAATGCCCTTTTTCCATTTTTGCATGTAATTAGATATTGGTATCTGAATCTGATGAAAAATATCATTTCCCAGCTAAACCTTTTGAGTTAACTGATGCAATTAATGTTTCAGATGCTGTCTTTTCCCAAACCGAGGTAATTTTTCATTCCTCTTAATGATACTCTTTATCTGGAAATATTGAAGAAGTCTATTTGCACCCATTTTATTAAGAACTTTATCCAATACCACTCATTTTATTAAGTTCTTAAAGAGATAGCAGGTGCCTACCACATGTTAGTTTGGTTGTTTAAGTACATGCTATAACCATACCAAAAAAGACACCTCCTAAGACATTGAGTAAAGTGAAGTTTTCTTTGTAGAAATCGATGTAAAAGTAGAAAGATCTGGCTCACCCAGAGAAGTGAAGTCTTCTCTCTGGTCTGAGCCAAGGCCCTGTCTCCAAACAATATTTTGGTCCCAATGAACCAATTGTGAGCACTGTTCATAATTATTCAGAGGCCAGCTGGCAGGCTCCTTTCCACTCACTTGTGCATTCTGCTGAGGGCACCATGCATGCCTTTCAGTTGCAGGGGGGAAACATGATTGTTTTGCTTCAGCAGGAACCTTCCAAATTCCCTCTGCAATTCACTCTAGTTTAAATTTGTTGGCAACTCTGTTTTTGCACAATTTTTTTTACAGATCATTGCTCTGGGATCAAGTTGTGACCAGCATAATGAGTAAGGGCTACCAAGAAGAAAGGTTTGAACTCAAAGACTGTGCTTTTCCTCGACCACCTGGTGTGTGTGTGTGTGTGTGTGTGTGTGTGTGAGAGAGAGAGAGAGAGAGAGAGAGAGAGAGAGAGAGAGAGAGAGAGAGAGAGAGAGCACTGACTCCGCCAGGAGAGCCTTCAAGGACCTGTTGGACCAGCAGATGAAAACATAGAGCTGGCTGTTCCATCCATTTTTGGCTCTCAGCTGGATCCCACTCTGAACACTTGCCTACATGAGGATCTCTCATCTTTTAAACCGGACTATAAGTAGGCGGACCTTGTGCAGCTAACAGGGTGCTTCATTGTTCATTCTTCTAATCTTTCTCATCATAGCCTTTGCTCCAGGAGGGCCTAGAATGATCAGGGGTGGTGGTACCTTGAACTGGATCAGGCAGGCAGACGGTGTGGGGCCTTCTTGTGCTGCTGATGGGGTGTCATTGGAATGGCAGGCTCCAGCTGCTCTTCAGAGACCTGGAAGTGCTGTGGGTCCTGCTCTTCCTCAGGAGCCTTCTTGGACCGAACCTGGTCAGGCACTAACAAAAGTTTAGGCTATCAGTAATGAAGGGCTTCAGAGATGAAAGCTTCTGTTTTGATTTTGTGCAATAGACTGGAAATAATTACAGCCAAGTCCGCAAGAAATTTCACTTCAATTTGTATTTTCTATCAGGCAAGCATGTATTTTGTTAAATGCAAACATGTTTGACTAGGTGTCACGCACAGGAGCCAAGCAGTGATATCAGTTTGTTCTGCATATCAGCAAAGGGTCTAATCCTTTCACAATGCTATCAAACCATGATCTTTTTTTCTTCTTCTCCAGTCCTTGGCTTTCAGTGGGGAACACTGAAGAGTGTTTTCCCAGATTATACAGAAGGGAATGGCAGTCTGTTTATCTTCATGTCTTTCTTGCTATAATTGTTTCGTTTTCCCTCCCCTATTCAGTTAGCATTTGCACCTTGATTTCTTGTAAATATGGGTAGCTAACCCAGTATAAAAGAGAGAGCAGACTATGAGCCGGAGCTGATCACCCATTTAGGTTGCATTTACCTCATTTACTTTGGCTGTAAGCGGCTATATCAAATGAATACTTTTACCAAAAAATCTTCCCACAAAATACTGTAAAACTTAAGCAGTAACCTGGGAATTCAGGACTACTGCAATGATTGGCAACTTTGAGACCAGCACAGACATTCCAAACACCCGTGAAACCTACCAAGAAAAGGTAGACGCATCCAATGGAATTTCTCCCAGACCAGCCATTGGTGTGCTATATGCCAAAAGAAGTCTATCTAAACGCATAACTGAAGATGCTATGGAGAAGCAACCGCTATCTTACATCACTTTGATTGCTAATGCGATTCTTTCCTCTCCTACAAGGAAGCTCACCTTAGCTGCTATTTACAAATATATTGAAGAAAATATTCTTTTTTACGGGAAGAGAGGCCAAAGGTGGAAAAACAGTGTCAGGCTTAATCTTACGCTAATTGATTGCTTTATCAAAGTGGGGAGGTGCGAAGACGGCAAAGGAAATTACCGGAGCATCCACCCGAAAAATGTAAACGATTTTGTGCGTGGTGACTTTCGGCAACACCTCAGATTGCACCAACAAGGACGCCAAAGGGAATATGACCCACATCACAGCACATCTTACCTTGCACCGTGGGGAAACTGCTCTTGTTTAATACTCGCTTTGCCTTCTCAAATGAATCCCTACTTTTGGGATCCCTTCTGGGAAATGCTCTGGGCCGATGCTCAGTATTGTGATAATGCTTTCCAAGGGTTGGAGGTTAACTTTGGTTTTTCCCATGGAAGGTTTTCATCTATGATGCAATTCAATGAAGCAAAATGGAACTCCATGGATTTGTTTTATGGGTTACGTTCTTCAACTGTACAGCAGAACATTTTCCTGAATGTTCAACAGACATTCCCTGCTTCCTTATGTAATCTGCCCTTTCAATAAACAGAGTAGAGATGCACTCAGCTATATCTTTCAGAACCTGAGAGGATGCCACTTGCACTTGGACTGGACCAATTCAGCTGGACATTTCACCACTGATGATCAATTCATACTGTAATAAATACAACGTGATAAAAGTATTTTCTGTAAAAGACAGTAGCGTAATACTGGGACTTCGTTGGAAGTGAGTCTTATTTATTTTAATGGAAATTGGTTTCACATTAAGAGTGCTTAGGGCAGGCATCCCCAAACTGTGGCCCTTCAGATGTTTTGGCCTACGACTCCCATGATCCCTAGCTAAGAGGACCAGTGGTCAGTGATGATGGGAATTGTAGTCCAAAACATCTGGAGGGCTGAAGTTTGGGGATGCCTGGCATAGGGTCAGACTTGGCTATGATTGTACTGTACTCAAATTAGTGAACCAATGTCTTTTATTGTCACAGCTGTTGCTTGGGGCAGTCTCTCGCTTTTGGTTTTTACACTGTCGATATTATATTCCACAGTTGCAAATGATGCTTCTGTTGTTGAGAATACAGTCAACATCGCTGCATGGAAATCACAAACCATTTCATCTCAGTGATTGTTCAGGAATTGTTTAGCAAACCCCACGACATTATCTTTAACAATAATGATTGCAAATAGCTACTCTTTGGAAAGCTTTAAGCTGTTAGTGGTGTACACTCTTCTTTATTCAATAATAAAGCAAGAGTTGCTGACTTTTACAAAACTGCAGTTACTGCTGATATAATCTGAAACGATGATATGACTGTCAACACATTGTATAGTCCTATTTCAGTGTGAAGTTCATTGCATTGTTTACATTTATTAACAATGAACTTGTCATTGTAATGGGGATAGTTTGATCTCATATCTTCTGCTTCAACAGGAATAAACCAGAAGCATTGGCTGTTATACCATACAGTCAATGTATTCTTTAGGCATACTCATGTGGAACTATGGACTGGGCAGCCAATGACATAAATGTTTATTCATAATCTGGAGTCTTTATGCCGTCTGAAAAAGTGCCATCCTTTTCTAGAAGTCATTATTGCTAGTATTATTGGAATACTGCATCCAGTCATAGGTGCCACAATTTAGGAAGGATGTTGACAAGCTGGAACGTGTGCAGAGAGAATTCAGCTAATAAATTTAGATTTAACTTGATGAAAGATTAGAAATGTTAGTGGGAGATTAGCGATGGAAGATAATTCATGCTTATATAGATAACTACTGGTACCTGAGGTGAAACCATATAGAGACAATTACCGTAATTTAAAATACAAATTATACTAGTAAAGCACAGTGTCTGAGAGACCTCTTTTCAGATATCACATTGCCATCTATTTTACATTCCCTCCTGAAAACTTAGAACAGCATTCGAAATATGTACACAAACTTTCATTCCGACGTCTCAGTGTTGAATGCAAATGTTGTGTTGCATTGTCTTTTGCATTTCCCCTCACATTAAAATGGGGCGGGAGTTTCACTGATACCTGAAGCTTCAGGTATGGAATTCTGTCTTGAACATATGTACAAAGTTTAGTTCCAGTATCTTGGTGTTTACTTGAGTTATATGACAAACAAACAGTATGCCAAATGGACACATTGAACCAAAGACCTTATTCTTCATGGTCAATAAAAAGTTTTTTGTATTAAAAAGGCACAAATATGTTTTAATTCAAGTATGTGTCTTGAATAAACAAGGCAGGAGGCTATCCTTTTCTCTGAGCAGCTACTTTTGGAGTGTACATATTAAATGCCAAGTGACTGACATAAATAGCTTAGGCTGAAGTCATGCGGACTCCTATAAATAAGCCCTACTGGCTCAGTTTTTCTTATACCGGCAGACAGTCCCCAACACACTGCTTGAAGTAAAGGTTGATTTGTATATTCAGGGGGAAAGCACATTATTCCCAGCTTCTTGTGACTGTGGGAGAATCATTTCACTGAATGTTCAGCTGTGCAATTCAAAAAATCCACCTGTGACAAAATGGGCCTCTTAGGATGAATGGTTTCTGCTGTAGCCCTACCGGAGTTTTCTGTGTTCAGGGTATTTGCCACAGAGGAGATTATTTTAATATGCAACCGGTCACTGCATTTCTAAGTCTTACCATTCCAAGAGGGCTTTATAAAATGATCTTCCTGAATGTGTTGATCAGATCTTAGCCCCATTGGTTTTATATTCCATATTCCAGGACTGAAAACAAGCAAAAGCAGAAGTAAAATAACTTGGTTGAAATGTTATTTTATCCTGCATTTAGCAAATAATTAATTCTGTGACAATCCTGGCCTAATCTTTAATTGAAGGTTTATCTCTTCCCCGCCCCCTCACACACAAAAATGCTATTTGTTTTATTTAGTGTGAGCTGATTATTGTGCATTTTCTATCTATATGAACTAGCTGTTCTTGCCTTAGGCTGTGTGTCCACTGGTACCACCAGACACCACAAACCAGCCCCTGCTACAAAAGAACAGTGTTGCACCTCTGTCAGTCACCACAATGTCTTCCCTCCTCATTTATTTACTTTTCACAGGCTGCTTCTGCTATGGATCAAAGACACTTCAAGCAGTTGTGCCTACCAGGTTCATTTCCCAGAGTGCTGTGGCTCTGGGGTCCTGTGAGCCCAGAGGCATTCTGGGAAATGAAGATGGCAAGCATAACCAACTGCAGCAGGGGCAGCCCCCAGTTTGGGGGATTGATCTGCTCCCTCCCAACAAATTATAAGACTCTACCATTATGGTGGCAATAGCAAAAAAGAAAAACAATCAGTTGATGGGTGGAAAGCAGAAAATAGCACAAATCAACTGAGTTGGAATTTGTCTGCTTCTGTGCATCCTGTGATTGGGGGGGGGGGGTTGGACCTGTCCATTTTAGTTGTACCTGTTTCTAATTTTCCCCATCAAATTCAGTTTTCTGCATTTCTGCATCCATTTGTGATTTCTTTTAAATACTGTTTTAAAAATCCCCATGCAAATTCATCAGCATTTTAGTGCAAATTTCTCCTAGTGAACACAAAAATTGTATGCAGCTTTAAGTAATGCACACATTTTTGCAAGCAATTTCTCCTAACTTAATGCTCTTTGTGTGTTCTTTTCACCAATATATGCATTTTAATGTACACTTTAATATACACACTTTTTTGCTAACTAACTGCATTGCAAAGTTCAGATAAGTGTGAATTGTGAACGACGGGTGCGTGTTATTTCGGGGAGTTCAAATTCAATAGATTTGCCCTTAAGCACAAAAAGGAATTGCATTTCTCTCCCATCCCTGCCTGTGGGGATGTGTGTGCATGTCAGTGTGTACGTGAGAGAGTGTGGGATAGCCACATCCACTGTTGGCCCCCCAGAGGCTTGGTCCAGGATGAATGTGTCCCTTGGGTCATAATGGGTTAACTGCCCTGATCTAGAGTTTCTTCACTGCACAAGAGCAACACCCCCTGCTGTGAAAAGAAAGGGGGGGAGAGATGAAGGCTGTTGCAGTGACTGCTGCTGTCACCGCCAACACCTGGTAAGGTGAGAAGAGAGAAGGCCAACCAGGCAGAGGGAAGGGAACAACCATGTCCCCCTTTCTGTCTTTTTCTTTTCATAGAATTGTAGAATTGGAAGAGACCCCAAGGGTCATCTCGTCCAACCCCTTGCAATGCAGGAATCTCAGCTAAAGCATCCATGACAGATGACCATCCAACCTCTGCTTAAAGACCTCCAAGGAAGGAAAGTCCCCAACCGTCCTTGGGAGGCCATTCCACAGTCGAACAGCTCTTACTGTCAGGAAGTTCTTCCTGGTGTTTACTGGGAATCTCCTTTCTTGTAACTTGAAGTCATTGGATTGAGTCCTACCCTCCAGAGCAGGAGAAAAAAGGCTTGTTCCTTCTTCCATGTGACAGCCCTTGAGATATTTGAAGATGGCTATCATATCTCCTCTCAATCTCCTCTTTTCCAGGTTAAATATACCCAGCTCCTTCAACCTTTCCTTATAAGGCTTGGTTTCCAGACTCCTGGTCATCTTTTCAGAAATAATAAAAAGGGATCTGTTCATTTTGTTCCTGCCACCTTCACGCGTAAATGTATTCCAAGACAATGGCGCCAAGATAATGTCCTGCACAAGCATTTTCCTCCTTCAGTTCAAATGAGGCCGCAGCCCTGAATGTCCATTCCTTTGTCTACCATGTTCCGCCATTTGCAAAGAAGCACATGGAGAAGTTATGGTTCATCACCAGTTATCGAGGCGAAATGTATTCAGTTACCTTGTGCAAACAGGTTATTGGCTTTGTGTTCATTGACAGACCTTGAAGGACAAGGTGCACTCAAAAACCTATCACTGTGCAGTTAATAATTCTGTCTCTTCTGCAATACCTACACATCAGAAGTGCAGCAGTTTCAAAGTGGAAGTCAGTGCTCCTGGCATTAATGGTTGAGGTGTTTTATTCCTTCACCTCTTGATCACGGAAGTGTGATATAATTATCCTATATGTGCCTAGTAGTTTAGCATCTTTTGATGCTGAGATGGAGAGTCCATGAATCCCTATAACTTTAAATACAAAGAAATTATAAGAGTTAACAATAACACCGAATATTTAGAAAGAGCCCAAATATAATATAGGGAATGATAGGCAAGCAAATATAAATGAGGATGCAGGCACCTCTCGATGTTTTGCAGGCTGCAGGAAGCGCTGTAGAAGACCATCAGAAACTCAAGCACTGGTTCGGAGAGCAATTCTGAAATGCAACACAATAAATTAACTGGCATGCATCACAAATCACAATCAATCAAGACCAAAGTGTTGTTATGCTTGAAAAGCCTTTCTAGGAGACTTGTTCAGCTGCGGTTCTTCAGCTGAAGATCCTTCTTTCTTTCTTTTTAATAGAGATGCAACTTCTGCACTTTCCCTCTGAAGTGTAGTAAAGAAATGGCAGATGTTTTACCGGCTGATAATAATTACTCCATAAATTAGAATCAAATAATAGCTTTTTAACAATTAGAATAATCATAGTAATTTTAAGGGTGGCTGGAACAAGAATGCTGGTGCCAGGTTTGTGAAATTATACAAAACTGAAATTAATATGTGAATAATCTCTGCCATTAATCAAGAAATAAATCCATCTTACTACTGGATTTGCGTTGAGCAGCTAATAACTGCCATCACACTTCCCTAAGCCTACAAGCCAAATATAGATAGAAGGGTGATGGATTTTACTTGTCTGAAAGTGACAATTCTCTCCAAAATATCATTGGAACATGCGGCCGGCAGGCTTTTGCTGTTAGTGGACGGAGCATTCAAGGTGGGAGAGTTGGAAGTGAAGGAACTGCCAAGTCCTGCTGGACCCATACCAACAGGACGGGAAGTGTGTGGTGTGCTATGTGTGTGTGATTTCCCCCTCCCATTCTTTTCAGCCTTTTTCTTTTCATCATCATCATCATCATCATCATCATAATTTATTATTTATACCCTGCCCATCTGGCTGGGTTTCTCCGGCCACTCTGGGCAGCTCCCAACAGAAGATTTATTGATGTCAATGGGAGAGAAAATACACATTCCAGCTTTAGGGCTACTACCCCATTGATAGAGGTGTCTCAGGGGAATCTTCTTCTTTGGCGATCACTCATAACCAAGTAAGATCGTCTTCCATAAACACGGTCTTAACAATGAATCCGTACGTGACTGTGGAGGCCAATTCTGGATCCACACGTCCCTCCACAGTGGGGACATAGGTTTCCAGGCGGGAGTTGATCACAGTGAGGGTTTGCCAAACGTGCCTTCCTCTTAGCATGTTTCTCCCTTCCGTCCTGAGTTCAAGCGCCTTCAAAGCCCATGACACCTTTGGTAAAGGCTGTTCTCCATCTGGAGTGCTCACAGGCCAGTGTTTCCCAGTTGTCAATGTTTATACTACATTTTTTTAGATTTGCCTTGAGACAGTATTTAAACCTCTTTTGTTGACCACCAGTATTACACTTTCCATTTTAAAGTTCAGAATAGAGTAGTTGCTTTGGAAGACGATAATCAGGCATCTGCACATGACCAGTCCAACGAAGCTGATGTTGAAGAATCATTGCTTCGACACTGGCGATCTTTGCTCAGGGGAATAGGAGGGCTTTTGATATTGTGAATCCAAGACCTCCCCTGATCTGCCCTACCCCAGCATGCTCCCTTATTACCACTCACCCGAGAACAGCAACAATGGCGGTGTGCATTTAAATACACACTATCGGGAGGCTTTTGAAAGAGACCTTTTTCACTCACCATGCTCTATAACAGGCATCCCCAAACTGCGGCCCTCCAGACTTTTTGGCCTACAACTCCCATGATCCCTAGCTAACAGGACCAGTGGTCAGGGATGATGGGAATTGTAGTCCAAAACATCTGGAGGGCCGAAGTTTGGGGATGCCTGCTCTATAACCTCTGGCCTCTGGGACATCCTTCCAGGGATTGCATTTTACATCAGGAAAACAAGCATTTAAAAAACTTTCTACATTGGATCAACTTTGATTGGAAATATTGGCCACCATCTTGATACCCTCCAATGGAACGACTTCTGTTTCTGTTCCAGATGTTTAACCCTGGCATTCCTTCTTCCAAAACCTGCTGAGTTCTGCCTATGACATATTTGGGACAACCACCTTTTTCTAGGCTACATACAGTAAGTGGGGTAGAATATTACAACTGGTCTGATCGGGATAAACACCCCTTTTGGATTACACAGCCATGCCTTGGAGGACTACACAACCACACCTCTGACAAATTCAGTGGCTCGGTTGCAGAATTGCATCCCTGCTGATGTGCATGCAGGCGCATCAGAACTGCTGGAAACTCAAAAGCTGCCAAAAAGGAGGAGATAGCGGCCTTCATTTGAATCTTTATATCTGAGGCCAATATACTGAGTTGAATCCAGACTAAGTTAATTGAATTTCATTCCCATTAAAATCAATGAGCTAACTTGCCCTGTTGATTTCAATAGACCTAAACTCACCTAACTTATTATGAATCCAACCCATTTACTCCTTAGAATTGCCATGAAAAATAATTTGTATGCACATGAAATATATTGATCAGAAATGAAATCCAATGGAAATAGCTTGCTGTGAATTCCAGTCTTTGTTCCCTCTTTATACACTCCATTGCCCATTGTCCCCCCCCCCCCGAATATCTCTTTCACATAGACCCTCATTAATAATGCCACTTTGTTTCAGAAATAAAATGCAAGGGCAGTTCTATATGACTTGATTTCCCATGATTGTGTGGCTGGGGTAATTGATTCGGTTTTGCTTTTAATAAATGCCAATCAATTAAAAACAAGGGGTGATACGAAATATGAAATAAATTGGTATCTCTGTGCAAACTGCTAATCAATCTTCTTCTTCTTTTAAAAAAAATCTGAACTGCCTTTCACTTTGAAAATGAAGGATGTGAGATACATCTAAGTTGATCCAACTGCTATTTAGCAACTTAAGTATCTAAGAGCACTTTTGATAACCTGGGTAAGATGTATTGATTTCTCCATTGATTTTTTAAAAAGATATACCATCTCTGTGAGAGGACTCTCACACAGTAGAACGGAATAGCTTAGCAAGTGCAAGTTCTAAGCAGTATAACAGGTCTACTCAGAAGTAAGGTTCATTGAGTTCAGTAGGGCTTTCTGGTAGGTAAATCGGGATTGGATTGAAGTCATAGTACTGTACTCCTCTTCTTCAGATGGATAGACACAGATTTCAAAATTCTAATATTGTTAGAGTATAAGCCAGTGTGATGACGTGGACAAGAGCAATAGTCTTGGATCTAAGGAACCTTGCGTTCAAATCCTACCATCACCACCAACTCATTGCATGCTTTGAGCTGCTGCTGCTGCTGCTGCTGTTGTATTATCACACACACACAGGGAGAGAGAGAGAGAGAGAGAGAGAATTTGGTTGCTAACACCATCCTAAAATGTTTTGGTAAAACTATTCCCCCTTCTAACTGTGCAATTTATCACATGATAGTAGCGTACGCAGACATTTTTTGAAAAGCCAAAGAATGCACCATATCCCTGTGATGTGATGTCCACAACTCCCACTGATTTTCATGATATTGTGATTTAGAAAGAACACCGGGGTATCAGTTTGGACTTTGGAGCTGCACCTGGAGGCTCCCAGGTTTTCTAAAGTGCAAGGGGTTGAACAGAGCTGGTGGTTCGGTCCTTGCAGCACCACCCTGCTTATTTATTTCACAAAACAACTCCACCTCAATTATTTTTCTACACTCGTGCATGTAGAGAGCTAAAACAGACACTAAATGTGTTGGTTCACATGCCATAACCCTAAAAGCCACTGCTCTCTCTCTCTCTCTCTCTCTCTCTCTCTCTCTCTCTCTCTCTCTCTCTCTCTCTGTGTGTGTGTGTGTGTGTGTGAGAGAGAGAGAGAGAGAGAGAGAGAGAAATTTATTTCTTCCCTCCCCTTTGTCCCAATGAATCTCATACCCACCCACAGGCAGACCCTCCAAATGTCCCTATTTTCCAGGGACATCCCTGATTAAGAGATGCCATCCCACTTTCTAATTTGATCCTGGAATGCCCCGCTTTTCCCTAGGATGTCCCTATATCCATTGGGGAAATGTTAAAGGGTCTGGAATAGGACGTCCCTATTTTCACGGGAGAAATGTTGGAGGCTGTGAAGTTATCTGACCCCCGAGCTGTCTGAAGGCAATCCTATATAGGGAAGTTTTTAAAAAAATGTTTAATGTTTTTGAAATGTACTCGGAGTCGAGAGTGAATTTCATGCTCTTTATTCAGCTCATAGTCATCAAGGAGAAGAGGAGAAGAAGAATGGCTCTTTTCCCAAAACCATCTGCTTATATACATTATTTACACAATGGGCCTTGCGTGATTGGCTACTTCAGGGCTACACCTGTGGGCCAATTATATTGTGGATTGACTTCTGCCTGCAGCCTGATTGGCTGCTCCTACAGGCCAATCAGGTAGCAGATTCGCTTCTGCCAGCCGCCTGATTGGCTGCTCCAGCAGGCCAATCAGGTTGCGGATTCACTTCCACCTGGAGTTGGATTGGGTAGCTCCCGCTGATTCTGAATCCTATTGTTCTAGGATTCAGCTCAGTACATAACAGTTTTATTATGTTTTTATATATGCTGGAAGCTGCCCAGAGTGGCTGAAGCAACTCAGTAAGATGTGTGGGGTATAAATAGTGAAATTACCATTATGGAATGGGACGTCCCTGTTTTCATCGCAGAAATCCTGGAGGGTATGCAAAGCTACTGTTTGCTGCTGGAGGGAAACATCCACTGGTGCCAAAGGCAATGCCCACCCTACAGTGAATAGCAGCTTGGGGGGGGGATTTTCACCAGTACTGCAGTAAGAGGCATACCATGATTCCTGCAATACTGATTGTGAGGTTGCAGTGGCTATTTATGGTTGTAGATGGAGGCATGGCACTTGAAGCGATCATGCCTAATTTGGCCCCCAGAGGCCTCCTTCTACCTGCAAAGGTGTTTTGCTTCGTAACTTCAATAGAGGGGGAAGCTCTGTGCAATCATCCCTTTGCCTATATTAATGAATTAAAGCATTAATATACTGCTTAATGCCAAAGCAGACTTCTAAGTAATTTACAAGGTATAAAAAAAATCTCCTGTTACACAGACCTTAAAATGTAAGCATCCATAATTAAAGTTCACAGTAAAACAACCCCATTAAAATATTAAAATAGAAGCATCACACAATTAAAAGGTAGGATAAAGCAATCCCATTAAATCAATACAGCTATTAAAACAGGAGACTCGGGTTGAGAGAGATGGGCTCTGTATAAGAAGGAACAAGCCAAATTAGACATGCATGGATAGGAATAATAATAATAATAATAATAATAATAATAATAATAATAATAATAATGTCAAAGCAGTCATGAGTTGAACGATTTGGATTGAGGCTGCAGCATTGAGGGATGGAGACTGAACCATTTCTGCTCTGCTGTCCTTTTCCCCATGCTGGTATTTGACACATTCAGAGCCTCTCCAAACCTCAGCAATCAGAGGGAGCTACCGGTAAGTGGGGCTGTAGAGTCCTGTATCTCCCTTTGTGGCTGTTTTGCACACTGTGTTCCTCCCTTTTGGTCATCCAGTGATGAATGCACATGTGTGAAGACACCTTAAATTGTACAAAGGATATAAGGTTCCCCATCGTCAGTGCAAAGCACAGCAAGAAAAGATTGCAGAAGTCCAACGAACAGGGAATTCAATGCACTGAAAGCAAAACCTCTCTGGCCTAATGGAACCCTGTGGGCGCTTGTTTCACGCATGCACAGAAAACCAGTGTCATTCATGCAGCAGGTACAGCTTTGCAAGCACACAAATTAAACATCAACAAGCTGGCATTGGACACCTTTTCCTTACCACCATGGCATGGCACACATGATGGTAAGCATGTAAAGTCTGCAAAGCAACCCTAATTATGTGGTATTTTGGGGGGGTTGGTATTTGAACTGTACACATATGGGGAAACAGTGTGTTGTCATTATTAGTTTTAAAGTGTTTAATTGAAATATTGACAATGATCTAAAACGGATGCCGTTAAACCAGTCCAATAACCTATTAACCACTAGGTGGCACCAAATAACTATTATTAATAGAACGTCCTTCAAAGGTTTAAGGTATACATTGTACATACATACATGGTGTCATTCCTGAAGATTCATTTATATTCATATTTCACTTGCAATCAAAGCCTACTTTTTTATTTTAAAAATGCATCAAGTGGGAAACAACAATCATATGAGCGCATATTAGTGTAGATATCTGCTTTGAGATTCTTTTCCTAAAAATATGAAGTGGTATAGACATAATAATGACAATAATATTAGGGTGCATTAGTAGACATTGCAAAGAAACAGAAGATTATGTGCATTCTATTGTTGAAACTCCTATGAAAATAGTTGCGCATCGTATTTTTAAAGGTAACTTGAAGTCATATATTTTTTAAAAAACACATTCCACAGGAAATACTGCTCTCCATATTACTACTACTACTACTACTACTACTACTACTACTATTTTGCAATTATAGTATTTTGGTGACTGAAATTAAGGAGTTACATTAAATAAATAAAACAGAAGCTACAAAAATACATATGTCCAAAGCCCAATGCCAGCTATATCTACTGAAAAGTAAGTCCCACTGTGTCCAATTGGAATTACACACTAGTAACTGTGTTTAAGACAGTCTAACAGTGTGGTTTTCTACAGCACTAGTGGGGAAACTTTTCTCAGTGCCCAGAAATTTTGAGAAGTGTTGGTGTTGGTGGGGAATATACTTTGAGTGTGTTTCAAAGGTATCATGTGTACACAACCTAGCCTCTGAATAGATGTACATAGAATTGCAGCCTAAATTTGATTGATCTATTGTAAGTGTTATCTGCTGTAATGAACTTTGTAATTATTGCAGGTTTCAACAAAGTTATTATGGCATGCCATTATATCCAGCAGCTTATAACATAGTTTGCAAATATCAAGTGATCTTTTGGGGGGAGGGAGTGGATTATCCTTCCTATTGAAACGGCGGTGGTTGTTTTTAATCGTCATATGCCGTAGATTTTATGAAATAAGTAAACAATACATTGGGAAGCATCAGAAAGGAAGGACAGAGCTCTCTGAGTGCAACATGAGATACAACATGGTGGGAAGGTTTTAACCTCGCTGTGAATATACATTGTATATTGTAAACTTTGGAAAGTTGGGAAACTTAGAAGAATGGAATTAAAATGTGCTGTTACCGAATGACAAGTTGGTTCATAATAAATTCTCTCTTATCCATGACTTAATGGTGAATGAGGAGGCTTGCCTGACACTGACCTAGCTGAGTTGGTCTCTCCCAGCTGTGCCTATCTGGATTGCCCCCTCAGCACCCGTTTAGACTCAGGAGGTGTAGGTGGATGCTGAAGTCTTTAGGAATTCAATTTCCCTTTCCAGGCTCCCTACACATCTGAGTACCAGTCTTGGGTGGTATCTTGGGTGCTCCGGACGGATTAGGGATTCTGATAACGTACCACCCACTCTGCTACCCATCAGCACCCCAGTGAGTTGACAGACGTGCTGTTGAGAACTCCCAGGATTATTTGTTCTGGTGCATTTCAGCATCCATGCTGAGACTGATGCAGCTGGGATGTGCTCAGGACTTCATGGCTTGCCATGGCAACCACGGAGTTGCTCTTGATTTGGTTTACTAGGAGAAAAAAGAAGTTGGCCTAAAAGTAGAGGGTTTTACATCTCTTTTCTTGTCATGATTAGTCAGAGTACTTCCTACTGGTGTCTAGGTTCACAGTTACTGTTCTCTGTAAGGATGGAGGACCTATTAGAATGGTTCACCCCTCGAAGCGAGTGGATTTCTGAGGGATTTCCCAAGCAATATGACCATACAATGCATAAAGGACTCCAGCGGGTGATAATGTTGCATCCAACTGCTCTCGCCCACTGAGCAGAGCCCATTCTTCTGTGCTGAGGGAAACTATACTTAGAATGCAAGCAGAGAAAATCCTGCAATAAGTCTGATCAAAGACACAAGGAATATCGTTTTAAGCTGTGTTTCACTTATTTTGCATTGTGTTTTAAAACTGGTATTTTTATTCTGAGACGGGCCCAGATACATCATTGTTCTAGGGAAGCCTATAAATAATGTTGGTGTGTGTGTGTGTGTGTGTGTGTGTGAGAGAGAGAGAGAGAGAGAGAGAGAGAGAGAGAGAGAGTGAGAGAGGGAGAGGTAAACATTCACACAAACCTTTTTTTTACTTTCTTTTATATTACTTTACATTTACTGCAACTATAAATCAGAGCCTTTGAGAATGAGTAGGATTTAAAAACACAAAGAAACGTAAAAAGCTGATTGTGGTATTATTGCCATGCTGCATTCGAGAAATCTCTCCAGCTGTTTATGGACATTTCTCATGTAGCCTTCCTTCATTGTCACCTCACTTGCTCTCTGGTGTTTCTGTGTCTGTCTTGAACCTCTCCAATTCCTTGGGTGCTAATTACTTTTGGTTATGCAGAAGAAGTGGTGGTGCTAATTATGAGCTACTCTGAATGTTCAGAAGAAGCACAGAGGTGGGGGAGCACCAGTGTCTCACATTCTCTCTCTCTCTCTCTCTCTCTTTCCATTTGGGTGTTATCCAAAACAGGAAGATGCTCAGTTTTCCTTTAGGGGCTGCTAGCATTTGAACTGGCAACCTTCAGCTGTGCATGCAATTATCCTGTGTGATAAGCCACTGAACAACATCTTTCTAGGGCTGTTTAGTATCTTCTAGCCCAGGACTGGCCCTGCTGGCCATTGGATCCTCCTAGTAAGAAACAGTTATACAGTATTAGGGATTTCTGTTCCAATTAAGCCTTTCTTGACCAACAAGATCTTGCAGGGTTCTTTTTTGTTTGGTTATCCTCCAGTCCTTACTTCTGCCTTTGTTCTACGGCTGCTGGCTTGCAACAAGTGTTTTCCCATGGCACAGCTCTCACATCCAGAGAGAAATACTGGGATTCTCCCACCAATGGAGATGTGTGCCTCTACCCTTCAGCAAAGGCCTAGAACTACCAGGAAAGGAAGTGCAAGTCGCTTGCTCATCCTCTCTTGAAATTCTAGTGGCCACTAGAAACTACCATTCTCGGCATCTTTGTATACCACTTGGAGACATTTTCTTGGTCAAGTGCCTTATAAATCTTCTAAATAAAAATAAGGGAAGCATGCAGAACTTAAAATTTAAAACAATACGAATTCCAGAGAAATTGTGCAGCAAAAGGAAGTATAGTTTTCCTAGGGAAACTTGCGGAGTATTTAACCAGCCATCTATTTCAGATATATGTTTTCTGGGAATTATATGGGACCATGGCCCAGTGACAGCAATGTAACTCATGTATTTGGGGTGGAGGTGGGGGGTTAGCCCAGCAAGTGCAGTGTTCAGTGAGCAAGACAGCATGTTAGTAACAGTAACCATAGAAGTGATCATCCAGAGGAGACCATGCAGTGTACTATAGTTCTTCTGAGTTCAATAGGACTAAATCATTTACAGATGACTTTTCTAGGCAAGCTAAATCCTAAGTTAACAAAATTAAGTCCCTGTTGGACTACTGCCCCTCATAGTGCCTCCCCTTGTCCGTTTTAACACACCAAAGGCACTTAGTTGATCAGTCTGTAAGACACTGGAGATGCCCTTCTGTGCAAAACACTGTTATATTGGTTACAGATGTCAAACCACTGAAACAGAACACTAATTGATAAAGTGGTAAAGGGAGAGATGTAACATTAGATCTCTGCTTAAAATGGTACGCAAGCACATTACATACAAACTACCTTTCTGAGATGGCTCATATGAACTGCTGTCTGTCCAAATTCACTAAAGTCCATGTCAATAGCCTCTCTTTTTAAACAGTCTTTGCCTCAATAAATATTGGCAGTCTTCAAGCCAGTCTTGTTGAGGTTTTTGCTGCCATGGACAAATATGGCTAATATTCCACCATTTGCTGTCAAATTGAACATCCTCAGGTTATTTTTATTACTTAAATTAAAGAATACTTTTAAGATGACTTACAGCAATATGATGATGGTGGTGGTGGTGATGATGATGATGCAATTTATATCCCACCATTCCTCCCAAAGGAGCCTAGAGTGGCAAACAGAAAAGTGATAAAAACAATACAATGCAATAATAGTAATAATAATAGTAATAGTAATAATAATAATAATAATAATTTATTATTTATACCCCGCCCATCTGGCCGGGTCTCCCCAGCCACTCTGGGCGGCTTCCAACCGAATATTAAAAACAGTACAGCATCAAATATTAAAAACTTCCCTAAACAGGGCCGCCTTCAGTTGTCTTCTGAAAGTAGAATAGTTACTTATTGCCTTGACATCTGCTGGGAGGGCGTTCCACAGGGCGGGTGCCACTACCGAGAAGGCCCTTTGTCTGATTCCCTGTAACCTCACTTCTCGCAATGAGGGAACCGCCAGAAGGCCCTCGGTGCTGGATCTCAGTGTCCGGGCAGAACGATGGGGGGTGGAGACGCTCCTTCAGGTATACAGGACTGAGACCGTTTAGGGTTTTAAAGGTCAGTACCAACACTTTGAATTGTGCCCGGAAGAGACACAATATATTAAATACATTAATATATAAAAATATTCAAACATAAGGTGTGCCGCTTGTTTCTAGAACAAGGATAGCTTAAGGAGATCTCTCTGTCCCTCAAGCGCAGAATATTTACTTGAGTTCAGGCCCCTGCCTCTGGCCTAGAAGGCTGAGTACATTTCAAATCAAGAAGATGTAGCTGTCTTCTGAGGCTGGAAAAGGTCTCTATTCAGAGTGGAGTGAGGCATCAGTGGAGCGACAAACCACATGGCTTTTAATATTTGATTTTTTCTTCTTCTCTGTTGGAGCAGCCCGGTCAGATGGGCTTGGTATAAGAAATATTATTTATTATTATTATCATCCCGATGGACAATCATAGGCTAATAAACAGTCAAGTTTCTGGGTTTCCCAAAATGTTACAACCCCATGTTAGCTCCTTTACCTCAGAATGGAAACAACACTGGAGATGTAGAAGTTGTTGGTCTCTCTGAAGGAGCAGGCCTACAGTTTGGGTGTACTCCCAGATCCATCTCTGTCACTAGAAGCCCAAGGGACCTCTGTGGCTAGCAGTGCTTTCTACCAGCCATAGGATCTAACTCCTAAGGGCCGAGGTCCCTTTGCCCCCCTTCCGATAAAATATTTGAGGGGGCCAGCCCCTTCCAAAGTCGATGGGCATTGCCATTCAAATGGTGTGCGTATACCAGGTCATGTGACTGGTTATGCGGGGTGGGGCATACCTGGCGCCCCCGCCCCCAATTTAGTCAAGTTGGCACCCCTGTAACCAGCTCCAGGTGGCATGGCAGCTGTGACCGTTCCTGGGCTGCAATGGCTTGACCACAGTGGTTCATGCTTTGCTAACCCCAAAACTCGATTAAATGAAATGTGCTTTACGTGGGGCTACTTTTGTATCTGGGCTGGAAGCTGCAGCTACTGCTGAACGTTGTGGCCAGACTGCTCAAGGAAGCAGGCTGTTGGCAATATGTTATCCCTCTGCAGAGAGAGCTGCACTGGTTGCTAACTTTCTACTAGGGCAGCTTCATAGTTTACTGTGTTAATACACAGAACCCTAGAGGGCTTTAGCCCAAAGTGCGTTAAGGACTGGCTCCTTGATCACTGAGATCCTTTGATGTGGCACTTCTTGTGGTTCCCCACATCCCAGGGGTTCAGTTGGCCTTTCCTAGAGCCAGTGGAACTCCCTGCCAGAAGACATTTAACAGGAATTATCCCTGCCATCAGGATAGCTCAGTTAGTAGAGCATGAGGCTCTTAATCTCAGGGTTGTGGGTTTGAGCCCCACGTCGGGTGAAAGGGGGGTTGGACTAGATGACCTTTGAAGTACCTTCTAACTCTATGATTCTTTCAGATATCACCTGACAGCAATGCTATTTAGACAGGCCTTTGAAATGTGATCCAGCCAGTAGTCACAGAACCTTTCTCTGATCTCACTAGTATTTTATTGTTGTAATTTTTGTATGGTGTGCATTCTTTGTTGTATTTCCACAAAAGTCTCATTTAGATATACTTACATAAATAAATAAGCAAGCAAGCAGGTTTGGGAGAAGTGATAGGATGAGAGATTAAACCATCTAGTTATATCAAAGAAGGAGGGGATTTTGGGGGGGGGGTAAGGTCACAGAGGAGTAGTAAGTTTAGAAGGTGAATGCCATGTCATAAACTTTGACAGCTGCTGACTCCAAGTACTTTCCCTGTTGCTTATTTGCCCAAAAGAACAATTTATTTCATTATATACTTGCTTTCATAGCCCACCTTTTACCATATGTCCCCAGGGCAGGTGACAAAAATATAACAATTAAAACTGTACATTTGGAAATCACTTGGAAATAGAAACCACAAAAACAATCAGTGTCAAAAAAAAGATAACAGTAGGACAGAACTGTAGCACAGAGCAATGGAGAACAATTAGATTCGTCTCACACAGCATTCCAGTATCACCAGACCACTTCATAAGGGACAAATTGCCTCCCTGTGCTTGAGCTACATGTTCTGTGGCTCTCAAGCCCCAACATTTAATTTCTGTTTGCTTGCTAAATGGTTCTTGCAGACTATCGCCAGCACATAAAGCCAGTGCTCAACAATCTGCGCTGACTGCCCATTTGCAACCAGGCCAGGTTCAAAGTTCTTGTATTAATTTATGAGGCCCTTAACAATTTGGGCCAGGATTCCTCAAGAATTGTCTTATTCCTTATATCCCTGCCCAATAATTGAGACCTTCAGGAGAATCCTGAGTGCATCACCCAAATCCTCCCAGAGCTTTGTGGGCCCAGTTTTATGGAACTCCCAGGTGAAATCAGACAAACAAAATCTAGCAAATGTGGCCTAAAAACGTCCGGTGCCAACTGAAATCTTTGTTGTTGTTGTTCCATCAGGCATTTTAACTGAAGTCTGATTTTATAGTGTAACTGATTCTTATTTTAGGTATTGTATCTCTGTAAACCACATAGAGACAAGTAGTTACCGGTAAGTGATATATTCGTTATTCAAATAAAATAATAAAATAAAATAAATACACGTTTTTATTCTTTAAGAAGATGAATCTAAAACACCAGACATTTTAAACTTTGTTAAAGCCATGCCTGAGGTAGCAGTCACCACCATGCTTAGTTTAAAAATAACTTTCATCATGATGCTAAATTGAATACTAGGAGTAAATTTTGGCAGTGGTGGCACCAGAAAAAATGGGAGGAAGGACAGAAGGGGTATTGTTTCAGAAATGGGGGACAAGTGAGGAGCTGAACCCCTTGTTTGGGGGCTGCTTTTCCATGCAAATTTTGGGATCTAGCAATGAAATCCCACTTTTAATCCAGTACAGAAGATGATGCGATTCAGGTGCTATTGAAAATTCATTTTGAATATTTGCAATCCTTACCTACTTTAATAGGAAGTTTCCTCCACATTAAGGATTTGTGTGGTTAGGCTTTGGTAAGTATAAAATCCACACACACCTGAAATATTGCTAACGTTTAGGAATATGTTCAATTTATTTCTCAACTGCAATGATCTTTCACTAGTTCTTGACAGCATAATCTCCCCCTTTCCACAAATACTTAGGCACTACTTTTAAAAATGCAGCAATATGTTTCCCCAAACTTGCAAAGGCCATGCAATGCAGGAATACGGGATGTGATGGGTAGAATGAACTAAAGTGAAGCAGCTCTCAATAAGCTGTACAATTGCAGGTATTAAAACATAAGCCCTCTTTGCCCTAAGCAAACATGCCGAATTCAAAGGGAACAACAAGAAGGCATCACCTCCCCCGGTTTGTGTGGTTAAATTACATTTATCAAACAAACAAGTCGAGACTCGCTTTTGGTGCCTGTTACCACCCAAAGAGCTCACCCGGAGGAATCTCCACATTGCGAGAGATGTTGGACCAAAACGTGGTTTGCTTGAGTCTCACTGAAGTATTTCTGTATCTGGTAGAATAAAGGCTTCCTTCCTGAAGCTGTTAAACCACTTGCTCTTCTGCTCCATCTCTCTGAAGCCCTGGTAAGCCCTGCTGAAGCAGCTCAGCTGGAAGCAATACCTCCCAGCACAGAGCATCTGGCAGAACTTCTTCCGCTGATCTTGGAGAGATCAGGCTCACACGGAATTCTATACTGGATGAATACCAACCTAGATGCTGATGGTGGAGGAGTCTGTTTGTGAACTGGAGATGCCCACCTTACGAGAAATCCATCCAATCTTAGAAGCCAGGGGCACTTATTTGTTTCCAAATCAAAACAAAAATTGCACTGACAGAAAACTGATAGAAGCTTCAGATTCCCAGATAATGGCAGCCCTAATAGGATGTTTGGAAATCTCCTCTTCCTAGCTACCAGCTGATAACTCGCTGGACTCCAATTTTAAATTAATTGTCTTGCGTGCTACTTGTTTTTCTGCATTATAAATTGCCTTGATTGCTAATTTTATTCCAGTTGTTATTATTGCCCTAGAGTGTGTTTTGAATGGGGAGGGTTTGCTGTATACATTCATGAACACTTTCGTTATTGCTGTTGTTGTAAGTGTTACATAGTTTAAAATGTTTTTTTTAAATGTTCTTGATGTCTTTAAATGTTCTGAATATGTTTTATTCTATTTTTAATTGTATTGCTTTTACTTCATTGTTGTTTGCTGCCCTGGGCTCCTTTGGAAGGAAGGTTGTGATATAAATGATAGATAGATTAATGGAAAAATCAAAGAATGCATAGCATTCCGTTAATCATTCAAAACCCTTCCAATAAAACTGACAGAACCTCATGGATCTTTTTGGTGTCTGGGCAGCTGGTGATCTTTAAATCTAACAAGCTCTTTCCCACCTTCCCTTTTTGCTATGTACTGTCAGCTTGATTAGTGGGATTATGTCAGCCAAAAGCAGGCATGGCCAAACTCCAGCCCTCCAGCTGTTTTGGACTACAATTCCCACCATCCCTAACCACTGGTCCTATTAGCTAGGGATGATGGGAGTTGTCGTCCGAAAACATCTGGAGGGCTAAGTTTGGCCATGCCTGGCCTAAAGATATACATTTGTATTATTGTTTGATGTTTTCTTTAAAATGTATGAAAACCCCAAAGCAATGTAACACCAAAATGGTGTAACTGTTTTCTGGATTGTGTCCTAACATTTTTTTAAAAGTAGCCTGCATTAAAGTGTTTTGTTTTGTTTTTTTGCTGGGGGAGGGGGGGCAAACACCAAACGGACCACACAGAAGCAAGCAAGCCCAGACCAGGGAGTGCAGTACCATCAGCTCCTGAAGGAACCATCAACAGCCTGGGAAAACTGTTGGGACACCCTTTCCCTCACCTTTTGGGGGGTTACTAAAGGCAGAACTGTGTGCCTTGAGAGAAGGCAGAAGAAGAAGCTGAGGTCAGGAGCACATCCCATCAGCTCCCATCAGTCACCATGAAAGGACTCCGTTGGACTATATTTTACCCCAAAGAAGGGAACTCAGATTTTGAAGTCAAAATATGCCAAATGCAATACCCCCTTTGTTTTCCTTCTGCCCCCTTGTGATGGCCTCCAGCAACTTATAGATACACACACACACACACACACACACAGTTGTCTGCAATAAAAAAAACATGATGCAACTATCAACCAATAAACTCTAATACAATAATTCATTCTTTTAATGCTTTACATTAGAAGTGAAGTCTCCACAGTAAAGAAATAGTGTTATGTGCCAGACCAGTACTTATATTCAGTAAAAGCCTGGGAGGCAGAGGTGCAACTTGAATAAAATATGGGCGGGGCGGGGCAGGTAAGCCCCGCCAGGTAAGCCCTTTCCCTAGGAGTTGGCTCTTATGCTGGGAGGACAGATTTGTTTTTAAGATATGCCCAAACTCTAATGTGGTTAGTGCACGCCTAACTGGGGTGGGCGGGCTCTCCTTTATTGTAGGTGCCACCTCTGTAAAGGCCCTCCGACTACCTGGAGACCCTTAGCTGATCAGAGCACTGAACTTCACTCACAGGTTAGATGTTATATATATCTTCAAGTGACAATGAGAGATTGGACAGAATGCTGTGGGCTATGGAAAAGAGAAGCGGGAATTCCTGCAGGATTTTTGCAACTGCAAACCTATGCAAAATAATTTTGGAGTAGGGTGCCGTAGTTGGACTAACTGCTGAGTTAACATGTTTAGGATTGGATCGTCCATTGTGTAAGTATTTGAAGAAAAGTAGTAGGCTGTGTACACAGCACACATAAAGTGCACCCTTGCCCCAGGAACTCTAGTTTATCCCTTACAGAGTTACAATTCCCAGCACCCTAATAATAATAATAATAATAATAATAATAATAATAATAATAATAAAAATAATAAATTTATTACTTATACCCCAGCCACTCTGGGCGGCTTCCAACAGAATATTAAAAACACAATAAAACATCAAACATTAAAAACTTCCCTAAACAGGGATGCCCTCAGATGCCTTCTAAAAGTAGATAGTTGTTTATTTCCTTGACATCCGATGGGAGGGCGTTCCACAGGGCAGGCGCCACTACCGAGAAGGCCCTCTGCCTGGTTCCCCATAACCTCACTTCTCAGTGAGGGAACCACCAGAAGGCCCTTGGAGCTGGACCTCAGTGTCTGGGCTGAACATGGGGGTGGAGGGGCTCCTTCAGGTAAACTGGGCCAAGGACTTTAAAGGTCAGCTTTAAAGGTCAGCACCAACACTTTGCATTGTGCTTGGAAACTTACTGGGAGCCAATGTAGGTCTTTCAGGACCGGTGTTATATGGTCTTAGCGGCCACTCCCAGTCACCAGTCTAGCTGCCGCATTCTGGATTAGTTGTAGTTTCCGGGTCACCTTCAAAGGTAGCCTCACGTAGAAAGTACAGTTCCCAAGATTCTTTGGGGAAGATGTGCTTCAATCTCATGGCATTTCAGATGTTGTTGGACTCCAACTCCCATGAGCTCCAGCCAGCACGGCCAGTGGAGAGGTGTGATGAGAGCAGCAGTCCAGCAACAACCCAGAACAAGCAGGAACAGCTGACAGTTTTGGTGAAGGTGGAAGGGATTTGGTGTCACAAAAAAGATGGCCAGCACCATATGTCTGAAGACGGGGCAGATTGTGTTGTACACAGCTGGAACAGCATCAGTATGTTATTACATGAACACCACTAGGAAGTAGAGTTAAAAGTTGAAAATGAGGCTGCATAGCATGACTTTTCCACAAAGAATCATGGGAAGCGTAGTGAAGGGAATTGCTCTGTGAAGGGTAAACTGCAGTTCCCAATGTCATGTGCTTTACATGTGAGTCTAATTGTCAGGGAAGCATAAGATGGATAAAGGGGGTGGGGTGCCAGCTCTCATTAAGATTTATTATTACGCGGGTTTTGTAGTCCCGAAGCTTAACGACAGATGGTGGTGTAACTCCACCAATTTAGTCACTCCTTTGCTGTTGTTAAGGAAGAATTCCCCTTGATTTGATTTCAGTTTTTCAAAGCCAGCGTGTTCTTCCCTTCCCGAACTATCTCCGTTAACAATTGGGGGCGGGAGGGAGAAGTGGGTGCGTGGGTGCGCAGAGAGGAATAATCCCATTTTGAAGAACAGCCTGTTTATTGTTTTGTTCCTTGCCTTTACAAACAATCATAATGAAAAATGGCAATCTGATCTACACCCAGCCGCAAGGAAAATACATACATTAAATTAATTAAAAGAAGACGTTTGAAATAGGGTTGTTTGAAGCGAGGAATAGAATGCAACTCCCCGATTGGACTGAAAATATCAAGCCCAAAACAGGAACAAAGGCGGGCGGGGGAGGACCCAGTTTGTATTTAAACCAGAAAGTGAAGGGGGTAATTCATGCTTAATAACCACTTTGATTGGGGTGGGGCGAGGGGGGAATTGTTTTGTGTGTTTTACTGCGTGGTGCACTTTGCCATGCAAAAACAACCACCACCACCACACTGTGCTCACTCCCTTTTTTGCAGGTCAACTTCAAACTAAGTTGTTCCCACTGATTTGCAAGTGGAATCCTTACTCCCAAGAAAATGTACTAAAGATCAACCTCCCAATTCAGTTGCAGAAGGGCTGTGTGTGTGTGTGTGTGTGTGTGTGTGTGTCCGTGTGCGTATGTGTGTGTGCGCGCGCACACACACACACAAACGCACCTCATCTTGCCAGGTGGGTAGTATCCCCCTTGAGTAGAACAGGGCGATTACCTGCGGGAACTGGGGAGATCTGAAAGCTCTTCTTTGAAACAAAAGGCAGTCTAAAAATTCTGAGTTAAAACTAACGAGAAACGAGAAACTCCAAGAGGCGTGAGATTTGGGAACAGGTTTTGAAGCAAGGGGACGATTCAGACTCCTCTGTCTTTTCAATGGGGGGCGGGCGAGGGTTGGACTCGGCGGCTGCATGTCAGAAAAGCACGGTCGGATCAAGCAGCCAAACGAACTTGGCCGCTGTCTGGGCTCCAGGCTGGGCAGCTCCTGCGCCTTTTTATGTTTGATCCGCGGCTTAACTCGTCACACGCACAAAAAGGATGGCGAAAGGAAACGGTGACTCTCCCCCCCCCTCGCCGAAACTGTGCTCTGGACATGCCTGCCGGGAGATCGGGACCTTTGGGGATAACATCCACACACTGCCCCGGAGCCTTCTCGCCTGGCCTGGGCGCCGCGCTTGGGAAGGAAAGAGAAAAGCACTACCTTGCGCCCCAAGGCTGCCGGCTGCGCGTTGCGAGCGAGCGAGCTGCCTGCTTTCCCGCTCGGTGAATTATTTCGTTTGAAGGTTCACGGGAGTTGTCTGGAGGCACTTAAGATCTGCCCAGAACTGGAGTATTCGTTCTCCGTTCATCTCGCCCCCAGATTCCTCTTGATGTCTGGCGCCCACTGCTTAGAGAAACTTTATTATTATTATTATTATTACTGTGGTTTCCTCAACTTCGAGGAACCCCCCAGTCGCAGGACTCACGCCCTGATCCTAAACAAATGAGCATGGCAGTAGAATAAAATAAAATAAACTATAAGTGCCTGAATGGTTTCAAGGAATCCCTACCATGTATGCTTAGCGACGCAGCCTAACGCTCCACGGCACATTTACTCGGAAGTAAGCCCCGCTGCAATCGCGGCCGGATAAATGCATTTAGGGACGAGGCGTGGGACTGCTTAGAACTCCTCTCTTTGAAGTAACAAATAACCAAAGAGGGGGAAAACAAAACAAAAAGAGAGAGCGCAAGTGTCCCATTGGAACCAGTGCGTCTTTCCTCCCAAGTAAACGTGCCTCTTAGGCTCGCGGTGCTAACGAGCCATCAAGGTTTATGAGCAACTCGGACAATTAAAGAAGGCGGAGGTAAGACAAAAAGAGTTGCGAGAGGCAAATGAAGATGTTTTACGACCACCCATCAACAAGCACTCCGCGCCTTGCAGCAGTCAATAGCCTGGAGTGCGCGTGCCCTTGGGCTGAACTTTCACCTCTCGAACCCGGTGGAGCCCTATTGGTTGAGAGTTAGCAATCTGGGTAGGAGAGAGCCCTCGGCTCTCAGCAAAACCTGCGTCCTGCGTACGGTACCTCCTGCTTTCTCTTCCCCCGCCTTCCCTTGCCTCTCAGACCTGAGCAAGGGAGGGAAGGGTAGTCTCATCTGCTGCCCAGGCGCCTCCAAACACACTCCGAAAAGTATGCCAGAGGAATGGCGGGAATAGTTGCTTTGCAGAACGCACATTTTAAAAACAAACAAACAAAAAAAACCCACCAATAATTGTCCAAACATGAGACGCACACGGTTCAAATCTTTGCACCTTTTTGCACTTCTCCGGCAGTGGAACGATTGCAACCCCACAAAAAAGGAAAGTTCAGCAAAGTGTGTCCTTTCCGACTTTTTTTTTACCCTCTCCGGTTTTTTTCATCCTCTCCGGTTTCTTGGGGGAAATATTGAACTTGGGTGTGTGTGTGTGTGTGTGGACAACCAGGGCAAAATTGCTTTCATCTTATGAGTAAAGATGTGGGCATCGTCCAAATCCCAAGCGAAAGGAAAAATTTGCATAGTAATTCCTTTCTGTCCTTTCAGATACTCTTCCCCACCACTATCAACTGCGCGCGCGCGCTTTCCAACCGACGGTGGGCAACCTATAACTGCGTCTAGAGAAACTTTCGCCTTAATTCTGAGCGACGATCGTGTTCCATCCAGATCTTCGGTTAATTTAAAAGAACTTTTTGAATTCTCTTTAAAAGCGCTCAAAAAGTCCCACCAACAAACTGAATCCAAGGAAAGTCCGCGAAATTTTAATGTAGGATTTCCTTTTCCACTTCTTAATTAATCACCAACCAAGCACTAGTCTTGCAAAATGATGCAGAAATATGAAAGCAAGTTGAACGATTAAAAACTTGCGATGCGGGTATTTCATTCTGTTTTTCTGCTTTTAGAAACTTTCTCACAGCCCCCCCCCAAAAGCCGGAATACTTGAATTCATTTATCTCCATTCCGCTTCCATATGCTACGCGGTTTGAAAAATCGGACGTGCGAATGTATTTAAAATTAAAGTACTGCATTGTTGATCAGGCTTCCCTTCCCCTGCTTTTGGGGTGAGGGGCAACAACTGTTAGGAGCTGGAAACACGATCCGTGGCTGAAAGGTGTTGGGAAGGATATGCGACTGTTGCCTGGCCGTTTTCATGGCTCTGCAAGGCGTGTGTGTGTAAAGCGCAGCGGGAAACTCCTTGCCAGACCAGAGCAGAAGTTACAAAGCACTTTCGGAGTTGTTCGCGTTGCGTGCAGTAAAACTAGCTTGATGTGCCACCACCAGACTCTAGGCTTTTGTGGACGTTATTAGCCATTGCAATGCAGGAGATGGATGGGCTTTTAATTGCATCTCATCCAAAAAGTTTCGTCGTCTTTTCTTGAGGAAGAGCGGGCGGGCGCTCGGTGGGCCTTAGTCATCAGCCTGGAGGCCAGCAACTATGGCGGAAGGGAAGGGGGTTGTCGGTTCTCTAGTGTGCGAAACCGAAGCTCAGCCAAGGGAGCCAGTTTCGCTCTAGCAGCGAGTTCGAACCGGCCAGGCGGCCGCGCGCGCAAGGCTTTCATTTGCCACAGGCGCGCTCAGCCTCGGAACGCGCGGAGTTCCAATTAAAACCGAAGTGCCACCAAGCATGTGCAGTGTGCCTCCCATACTTACTCGACAACAGACAGCGCTTTCTGACATGGAGTTACTAAATGTCCTTTTCGGGAAGTCCACCCCACCCCACTGAACGAATAACTTCTGAGCAGACACGCACAAGAGGGCGACATAGCTGTCAAGTTATCCCTTTTTTTAAGGGAAATTCCCTTTTGCTGAATAGACTTCCTCGCGAGAAAAGGGAAAACTTGACAGCTATGGAGGGCGATGTAAATTTGCGGTTCTGTGTGCGTTTGCCTAAGCGTAAGCCCCGCTGTGGGACCTACAAACGGGAGGGGGAAAGGGGGGCATCTAAGATCGGAGCGTAGCTGTCAGCCAGGCGTCAGTTCCATTTACCCCCGTCTCTCTCATTCTTTCCCGCCTTTAGAGGAGGAGGACGACGACGCAGCAGGCAACCTGCTGGCGCGGGATTTACCACGCTTTTCTTTGCAAGGAGAGCTGGGCTGGGTGTTTAGTGTAGCACGTGTGGGGCCACCCGCTGCCTTTCGCCTTCCTCGCTGTGGGGGTGTGCTTGAAGGTCAGAGTTGAGCTCCTGAGTTTTATTGGCATACTAAACCTCCGGAGAGGGAGAGAGAGAGGCAGGGGGAGAGAGGAAGAGAGGGAGTCTGAAACGCGCGCGCTTTGACCAAACTCTTAAAAGCGCGGCCCAAGTCTGAGATTTGCACACATACCCCTCCCCCCCCGGGCCAACGCTTCAAAGCAGCCTTTCTAAAGGGCTCTTGCAGTCCTTCCTGTCCTCCTTCTGAGAAGTCGCCCCCCTTGCTCCTTTTGGAGTACTAGCCGAAAAGCTGCTGTGGCGCAACCAATTTGACACGACGCTTTTGTTTTCCCCTCTCCTGTTTGCTAGACTGGTTGTGGCGCGAGAGTGGAGGTGGGGGGAGAGCGAGAAAGAGAGCGAGAGAGAAGAGCAAACAACTTCTCGGGTGGTTTGTTTACATAGCAGGTGGACCTGACGTCAAGGAGGACGCTTCACTGCGAATCCTAATAATATCCTGCTCCGCGAGCAGGACTCCTTGCTCGGGAGAAGGCTGGCAAGCGGGGAGGCTGCAGCATCGGGGGCGAGGGAACGTTGCTGGCTTGACCCCGCCACACTTTTTGGGGGGTGGGGCGGGAGTGCTGGTGGCGGCGGGAAGAAACTCGCAGCCCCTCCCTGGCTTAGAGGAACACAACTTTAGGAATACAACCTACAGAGCCGTTGCCACCCCACTCCACCCCAAAAAAGGGGGGGAGAAACGTGCGTGCACACGCATTTTTCCTCCCCCCCCCCAAAATTCTGAATCTTTCCACAAACACACACACGAGAGGCAGCTGCACACTCCATCCAGAGAGAGGGAGCCAGCCCCACACCCGGGGGGAGGGAGAACGCGAGAAGCAGCGCGAGCCTCTGAGAGAACGCGAGACCCCGCGCAGCTGCTGCTCCTGCCTCAGCTTTGGCGGTGGTGGCGGCTGCTTGCTGCTGTTCGGTCGGCGGCTCCTTTGCTTTGCTTGCTGCCGCCCAGGCCCCGGGAACCGCAGAGCCAGCGCCGCCTGCGGAGGAATATCCAGCCCATTCAGAGACGCTGCTGCTTCTCTCTCTCTCTTTCTCTCTTGTTGTTGTTCGGTTCGGATTCCCCCTCCCACCCGGCGGCTCCTCTGGCGCGTCCTGGCAGCAGCAGCAGTGGCGGCGGCGGCGGCAGCGGCAGCAGCTCCTCCTGCAAAACACTTTCCCCTCTCCCTCGGTGTGTTTGTATTTGCGTGTGCGTGCGCGCTGCGAGCGAGTGCACCTCCTGCCTGCCTCTCCTTCTCTCTCTCCCCCGCCGTGCCATCTCCTCGGGACTCTTCTCAGTCAGTGTGCGCTCCTGGTAAGTTTTTAAAATATATATATAAACTATTCCCCTCCCTCCCTTCTCTCTCTCTCTCTCTCCTTCCCCCACCCCACCCCTTCAGTCTGGGGTTTAACTACAGTAGTTACTTTCCTCCTGCCCTCACTCTCGGCTCCCCTCCCCCTCCCGCTTTCTCTCCAGCTGCTCCTGGCTGCAAGAAAAGTTTGCCTGCAAGCCGCCGGGAACATGGCGTGTCCATGTGTCCAGGGTGACATGTGTCAAGGTCTGTTCTTAGCAGGTGGCGAACGCTGTGGCCCACTCCTGCCCCCTCTTTTCTTTCTTCCGCCGAAGCAAACGCCCACACTGAGACTTAATTTTGCATGCATCTTTGTTTTTCCAGGAGGGCTTCTTGGTTATAAATTAATCGAGGCAGGGTGTTAACCCCCCCCCCATTTTAACGTGCCCGATCTTCGGCTCGTGTAGCAACACCCCCCCTCCAAAAGAGCCTCGTGGCACCTCAAAGACTTATTGTGCTTTGAGTTGTAGTGGCCCGCAACGTGCATTTGATGCAAGACCTTGAGGTGCTACTGGACTTGTGTAGGTGGGTGTTTGTATACTTGCATGCACCTTTGTGCGCTTGAAGTACAGGGGAAATCTGCAAACTCTCGAACTTGGCCTGCGCGGACTTTTAACAGTTGCTCACTAAAAGTAAAAAGTGTATTAAAAACCATCTAATTGCCGGGTGTTTTAATCAGATCTTGAGAAAACGTGGCGTGATATTTCAGAGAGAGAGTGGTGTTTTCTCCCAGCCTGCTCCTCTTGTGTCACTCTCGGGGAGGTGGAAGCTTAAGAGTCATGGGGCGGGGAGCACGTGTGCCTTTGGGAGAGCAGCGAGACACCCCCCCTTCCCTCCATGCCAGACAGACCCTTATGCAGGACGGGGAAAGGGAAGTTGGCATCAAGAGGAGGTGGAAAGACGGGCCTAGCTGTGACACTTGGGGGGCTGTAGTAGCAGTATTCACTGACTTCTCTTCCTTCCATCAGTTAGTTGCACGTGTAGGGTGTTTCGCCTGTACCCTCTCTGGCCAGGACGAGTTACTGCACATTCCTTTCATTTATTTATATATTTAGTTAGTTTGCTGCCGTTTGCTTCGGTCTCCTAACACCACCTTTTTCCTAGGTGGTGGGTTTTTTTTTAAAATATATATATTGTGCTTGCTGGAGAGAGTGTGTTCACCTTGAACAATAGCAACAGAAAACCTTAGCCTGCAACGCTAGATTAATAAATAATAATGGTAGACCTGTATGAAGCTCTGGAGGCATACTTGGCTGCCTTTGCTGTGGGAGAGTCTTCTCCTGAATTTCACTCTTGAAATTCAAAACGCAAGAAAGTTGTGAAAGTTTAATTTTAAGAGCTTTCGAGATCAAGTAGGTAAATGGCTCTAAGGCATGTTGAGCTTTGTTTATGGAGTTGTTAGTGTGAGGACAGGGAAGGTGAGAAATAAAACAAAACGCTAGCTGCCTTTTTTTGCTTGAGTTTCTGAGTGATTACCCAAACATAAAAAGGTCTTAGTGTAAGGATGAATAAAAAATAGGGCAGAGTTCCCGGTGAAACCAAGGTAGCTCTTTGATGTAGATTCTGTGTCTAAGTATGTAACTTTGCACTAAAACATTTTACCAGGCATTTCAATAACTGGACTTAAATTCTGTACAATAGCTTTTGCTCCAAATGAAGATGTGATCTGCTTTCATTGTCAGAGTGAATTTTCTGCATCTGGGTACCTGTTCTACTGAAAACAGTTGATTGTGGGATCAAGTTGAAAAGAACCCGTACATTTATAACAGATGGCAACAAATGATTAGGAGTGAAGGTCACTGGGCTTTAAGGAAAAGTTACTAAAGTGACTATTCTGCACTCATAGTGCATTCACAGTGCAGAAGAAAGAGTTCTTTTTTGAAGTAGAAAATGAAATATGTTACACAACTGAGTGTAAGAGATTTCAGTGCTCCAGTGATCTTCCTCTTACATAGATAGTTCAATTCCTATCATTTTTCTCCCATAATTTCATTTAAATAGTAATGGAGTCCTATGCATATTTACTCTGAAGTAAACTCCACTTTTTTCAGTGGGACTTACTTATGGGTAAGTGTGAATAGAATTGCAGCTTGATGCTTGTGTTACTCCACAACTCAATTCCACATTCAGGAGTTTAGGATCACAGTGTAAAATAATTCATGCCATATTTTTATTGTTCCTTTGCTGTTCTGGATCCAGATATTTGATATATACTTGATATACTTCAGTTGGATGGATCAAGTTATTAGTCGCTCTATAGTGAAATGGGGAAGTGGAAGAGAGCACGCTATTAATTGACGATAAATCACAAAAATATTACCTGTAAGGTATTTTGCTGCTGCTTCTCTTCTGCTTCAGATAAATGAAACCTGTCAAGAAAAAAGTATTGTGCCCAATAATATTACAGTGCATTAATGTTTAAAGTAGTTTTGCTAACACTACATTAAACATACAAGTGATCTCTTTTATATACCAGTATATATAAAGGAGTGACTCTTTAAAGTTAGACTTTAAGTTGCTATACTAGCTATATTAATTTTAAAGAACATACAATAAACTGTTTGTAGTATGCACACAGTTCTTGCTACTGTATGCACAACTACCATTTTCAAAAGGATCTTGTGGTGTGCAAAATTATAATTGATAGTAATATTTTGCACAAGCAAATATAATTATCTGGAATAACTACTTTGTAAAGACTCGTTTTCTTTCCTTCACATATTAAAATTTGACATGTCCAAAATATGTGACTGCCAACTAATTTTTTAAAAAATGCTGTCTGTACTCTTACAGATTATCTAATACGGGCCGTTTAAACAATTGGTTGTGGTATTACTGACTATTTTGTATAGTAAGCCTCATCTGTTGAAGATCAGTCCATGCTAATGAGAGCTCTACAGTATTTGTATTCTTCATTTTGTGGCTGTGCCATACTGGAATCATATGAAAACACACCGGAAACTTTATTATTTGCCGGTTATTATTATTTACTCAGGTTTTTATGATGGTTGCTACTAAAAAATATTGAGGCGACTTAAAGTAGAAAAATCCGACTGCCTGCTTGGGCTTCCTAAACGTAGTTTCTGGAAATAAAGCCTATTAACTTCAATGGAATTTACCTGCCAAGAGGAAGCGGTTATTATGATTTTATTGGTAACTGAAAGAAAATGAATAAATGTGTGACTTGCAGTGCATATATACCTCCTGTTTTTTTTAAATATGTTTCCCCTATATTTTAAAGTAGATAAGATTGCAGAATAGCCATACAGTATGTGTAAACGGTTTGTAACTATATGTCTAAAAAATAAACGTTTTGTTAAAACACTTTGCGATGTTACGTTTTGGAATCTTGCTGCCAATTGTTTATTCTCCTTAATCTTAAACACGTTACCAATGTCAGTGAGACTTAATATACTTGGAAGTAAACCCCATTGATTGTGGTAGAGTGTACTTCAAATTTTTGCCTAAGATTTAGGTGCTCGGTAGAATGTGACCATACTTTAATTACCACAAATAGTGGAGGTACATGGGAGAAGATAAAAAAGTACTGCTAGGCCACTGAGTGGTAACCAAGGAAAGAAGGGAGGTGGGGTACTCTGTTACGGAAGAACACAAACTAGTGCGCCTGTAGGCAGTATTGTTTCCAAGTTCTTTCTAGAAATGTGATATAAAGCTGGTTTATTTAAAAGTTGAATTGAAAATGAGACTTACATTCAGATATGGTGCATGTTTGTAGGCAGTGTGAAAACCCTATGTATAATTTTGAAAGATGCATGCTGCATGAACTGTTAAAATGTGATGGGTTGACCAGAGTACCGGTCTCCTGAGTGTTGTGTTGTTTGTGTATGTCACTTAGGCTTTATAACCAAATTAAGTTAAAGCAATTCAGTTTAGACAAATTTACAGCTGTCTTAAAGAATGTTTATCCTGTTCCAGTGAATGAAACTTGGAAGTAAATGGGGTTACGATTGCTGCCTTGTAAATATATTTAGGATCAAAGTGATTCAGATCGTATTTCAGCTTAAAATTATACTATCTGATTGTTGTTAGGCCTGTTGTTCTCTCTCTTTTTAAATTAAGATAATTGTTTCTTAACTTGCTTCTCTGGCACACCAAAGTTATTTTTTTAGCATTTGGGAACTAAGTGTTACTGTTTACTACGTTAATATTGGGGTAGGTTCTTGGTAAGAAATGAATAATGTGTCTTTGTGTGTTGTCTGAGTCAAATTATGAATGTGATGTTTACTTTTGTGAACTGAAAATGATTTAGGACACAGGTCACCGAGAAGTACTTTGGTATGATTGTCAGTGGAGAAAATTGCAAATCATACCAGTTAAACTTGGAATGCTATCAGTTCCATTACAAATATTGAATACTAATTTTGGGGCACTCAAACTGATTACTCTTCTGAGGCTTTTGTCAATGGTGTGATAGAAATAATATATATGGTCTATTGTACGAGTCCTGTGGCATATATCTCAACTGTCCTTAACACAAATACACAACACTGAATAGTTTAGATCTAGATTTATATTGTATCACTGCATAATTGTTATTTTTCATAGATGATATAGTCATATATAAGCTTTTAAAGCTGAAATGGTAGAATTAAACTCATTCTTAAGCAAATGCCGACTTCAATCTTAAGCACACGTACTAGGGATTGGGGAGTAAATCCCATTGAATTTAATGGGGGTTGCTTCTCATTAAACTTCGAGCTGTTACAGTAATCATTGCATGTAATAGTTCCACAGTATGCCTAACATACTGTATTGCTAGTGCACTCTATATTATGCTTTTCCATTCATGTGGCAATGATTTTCATGTAGAAAATTCATATTGTTTGAAGGAACCCTTACTTAAAAATACGTTAGATTGTATACATAATAAGTTTAGTGCCCCTTGAAATCAGCAGGACAAGTTATGTCATGATCCTTTACTTAGCTGAGGCCTAATTTCCACTGACATAGGCTGCCGTACCTGAGTGCAAGACTCATTGAACTCGGTGGGACTTCTGAGTATATGTGTAGGATTGCACTGCGGATCCAATCTGCTTAGGATCAGAGATCAGTCAACATTTAGCTCTGCTTAAGCCCATTGACTTCAATGGGTCTAAATAGGATTGACATTTGACTCATTTTTTATAAAGATAATAAAATGACCAAATGCTTTTAAGGTGTCAATTTTTTAGAGCAAGTTATGAAAAACAGGATGATGCTGATCACCAAAACTCACGTAGTAGAAGACTAGAATTCAGCGCTTCCTTGGCGCCTTTACAGAACGCTGTGCTAAACTACGCTTAGGCCTTCTTTCTCCCCAAAGTAAATACAAAGGACTCTGTAATAATCCTGACGGCTGGCACTTGTAATCTGTAGAGGATACCAAGGTCTGAGCACCTCTGAGTTTGTACTGAGTCCTTGGGAAAATAACTCATCCTCAGAGTGGTCTGTGATATTCCCAGGGACCCTCGCAATTGTCTGTCCATGGGGGGTAACTATGGTCAGTCTTTCAGCTACTCCATTGAGCGCAGATTTCCCTTAAAATACCTGCTGTCATCAGCTAGTGGAGTTGGAAAGAGCGACAAGACTCTCCCTTTCTATTGTTACTGAAGTACAGACCCATGGGGCTAGATATAGTTACCTAAGTATCCACCCACACACCAAGACAGTCAAACATAAGCATAAATTTAATTAAGGAACATAACACACAGCTCAGCAAGTCTTTTTCTATCCAGATTTCTTTTAGTTCTGGTTTCCAGATCTAACATACTGTCTGCCTTAAGTTTCATAATAACGGTTTAAACACAATGACAACAGAATTGTCAGATTCAACATGAGTATGAGTTGCCCAGAAGGTCCAACAATGGTCACATTTTACTTCAGAAGAAGAAACTTCTCAAAGATGAGTGGCTTTGTTAAAAGGAAATTGAAAGGGAGAGTGAAGAGGGTAAAATGTCTTCAGGATGCTTGGAGATTATTTAAAACCACAATAGCAGCTCAGATAGAATATATAATTTAGATTAGGGGAAGTGCAGGAAAGTCCAAAAGAAAACTGGTATGGCTAACATGCAAGAGTCAAGCAAGCTTTAAAAGGCAATAAGGCATATTTTAAAAAGTGTAAATCCTGACATAAGGAATATATAAAAGATCACAAATTCTGCCCAAAGATAAATTTGGTAGGGGTCGTTTAGCAGCTTTGAAAGTGTCATTTCTGATGCTGTTGTTTTGCTTCAGGGGCAAAAACATGATAAGAATAAAATAATAATATTTTAGAAGCCTTAAAACATATAGTGTAAGCCCCTAACCATCCCAGGAAGATGTTAGACTAGTCCATAACAAAGGTAAAGGTAAAGGTACCCCTGACCGTTAGGTCCAGTTGCGATTGACTCTGGAGTTGCAGCGCTCATCTTGCTCTATAGGCCGAGGGAGCCGGCGTTTGTCCGCAGACAGTTTCTGGGTCATGTGGCCAGCATCACTAAGCTGCTTCTGACAAACCAGAGCAGCGCACGGAAACGTAGTTTACCTTCCTGCCAGAGTGGTATCTATTTACCTGTATCTACTTGCACTTTGACGTGCTTTTGAACTGCTAGGTGGGCAGGAGCTGGGACCGAACAACGGGAGCTCATCCTGTTGCAGGGATTCTAACCGCCGACCTTCTGATCGGCAGGCTCTAGGCTCAGTGGTTTAGACCACAGCGCCACCCGCATCCCACCACAACAAAGGTATGAAAGGATTATTGGAAGATAGGGAGACTGCAGAGAAGCTGAACAAATACTTAGCATTGATCTTTGCAATTGAAGATACTGGATAGAGATAGGCAGGTTTGAACTGTGTGCTTTTTGGGAGGGTGTCAGAAGAATGGCCAAATTAAAGTGATGAGAGATGAAGTTGTAGGGCAAATAGACAAATTAAAATCATCAAGCCACGCTGTCTGAATGGCATATACCCTAATGTGAAGATCTTCTAACAAAAATATGCAACTTGTCACTAAAATCAGTTTCTGTGCTGGAGGATTGGAAAGTAGCCAGCATAAACACCAATCTTTAAAAAATGATCCAGGGGGAGCTGGGAAATTACAAGTCCATTAGCATAACATCTGTCTTGGGTAAATTGGTAGAGAAGCATAATTAAAGCCAGAGTTGTTAAACATAGAAGAATAAGGTTGCTGTGGTAGAACTGGTGTGGCTTCTGCAATAGGAAGTTTCCCACATTTGAGAATACTTTTTGAAAGTATTCTGAAATATATACAGTACATATATTCTCATAAGCATTATATACTTCGGTTTCATGTTATGGACAAATTGCCCCTGAATAAACTTAAATGCTCAGAGCAGGCATCCCCAAACTTCGGCCCTCCAGATGTTTTGGACTACAATTCCCATCTTCCCCAACCACTGGTCCTGTTAGCTAGGGATCATGGGAGTTGTAGGCCAAAACATCTGGAGGGCCGCAGTTTGGGGATGCCTGCCATAGAGTAAGAAGCTGGCCTTTTATGCATTAATGGCTGATTAGAGAACAGAAACCTGAGGATATAAATAAATCAAAAAGTTTCAAAACAGAGGACATAATAACTCATAGGAGTACCCAAGGATCATGACTCATGGAGGTACCCAAGGATCTATAATAGGACTAGTTCTGTCTAACTTGTTCATGAATTGATCTGGAATTAGGCAGTGAGCTGGTCAGGTTTGTGGATAACATCAAATTATCCATTGTGGTGAAAACCCAAGTAGACACTAATGAACACCAAACGTATCCTCCTAAAATGGGTGAATGTTGATAAAAATGTTAAATGAAGTTCAATTTAAAACTTTAAAGTGGTGCACACCTGGGCAAAAGCTTCCAACTTCAGATACATTGATAGAATCTGAAGTGATTGTGAATACCCAGGAAATGGATCTTGGGATTGTGGTGGTAATATGTGCTACAGCATTGAGGAAGGCTAATACCATGAGCAGGTTTATTGGTTAATTGACTGAAAACAAAATTGCCAATATTACAATGCTGTTGTATAAACCTGTAGTGTGGTTATGAGAGAGCAACCAAAAATAATTTGTCTCAAAAAGGATGTAGAGTTGGAGAAGGTGCATAAAAGAGCAGCCAAAATTATTGAATTATTAGGAGTTCTTTCTCTATGGGAAAAGGCTAACCTGTTAGAGGGCTTTTCGTTTAGTAGAAAAGATAAGAGGGCATGAGATAGATTTATAAAAGCTACATAGAGTGGAAGTTTTTCTCCCTTTCTGATAATACTAGAATCGGGGGGGGGGGGGCAACTACTTTACACAATAGGGATGCAGGTGGCACTGTGGTCTAAACCACAGAGCCTAGGACTTGCCAATCGGAAGGTCGGTGGTTCGAATCCCTGCGATGGGGTGAGTTCCTGTTGTTCGGTCCCAGCTCCTGTCCACCTAGCAGCTCGAAAGCACATCAAAGTGCAAGTAGATAAATAGGTACCGCTCTGGCGGGAAGATAAATGGCGTTTCCGTGCGCTGCTCTGGTCTGGTTTGTCAGAAGCGGCTTAGTCATGCTGGCCACATGACCCAGAAGCTGTCTGCGGAAAAACGCTGGCTCCCTCCGCTAGTAAAGTGAGATGAGCGCTGCAACCCCAGAGTCGTCCACGACTGGACCTAATGGTCAGGGGTCCCTTTACCTTTACCTTTAATAGGTCCCTTGTGGTTATATTTGTTCCATTGGCTCTGTCAAATTCAGTGTTTGCTGCTTTTGGTCAATGGACAGTTGCATCTGTGTTGTCAGGCTAGTCCTGTTGAGGTTTGTGTAGGTGCCTGTAGAGCTAGATTCCATCAGAGGAGGTATACAGTTCTGATGAGATGGTTATAGAAGTAGAACCAGAAGCTGTTGGTTTACATTTCTTTTCTGTTGCTCTTTCTGTTGCTTCAGTGGTTTTCTTACTGCTGTATTCCTTAATTTGCCTGGATAGCTCAGTTGGTTAGAGCGTGGTGCTGATAACACCAAGGTTGCAGGTTTGATCCCCATACAGGACAGCTGCATATTCCTGTATTGCAGGGGGTTGGACTAGATGATTCTCAGGGTCTCTCCCAATGCTACAGTTCTATGATTCTGTCTTGTGTGCTTTATTGGCTGACTGCATTCTATGCAACATAGTGACATCATGTAATGTTCTAGAATCTAGATGGTCAAGTTAAAGCAAAAGCTTCATGTTGCTACAGTGCTAGGGCAGCATACCTCTTTGAAGACTGTTGACATTGGGGAGTTAAAAAATACAGTGGACCCTCCGGATACGAACTTAATTCGTTCTGGGGGTCCGTACGTACCCTGAAAAGTCCGCATGTAGAGGCGCCGCTTCTGCGCACGCACACAGCGCGATAAAGCGCTTCTGCGCATGTGCGTGGGGTGAAACCCAGAAGTATACTCTTGGGGTTTGCTGCTTTCGCAACCTGAAAGTTACATTATCCAAAGGTAACTTAACCCAAGGGTCCACTGTATTCTGATTTTTGTCTTCTTGCTATAAAGG
Source organism: Zootoca vivipara (assembly GCF_963506605.1). Lineage (NCBI taxonomy): Eukaryota > Metazoa > Chordata > Lepidosauria > Squamata > Lacertidae > Zootoca > Zootoca vivipara. The sequence goes on along the minus strand of NC_083285.1, from coordinate 20,137,386 downwards.
TATGGAATATATTTTCTCCGCTCTAGACACTCTTCTTTCTTGGCACTGTCTCTGTTAAAAGAAGTAACATTGCATTCTTATGGCTTTAGTCCCAAGACTTGGAAAAGGAAGCATTCTTAATAACATTTGTTTCATAACTAAATTAGAAACATTTCAGTTTCAACACAAATAATTAAAGGAAAACTGAGATGAGCAGGTTGCTAGAATCAGCTGGAAATATGAAAGGATATGACTTTTGTGGAAAGTGGCCAAGCAAAGCTTGGGATTGGATAAAGGTAAAGGGACCCCTGACCATTAGGTCACGTTGCAGACGACTCTGGGGTTGCGGCGCTCATCTCGCTTTATTGGCAGTATGGAAGTGACAAATGATGTTATTTTTTAAAAGTCTATATGTGTGGTAAGAGAAATTGGCTTTTATTTTTACCTAATAATAACAACTGTGTGCTCCGGTGGCTGGAAGGGAAGCTGTGGAGGGAAACCTTTCCAAAATATTGTTTTTAATTTTTATCTTGGTAATTTAATTTGAGTTGCCTAACAAAAATATTCCCTAGGCGATTCTATTGGACATCATTCTGGGTCTATGGGTGGGCAGACATTATGTTGACGGTTTGTGATGTACACATGTACACAACCTAAAGAACAGCAATGTGGGCAGTATTTTCTGGGCAGAATAGTGGTAACTTGTTTAGACAAGAATTATTTGACCTCTTTTGCTCATATACACAAGAAATGATCATCCTGAACAGATTTCATTTCATCAGCACAATTAGGCTTATTAGTAACGACTGATTTATTGTATATTTAAATACATGTTAGGAAATGGAAGAAGCTGATAACATGCTTTTAGGGTTAAATGAGCCAGAGAGGAATAGAACTTTTGGAAATTGGTGAACAATTTTGTTACAAGCATATGGCCCCAGGATATGGTATTAAGGCACATAGAGTCACCACCTTGCTGAAGCTAAGCAGATCTAGAGCCTGGTTTTGGCCTGGATGGGAGATTGCCTGAACATCATGTGTACTCTACCTTGAGTTCCATGATGAAGGAAAGGTGGGGTATAAATATTAGAAAAACACACAGGTATGATACAGTGGTACCTCGACAACCAAACGCTTCAACTTCCGAAGGTTTCAACTTCCGAAGTCGACAACTCCGGAAGTCTTTTCGTACAAGCGGCACTTCGACAACCGAAGACTTCGACTTACGAAGATGGCCGCGGAACGGATCGTCATCGTAAGTCGAGGTACCACTGTACTTGAAAATGCTAGTTGGAGAGTTTCTGTTTTGAGAGATGCTAATAGATGCAAATATGGAAAAGAAATACAATCAATTGTTGCATTAAAATGTGCATTAAGTTTGAACGTAAGAAAAGTGTTTGGATTTTTGTATCTTGCCACTGAGTTATATGTAAAAGACTTTGTTCTTGGTGACTATACAGCTCTTCCACAAAAGAGTTACCAGTTCATAGCTACCTTATACTGAGCCAGACCATTTGTCTATTTAGCTCAGTATTGTCTACACTGACTGGTAGCAGCTATCTAGGGCTTTGACAATGGGCTCTCCTAGCCCTACATGCCAAGGATTGAACCTGGGGCCTTCCGACTTCGAAGCCAGATTCCCAGCTGCTGAGTTGCAGCTCTTTCTTGTTCAGAATGAGCAAATATAGAGTGGGTATGCTACTTCTTGCAGTTACTGTAATATGGAAATGTGATTAGTCTGAAGTAATGGATGGCTCTAAAAAGAAGGGCAACTTGGAATCATTAGTACCTTCTTGAAAGCTTCTTGATGACATCCATTATGTGTTGTTCCTCCACTCATTGCATCCCCAAATATAAGTTTTTTTAAAAAAAGTTTTTCTCAAAGTAATGGGAAAATAAGAGTTCATAGAAAACACAAACAAAGTTTTCTGGAGTTAAAAATAGGAATTAAAATATTTATGATGGCACACAATGTTGTATGTGAAAGCACAGATAAGGCTGTGGTTACATTACAGTACTTACAGTATTTTCATGACCTAAAATTTAAAGTGCAAAAGACCTAATGCAGTCAGGTATAAAGAGTCTGCCAAGATTGTTGATAAATAGTTATGCTCCCCCCTTCCCTTCAATATTGACATTCTTGTAATATTTTTGTAAGAACATATCTAAACTTAATGAGGGAATGCTGTTAGGGGGAAAACATACTGATGGTCTTGTGTACTGTACAGTTAGCATAGCACAAAATATATGGGGTATTGCTGGGCATATTGTAGGGGTAATTTTTCAATTGAAAACCAATTAGCATACTGTATGAGCACAAAGAGTGCAGGAATATGATGTTAGTTTTGGAAACGATCATGAAATGCTTTCACCCAGAAAATTCATTCAGACTTGCTTGTTATCAGTCTGAATGAATTTAAATTACTTTTAAGGTTGTGATGATGCCAGTAAATTGTTTTTAGTGCACAATAACTGTCCAAGTACACCATGTAATATGTATGGTCAATAGTTCACAAAATGATTATAATTTACAGAAAGAGCAATAAAGTCTTGAAAACATATCTGTTCAGGAAAGAGAAAGCAAGGTTTATTGAGATAAAAATTAGCAAAGAAACATTTGTTGTTTGCTTATGTTTTAGGTGACTAATGCCTTGTATAGCAAAAGGTTAGTGAATAAAGTTGTAACCCAACTTCTGAAAGCTTTCTAGTGATGTTGCCCAGAAAAGGACATAAAACAAATCTAAATAGGTTTTAAATATATATAACATATAAAACCCCTGTAAAGTTTATTTAAAGATATTTTGGCATTCTTTTTAACTAGGAATCAGATGATAATATCGGCATCCCAGCTGGAATATGCAGCTTAACGAGAGTGCATAAGGAGTCACTTTTGAAGGGAAAAATCCTGAAGTTAGTGTGGCACTGCAAAAACTTTTCATTAACAATGGGATTTTGTGCCCTTTCTTTTTTATCCATTGTCCCTGAAGTGGCGCTTTCATATTAAGGACCTATTCCCCCCCCCCTCCCCCTGAGTTGAAAATTTGGATTTGAGGCTCACTGATCACTTAGAATGCCCACTTTCTCTCTTTCTCAATGCATTTTGAAGCACACTTGCTTTGACTCAGAGTCTAGATTGTCCACATTTGGTCCCCACCCTGCACTCAGCTCTCGCCTGTGGCTCCTAGAAGTTGTCAGCATTCACAGTGGCCTCACCAGGTACCTAAACCACATCTCAAACCCTCATTGAGTTAGAGACTTGGTCTGCATGTGAAGACAGGCTACAGTGAATTGAGCGGACGAGACCAATAGTGGGTCCAACGGTCAAGAAGGGGGTTTGTACACTGCCTTCTGGCAGCTCCTGCAGCCAAGCTCTATTGCTCTACTTTCCTTTAGACCACATCAGTGAGGCCAAGAGGGGGGGTCTTGTTGTCTGGGCAGCCCAGGACCTCCATACATACTGCCCATGATTGTGCCCCAGGGAGGTCACTCCAGTGCTACAATCACAGCAGTTTGACTTCACCCCTGGAAGTGCACTCCATTGTCTGTCTCTTGAGACAGACGGATGCCAATAAGTTGCACAGCTGTTGCCCCTGGATGCAGAGCTACATTTCCAGTTTGCCTCAGTATAATAATTAATAATAATTCATTATTTATACCCTGCCCATGTGGCTGGGTTTCCCCAGCCACTCTGAGTGTCTTCCAGCAAAATATTAAAAAATACAATAAAATGTTAACCATTAAAAACTTCCCTAAACAGGGCTGCCTTCAGATGTCTTCTAAAAGTCAGATAGTTGTTTATTTCCTTGCCATCTGATGGGAGGGCCTTAGTCCCTCTGCCTGGTTCTCTGTAACTTCGCTTCTTGCAGTGAGGGAACCGCCAGAAGGCCCTCGGAGCCGGACCACACATCCCTGAAGTTCAGTGCAGTCCAGGTTGGCATGTGATGTTAATATGCACTTGCATTAATTGTATGCATGGATTTCCATTACTGTATACCGTAATCTATAATAAACAAAATCTATTATATGAATGTCATTAACTGCAGAATAAACCCCTGAAGTTCAGACTACCATTTCTTTGGTTAAAGAAGATGAAAAAATGTTTTGCTTTTAATGGGATTTGTTTTTGCCTTTTTGCAAAATGTGTGTGCATATGTCAATATTAGCACAATTTTAGTTGTAAATAAGTAATTTCCCCCCAGTATTGAGAACCCCTTTCTGTTCCTCCACTTTGCAGGTTTTCGATCGCTTGCTTTAGTGGTCTGGATCTGTATGTTTTGGAGCTGCGTTTCTGCTTGAGTTTTAAGTGTCTGCATTGCATTAGTTGATCAGTATGGAGTTCATGTATGGGGGCTGTTCTTTTGACTGGGGCTTAGGTTGTACTTGCTGCATTTGGATGATCAAATCCTGTCTTAATAAACAAGGATATGCATGAGCTTCATGTACCTGCACTCAACCCTTGTGCTACTGTGGGCAAAGAAACCAGGAACTGCAGTAAATGATGGCTTGCTGTTTGGTGTGAACAGTGAGCTGTGGCTAATGACTTTTTTTTTAAAAGCCAGGGTTTGGAAGGCAATTTTTAAACCATTACATGCTCAGAAGAGATGTGGGAAGGGTCTGCATGCATAGGCCCAGATTTGTTTACTCTTCTTATGTCTGTTTATTCCTTGATCAAACATTTCAACTATATTTGTACATTAAATTTGATAACTAAGGCTCAGCTGCTCGTGTTTACTTTTGTTTTTCTAAGTTGTTGAGAGCTCATCTATATTAGGACATACATCCTCTTAAACAAGGCGATCACCATCACAAAAATATTTAGAAATTCCTCTAATATTTATTGAACAATAAACACCTGTACATTTCATTGTTAACTTTAATGTGTATGGGTACTTCATTTTGGGTGCTTTAACTTTTGCTCAAAAGATGTAATCTCCCATTTCAGGGACCACTTTTATGGGTCTAGGTTTTGAAGCAAGTCTCTAGGTAACAGTATACTTGGTCATGAACTCTTTTTCCAAGAAAGCAACGCTCCTCAGCCACAGAAAGTCACCAGTTGTGCAGACGTTGAAGAACCCCAAAATAAAAAGATAAGTTTCAATAAGTGAGTTTAAGTGAAGTCTCGATTGTGGTTTGTGTGCTTTTATGGCATTAAGCAGTCACATTTTTGAACTTTCTTTGTAAATACCAGCACTAGAAACCGTCTTTATAAGGCAAAACAGGAGAGCTTCAAGACTGAATTGACAGTCTGTTGATCTGAGAATTAACAAACTCCTAAAATTACACGACTTGGCAACCCTGGGATAAACATGTCAGCGAGTCTTTCCCACCTTTAATTTGTCATCAGCTGGTTCTGCAAATGGAACATGCTCCTTTTGTGATTGCAAAATAGGACTATTAATTGAAAGTAGTTTTCAGGCTATTTTGGTGATACCTTAGTGAATGGCAAAGTTCAACAGTAAACCAGATTACCTATGTGTGGTGTCCCCGTCCCCCCATGCTATTATGGCCAGGTTGAACTGTGCTGAAGTCTGTGAGAAACAAGCATGTCATCTACCGGTACTTGATTTCATGACTCTGAACATAGGAAGAGCCTGCTGGATCAGGCCAATGGCCCATCTAGTCCAGCATCCTGTACTCACAGTAGCCGGTCAAATGCCTGTGGGAAACTGCAAACAGAATTTGAGCACTCCCTCCTCTTGTCATTTCTGATAATTGTTATTTGGAAGCATTGCTGCCTCCAAGTGTGGAGGCAGAGCACAGCCTTCTCCTCTGGTTTTATATTTTAGCCTAGCCATAGAAATTAGAAAAGCAGCATGGAAAGGTGAACAGGTGAGTCCTTAAAATGTTTACCTGATTGAAGGGAGGGAAGTTGTTAGAACAGTTCAACTACCAAAAAATATACAGTAGTTCAGTTCTTCAGGTGCTGAAGAAGGAATCATATGTAAGGAACCAGCAGACCTTGGTTTTAAAAACTGCAACCATTCTGTTAAGATGGCTAGGTTTAAAAGAAACAAACATAGCGGGCTTTTCCTCTTGGACTTACTGTATTGGAAAAGGAGGAGACTCATATAATTGGAAGGTGCTTCATGGTTTATGTTGCTTCAGATTACTTCTGTACATCCTTTTGAAGCCAAAACCAGATTTAGATAATCTTCCAGGGCATTTACTGTGGTAAAAAAAAGTGAGATACTGGGTTAAAGCACAGTATATGTGGATTTGTGAAAAATATTGGATTTGCCAAATGGAACAGGGAAATGTAGGAGGTGACATATCAGATGTACTCCTAAGTACAGGATACTTCCCCATTGGTGGCATCCTGGTTGGACTGGAAATGAGTATAATGTCTGCCTCTTCTTGTTGATGTGAGCTGCCCTAGTTGCCTTCTTCCAGTGTGTCTCAGACTATGCTGTTCCAAAAGATGCATGAGTGAGCAGGCTTAGGGGCAGCCAGCCCTGGACACTCATTCCCATTTGTCCGCTAACATGATCTCATGTGTGCCACTGCTGCTGAGTCAACGTTTGAGGGTGCAGCAAGCAGATGAAACACATAGCAATGAGTGAGTAGCAGTAGTTAGGTGTTGGAAGGCAGAGTTGTGTATGCTGAGCAGCTTGCTTTGTGCCCCGTGAGCGAGCGAGCGAGCGAGCTGGCTTTGGATGCAGTGAGGATGGTATCTGGTTGCCAGTGTTGAAACAAAATCCACTGATCAGTCTGGATGCCTTCTGTGTGCCGAATTGTGAAGTGGGAGAGGCACCCCCTTGTCCTCCTCTGCCAAAAAAGAAAAAATTGTATTGGGTAACAAGGTATTGGCAATAGATTGTCTATAACGCAGGTGGCTCTGTGATCTAAACCACTGAGGCTCTTGGGCTTGCCGATCAGAAGGTCGGCAGTTCAAATCCCCGTGACAGGGTGAGCTCCCGTTGCTCTGTCCCAGTTTCTGCTAACCTAGCAGTTCGAAAGCACGCCATTGCAAGTAGGTAAATAGGTACCACTGTGGTGGGAAAGTACATAGCGTTTCCGTGCGCTCTGACTTCTGTCATGGTGTTCTGCTGCACCAGAAGTGATTTAGTAATGCTGGCCACATGACCTGGAAAGTTGTCTGTTGACAAACGCTGGCTCCCTCGGCCTGAAAGTGAGATGAGCGCCACAACTCCATAGTTTTCTTTGACTGGACTTAACTGTCCAGGGGTCCTTTACCTTAAAAACAAAACAAAAAACAAACTATACAGTATCATGCTGAGGTTTCTGTAGCAAAGGACAATCCTGTTGTAGAGGGATATATTTAGTTAGTTTTGCTACTGCTGCTGCTGAATAGATCTGCATGCATTTTGCATTGGACTGCAAGATTGTCATGGCAGGTGTTCCTGGTACATTTATGCTAGGTATGGCCATGACTTGAAATTCTTTACAGGGAGATTACTATTTGCAGAAATGAATGTCTTCAGGTTAATTATTCAAGATTGCCTCGTTATTGTTTGCTCATTAGAAATCTTTTTGTGAAGTTCTACAGAGATATTTCTTTGATTGATTTTTATATACTGGTGTAGTGGTAAAGTTTGAAGTGCATCTCATAATGGCAGCTCCATAGCATCTCCTCCAGTTGTGCAGATATGTGTGTGATATATATACAGTATTGCAAACAGACCTCCCCTCCCCTCAAGAGCAGATGTACATAGTATAAATACCCAGTTTACTAGGATCAGTATGCTTTTATTGAAAAGTGATCAGGCAGAAAAGGGGGTGTAGTGGGTTTCATGTTGGACTTGAGGTGAGGAGATGGGGATTCACACCACAGATCAGCTATGAAGTTTTCATATATTCAACTTGCAAACAAGGGATCTTCACTGGAAATGCAACCTTTTAGGCAGAAAATATTGTAAAGAAGTTAGGTTGCTTAAATTGCTAGTAAAAAGTCAGAACCTCACAAAAAAGGAAATAATTATCTAGTCTCCACATGATTTTCCTCAACTCTCTGAATCCACTATGCTAAACTGTAACAAGCAATAGTAAAATCTGAAAGCATTGTTACCACCTCATCCAAACCAAGAAAAATATGTGAATTATTCCCTCCCCCCCTCCACACCTGATCTTAGAAATAGTCTGGAGATGCATTCCTCTCCCACAACACTACTAATTTCATGGTTACCCAAAGCTTTACTTTTGAAGTAAATATTGGAATAGTAAAGTACTGTATGCTTTTTAGAAAATGTAAGCACATTTATCTACTTTCTTTCTATGCTCATAAAATGCATGTTGGAGTTTCATGTTTAGCTGATTCGAAGAGAGAGAAAAATAAGACAGTTGTAATTACCGGCCAGACGCGTTTTAATCCCACAAAATCAAAATTATAGTGTTCTTATATGCACTGGGATGTACTTTTATATAATTCACCATTGCTTCATTTATATTCTTTGTGTCTACTTCCATTCGTAGCCATTGGGAATTTTGCTACCAGCAATAAAAGACAACCACCATGTTATACTGTACAGTATAGATATTGCAAATTTTGGTCTTGCTTCCCATTGATCTCAATCGCCATGTGGGAATCACTTTCAGCTGATTTTTATTTCCTGAGTCAGAAATTCTGTTTTACCGATCTTTCGGGCTTTCAGCAGTTATTCTCTGTGGGCTATCAAGTATTGCACATGAAAGAAAAGGTTCAAAGGCGTATAAAGAAGGCTGAGGTCTGAAATGTTTACTTAACAGTGCATTTCTTCTCTTTCTTAATGCTTTTTCAAAACATTTTCCAGACTAAGGGAATAGAAGGAAGGCTTAATAAATTTATGCTTTCTATATTCTATTGTCATTCTTCCACACACATACAGACTCTCCCTCTGCCTGGTATTCATCAATGTAAACTTGATAGTGCAACAGCTTGTTTGCATCTGTTTTGCCAGTGAGATGGATTAACAACATTGCAATTAGTTTTTATAAGTGTATTCATATTGTCAGGTTTATTTCTGTCCTTGTGAGGCTTATTTTTTAAACAAAAAACAAAACAGTGAGCCTAGTGAAAATACACTTATTAGAGTTTGATGGTTAGAATAATATGAATGTTTCTGTTTTTGTTTAAATAATGATGGGGATGGATCCCATAGTGGACCAGCAACTAACACTAGGGATCTCTTGAAAGCGGGACATATGATAATGTTCTCACACCCATTTCATCTGTGGCACAAGTCCCCACTTCTGCCCTTCTCTAGTAGGGTCAGGTAAGAACAGAGGGAAGAAAGTACTTCTCATAATCCATAATTGACTCTGCTTTCTTGAGTCAGTCCCAATGAACTTAGTGGGCCCTACCTTTGAGTAGACATGTATAGGATTGCCCTGCAACTTCACTATCATAATATGTGGTTTAAAAGGAGATGGGGAAGCAAGACATATTCATGGAGGGAAGGTATATTTAGATCTCTTAGCCATAGCTCTAGATCAAGAGCAGCCAACATGGCACCCTCAGTATATTGTTGGACTCCCAATATCTGTCAGCCTGTCCAATACTCCTGGGGCGGGAGCTTTAGGACCCTGTATTGTTTACCCCTGCATGGACTCCATTTTCAGAAACAGAAACCAGGCTGCAGGGACAAGTGAGTTAATCTGTTGTCTTCATCTTGTGACTACCAGCGAGATCAGGCTTGCTACTTTTTGATATGAAGTAGTTCAGTTCATACACAATGACAAACCATGGTTTGACCCTTCCTTTTCCTTCTCACTTGTTCTCTTGCTTTCTGGCTTGCAGCGACATCCAGATTCTGCAAACAGTGCTTGGATTATTGGTATATGTAAATCAAGACAATCCTGGACTAGATGAAACTTCAGGTTTGATCCAGCAAAATTACCCCCCCCCCCTTTAAAAAATGGATATTTAATATTTTTCTCTTCTGTATAATATTCTTAAAGAATGGCTCCCAACATAAAATTGAAACAATTAAAAAAACTAATAATAAATTAAATTAAAAATAATATGGGTTTGAGCCTCATGTTGGGCAAAGGATTTCTACATTGCAGGGGGTTTGGACAAGATGACCTTCTTGGTCCATTCCAGCTATACAATTCTATGGAACACATGCAAAAGCACAATACCTATGTGGCCAGATAACTATTGAGTTAAAAAGGAGAGATCTAAAAGGCCTGGGATAATAAAGAGATATCATCTGGTGTGTAAATGACATTAAACTTCGTGCTAGGCAGACCTCTTTCTTGAGAGTTCCACTGTTGTGGAACTACTACACAAGAGGCTAGACTTCAGTCACCATTTGCCTCTCCAGTGCTGGCGAGTCATGTGTAGATTGATGTGGGATGAAGTTCTCCCTGGTGTTTTTACACTTAAGACAACTAGGGCAGGTTGGAAATTTTACTATATTAATACAAATAAAACTGGATCTAGTTTAGCAGTTAACTTCCATACTTTGAGTCCTGCTTAGTGGTGTCACAATGATGCTAAAAAGAGACTACAGTGGTACCTCGGGTTACAGACGCTTCAGGTTACAGACTCCGTTAACCCAGAAATAGTACCTCAGGTTAAAAACTTTGCTTCAGGATGATAACAGAAATTGCGTGGCGACAGCGCAGCGGCAGCGGGAGGCCCCATTAGCTAAAGTGGTATCTCAGGTTAAGAACAGTTTCAGGTTAAGAACGGACCTCCAGAACGAATTAAGTTCTTAACCCAAGGTACCACTGTACACAAAGTACACTGAATTAAAGTTAGGCATAATTTAGATAGGGCATAGTCATTTAATTGGACTCATGTATACGTCCATATTATCAATATAGTTCCTTACTTTAAGGGCTTTCTTTTTTTGTTCAAAAAACTACATGCTGGCAAAAAGACTAAGTAGCTTTAAGAGACAATTGTGTTATAAAAGTTTGTGAATTTTCCTGTATTTTTAATTTTCCTTGTTTGTTCCTTTTGAAATCTCATCCTTGGATTTGTTATGGTAGATCATCAGGGGTTTCTACTCTCTACTGCATTTTATCATAATGCGCTTTGAGTATAAATAAACTGTGGTATGCTAAACCTAATAGCAATTAAACTGGAAGTGTTTGTGTTTCATCACTGTGAACTTCGCAGAAATGTTTCCATGACAACCTCCATGCTAGTTAAGGCAACCAGAGGTGATCAACAGTTTATATTTCCCCCCCTCTTGTAAGAATGGAATTTGTGTTGACAGTTTTGGCCTTTAATGGCACTTTTGTACTGTGTGAAAGTATTTGTTTACTAGATCATATGCTGTTAACTGTCAGGCTGAGATAGAATGACTGCTTTTGATAAAAGACTGCATTTTGTTTCTTAAGTCTGTGAAGCTTTTGCAGTTTAATTATCCACATCAGTGCAAAAGTCTCTATTCATTTTGCAGTTTAGAGTTTGATGTATGAGACAATGCATTAGTGGTGAGGATTTGTTTTGGATATTGCTTTAAATAACAAAATTTGAAAATAAATGATAAGGGCCTTTTCTGTAGTGGCACCCAGCCTTTAGAATTACTTCCCCAAGGAAGCTGCCCAGTAGCACCACTGTCATGTAAGTGCCAGGCTATCCCTGAGCTGTAAAGTAACATCAGTAGTTCTGTTTGCTTGTTTTATAAATACTCCACAGTTCTTTTTTGTTTTACTAGTTTTTGAGTGTTTTATTGTTTATAATAGGCGAGCAAACTGCAGGCTTGTTTTTCACTAGAATCTGAAACAAAGTCAGGTGCAAACAACATACAAAGAACAGGATACTCTGAAAACATTGTAAATATAGGCATTTGTTTCAGTACTAGAACTCAATTGAGCTCACAGTCCTTTCCCATACAGGTCCACTCCTGCTTAGCTTTCCTCATTCAGCAACTTATTTAAATGGGGGAAAGTATTTTTGTTGTTGTTAAATAACTGGGAGTTAGAACCTTTGCTAATCACTCTGAAATCTACCAGTAAATTCTGATCTATCTTTTTCCCCAACTCATGGCTTATAAGGTGTATTGACTGTGTTCAGTCATAATGCTAAAACATGGTTTAGTGAGAAATAACCCAGTCATACTTGGGTTTCATGCAATCCCAGAACTATGGTTTATTTTAACCATGGTTAGTGAAAACAAGCCAGGTTCATGGATTTTATAGATTAAAGATGGCTTGTTTCCACTAACCCAAGTTAAGATTAACCTGCTTTTTTTTTTGAGTTCAGCGACATGGCAAGCTGTGAATAGGGTATCTTTTGTTAACAAAGGAATCAGAACTAGTTGATCAGTTGAGCCCTCTCACTCATTGAATCTGTGTCACACAGTTTTGTTTTTCCTTCTCTTCTGATTTCAGTTCAGAATTGAGTAGGTGCAGGATAGCAGGTTGTAGATGAATCAGCATAATACTGAACTAAGAGTTGTCCTGCCTCCCATTCATAGTGACTGCCTTCCCAGGCAATAGAGATGTCCAACCTTTCTTTGCTCCTGGATCTGTGACTGCAGTAAGGTCATCAAACGATGGCAATATGGAAGGTGCTTTCCCCCCCTGTTCACTTTTAGGCAGTTTTTTTCATTTGTAACCTCAAGACTTGTCTGTGGTAATGTGCTGTACCCAGGTGATTCCTCACAGGCTGTGGGTGACTCGGAATGAGGTGACTAAAATTCTAAATCCTTAAACATCTTGGGTTCCCTGTGCACTTTGGATTTCTGTCTCCTTTAGAACGAGGAGGATATATCTATCCTCTTTGAAGAGTTGCTACAGCTCAACAGTTATGAGGACTCTTGCTCTTAGGGGAGGGGGTTGTCAAATCCAGAACCTCTTCTAAATAATTCCAGAGCTGCTGTTTACACGATACTCATTTTGAGCAGGCACCTGGTGGCTAGAATTTAAACAATAAGCATAATTAATTTGATTCACGGCATTATATTTTAATCTCCTTTGGAATAAATTGAAATGAGGACGGGATACTATTTGAAATAAAAAAAATATGTCTGGAGATATTTCTTGTCCATTTATATTTATACATGTTCAGTTCTGTTGCACTTAAGCTTTGCCAGCTTAACTAATTGGTTTCCTCAAATTTCTCCGTAAGATAGAATTCTGTTTTCCAATAGACATTGTTTACCCAAGCTTTCTATTAATTCTTTTAAGGTCTCCTCTCCTGTCTGCTGTTCATTTACTCTTGCCTTTGACTATCTTCCATCTTAGCTCTGGTAGTTTTTTTTAATTTCAAAAGTGAACAGAGCTCCCACCCCTGCCAAATAATGCACTAATTAGCATTAGTTCATGACTTGGTTGCAATATTGCTTATTTATGGCAATCCTTCATCATTACTTTTCTCAAGTTGTTAATGCCCATGTTACAATGTGTGCAGGAAGCTCTTTCAGACAAGTGATGTTCCTTCCTATACATAACAACAGCAGGGCCGGCTCTAGGGGAAGGTGGGTGGCGTGGGGCGCCAGGGTGTGGGGCAGCAAGAAAAGGGGTGGGGGCGCCGGAGCGATCTCCGCACCACGGCGCCAGGGCGCCCGTCATGCTTAAGACGGCCCTGAACAACAGAGTGCAAAACCATCGAATCATCTTGATGTTTATAAATGTACTATAATCTGGGGGAAAGTCATTGCTTTTAGAAAACAAATGTTTTGGTTTATGTACTCACCAATACATTTCAGAAAATAAAACATTGTAGCATACTTCTGTAGACTCTTGCTTACAGTAGAGTAATATTGAAGACTGAATGCATTAAGCCAAAATAATTGTGAAATATGTTTAGGCTGCCTGTCAATTGATACAGAAATGTAGTAATTTGAACAAAGAATACTCCCCCCAAAAAGCAGGAATAAAGCAAGGTATCCAGCTAATAGCGTCCAGGAAAACATAAAATGTTTATAATAATACAAATGAAAATAAAACCATTCTTTAAACAAATCATTATCCTGGAGAGAGAAGTATATTAAGCAAAATGGTATACTGCCTTTTAGCGATTTCTTAAGTAATGGACGCCAAATCTGAAGCATCGATAACAGAAGTTTGTGTCCCTCCTAGATAGAAGTACAATTTCCCTATGTGGCTGGGAATGGTATACATATATGTAGCTTGGGGGCCATCATGTATTCTTTGGATTTGATTTTCGATTTTGCTCCCACACTCCCCAAATGGGAAGCACTGTCTTCCCCCATTGTGAGCTTTCCTGAACGTATACAAGATGGGCCGGGGGGGGGGGGAGTGGGTGTATATGTGTGTGTGTGTGCACGCTTTGGAGAGAGAGACAGATACATGTGTGTCTGTGATCAGTGTGTGCATATAGTATGCACCTTTCATCTTTTCTTGGACTGGGGAATGCTTCCTGTTGTTGACACGCAGTAACAGCATCATGCTGTGTGATCACTATTTTGCAATCTGCACAATCGGGACCAGCAGGACATAAGTGTCTTGCCATGACAAGCATGAGGTTGTTCATGGGAGTAGGGAGCAGCACGCAGCACTGACTGTTCTCTAATTTTCTTAATGCCACATCCCCATGACAGCCATTTTGTGATGGCTGCCTATAGCACTTCCTCTTCATTCCAGTTGTGCCTGCAGGTCCAAAAAGTTTGACAACCCTTAGCATATAAGTGGTCTTACACTTATTCCTGCTTTTAAATATTGCATTGCTGCAAGACAAAATCTCGCCAAAACAAGAAGCTTGTGGGGTTGTATATGTGCATTGTGTATATGTGCACTTTCATGTGCATTGGTATGCTACTGTAAGGAGATACACGTGGGCAAATACTGCTCTATCGATATTAATCTTATACACTCCTGTAATAGGCTGTCATAAATGGCTTCACTGCAAAATGCAACATAGTGTGTATTTGCTTTCATAAAAGTATTTAACTCTTAAGTATTAAACTTAAGGCAGGCAGGTAACTTTAATCTTCCGGAGTCCTGGGAGAATCTCTCTCCCTTTTTTTGTCATGCCCACATGAATTAGTTATGATTTCCTAATTTGAACTATTTTCCCTGCTTTTGTGTTGTTGATCGTTACCCCAGATGGTGGAATAGGTCCACATAATGAGTCTGTCATATTTGTAATTAACAGCTTGTTTGCTAGGGGCCTGTTTGGACATCTTTCACAAATTTGTTACTCTATTTTGTGACATCTGTGTAATAAAATGTAGGTTCTGATCCTTGGAAAGAAAAAGTCTAGGTGTGAGGTCATGAGAAACCCTATCTCCTAAGAGAAAAGAAAAGTTGTGTAATAATGACATTTCTCTCAAAGCCACTCAGTACATATGGAATATGTATTGTTAACAATTGACTTTTAAAACAGAAAAGCCCATATTTGGTGAGAAGCCCATCTCAAATACTTTAAAATGACTTTTAAAGCAGACATTTGTGGTAAGAAAAATGTCTCTAGAGAACTATTCTTCCCACTTTTTT
Source organism: Zootoca vivipara (assembly GCF_963506605.1). Taxonomy (NCBI): domain Eukaryota; kingdom Metazoa; phylum Chordata; class Lepidosauria; order Squamata; family Lacertidae; genus Zootoca; species Zootoca vivipara. The sequence continues at coordinate 20,122,053 of NC_083285.1, read as the reverse complement.
TTTTTACAAAGTCTAAAAATCTATGTAATTCTGTTCCCTCACTCAACTAATGTGCTGCTTTTCTAACCCTGCATAGTGAATTCAATAGGACTTACCGGTACTTCTGAGTAGACACTGTGTTATTTTGATGGTCATAGTTAAACTGATTTGGCCACTGGGAATGTGTTGTGGGCTTGTCCTCTCCCTCCTTCCATCCTCTTCTGGCCCCAATTCCCTTCCTTTCTGGCTTAAAATTGCCATGGTTTTCCTGATTCAGACTTCCTGATTTTTGATAACCATAACACTGTGAAGTCCAGATTGGAATTGGTACTCAGCAGGATAAAGGAAACATACAACCTACAGCACTTTTGTTTAGCCATAATGCCTAAACTGAACTAGGGTGACACTTCTTGATGTATTAACACACATGTATACAAAATATACAGCATATATATGGATCACTTCCTTGTCGTGGCGAAGGGGCTTGAATAACTCCAAGAAGCTATGAGCTTTGCCATGCAGGGCCACCCAAGACAGACAGGTCATAGCCGAGAGTTTAGACTAAATGTGATCCACCTGGAGAAGGAACTGGCAAACCACTCCAGTATTTTGCCAAGAAAACTCCATTGATGAAGTTTTATAAAAGTTTTATCAAAGGAAAAGCTTTGAGAAGAAAGTGAGAGTTTCAAAGGCACACTCTGGTTCATGGCGTCACGGAAAGTCGAACACGACTAAGACGACTAAACAACGAATACAAAATAATACGTGTTGCAAGCTGTACGTGTCATTGGTGGCCTGATCCTTTCTTGGTTGCTGCTCACTTTTATCTTGAAACGTATGTGATTCATACACATTCTTAATCACGGAGGCAATATATATACAGGCAGCCTCCCATTTACGTGTTCAAAATGTTCGTGATCGAGCATTTGTGCATTGTGCCGAACCTGGAAAGCAGATCTGTTGCAAGGCAACAGTAGTGTTAAGTAGGGAAAAAGCAAAGAGCTTCATGATATGGAAGCTTTCCTGGCCGGGGGTGGGGGTGGGTGGGATAAACTATTCTAGGTGAAAATGTGCTAACTTGAATGAGTCAGTTGGGGCTGTTGCCAGATGTAAGTTATTTTCATGATAGTCCTCTTCCTTGTTCAGGTAATGCCACCTTGTTTCAGGGCTGGAGATGGAGGCAGCTGCAATATTCCCTTTACTTCACCACCACACCCTATGCTAGAGGCTTGAAGAAACCTGCCAGTCTCAGCACATCCCAGATTGCCTCTCTTTGGGTGCCTGAAGGCTAACCAAACCTATGGGATTCCCCCACTTATTTTATAGTCACTCTAGCTTTGAGATTGCAGTTTTGTTTTCAAGGAAGAAACCTCTCAGGTTATTCATCAAGTGCTATTCAGCCAGTGAGGGAACAGACTGATTTCCTGCAAGCTCGGGAAGGGTTAATTTTTTTTAAAAAAATCACACAAAAAATATTATGAGCCTATTACGTTATGAACTTTCCTCTCATGTGAACCATGGTGTGTCTTCCCAGTTGTGAGGAAAGGTATCTGTCGTAGCAAAGCATGCTTCAGCCTACGGATGCAAACATCGCATTGCAACATACCGGTAAACCATTAAATACATCATACCTACCGGTATTTAGAAGAAGAAAAGATAACACAGTAGGCAAAATTGAGAAAAATGTGGACTGATACAATATACTATAAAGGTTTTAGAGGCTGGCTTTTCATCAAAGATATGTCAGTTTTCTCCTTTACACCTAATTCATCTTGCTTTCTAAGCAATTATGAAAATGCTTAATTCATACTGCACATGCTAATTTAAAACAGCAGTGATCACAGCTTTCTGAGCTCATGTGTTCTAGTTAATTGAACTTGACCATCTCTGCTTACAGTACAGGTGAATTCATGCCACAGTATCAATTCAGGGTTTGTGCCTGTGTGAAATTTGTGGATTGTAGTTTGTTTTTATTTTTCCTAGTTAATCTTTGAATAACTGCTGAATTGCCATGTATTCGCTACCAAATGTACTCAGTGTTGTGACCTTTTGAAATCTACTTAACTTGTTCCATGTACCAGCTTCTCATAAAAGTTATTTCAATTGCTTAAATGTAGTCAGTTTTTGAAAAGCAATACTTCTGGTACTCTCTCTCTCTCTCTCTCTCTCTCTCTCTCTCTCTCTCTCTCTCTCTCTCTCTCTCTGTGTGTGTGTGTGTGTGTGTAAAAACAAAGTAACATTTCATTTAGTGTATAACTGCTAAATTGTCATGTAGTTTATGTACAACATGTTTAAGGTGATTTCTACATGTAGAAATTACAGCCGCTCTTGAGCTATCTGTGCTTCTGTTTCGGATGATAACAACTTTGCCTTTGTAAATACCCTTTTTGTAAGGCATTCATAACTCAGAGGCAAATGATAGATACTCATGGATGGGCTTTGGAGCAGATGGGAGGAAAGGGCATGGAGAACAGACATAGGGTAGCATTGCTAAGTGTTGACAGTGCTAGGAGGCAGATTTAGCCTTGCCAAACCTGCAGTCATAGGAGGAGAGGAAGGTCACACACTGGTATACTCCCAAGTCATGCAAAGTAAACTAAGCAATTTGACCACTAGTGACAGCAGTGTTGTCTTCCAAAGCCCTTGCCTATCTCTTTTGGGCTATTGTGTTTCCACCCAGCTTGATGTTTATGTACGTACAACATACTGTATATGGTTGTAGCATTAAAGGAGGGATGGGAACGAAGCAGGTAAAAGAGCAAGGGAACAGCAGGATGTGCTGTTACCAGACAGACAAGAGAAGGCCTACTTTTGCTCACACTTTTCTGTATGACTGTGTTTTTTTTGTTTTTGTCAGTTGGGATAATATAAACAGACTAGATTATGACTGTACACTATATAGAGATTTTGTTTTCTCTGGATAGCTGGACAGGTTTTAAGGCTGTTTTTTTAAATAAAAAAATATAAATTACAGTTTCAAAAATATTTTTTTCCAAACCTATTTGAAATACCTTTATATGCGTAAGAAAGGATAAGAAAGATTTTAATGTAACTTGAGTAGCGTTCTAACACTGTAGAGAGAGATCTGACAGATTTGTATTAAAGGTTTTTTAAAAAATAATTTCATCAACGACTAAAAGGCTTTGCTCTAGATACCTTGGTAGCTCTTGAGTACTAAAGACTGTATGCATTTTTTGTGAAGACTTATTTCCCTTTGTGCTTCGCAATATTACTTTGAAATAATAACATCAGTGGGACAATTTTGGATCAACTAGGTTTTTTTTTACTTTCGCATGTTAATTTTGGTTTTACTTTAACCATTTGGTTGCCCGTCTTCTAAATTTCAAGGAAGAACACTAATCTGTGCTCATTTATTAAGAAATTAAGAAAATAGTTTATTATAATATTGAGTGAATTATTGATTCCTTTTCTTAACTACCTCTCTCCTAATATGCATAATCTCCCTAAAGGTCTTAACAAAACACAATGGCTTTTTGATAAGATGTTTTGATGAGACATTCATCCCTTTAGAGAAAGGATCTCAGATTCCACAAACTATACTGATCCTGAGAGGAAATCTGTGGCGCTCATTAGGATCACCTGCAATTAAAAAGAATTACCCTAAATCATACTTACTTTGTTTAATTATTTATGAAATCTGATCTAGCTGTGTTTTTGTTATTACAGCAGCAGCAAAATACAGTTTGCAGAATCATGCACTGTTTTACAACATGACGTCAGTGATGTGCTAGCATCCACACTTGATGTGGATGTTACACATTTATTTTATAGTTTCTGAACCTATAGAAACACTCCCAAATTTAAGATAAACTTCTGGACTTTCTCCCCATCCCAGGAAAAGCAATTGAAATAGCTATGATTTTGAATGCAGATTTAGTAAAATACAGTACTGCATTACATTTTCAGCTGGACATTAAGGCCGTATTTGAGCAATAGCTAAGCACTTTTTAAGACCCATTAATTTCAGAAGCATGTGTTTTTGTAGGTTGGCCTGCTAAAGAATGATAATGAAGAACTAGTAATTTGAAGACCAAATTTAGATTAGGTTTGAAAATACAGTTTATGGTAATTTTCTTATTAAATAATTCCATTTGTTTATAGGACAACCACAACAGGGCCAGAGTGCATAAAAGTGACCCCATGCTCTCTAAGAACAACTTGCTAATATTTCTAAAGTTTCTGTAGTGGTATATTTCTAGTGGTGCTAGTCATGTTATGACAAGTTTGGAAACATTCTCATAAAGAAATAAATAGGAAAAATAGAGAGAATATTTTAAAATAACAGACTGTAAACCTTTCCTATCTGAATGCTACCCATTGACCTTTTGAAGCTTTTTCTTATTAATTGCCTTGCTGTTGCAGATTGAACTGACCTAGGAATGAGGGTCTTTGAGAGCATGAAAGAATAGGATTTATGGTAATAAAATATGCTGATACCATGGTAGGTTCCTGTGTAGATAGACAGCCGTAATCTCTGTTGAGCAGTATGAACCTGCATGTCTAAGGAGCGAAAAACCAATAGTCCACAGCAAGGTTGTGCAGCATTCAGAACACATTAAAACAGATGCAAGGTAAGTGTGTGTGAGATCCAGTCACGGGTGACTCTGGGGTTGTGGCACTCATCTCTCTTTATTGGCTTAGGGATCCGGCGTTTGTCCACAGACAGCTTCTGGGTCATGTGGCCAGCATGACTACGCCGCTCTGGTGAACCAGATTGGTGCACGGAAATGCCATTTACCTTCCCGCTGGAGTGGTACCTATTTATCTACTTGCACTTTGACGTGCTTTCGAACTGTTAGGTTGGCAAGAGTAGTGAGCAGTAAAATGCCTTCCGTAGGGCCTACAGTTTGTCTGAAAAACACCCTTTTCTGCCATTCAGAACTTGGTAGCTATTTGCTAAAGATATAAGTACTGTAGACACTTTAACCTTGTCTTACAATGGTTTAAAAGATAATTCATAAATGCATTGGATGTAAAAGGAGTGCACTGATTTGTCCATGTGACAGCTAGCATCTCAGTGTTCAGTGTTTTAAGTGGATGCCACAAACCATCCCAGTGCTGCTTCATGTGTTACCTTTGACTGTTTTCTTCATGCACAAGAGTAGAAAATGAATCTCTAATACATGTATATCTAGGCCAGTGTTTAAGTTCACACGTACATGAAGCTATGACTAGGATCCAAGAGAATGAGTCCTGTGTCTGAACTGCCTCCCGCTTCCCAAGTTGTGTATTTTCCTTAATTAAAGAAAGGTAAAGGGACCCCTGACCATTAGGTCCAGTCGTGACCGACTCTGGGGTTGCGCGCTCATCTCGCATTATTGGCCGAGGGAGCCGGTGTATAGCTTCCAGGTCATGTGGCCAGCATGACAAAGCCGCTTCTGGCAAACCAGAGTAGCACATGGAAACGCCGTTTACCTTCCCGCTGTAGTGGTTCCTATTTATCTACTTGCATTTTGACGTGCTTTCGAACTGCTAGGTTGGCAGGAGCTGGGAAGAAGCAATGGGAGCTCACCCCATCACAGGGATTTGCTTAATTAGTTACTCTCTAATTTGTGGCCAAGCATAGTTTGTACATGCCTTGCAGATGAATAGATTTGAGGAGGTGCCCAACTCCAGTAGCTTCTATGGAGCCACTTACCTAATCTCTGTAGAAAATGAGCTGCATGCCTGAAAATTAGTGTGGACTGCATTGCTTGCAGTATAATGTGCATATGATGTGCACTTGGATGTCAATCAATCAGACTTTATTCGACCGTCAGTCAGAAATAAACATTTATCCATACAAAAATTAAAATATCAAACACACTTGGGTGTAAATTCCTATCAAAACGTACATTCAGTTGAAAGTAAGGATGAAATAATATGTCATTTTCAAATTCACACATGCAATCCATCAAATGATATTGTGGACAAATACTGGAAATTTCCACCCATTGCCCTGACCCTCCTCTCTCTCTGCAGTATCCCCATCCACCCAAGGCTTTACATTTCAATACAAAATTGTTTTAAATTTTAAATATTAAGCTGTAAGAGAAAAAGTGGAGGGGACGCGGGAGAATGTTACCAAAAAGGTAGGAGTAAATTGTGCAATCTGCGGTTTTTTGTTTTTTTGCAGATCTGTTCCTGTAGAAATTAACTGAGTTTTATTACAAAATCTTGAGGCCGTAGGGTTGATTTACAAAGTAATTTCCAGTTCTGTGTAATCTGTCCTAACTTGTGACTGGGCTCATACTCATGAAGAAAAGGATGTGTTAACTAGCCAGTACATTGCTAAAGCTGCAGCAAAGTCCCCGTGGAAATTGCCTCAACGTGCAACTTCATTTCAATTTGTGTTTCGCTGTGGAATGGAGAGTTCAGTGTTTCTTGGTTGTAGAGGCAAAACATTAACTGACCCTCAGATTGGAAAATGGCTAGATGAAGAAGGTTCTTAGGCAAACCTGAGTACAGTAGTGCCTTGACTTACGAAGGCGATCCATTCTGCGGCGCTCTTTGTAAGTCGAAGTCTTCGGTTCTCGAAGCGACCATTTTGCGCAAGCGCGAAGCGCGATTTTGCACTTCTGCGCATGCGCGGACTGTGCGCGGGGCGAAAAAACTTCCGGGGTTGTTGACTTTGTAAGTCGAAACCTTCGGAAGTCGAGTCATTCAGATGTCGAGGTACCACTGTACCAGGATATGTCTCTCTTCATGTTCCTCTCAGCTCTCTTTATAGAAGACAAATGGGGAGTTTTTGAACCTTTTTTGTTCTCCAATAGAATTTGAACTTACTCCCCTTCTCAGTGGTCATCTCTTTTGTAGAAAAATACAGATTGGGAATCATAGACAATGCCTGGCATGTTTCAGCCACTTTTCACAGCCACTTGGCCTTCCTCTTAGCTGTGACTCCCACTGAAAGGGTTTGAAATGCACAGGCAAACATCTAGCAAACTGCAAAATGAAGTCATGTGTTACTTGTGCCTCACTTATTTAACCTTCGTGCAAGCACCCTACAGTTCTCCAATTTGAAGAACTGAGGTGTTAAATGCTAGGAAAACGACACAAACATGCACACACTGTAAATTTATGAGTAAATGTAATGTTGTAGCATTTAAAACTTAACTATAAATGTTTGAAAATATTCCTAATAGTGTTTGTAGCATGAGTGCAGATGGTGTAAGAAAATGTTCATTTTTATTATTACTCCTCCCTAGATACTATGATGAACCAGAATGAACAATTATTACAACTGAGAGTTTTGCAGGCAGGGTTTTTTTTTAAATATATTTACACAATATATTGCAGCTGCCTTTTCAGAGCTGCTACAATCCCACAATGAATAAATATTTAGCTGAATTTAAAGTGTGTTTTGTACGTGCATCTGAATGTATTCACATGCAAGATGATGCTGAACCTGATAAAGACACAGGCACACACAGACAAACATGGCAAGTGTGCATATATTGGCAGAGGAACATGGATATTATTATCACAACCATTGAAATCTGTAGTTGAACCCATATTACATCGTATTAAAAAGAAACTATACATGATTTTTAAAAAATGTCAGGATTATAGTTGTAGCTCCCACGTGTAGGATCATCCTTACTTTTTAGTTGCCTCTGCCTTTAGAAATGTGCAGAAGTAGTGTTCTAATCTAGAACCAGTGTTTCAGTTTTGTGCTTTTATGTAGGCAATGGGCTGGTTCGTGTGCTAGGCCAAACCAGGGCTTGGTGGTACAGGAATGAAACCTGTGCTTACATATTCTCCCTTCTCCCCTGGGCACTTCTTAAATGCTTCGCTTCATTCCCCAAGGGACCATGGTGGGCAGGACCGGCTCTAGGGGTAGGCTGGGTGGCGCGGGGCACCAGGGGGGCGCTGCACGGCGAAGCCGCGCGTAAAACACGCTGTGCACTGCGCCCGCCCACCAGCTGCGGGAAGGGGCGGGGGCGCCGGAGCGATCAGCGCACCATGGCGCCAGGGCACCCAACCCGCTTAAGACGGCCCTGATGGTGGGTCTCCCTAGACCAGGGGTCAGCAAACGTTTTCTGCAGGGGGCCGATCCACTGTCCCTCAGATATTGTGGGGGCCGAACTATATTGTGAAAAATGATGATGCAAGAGTACCACGAGCCCTGGTGGCTGCTTACCTGTGTCTTGCAAGTGCCAGGGGCTGGCGGCGGCAGCGGAGGGACGATGAGCGGTGCACGAAGGGGCTCTGGAGAGGGGCTGCTTAAAATGGCAGCCGCTTGAGCATTGCTGCTGCTGGCACCAACAAAGCCCAGCCCCCTTCCTTCTCTAGGCAGGGCGGGGACAAGCCAGGAGGTGGCACCGCCGTGTGAGGGAGAGAGGAAGGAAGCAGGAAAGAACACGCACACTGGTGATCCACGTGGCGATTCCTGGACCATCCGCACACTGGATCCAGAAGGCAATTGGCCTGATCCGGCCTGCGGGCCTTAGTTTGTCTATCCATGCCCTAGACCAGGCACGTCCAACAGGTAGATCACTGGATGTCTGTGGTAGATCACTGCTAGATCACTGGCACCCCAAAAAAGCTCACCCAAAATTTTCCTCCTCCCTAAAAAAAGCTGAACAACTATGACCTGAAGCCCTAAACAAAAATGGGCCTCCCTCCCTCCTAAAAGAAGCTCAACAAGTTTGACCCAAACCCCCCAAAACAGGGCTTCCCTTCCTTAAAAAAACTCAACAGCTTTGACCTGAACCCCCCAAAAGGGGGTAGATCACTCCCAGTTTTTAACTCTGTGAGTAGATCATAGTCTCTTGGGAGTTGGCCACCCCTGCCCTAGACCATGGGTAGGCAAACTAAGGTCCGGGGGCCGGATCTGGCCCAATCGCCTTCTAAATCCGGTCCGCAGATGGTCCGGGAATCAGTGTGTTTTTACATGAGTAGAATGTGTCCTTTTTATTTAAAATGCATCTCTGGGTTATTTGTGGGGCATAGAAATTCGTTCATTCCCCCACCCCAAAAATATAGTCTGCCCCCCACAAGGTCTGAGGGACAGTGGACCTGCCCCCTGCTGAAAAAGTTCACTGACCCCTGCCCTAGACATTGCTGCAGTTCAGGGGAAAACCATCACCTTAGCCAATCTAGTCTGGCAGCACCTGTCTCAAGAAGAGAAGTTGCTGTGTTGGTTCGGCTACCTCCTAACTCCCAGACCTAGCCAACGGAGACCTAGTGCCATGCTCTTTGCTACCAACAGTTAGAGGGCAGCACACATACATAACCATTTGTGATTGCCAATTCTGGGGAAATTAAAATACACCGCAAAATTCCCCAGCATATCTTAAGTGGTGTGTGTGTGTTAAGGATAATGGTTTAATTTCCTGAAATGGGAATGTTTGCTTATGTTAAATTACTGTGTACTTTTAACATGGTTTCCCCACACCCTTTGTCAGTAGCTCTCATGTGATTGGATGACTGTGAGTCACGTGAGAGAGGCGTTCCATTCTGTTGTGACCGTTATTCCAGTAACTTGTTTTGTAACTGCCTTTCTGCTTCTCTCTATCTGTGAGGGAGTATGGCTGCTGGGAGAGGTTTCTCAGGATACTACTGTGTGTCAGTGTCATCTGTCTGAAGTGAGACAGACAGAGGAAGATTCCTAAAAGTTAATAGGAGCAGAGAAAATACTGCTGAGGTGAAAGTAAAAGCCGTTCATAAGAAACTGTAAGGCCTGAGTGAGATCTACAATTCAAGTGAGAATGTACCCATGTTTGAATAAGCATGCTGTTGTAAATATATTCTTCTCAGTTATATGTTTATGAAAGTAAAGTTATTTTGAATATAAAGTCTTTTCAAAGAAGCTATCAATTACCTAGAAGAGGAGTTAACTTCGTAGCTGTAAGCTACTCTGTTACTTTGCACACAGTCATACCTCAGGTTACGGCCGCTTCAGGTTGTGTGTTTTCGGGTTGCACACTGCGCCGAACCTGGAAGTCCCGGAACGGGTTACTTCTGGGTTTCGGCACTCACACATGCGCAGAAACGCTAAATCGCGCTTTGTGCATGTGCAGAAGCGCCAAATTGCGGCCCGCGTGTGCGCAGATGCGGCGCTGCGGGTTGTGAACGTGCCTCCCGCACGGATCACATTCGCAACCTGAGCACCCACTCTATCACCAAAATTTATACACCCCCACCACACACCAGTGTGTATGTGCCCTGTTGGTATACAAAGACACATTTCTGGCATGTCTGTGGGAAACTTGCTTCACTGACAGAGAGGGTGATTGGGTTTTCATTCCAGAAATGTTTCTGGTGGAGAAGTACTTCCTAATGTATAATTTAAATATTTCTTTTTGTAAGAAGAATTGCACCAAAGCATAAGTAATATATTAAGTTACTTGTAATAATACTTATAACTACAATAGGTTCAGCTTTTTATTAGTGAGCGTAGGAGAGGGGAATTATGTTGGCCGTGGCCATGTGCCTTAATTTGGGTTTTTTTAAAATAAAAAAACTATATAATGGTGTATCAAAAATAGTATAAACGATAGCAATCAGAATTTGATATTAAGCCGAGTAGATTGCATTTTAGAATTCTGTCACTTATTTCTATACATAAATCAAATTTGGATGAATATGCTTTACGTCTTTGTTTGTACAAGGAAAAAAGAAAATAATATTTTTCCTTGTAGAGTAATGAAGTATTTCTAGACAAAGTAGATTTATGATCGTAACATCTTTTGACAAGCACATTGGACTGTAGAAAGAGCATCCAACTTGGGGCTTGGGGCATATGTTGCTACCTTCTGCTAGCATAGCTCCAAAGCAAGTCACTGTTCGCTAAGGGTCAGGTTCATGCTTTCAGATCAGAGAAAAGTAAATATATGGTTGCGTTTTCAGAAGTGATAATTTGTAATATATAATGTAAATCAGTTTGTACGTAATGATGCTCTGACCTATTTTATGTCATGGACTGATGGGATCGATGTATTCAAGCCTAGTCTATAAAAGTAATTATGTAACAGTGTTCAGATCTTAGCCCATATGGTTTAAAAGGTATGGTGGGCTGGAAACCTAAACTATCACTGCTGATAAACATTCAGGGGCAATAGCCTACTCTTTTGTCTGTCCACTAGGGCAGGGCAGCATGAACAGTCGCCTCTTACTACTTAAGTGGTAGTCTGGCTAATATGGGAGGGGGGTCACCAACCTTTTGGGACCTGTGGTCACATTTGCAAACCAGAGAAACTGCTGTTAACCCCACAACTGAACACACTACACTTGGGTACAACAGAACACTTCTTTCAAGCCTACTTCCAGCATGGGGAGGGGACTTTGTGATTGCCAGAGAATGCCTCTGTGAGCTCATTGTGACCCCTACTTTAGATAAAAAGATCCCAGGGTATGTAGAGATTCAAAGGATAAAACCAGCACTTTTAAATTGAACCTTGAGGCAGTCAGGTAGATAGTGGTGAACTTTTAACAAGGGTCATTCCTAATTAATAATCTGGCCACTGCATACTGTACCACTTGTAGTTTTTTTAATGCTCTTAGAACACAGTTGAATTGATAATTTGAAGGCAATAGAATATCCCTGCAGGTGTTCTTCTCAATATTGTAATGGTATGGAGGAGAGCAGAGGTGTGTAAGATGTGCCTGCCCTTCACCATCCATGCATTGTGGGAGATGTTGGAAGCAGGGAGCTTGGTCTTTGCGCATAGACCCCCGCTGCCCACTTCCCACACATGTGAAAATCAGGGTTAAGGGGCTAACAGAATCAGCCCAGTTCTCAGCCTCTTAATCCTTTTCCCCATTGAAAGCCAATCTGGTTATGTGCAACTGAACTGAATACTTGTTTCCCTCTCCTTTTGTCCAATGTTACGTTATGAGTACCTTGGCTTGGGTCCTGTTGCATATATTGATGACATTTATATAAGTGCTAATAATAATGTGTTTTTTATGATTAGACCACCAACCTGCTGAAAATGACCGTAAGTGTATGGATTAATAAATACAGTCTCTTTAAGAGTGGATCTGATGATGATGATGGTTGTAATATATAGATTTTTAAAACGTGGGTTCTGTGAGGCAAAATAAAAATTTAGCTCAACCATGTGTGGAGCAAAAGTATTAAAATGTTTAGTTTTAGTTACTTTATAGTTATTTTGTTATTTCATCTGGCTTGTTGGATCATAAACTATTATCATCATTTTCATCATTATTACTGTCATCGTCAACTTTTGTACCTAACCTCTTGAGTCATGGTGGGATTCCCACTTTATTGAGGTAGACGGTAGACCATGCTTAGAGAAAGTAACAGCCCCAAGCTCACCTAATGAGCTTTATGACTGATTGGGAATTTAAATACACAGGTCCCTGATCAAAACCCAACAGTCTAATCACTACACCACCCTGGCCTGTAACACACCAAAGACTATGAATTTGCTGCTACTTTCCCAGATGTGTTAACTTTCTGCTGTAAATCTGTGATCTAATGATGACATACGTGGCCTGAAAAAGCAGCAGTAAGGGGGCTTTTCTGTGTAATGGCATTTTTGCATGTTACTGAAAGTTTCCTGCTGCACATACACCTTGGTGTGAGTTCACACGCAGGAACAACTGTGAACTTCATTGTAACTGAACAGGTCAGCTTGCCCCCAAACAAAACACTGAGGCAGTGTTACAATAAGGCAAGCGTGAATTCAAGAATCTACCAAACTAATTTGCGTCTTTAGGGGTGGGTGGGGGAAATTGATATGGTGACAA